>NC_133665.1:52530666-53144188 GCF_037893015.1 Macrotis lagotis | reverse complement strand
ATCATTTACATTTGAGTTAATTCTTCATGATTGGAGTTTTCTTGGCAGAGATACTAGAATGGTTTGCCATTTCCTTCTTCAGCTCATTTTAACAGATGAAGAACTGAAGAAGAGATGGTTAAATGACCTGCCCAGGGTCACCCAAGTAGTAAGTGTCTTAGGCCTTAGTCTACATTTGATCCCAGGAAGATTAGTTTTTCTGCTTTCAGGCCTAGCACTCTTATACCTCTTAGCCATGCCATGCTAAGTAAATATATCTACCAAAGTCTACCAAAAAGAAAATGGATATCGGGGGTGGCTAGGTGGCGCAGTGGATAAAGCACCGGCCCTGGAGTCAGGAGTACCTGGATTCAAATCCACTCTCAGACACTTAATAATTACCTAGCTGTGTGGCCTTGGGCAAGCCACTTAACCCCATTTGCCCTGCAAAAACCTAAAAAAAGAAAATAAAAAAAAAGAAAATGGATATCTATAACAGTTCTTGACTCTTCCTCAGAGATTATGAAATCCTTCAGAGAAGAGACCAAATCTCTGCTGCTTCCTTTTTCTGTTTCCAGTTTTCTATTTCCCCATCTCACCCCAATACTACAACCCTTTATGTAGTACAGTACATGAGAGGGCACATATAGGACTGGGGAAAGTTGATTGATTGATGCTGGGTTAACTTTCAGTCCCAGGATCTCTCTACCTGGAGCTATGTGAACCCCATTCAACCATCTTCTCCCAGGAGTCAGGATCAAGACTCCCAGAAGCATGGTGCAGGTTAGCAAACAGCAGTTTGATATTCCACAATGTGTCCTTGCTCCATTTGGAAAAAAACAAAACAAAAAATCTTTTGCAAACTGGAATGTCTTCTCATGTTCAAATGGCAAAAGTGAGGCACAGACCATTCTAACATGACTCTTGCTTCTTTAAGTCCTGGGACTTACCTTAGTGTCTGGGGCAGAGAATCTTTCTCTCCTCCTGCTCTATGTCTTCCAGACTATCTTGGGACTATGTTAGGTATTTAAAGATTTTGACATAGTTATCTCCATTATCAGCTACCAACAATCTGCCATGGGAGGCACAGGCCACCCCTGTTGGTCTTTGCAGACCTTTAGATACCAGTCTGACTGGGGATCCAACCCGTGGGAATAGGGTTACTTCTTTGCGCTGTTCATCAACAACAATTATGTTGTCCTGGGCATCAGTGCAGATACCAGCTGGGTTACCAAATGGGTCCTCAAGCCGGCTGCCCAGAGAACCCAGTGGCTGATGAGCATGGCCAAAGAGCTGGACATCTCCACATTCCTCACTCACCACAAAGCCCCCATCTGGGCCATTACTCACATAACGGGGGCCACAGAAGCCTGGGACAGTGGTCAGACCGATGGCTTTGAATGATGAGCTCAAGGAAAAACTATGGACTAAGCCTGAGACATAGTCTGCTACCAGGAATCGTCCAAGAGCATCTACTCCTAGTCCTCTGGGGGATTCAAAGGTCAAGATTTTCACCCATTCACCTTGGGAGGCCTTAGAATGGTGTTGGAAGGCATAGACTGCTTTATGGACCAGGCTGCTGACCAACACTAGCCCTGACCCCGTCACAGTCACATCTTCTGACATAAAGGCTCCAGTTCCTGGCAGGGTGCAAGGC
Source organism: Macrotis lagotis (assembly GCF_037893015.1). Classification (NCBI taxonomy): domain Eukaryota; kingdom Metazoa; phylum Chordata; class Mammalia; order Peramelemorphia; family Peramelidae; genus Macrotis; species Macrotis lagotis. The sequence goes on along the minus strand of NC_133665.1, from coordinate 53,142,552 downwards.
AGAGAGTGGAGAGAGTGTCCAGACAGGTCAAGGATTTTGATGCAGGGGGCCTCATCAAAGGTCAGGTAGAGTGTACCATCCATGGAGCAATGCAAGCCTCGGACCCCACCTGGAGTAGGGATTTGTCTCAGAAGCTGGTCCTGCTGGAAGCGGAGGAGGTGCCCCACATGGTCCAGCTCCGCACATAGCCCTTGGCTTTGTTGTACCAGATGGTTAAGGTGAGAGCCAGTAAGCAGTCCCAGACCTCCAGGGTGTTCCAAAAGGGGACTGGCCACCTGGAGGGTATGATCAGATGTGACTTGAAGGGCATGCATGGCCCTGAGGAACTTTTCCTTCTGTTGCCAAGTTGTGCCCAAGGAGTGTGCCATCTATGCCTCCTTCAAGCCAAAGGGAGTCAGTGAAGATAAAGAAGAACTTTCCAACAATCAGTCAGGTTGAGGGGATTCCTGCATGGGGTGAGAAGTTATACTAGATCACTTTTAAGTTCCTTTTCAGCACTGGGATTTTATGAGGTTATAGAGGGAATTAAAAGGCTTTTTTTCTTTTAGTTTTTTTTTTTTTTGCAAGGCAATGGGGTTAAGTGGCTCGCCCAAGGTCACACAGCTAGGTAATTAAATGTCTGAGGCCAGGTTTGAACTCAGGTACTCCTGACTCCACGGACCTTACTCTATCCACCTAGCCGCCCCCTAAAGGGATCTTTCCATAAGAGCTGTATTACAAAAGACTGCCTCCTTATTGAAGCCTTCCCAAGAACCTCTCCCTGCCCTTCACTTCTGGAACATCTGCTATTTACTACTCAATCCTCTTCCTCTCGGGGGAATCAATTTAAATTTGAAACTCCTGAGAAAAAAGCCAATCTTCCACTGTTTTCTCTCCCACCCTTGTATCCTCCTTTTTAGGCACCTGGAAGGCAGTGACTATCAGTCACTCACTCACTCCCTCTACCTTAGCACCCATTCCAGTGGAAAGGACAGATTTTAAAGCACTAGCAATGCAGTCTTGAGAGGCTCTGAGATCACAAAGAGACACGCCAGACCTAGGACTAACACTTCCTTCCCTTGAACTACTAACCATGATCACTCTGGCAATACTTTCAGCCCAGTCATGGGACCCAAATATCTTGAGATTCTTCCCCTTTTATCTCTCAATTCATTTGCCAATAGGTAGAATAGGATACCCTGGCTCAGGAGAGACTCCACCAGCCTTAGGTTGGGGGGTGAGTTTGGGTGGGGGATGTCAATTCCTCCTACCTATTCAGGACCACTCGGGGAGCTTCAGTCTCTATCCCGGTTCCCCAATCATATCACAGAAAGCCCTTGGAGGAGGGGAGGAGAGGGAGGCTTCTGTTGTTAGAGACCAGACTTCTATTGACACAACTTAGTTTAGCCCTACCCCTGAGCTGTATCCTTTCTGAGATTGGGAGGAAGAGAGAGAGGGAAATGGAGTAGAACCTTTGGAGGGGTTCCCAGTCCACATCCCTGCAGGGCCCCTGGGGCCATAGAAAAATCTTGAAAAGTGCCTCCCAGGAAAAGCACAGGGCTGGGCAATTAGAAGAATTTACTGGGAAAGAGAGGGCTGGGCTCTGGGCAGGCAGATTCTGAATTCCAGTGGACAGTGTGACTTAAAGTTGGAAATGTTGGTGGGGAGGAAGTTGGTGGTGGTCAAATGTGGATGCACAAAAGTGTTTAAGCTGAACAAATGGTAGTATAGGCAAGTCGAGTCAACAAGCATTTATTAAGTGTTTTCTATATTCCAGGCCCCTTGCTAAAAGCTGGGGAGACAAAAAAAAAAGGTCCCTGCCTTCAAGGAGCCCATGGCCTAATGTTGAAAGAACATGCAAACTATTATGTACCAACAAGTTATATATGAATAAATTAGAGATAATACAGAGAAAGCATAAGTATTAAGGGAGATTTGGAAAAGCCTTTCATTTGGGATTTGCGGGAAGTTTTAGAAGGCAGGAGATGGAGAGGAGAAAGAATCCTAGGCATATTAGAAAATGTCTGAGAGAAAGGCTTGTGGGAAGAAGGGTAAAGAGGCCTGTGGCTCACACAGCACTAGAAAGGTAGGGAGGGCCAGGTTATTAATAACTTTAAAAGTCAAAGAGAAGACCTTTTATTTCATCCAGGAGGCAATAGGGAGTCACTGAAGTTTGTTGACTAAGAAGGGGAAAAGGCCAGGTCAGAGTTTTAAGATCAGTTTGACTGTTGAGTGGGGAGAGAGACTTGAAACAAAGAGATCAAGGACATAGTGTTAGTCCAGGTTTAAGATGATAAGGGCTTGAACCACAGAGGTGGCAGTGGCAGCTGAGAGAAGGCAAATAATGAGAAATGTTATAAGGTAGAGGTCGACAGGTCTTGATAACAGATAGGATATACAGGGTGGGCTGAGAGAAAACTCCAGATTAAGAGTTAGGAGACCTGGACTTTTTCCTTATCACAATGGGACATTAAACTGATGCCCTCCCTTTGCTTCAGTTTCCTCATCTGCAAAATGTGAATGATGGTTAGAGTGTACCTCTAAAGAGTCTTAAATTGATGTTTCAGGGATTCTTGCTGTTTCTTGATTTTGCCACCAGGGGGAAATCTAAATCAAAATAACAACTACCAAAAAAGGGAAAGAATGAACTTCCTGAGTCTTAATATAATCAATAATCTAGTTTATCAGGACCCAAAGCATCAAAGAATTCATAAGTACATTCTATTTGCAATAACATGTTTATTATTACTTTTTTCAAGTAATATCTTAATACTTAAAGATTGCCAATTTTATGGGAAGGAATCATTATACTTGGAATTCTGTCCACTTTTGTTTATAGATTCCTATCATTAGGTCCAACAGAAAGTAGGTGATTTATAAACCTTTTACCAATGAACATTCTTGCCAATGAAGTGATTTTCAGTTCTCTATCTCAACAGACCTTGTTTAGATGGCCTTGTTTATCTTGTATTGTTTATTGAGGGTATCAGGAAAGATTTCATGTAGGAGGTAGGATCAACACCTTGCTTTAAATTCAGTGGAGTAGAAGAATTCTAAGAGTAGAGGAAGAATTCTGCCAGATACTCCTCTCTACCAGGTACTCCTCAAAGCAACAAGCAACTCTGCTGATTCTGGTGGGGTAGTTAGCTTTAAAGGGCAAAGATGAGGTGATCAGAGACATCCTGTGTGGAAGGAAATTACTATTGTTATAAATGAGTCATAAATTCTTAGTCCAGTGTGATTAAAATGGCTTTTATGAAGATGTCTTAATAAAATTTTATTGGCATCTTAAGAAGAGGACCACCTCTCTAAAGGAAAGAGGGGCAAGTACATTCTATTTGACTTTAGATGGCAAAACATGGTTTTGGCAGAGGGAGACCAGAATATTTACTTTCCTGGATAGGTCCTGCTTCTTTTGAGATAAGTTTCTATTCCTCAATTCACACCTACAGCTCTAGGAATAGATGTGTCAGGGAACTAGTGTGGAAGGAAATTTTTGCTATGGATAATTCACAAAGCAAAACACAGAGAGCCTTCTCTCTATTTTATTTATTTATTTTAGGTTTTTGCAAGGCAATGGGGTTAAGTGGCTTGCCCAACCACAGCTAGGTAATTATTAAGTGTCTGAGGTCGGATTTGAACTCAGGTACTCCTGACTCCAGGGCTGGTGCTCTATCCATTGTGCCACCTAGCTGCCTCCTCTCTCTTTTTTTTTAGAAAGATTTTATTTAGAGTTTTACAATTTTTCCCCTATTCTTGCTTCCCTCTCCTCACCCCCCACGGAAGGCACTCTGTTAGTCTTTACATTGTTTTCATGTTATACATTGATCTCAGTTGAATGTGATGACAGAGAAATCATATCTTTAAGGAAGAAAAATAAAGTATGAGATAGCAAAATTGTATAATAAGATAATATTTTTTTGTTTTTTTGATTTGAAGGTAATAGTCTTTGGTCTTTGTTCAAAGTCCATAATGTTTGCTCTGGATACTGTATACAGATGGTATTCTCCATTGCAGATATCCCAATATCGTCTCTGGTTGTTGCTCTGGTGGAATGAGCAAGTCCATCAAGGTTGATCATCACCCCCATATTGCTGTTAGGGTGTACAATGTTTTTCTGCTTCTGAGAGCCTTCTCTTTTTACACTTGTCTCACTGTCCCTATTATCACAGCTAATGATGCTTTATGTTTTCCTAGTGTAGTTGGACCAGTCTGAGATTTGCAGATAAGGACCTCAGTTCAGTTTTGGTATTTATGAGTGATTGACCTCACTAAGGTATTTCCTCCCTCAGGAACTCAGTTTCCAAATCCATAAAATTAAGAGATTGGTTCAGACTTTTATGCTTTCTTATAGCTCTACATCTATAATCCTTTAAAAATATAAGTTTTTCATGAGTTGATTGTAACTTATTTGTCATATCCTCCCTAGTACAAAGCATTGCTTTTATGTTTTTTATAAAGTAACTATTTAATAATTTTTACAGGAATAAATAATATATAGCTGAGAATTACCTGCCATTTAGATCACAAAACTCTCAAGAAGTTGGAAAGAGATGGAGATAGGTCTAGCACATCCTGGGCTGAACTTCATGTCTTTTACAGGTATTTAAAAGTCAAGGAGAATTTTTAATTTGATCTTGGAGGTTAATAGGGAGCCTCTTTTACTAGGTGTAGAGAGATAGAAAGGGAATTGAATTAGGAGAAATGAATGGCTAGATGGAGTTTGTCTCCATGAAGCAGAAAACTAATCTTGGGTGAAGAAGAGAGGCAGTTTTTTCCCTAATAAAGACCAAACACAAGAAGGAATGAAGATTTGCATTAAAAAAATACAGGATATGCTTGTATCATAGATACAAAGCCTATGGATTTCTTCACAGAATAATATTTTTAAACACATGGAATAAAATACATAACATTATAAAAGGAAATAATTATTGAATAGTTATTAAAATATTTTTAAAAAGAACCCTGGGTGAGGTTAAGAGAAATCATTTTTAGTCTTTTTTAAATAAATATTTTATTTGTTTTCCAATTATATACAATAGTAGTTTCTACCTATCATTTTTTGTAAGATTTTGAATTTTACAATTTTTCCCCTACCCTCCCTTCCCTCCCCCTTCCCCCCCCCCCCACAAAAGGCAATCCTATTATCTTTACATTGTTTCCATGCTATGCATAGATCAAAATTAAAATTCATTTCTCATCTTTCAGGGTTTTGGAATCTTGTGCCAAGTTTATGAAGGTAGTTGTCAAGACTCCCACAACAATGCCCCACCCTCTTAAAATAGAATAATAGCTCATATTTCTATAAGGCTTTAAAGTTTACAAAGTTTTTTACATACATTTACTCATTTGTTCCTCTTCACAACCCTGTGGGGTAAGAGTACCATGTTGGTAAAGAACATGAGTCTCAGAATCATACAGCTAGTAAGGGGGAGGGGGATTAGGTTTTCCTAGAACCAGCACTCTGCAGGAGAAGTAACAGAAAGAGAATTTGAGTGGTTGAAGGAAGCGAATGCTGTTTAACATTTCCTTCTAATAGGGAATTGAGTAGAAAAGGCTCCCATGAGAGGATTTAGGAGCCTGGGAACCACAATGCACTTTTACACCTAGAGCATCCTTTTAACATTAATTCCAGGACCATAGAGGGGTTTTGGGGGGAGGAGAGGAAAAGAAAAAGTCTTTTTTTTTCCAGTTGTGGGATTTTCTTGACAAAGATTCTGAAGTAGTATGCCATTTCCTTCTCTAACTTGTTTTACAGAAGAGGAAACTGAGGCAAAGTGCCTTGCTCAGGATCACATAGCTAGTGTGTGAAGCCAGATTTGAACTCAGGAATATGAGTCCTCTTGTCTCCAGGTTCAGCAATCTGAGCTTTATGGTGTCACCCCGCAGTCCTTCATATATCTTCATATGTCATGACTTTAAAACTTCACCCAGTTTGTCCTCCTTTCTCTATTTTCTAGCTTAAAAACTCAGAACTTCCAAATGTGATCTGGCCAAGATCTAATGAGATAATATTTGTGAAGCTCTTATCACCTCATCTGATACATAGTAGGTGATATATCAATCTTTATTTCCTCCTTCCCTTTTCCAAGATATAATACCCTACCATGCTCTTATTCAGTAGACTCCAGTGGTTGGTTCCCTGTTTTTTGCAAAGATCAAACATAAACTCCTTTGGTTGGAATTTGAAGCTCATTACAACTTGGCCCCAACCCACATTTCAAGCCTTATCGCACTTTATTCTCTGCCCTCACTCCCCATCACCCCACACTGCAGTTCAATCAAATAAACCTTTTTTGCTATTTCTCATGCATGACTGTCCATCTCATGCCTCTGGGCACTATCTGTTCCCCAAACTAGATCTCCCTCTCCACCTCTGTCTCTCAGAATTAATGATTTCTTCCAAATCTTGGTTCTAGAGCCCTCTTCTTCAGCTTTTTCTCATCTTCTCCTCAGGCTCCACCCTCACCCATCAAATAAATAAATAAATAAATAAATATTTTCTTTCAAATCCTTTTCAACTTGTATCTATTGTGTATTTATTCTAGTGCCCAGTCCAATGCTTGGCTTTAATGCTTTTTGACAGGCTGCCTGCCTCACTTCATAGATGTACCTGTTGCCTCTCTTGACTAGAAAGGAGCTGCTTGAGAACAGAAACAGTTTTCACTTTTCTCTTTGTATCTTCAGCACCTAATATAGTGCCTGGAGATTAGTAAGTGCTTCACAGATGCTTGCTGATTCATTCATTAAAGTATTATTATGAATACCCTATTTCTGAAACTCTCTCAAATTTTTATTTTGGCTATCATAACATATTGTTGATTTAGCTTGTAGTTTTTAGCTTGTAATATGCTCAAATTCCCATATACATATATGCCTATCAAGATCTTTTTTTCCCCTGGATTTTGGTTATTTCATTCATTGTGTCAGTTTCTATTATCTGAAGATTAAATAAGCATGCTATCTATGCCTTTATTTATCTATGCCTAAAAATGTTAACGGCATCAGATCAAGCACACACACCTGGGGCATTGCAATGGAGACCTTCTTCCAAGTCGCCATCAACTTATTTCATGCTTGGACTTCATATTTGGAATTATATTTAATTTTGATATTAATTACTAAGGGGTCAGATAACTATGGTGAATGTTCCTTTTGTCAACTGTCTGTTTTTCATGGAGCTTATGAGGTAAAATAATTTTTACATTTTATGTGAATTTTTATTGTATTTAAAAATATAAAAAAACATTCTTAGCTCACTGGTAGACTGGGTAGGTTCTTGGGTAGTGGTTTGCCAATGTTCACTAGCCCATATTTTGTTTATCTCATCCACAAAAATAAAATGAAAAATAAATCATTAAATGTTTTTCTAAGTTCTACAAGATAGTGATATTATACTTATATACCATAGTGTATTTGGTGATTTTCCAATCTTGATTTCACAGCTTTTTGTTGACCACAAAATGCTACTATGAATAATTTTGTATGTAATGGATTTTTTTCTTGCTATCAACCTTCTTGGTGATTAGTCCCAGAAGTGAGATCTCTGGGTCAAAGGGTATGAACTCAAAAGTAATTCTTGCATAATCATCCCTGTATCTTCTTGGTCTTGACCTGGTTTGGCTTTCTACTCTCAGACATCATTGATTATTTGCATTTTTTTTTTCTGCAGCTGCCATCCTCCCTGGAGACTCTTCCTTCAAAACTCACTTCCTCTTTCTCTTTTCCTTCTCTACCAACAGACTATTAAAGCTCATCTTCTCTCTTTCTAGGGCTTATCCACAAAAGAAAAAGGTGAATAATTCAAAAATATTATGCAAGTGAAGAGCAAAGGTAATCATTAATGGAGTTAAAAGCTTCTACCCCAGCCCAGGTGAGGAAGCACCAAATCTTACTAATCCCTCCTCCCTAACTATAGGTCTCAGACCAAATCTTTAGCCTTCAGTGATTTCCTCAGGTCTGATGTATCTTTCTTCAGCATGGTCCAAAATAAGTATGCCCTTTCTCTGTACCCAGCTTGCCAGGCAGATTGGCTGCCTCATTGTAACACCCCCTCCAGGGGAGTACCCATCCTAGATTCAGAAGAAATATAGATCAATATGACGGCTTCTGGTTCTGCTCTTCATTTCAGTGGAGCTTCTTGAGTTCAAAGGGCATTCCCAGTTACCCAATCCACTAGTCTCAGACTCCCTCTAGCTCAGAAAGAACAAGCCTTTGAAATCAGGTTCTTATAAACTCTTCACTTGCTAAGCTTTCCCCCTTTCTTCCATAAGAGAGAGGGAAAGACTCACAGAATCAGAGGAGTTAGAACTAGGAGGGACCAAAGAGGTCATCAAGGCTGATCCTCACCAGGCCAGACTGAGAATGGAGAGGTCACAAGATCATAGATCAGCTGGGAAGGGTCTGATAGGACACCTAATCCAACCTTCCTATTTAAAGAGGAAAGAGTGAAGATCCATAGGGCTGAAGTGATTTGTTGAAGGTTGCACAGGTAAACAGCAGACTAGAATTCAAATCCAGGTCCTCTAGTTATGAATCCAGAGTTCTTTTTACCCCTGCAACACTGCCCCTATTTGTTATGCAAAAAAATATATACACAGTAAAAAGCAGTTTCTCACTGTTTTTAAAACAAGCTAAAACATTCCTCAAAAGTCATAAAGCCTGACCTGTTCTTCACATTCCTTCTGCTCCCAGAGTTGTTGCAAGAACATATTGCTCTCCCCCTAAAACCTAGAGATATTGGTAATATCTAGCACTTTCAGACTTGCAAAAATATTATTATTTGATCCTAATGACAACCCTGGAAGGTAGGTGCTATTATCACCATTCTACAGAAGAGAAAACTGAGCTTAGCAGGGTCACATAGCTAGGAGGTATCTATCACTAGATTTGACTCTGGTCTACATAATCAACGACCATCACTCTCCTGCCTCAGATTTCTTCATCCTGAGTCCAGGGTTCTCTGTACTCCCTTTCCCCTCCTTTGAACTGTTGCTGAAATTTACAGTTTGAACCATCCAATTTAAGCCTTTGCTGTTTCCTACCTTGACTGTGCCCTTTCTCTCATTGAAGGAAAGAACTATATGTGATAAATCTCCTTCTCTCCCTTTTCATCATCCCTCAGCATAGCCTATTCTTAGTTAAATGTTCAGTACACTTTCTTGGTTTGTCCTTGCAAAGACAAGGTGAGGGAGACAGGGCAATGATGTTTACAGTTTCCTAAGAAAGGAAAAGTGACCTTTCAAGTGTCATGGCCAGGCCATTGGAGTCCTTAAAAACAGGCTTACCTGAAGCTACAGAATTTGAAACAACATCTTTAGTGAACTGAGACAAGGTAGCTTTAGATATCGACTTTCATTTCTGTCACACTTCAGCTAGGTGGTGGATAGAGCACAGGCCCTGGAGTCAGGGGGATCTGAGTTCTAGCCTCAGACACCTACTAATTACCTACTGTGTGACCTTGGGCAAGTCACTTAAACCCATTGCAAAAACCAAAAAAATAAATAAACCGAGAGTCACCCTTCTTCATCCCTTAAGGGATGTGAAGATAATCTGAGCAGGAACCAAGATAGTGGACTGATAGATTATTTTTTAGTGACTGGTTTGTCTCTTAGAAGAAAGGAAGGGATTGGTAGTGGTTTTTATTCAAGGCTTTTAGTTAAGGACAGCTAACTTGATTAGCAAGAACATCAAATTTGGAGTCAGAGGACTAGGGTTCTGTTATTTATATCTGCGACCTTGGGCAAGTCTTTTTACTCCCTCATTTGTATAATTAGAAGGTTGGATTAGAAAATTGCTAAAATCCTAAAACCTATGCTCCCCTAAGCATATGGTCTTAACCCCTGGACCCTTTATTAACTGGACAGGGTCTAAGGAGATCTCTGGATAACTGTGCAGTCTCCAACCTTTCTCCCAGGGAAAGATTTGCCTTTTAGGGAACTATTGGAGGTGGGAGGCAGAAAAGAAAGTCGATATCTAAGACTGCCCCCAGGGCCTGAGGTGCAGTCTCCAGTGTCAAAAAATTGCTCCCCTTCTAGACTTCAGACTCTTCCCCCCATTATTGGGATAAGACCCTGGCTGCTGCTGCTGCTCTTAATATCAGGTATTTTCTTCAGGGGTGGAATCAATCCCATAATATGCACAATCCCATAATACAGCGCCACAGGCGAGGGATGCTCCAATGGCCCTGAAGTGCCTGGCGGCCCAGCCTGCAGAGGGGGGGGCTGAGGTAGGGGACCCCCTGAGCTTTGATGCTGATGCTATCTCCCTGGAAGCCATCCCCCCGAGGCCCAGCTGGCCTCCCAGCACAGATGTTTAATGGGGCGATAGAAGCAGGGGGCCAAGACCTGATGAGACCAGTCCCAACCAAATGGCTGTTGGTGGGCTTGGCGACAAGGCTGCTTGGTTGTTAGTCAGAGGACCATTGGTGAGGCCAACCCACTTGCAACCTCAGGCCCTGGGGGCAGTCTTAGATATCGACTTTCATTTCTGCCTCCCACCTCTAATAGTTCCCTAAAAGGCAAATCTTTCCCCTGGGAGAAAAATAAGAAACTCAAATCTACTTAAGGGCTGTTTTATACCGTCCTCTTATCTCTCTTCTAACAGATTGATATTAGTCCTTCATTTTTTTTTTTTTTTTTTTTAGGTTTTTGCAAGGCAGTGGGGTTAAGTGGCTTGCCCAAGGCCACACAGCTAGGTCATTATTATTAAGTGTCTGAGGTCGGATTTGAACTCAGGTACATACTCCTGACTCCAGGGCTGGTGCTCTTTCAACTACACCACCTAGCCGCCCCAAGTCCTTCATTTTCAAAGAAGACCTTGACAATCAGGAAGGTGATGCCATGACATGCAAGTGAAGTGCATTTGAGTGAGGGGAGGTTGTGCTAAGTCATCAGTCTCACTTTCTCTTCCAGAACCATCTGGGTTCAGTGGCCAGATATGGATCAGAGGACTGGAGATGGCCCTGGATGTGCGGCAATAAGGGTTAAGTGACTTGCCAAAGGTCACACAGCTAATGTCAAGTGTCTGAGATCACATTTGAACTCAGGTCCTCCTGACTCCAGGTTTTGTGCTTTATTCATTGTACCACCTAGTCTAATGTTTAATGGGGTGATAGGAGCAGGAGGCCAAGGATGGGAGGGATCCTTTATCCTTGTATAAAGAAAATAGCACAGGAACACACATCCTTACCCCTCCCCCCCATTTCAAGTAGCATTTTGTCTTTACTTCGATTATCTTGTGAGTATTCCATTTCCAGGTGGTTATTCTTTCTTAGCTAAGAGACAAGGTCTTATCTAAACTTTGTACCTCAGGCCCTACACACAGTAGACAATGTTTATTGAATAAAACAGTAGTAGGAAGAACACTGGGTTTAGAGTCAGGAAAAATGTAGTCCTGGCTCTGCCACTAACTTACTAAGCAATCTAGGACAAGTCATTGGGCTCTAGTATCTTCAACTGTAAAAAATAAGAAAGTTGTATTAAATGATCATGAAGGTCCTTTCCAGCTCTGACATCCTGTGTTCTGTTACTTGGGTCCATCATGCTGCCTTCATTCTTAGAAACTTTGTTAGCTGACAGCCAAATAATTTAGAAGATACTGGACTTATTTGATTGGGAAGTCAATTGCTTCCATCTCCACCTTTCCAGGAAAGGTGGGCTTAATCAGAGGGAAGGGGATTAGTGAAGGGAATAGGGATCAGGGCTAAGATGGGACATGGGGAAGAGGACAGGAGCTCACTGGAAGAATGGAAACTCAATGGGAGGTATGGAAGTTCTGGGAGAGAATGGAAGGTTGATGGTAAGATAAGGTACAGTGAAGGGTGAGGAGCTGTGGGTTCCTTGAAAATGAAGGGGGAATCATTGAAAACTCAATGAGAGGTTGGGAGCTCATTGTAGGGAACAGGATCTCACTGACAGGAAAGGAGGCCTAGTGAGGGAGGGGAGAGCTCATTCATAGCCAGTGCTGACAATTCCCCAAACATAGATTATTGCAGGTAAGGGACAGTGAAAAGATAGCATAGTTAGGGATATGGGGGTTTAATGAGGGAATGGGTGCTCAGGGAAAGAGTGGGGAACTGAGTAAAAGTTATAGGAGCTCAATGAGGAAATGGGAACTCTGAATGACAGTCAAGGAAAGTGGGGACTCAAAAGAGAGGAGACATAAGCACTGACACATTAATTCTGAGATATCATTTTTTTTTCCCCAGAGTTTGCAAAACCCCTGAAATTTTTTCTGCCAGTATACACTAAGCCTGGCACCCAGGTTAAAAGAGAACTTAACTGGTGATAGGGAATCCCAGAAGACAAGGGTAGGGAAGGGGATTTAGAAGCTCATAGCTAGAAAATAGGAATGGGAATGGAGGAGTCAGGTCAACCCTTTAGAGGGGTGAGGTACCTAGGTCTCCTCTCAGAGACAGGGACCATCTCTGATGCCATCTCTGTCCTTTCTCAGATCTGGAAAGTGTTCTACCTGCCCTCTCCCCACTCTCCTGAAGAGAATTTCTGATGGCTGAGTCTGGCAGCACCCACTGTGGGAAAGTGAGAGGATTGGTGGGGAGCAGGCAGGCTGGGGGTCAGCCGGCTGTGACTGCCGATGTCTATCAGACTGCCTGTCCGTAAAGGGGCCGGAATGCATGGCCATCTGGTGCCGTGGCCAGAGCTGGGAAGCCCCAGGCACAGATGCAGCAGGATAAGCAGGGGGCTGGGAGAGGTAAGGAGTTAGGACTATATTCATGCTTTCCCTTCCCTTTGGCTCCCTCAAATCCTTCCTTCTATAGGACCCTAGTAAGCATGCAGCCTTCAAGCCCTATGCTCTAGGCTGGAACTCTGGGAAAAGAGAAGAGGGAAGTTCCTGCAAGAAGCAAGGAGCAGAGTTTATATTGGACTCAGGAATTCCTTGGTCCAGTCCTAATTCTCAGCAGCTAGGTCACATAGTGGCGAGTGTGTCAGACTTAAGAGTCAGGAACTCATCTTCCTGAGTTCAAAGCTGCCCTCAGGCCCTTTCTGTGTGACTCTGGACAAGTCACTTAACCCTGTTAGCCTCAGTTTCCTCATCTGTAAAATGGGTTAGAGAAGGAAGTGGCAATCCACTCTAGTATTTGTGCCAAATGTAGTCACAAAGAGTCAGACATGACTGGAAAAGGACTGAACAAGAAATTCTAGTTCTCTGCCTCAGTTTTTCCCTCTCTTAAAAAAAAAAAGAATAAATATCTCTACCTTTCCACCCTTATCTATAGGAGTTTATAGAGAATATGGCAGTATAAGGTCACAAGAGAAGATAGGACCTACAGAAAGTGACCTAATGGTCTGGAAGACAAACTAAACAACTAGGTAAAGGGAGCCTCAGTTTCCTGGGGAAGGGACTCAACTGCTCACCCTAGCCATCCCTTATCTGCCTCATCCAGAAAATTGACCCACACATTAATGCTCAAGAAAGATTTTGATCTTGGAAGCAGGTCTCCATAAATATACACTATTATATCATACCTTGAGCAAATTCTTACAGAATTGTAGGTAGGATATAAGCGGTGGAAATGACCTCAAGAGAGTATACATGTTTTACAGAGAAAAATGAGACTCAGACAGGGTTAATAACTTGCCCACAGTCATTTAAATAGTAAGTAGCAGAACTAGGATTCAAACCAAATTCCTCAGATTCCCATATTTTCCCATTGCACAGCCTTCCTTCCAGGTCAACTGGCCCTGCTCCTAAGTAGATTTCTAGTATGTCGTTGTGAGTTGGGAGGGAGTGGGGAGTGGTGGTAAAATGGGCAGCTTAGACTTGGAACCCCATCTAGAGATCCTTCAATTGACCTCACACATTCCAGAATCTGCTGAGGAAGAATGGAGGGATGTGTTGTGGATTATATCCTAGGTGGGGATGGGGGAAAGGTAAGGATTATGAATTATTTGATCTTTTTAAAAAAATGAATCTGCTCTTTCAGAATATCTACTATTTGGGATTCTCTAATTCTGAGATCCCATTCTTTTTTTCCTCAGAGTTTACAAAATCCCTAAAATATTTTTTCTTCCAGGATACACTAAGCCTGGCACCCAGGTTAAGAGAGAATTTAACTGGCAATACGGAATCCAGGAAGACAATGGTAGGGAGGGGGATTTAGAAGTTCAGAGCTTATTTCTCTCTCTCTCTTTCTCTCTCTCTCTCTCTCTCTCTCTCTCTGTCTCTCTTAAGGTTTTTGCAAGGCAAATGAGGTTAAGTGGCTTGCCCAAGGCCACACAGCTAGGTAATTATTAAGAGTCTGAGGTCAAATTTGAACTCAGGTATTCCTGACTCCAGGGCCGGTGCTGTATCCACTATACTACCTAGCCAGCCCTGTTTCTCTTATTTTAAAAATATTATCCTCTTTTGCTATTACCTGTCATTTGGAGATTATCCATAGTTTGCTTTCAATTACGATGATCCTTTTTTTATATTCTTTGCTGTTTTGAGGGTGACCTGTTTTTGGATCAATTGGGCTTTTGATATTTTCTATTTGGGGAACATTCTAGAGAAAAAGAAGTCTGAATAATAAAGAGCCTACAGAACCCATTTGAGCAGGAAGGTGGTTTATATTTTTACATTCGCAGAACTGTGAACAATAAATAAAGGTGACTGTGCAGTCCCCCAACCCCTGCCACCCCATTACTCCATCTGCCCCCTTCCCATTTACCCAGAAATGAATACTCACTAAGAACCCAGGAAGTGATTATCCTTCCATTCATGCACAGTATAGGGTATCCAAGAAGGTGCCCCCCTTTCTGAGGGGGACAGAGGGATGAGAGGCATCATATCAGGTTGGAGGAGGGTAAAGGGAGATAAAAGCCCCATCTTGGAGTCCTGATGTATGGTGAAAGGTTCTAGGGTCAGGGTGGGGTTACTCAGGGCAGATATCCTCTCCTTTTGTGCCAGTGCCACCTATTTATTGCCCAAGGAGAGATCTTCCCCAAGAAATCTAGAGGGGAAGGTATGACCTGAATTCAGGCTCAGTTCACCCGAGTGAAGGTGGGTTTCAGTAACTTTCTCAGGCAACCCCAGGCAGTGCCTGCTTGAGGCAAGATTTGGAAAAATTTCCTCCCAGGTCTTAGCCTTCCTTTCTCAAGGGACCTTTCAGTCTGGCCTCCTAATTGAAATATCATCCTTTATCTAGATGGGGTTGTGGAAGGGAAGGACTTACACTACATTTGGTGTGGTTTATATGCAGATTTGATTAGATAGAACTGTATGTAGAATTTTTTTGATGAATAACTGAGTAATTTCCCTAGTGGAGGTGGTAGGCTAGGATAGTTCTGGACAGTGCCTTTGGAAGTTGGGAGGACAAGAAAAGATCCCAGGATTTAAAACTGAAAGGGATCTGAATGATCATCTAATCCAGTCTCTTCATTTTATAGATGAGTAGTGTCAGCCAACCTGGTCACATGTTTAACAAATATTTGATGTAGTCACCAAGGAGAGAACTTTCAGTCTTTGCCCTTGACCATGGGGCCAGACCAGTTGAGAGGGGACTAGGAAAAAACCAAAAACTCAAGTTTCTGACTCTAGGGTTGGATGACAAGCCTCTCAGAAGATCTCTGATCTATAATTTCATAATACCATATTCTCTTCTTTTCATTAAAATCTAAACCTAATAAAGGATAAGGAGAGGGATTTGTGTTTTCATGAGTACAAAGTAAGGAAATTTCCTCTATCTAGGTTCATACTTCTCTGTAATTTCTAGTTTTAGAGAGCTGCCCAAGGCACAAGATGTTAAATGACTTGCCAAAGTCACATTGTCATTCTCTGACAGGCACAACTTGAACTCTGGCCAGGTCTCTATTTTCCAGGCAGTCCCTTTATTTCTAGGGTGCACCCAGTGATAGAAGATCCCTTCCATCCCTAAAGCCTATGATTCTCTAATTTTAGGGGTGGGTTCCAGACTTGACCAGGACTGATCAAGAAAGAGATTAGACTATGGAGCTGCTTTGGAAATAGGTAGAAAGGTGGAGTAAGATAGAGAACAGTAAAAAAGAAAGTGAAAGACAACCTTCAGCTGAGATGGGATCTAGTAGCCTTTCTTCTTTCTTCCTAGGGTCCCTTTTTGGCGAACTATTTCCCAAACTCATCCTAAGTCTACAATAGCACCAGATTTTCCAAACAGTGAAGCCCTCATACCAGTCTTAAGGGAATGGGCATTTACTTCTCCAGAGTCTTAGGCAAGAGGAGGTAGCAGGGACAGTATCTGGAGAGAGGGTGCTTTGGCTCCACTCAGCTTGGGAGGGGGGAGGGTGAAGAGAGAATGGAGGAGGATAGGGATAAGCAGGCTAGGAATTGTTAGAAGGGGGGAGTGGGAAAGAAAGGAGGTGCTGGGACATAGAAGGTTAAAGTGGGCAAGGTGAGGAAATCTAATGATTACAGATGCTAACACATCAATGATGCTAAGGAAGCTGAAGCTGGGAACCACCTTAGAGAAGACCAGCTTTGGATGGCTTAGCAGTTTGCAGGCAAGGATATAGTTTGGGTGATGTCCAGGGCCTTCATCATTAGGGGTTGGGGAATCCAGGAAGAGCTGCTGGGTTGAGAATTAGAGCAAGTAATGAAATGATTTTGACTGGGGTAGTAGGCCTAGAATAAGATTCTCCAGAGGACAATGCCCTTGAAAGGTCAAGATCCCCTTCTGGAAGAAGGGAGTGGCTTCTGCCAGAGCCCTTTTTTCCTGGAGACTCAGGTGGTGGAGAAGGGAGACCCAACTTAATCCAGATAACACTGAGTCTTTGGTTCCTGAGGGCTTATAGTTATTTCCTCCTCCCCAGGGGTATTGTTTTCATCCCCTCCCTGACTCATAACCCCAGGAAGGAAAGATTGGGGGCTTTGGTACCCACCTGGGAAATCTCCCTAATCTGAGAAGACCCATTTTATGGGACTGAGATAGGGGAGTTTGGTGGGAGACATATGTCCAGGGTAGTTTGGAGGATGGGGGGGAGGGGAAAGACCAGGTCAAACTTCAGTATTCTCAGGGCTATGGAGACATGTGGCTTCTGGGTCCCCAGGAAGACCTCCCATCCCACTTCGGGGTCCCCCACCCCAGCCACCTAGAGGCCCTTCCTCAGAAGCCAGGAGCTGAGGACCCCCAGAGGTAGGCCCAGATCCCCCAGGAGCTCTCCCATCAGCACCCAGTAAGACACTGGAGTCTGCCTCACATTTAGTGGTATGGCCATAGAAGGGCTCTGCTGCCAGTGTTGAAGGTAAAACCGTAATTGGCACCCCAGGGGACTCTGAGGATCCTTGTCTTCCTTCTGGCTGGCCCAGCTGCAGTAGCAGCAGATCCAAGGGTGTCTTGGTGGTCTCCAACCCAGTTTCCTCCCAACCACCCTCCTCCAGCTCCAACCCAGTAGGGGATGGCTCTTTGTCTGACACTCTTTTCACTGACAGGTCAAGGGGCCCTTCGGGAGGTCTGGTTGCCTTCTCCAGGGCCTGGTGAATATGGTAAAGCTCCCGACGTATCTTTCCCAGCTGTTCCCGAAGCGGCCCCTGAGTGGGACCACCTGTGGTAGCCAGCTGACCCAGTCGTCTCTCCACTTTCTCGTAGTCTCCTAGGGCTTTGGACAGGTCCTCTCCAATTGGACCTGGGCTCACTGGCCTGTACCCCTGTTGTTTGCTAGTGGGTCCATCCAGGCCTGGGAGCCCAGGGGAAGTAGTCTCAGAACCAATAGTATCAGAGTCCTTGGACCACGGGAGCAGGGGAGTAGCAGCTGGAACACTGCAGAGGGAAGAATCATAGAACAAGAATATTGGGAGAGAGTTTAGTTATATAATTCATCTACCACCACTGCCCTTTCCCCCCCTTCCTGCCACCTCTACATTATACTGATGAGTAAACTGAGACCCAAAGAGTGAAAATAATTTGCTTAAGATTACACAGTGGTAAGGGAAAGTGTGGGAATAGAACCCAAGTTTCCTGGTTCTTAGAGCAAAATCCTTTCTCCTCTTGCCTGCTGAGAGGGAAAGGAACATTAATGAGGACCAAAGTAATTGTAGACACCATTTTCAGGTTGGGTGTCATGTTCCCATGACATGGGACCCCCAAAACCTTCCTTCTCTGAGAGAAACCCTTGCAACCTCAGGGGTCATCTTATCCAGCTCCCTGCTTCTTGGTGATCTCTAGTCTTCTAAACACCTTTGGTGACCTCTCCTGGTCTTTTTGGCTCTTGAATCTATGCCAGTCAAAACATCTCCAGACCCCTAACTTCTTAGGGTCCTTGTAAACAGGAATTGGAGTCAGATTCTAGCCCCTGGAAAAAAGGTGGGTAAGGAATATAAGCAGAAAAGATTCAGATAGAAATCTAGAATTGTGCCCTGTAGAAGGGGTATTCAAAATTTTCATAATTTGAATGATTGGTGGATATGGGAAAAGCAAAACTGATTGTGCCAGTTCCTCTCCTGGCTTCAGTTTCTATCTTTGAGGGAATACAAAGAATATTTTGGGCTTCAATTTTTAGAGAGGTAGAGAAGCCTTTGGAAGCCATTCTCTATTGTTATTTAGTCATTTTTAAGTTGTGTCCGACTCTCCATGATTACTTGGGATTTTCTTGGCAGAGATACTAAAAAAGTTTTGCCATTTCCTTTTCCAGCTCATTCTATAGATGGAAGAAACTGAGACAAGCAGGGTTAAGTGACTTGTCCAGGGTCACACAGTTAATAAGTGTCTAAGGCTGAATTTAAATTCTGGAAGATAAATCTTTTTGTCCCCAGGCCCAGCACTCTATATATTAAGGTACCCACATTCTCTATGGTGATGTAAAAGAGGGGAAAGGGACAGTGGGGACCTAATGAAACATTAGAAAACATCTAATTCAACTTTTACAGATGAGACCCAGAGAAAGTGATTTACATAGGTTTACAACAAGTAACAGGTCTTTGACCACTGTCCATCTTCCCTACTCTGCAGAGTCCGGAGGTCCCTTTAGCCTCCCCACACTGTCCTTGACAGAGAAGAGTCTTGGACCACATTCCTCACTCCAGAGGTGGAGGGAAGGCCTAGGGAAGATGTAGGACCATATAGGGACTTACTCATGCAGCTGAGACCCAACCCATTCTGATGTCCTCCTTCCCTCAGAACCAGCTATTATACCTCAGTGATCCATGGAGATCCGTGACACCTCTATCCTTCACCCATTATCTCTACCCACTTACCTCCTCTGGTAGTCAAATTTCCCCAGTGGCAGGCTGTCCACACCTGAGGGATCCTTCAGGAAGTCAAGTCCACTTCCAAAAAAGGACTTTCTTTTCAGAGTGCTCACAGTTGCTGAGGGGCTGACCAGGGTCCCATGGGCCTTTCTGGAGTTAGTCCCAAACAGACCCCGGTAGATCTCTGATGATGGTGTCCTGCTTGGCCCTGCACCTTCCTTCTGGGAACTTTGACATCTGCCTTCTTCTTCTTCCTCTTCTTCTTCCTCCTTGGTTTCTGGAGGCCCAGCTTTGAGTTCCACCTCCTGGACTGAGTCCCTACGGGAACTCCGGGGCCAGGATGCAACTGCCTTGGACATTGGCACCTTGAGGAGCCCTAGAGCTGTGGGCAACTCTCCTGGTGTCTTAGCTGGGAGGGCAAGGTTGGCTGGGGCAGGTTGGGCATCTGCAGCTTTCCCACTGGGTGTTCCAAGAGTATGCTCAAACAGCAGTGGGTAGTAGAATCGTGGGAGGAAGGCTGAGCATTCAGGGCCTTGGAGAGTCTGGAAAGGTGCAGTAGATGCACTTGCAGCAGCTGGTGGGGGCAAGAGTTGAGCAGCTGATGCCAAAAATGGCATCTGGGTTATGGGGGCATGAGTGGCAGCAGCACCAGTAGTGAGTGTGGGCCCCAAGTAGGAGAAGAGTCCAGGACTCAAGGGGTAATTTATGCCCAAAAGGGACAGATTGAGGCCCTGGGCCTCCTGATAATCGCTATAAGCTGGAGGGGGATAGCAAGGGATGATGCCACTGCCCTCATTGCCCACTGGGGCCAGATCTACACTGGCTCTGCTTTTCTGGCCTCCAGCCACCAGCCTCCATTGTTCCATAAGGAGCCCACCAGAGCTCAGAGATTTCTTAGGTGCCCTTCCTGACTTTGGCTTGGGATCAGCCTCTGGTGAAGGGGGCTCCTGGCCTCTGCCCCCAGAATTGCGGAGGGAAAAGACATCAGTGATGATAAAATCAGGCTCTGGCTCTCTGTTCTTATCCTTAAACTCAAAGAACAGGGCTCCCATATCAGCTTCACCCAGGGCCCCAGTCTTCCTCCCTTCACTGGGGTCCATGGCCCTCATGAATCCACCTGACGTTTCCTCCTCTTCTTCCTCCTCAGGGAAAGCACCCCTATCTTCACTGGGTAGCCCTGGCTCTGCTGGGGAACTGTCTCCTGGTCTGGGCCCTGGCTTTGGCCGCTTAGGTGGAGTTGGGTCAGAAGGGTCACCTTTGGGCAAGCCCCGGAGACCCTCAGAAGTTGGGAAGAACCTTAGCTCAGGTTGGAGGAGATGACCCTTCTTGTAAGCCCAGTCAGAAGAGTCAATGAGCAAGGACAGGGAGTTCTTACAGAGGCTGTACTTCATGTGGTTGTACAGGTGAGACTTCTCCATGCAGGTGAAGGGGCACTGGAAACACTTGTAGTTGTATGGCTTGCCCCAGGGTCTGGGGATGTAGTGGGGCTTTTTGGGCTTCCGCTCCTTGGGCTTGTAGGTGGCGCCCAGCCGGCAGCTCCCAACCTCCTTGGACATGGCAGCAGGCAGCACAACTCTACACTAAGCCTCCCTGGAGATCATGGGCCAACCTAGGACAGAGAGCTTGGGGTCAAGCCCTGCTGGCAGTTCAGCACACTTCCCCCCCCCCCATCCCAGAGAAAGACAGATTTTTCTCAAAGGCCCCAAGTCCAGTATATTGGGACTCAAACCTCATGTCCTCTTTTCCATTTTCTCATCTTTCCAAGGAAAGGACTTACAGGTTCTCTGGCTTCCCCCGTTCCCTGTTTCTGTCTTTCTCTCTCTTCCATGTCTGTTTTTGTGGATCACCGTCTTTTTTTTTTACATCTGTTTTAGCCTCAGACCATTTTTGTCTCTTGATCTGTCTCTATCTTTTTGTGGGTGCTTCTCTGTTTTTGTTATTCTCTCTATCTCAATTTTTCTGTGCCTCCATTACTATATTCCCCCCTGAATGTCTCTGTCTTTGTTACTCTGTTTCTGCTAATATTTGTCTTCATATTTCTTTCTTCTTGTGAATCTTTCTGATGCATTTAATCCCTCTGTCTCTCTGTCTTTCTCTCTGTCTGTCCTGTATGTGTCCTCTTTTTTTCTCATCTTTTTGACTCAGCAAGGTACTCTGTCCTCAACCTATCTATACTGTTCCCCCAAGTTATAAACACCAGATAATTCTCATTTGCCTCCCATTTCCTGGTGTATCTGACATCTAATCATTTTTGCTTTAGGTGCCAATCCTTTCCTTGATCCCCTTACTTTGGCCCCAGGAATTTCCACCTGCTAGGACCTCAGCTTCTCCATCTGTTCAATGGAAAGAGGAGCTGTACTTAGTCTGGTGATAGGAATGGATCATACAGGCCCTAGGAATCATAGAACCATAGAAGCTCAGAAGGGATCTCTAAAAGGATTTTGTTCAACCTCCCTCTCTGTGAAGAAATGCCCTCTATAATATCCCTGAAAAGGCACCTTCCCTTTCCTGACTGAACACCTCTAGTGACAGGAAGCTCACTACCTAATGAAACAGCTCATCCTGCTATTAGACAGCTTAGATTGTTAGAAAACTCATCATTATACTGAGTTGAAATCGGCCTCCTTGTATCTTCCACCCATTGCTTCTGGTTCTGCCCTCTGGGGGCCAAGCAGCCCAAGCCTAATCTCTCCTTCAATGACAGCTCTTCAGATACTTGAAGACAGCTATCATGTCCCTGCTAACTCTTCTCTTCTCTAGGCTAAACATCTCCAGTTCCTTGGAGGGATCTTGACAGTGAGGGTGGCCAGACACAAGTAATTTCATCCCATTCTCTTGTCCCACAATGTCCTTCTATCCTATCTCATGGGGAATAAAGGAGAGTCAAGTTGGAGAATGAAACAGAGAGAGAGAGAAAGAGGTGGCTGGGGAGGGGAGGAGGAATGATAGAGACACTAGGAAAGAAGGGTGGGGGAGAATATGCAAGAGGCAGAGACATAGAGGCAAGAGGCAGAGGGAATGTGGTGACCAGACTCAAGACAAAGAGAAGGAGGAGATCAAATTGAAAGGAAAACACACAGACATAAGAGACTCATATACATTCACATTTTTCTCTTAGAGACATACAAGCACATGGAAGCATACTCACCAAGACACTTAAAAATTCATATGGAGGCATGCAAACTCATACACATACACACAACACACCTATATTGAAGAAACACAAAGATACATCTCACACAGAAAGCCATGGACAGATTTAAAATCATATGACATTCCCAAGTCAAAACTGTTGGGTGAATGTTCCCTGCTGACTCTGCGCCCTTCCTCATTTCCGCCTGCCCCCTACCCAGGTTGCCTTAAATTCCTGTACACACATGTTTCTTCCTCCAGTCTCCTCTCCCTAATTCTGTTAGTTACTTCTCCAGAGGAATACTTGTGCCTCTGGGGAGGGAAAACCCAGTGTGACTTTAAGCATAGGTTTATCCCAGCCCCTTGGGACCTTGTCTAACCTTGTCCCATAAATCTGAGAGTTTAAATTTTCTCCCATTGACTTTGGTTTGTATTCAGCCCTACCAATCATGGAAAGGTCTCAAGCTTTGTCAAGCAGGCTGGGTATCTGGTTGGGAGGATTGTGAGAAGCCTCAAAGATTTTGGACAAGTCTGTCTAAATATGGAGCCTCAATTTTCCCATATGGATAATGGGGTTACAATGGTACATACTAATTTTCCCTCTCTTGCCAACTATATTCTATTCCTTCACACCCTAGAAAGTTATAGGATAGAATTGAATCAAAGTTTTCACTCAGGTTGTCTTGTCCCTGGAAAGGGACACTGTATAGACATATATAATGTGTGTGTGTGTGTGTGTGTGTGTGTGTGTGTGTGTGTGTGTGTTCCTGGGTTGGTGTGTCCTATTCCAAGGACAGAGCACCTTAGGTCACAACTTTGATTCTGTTCTATCCTACAATCTTGTGCATGGTAGGGGAGTGGAGTGTAGTTGGTAGGAGATAGAAAAGATCATGTGCCACTGTAACATCCATTATCCAGATGGGAAAACTGAGTCTCTTCAATGTGAGGGGACAGTGGGGAGGTCCAATCCTTCCAGGCCTTCCATGTAAGTAACTACCGGGGCTATGTGTGAAAGCCACTTCAAGTAAAACTAAAACCTAAATAATGTTGAGTGCCTGAAATGTAGGAAGAGAGTGTGGCAGAGATAAGAGAATAGAGGAGATCCAAGGGACGAGACTGGACCCTTAACCTTTATCACTCTGTCAGAGACTGGTATGCAGGAACAGAATGTCATCCTCAGCACTGACTAGGAATCAGATCTGTCTATCACCTTGGGAGAAACCTTAGGGGGTGAACTGGATCCAGCTCCTTTCATTTCTGGAACCCAGTATTAAATTTTCTGGAAATGCTACAAATCAAGGCTTGATTTATTGTTTTGTTGATTGTCTGAATTTAAGAAAATGATGGAGGAAATGTTAATGTTGCAGATTAAACTTAAAAGTATGTTGAACAGTTCCCCTGCCTCCCAGAGAGTCGGTTGTTAAACATTTACTGCCTTTAGGCCTCAAGGAGTTATGGTTGGAGAAGCTGGAAGAAAGATCATAATTCAAAGACACAGAGTCACAAAAGACTTCAGAAATCATTTAGTTTCTCATTTAATAGATGAAGAAACTGAGACTCAGAGAGAAGCGATTTCCTTGTGACAAAGAGATAAAAATAGCAGAGCTGACATTCCAGCCTAGGTCTTCAGATTTCTAAACTTGTACTCTTTTTACTTCCTCTGAGGTCTAGGAATCATCTTGATCAGCCCTTGTTTTTGGGCAGGGCAGAGCTCAAACCCTTGCAGATGGGGGTGGGGGTGGGGGGTGGGTTGAGTTGCCTTTTTATTCTTGCTCCCTCTCCTTCCCAGAACAGACCCTGGTAGTTCAATTCAAAGGATCTTTGAGAGACCTTTACTAGTCATCTAGTCCTGTTACTTCATTTTACTTTGAGGGACTTGGGACAAGAGAAGTAAGTGATCTGTCCAAGGTCAAATCGGTAAGTGACAGAATCAGGATTCAACCTTGAGGAATTATGGAAGGAGGGGGTGTTCTCTGATGTGGATTACCATCATTCTGGTTGCTTCTGGAGCTTTCAAAAGAACTTGAGTCTTGGTATTGGAGATACCCAAGCTATAGTCCCTTTTTTGAACTTTAGTGACTTCCAAGTTCCCTGATCCAAGGTCAGTGTTCCTTCCTCTATTTTCCCAGTTTAATAAAGTCAGTACCACACAGTGGTTAGTAAACTGGGAGTCAAGAATGTGGGTTCTAATCCTATCTTTGAGACATGCTGTGACTCTGGGTAAATCACTTAACTATAGGCAACTTTATAGAAATTTAATATAGTTTTGGTAGAGAGAAGTTCCTCACAGATAGCTCCCTACATTATCATTGATCTAGATTAATTTTTTTTAAGGTGTAAGAACATGCTAGTCTCTAGAGAGAAGTGGGTAAGGGGAAAAATTCTCAGTTTGGTACTGTTTCCACCAAGTCTCTTTGGTGAGGAAAAAGAGGTTACTCCCCCCCTAACTGGATTTTACTTTTAGGACTAGTTACCAGCTACCAATTCCAAGAGCTGCCTTTTTCCTAGACAGCTTCCCACCCACATGCCTCAAAACTGGCTGGTCTGGGATGAACTGGGGAAGCCTGATGTCCAATAAGGCAATGTGCCCTTTAATCATCAGACAACCCAGTTTATTCAGCAAGGCACCTTCCTTATCTCTCCCTCCACCCCTACTCCCACCCCCACTCCCTGCTGTTCTTTTGCCTTTTTTTTCTCTTTTAGCCAGTGATACTGAATTGAATGAGCACAATGCCAGAACATAAAACCTGACAGAAAGACCCCAACTGACCCCCTCCCATTCCCAAGTGCTGCCAGTCTGCCCCAGCAGAAAATTGCCCTCCCGGGGCGCACCGGGGACTGGGGCAAGAAAGCAATGCCCTCCTCCGCTGGGCACTTGGGGAGGGGGGCTTCCTGCAGAGCTCACACTGCCCGGAGCACTAGTCCAGAGGCTCCATTTGTCCATGGGGGGGAAAAGAGAGAAGGTTAGGGTCCCTGGCCCGGTCTCTCACTCCCAGGACTTTTGTCCGGGAGAGGTCCTGCGGGAGCGCTCTCCTCGTCCCCTCCCAATCCTGGACAACCAGCTAATGGAGCGGGTTTCTCCTCCTCCTAACTTTCCCCCAGTTCTTCAGTCCACCTGGGCCAGGACCCGCAGAGAGAAAAATCAAAGCTTCCTCCCCTCGCCTGGCTCCTTTTAACTTCACGCCTCTAGAAACAATAAAAATTTCAGGACTCACGTTCCCTGGAACCGCCTGCTCCTGTGCGGGGACCCTGGAGAGGAGGGGAGCGGGGCAAGGGGCCTGGGGGGGCCCCCTTCCCGACCTCCGCGCCCTCGCAGGGCCCGCCCCGCCCCCCGCGCCCCCTGCTTGGCCGGCCAGGGGACACCTCCAAGTGGAGAGCAGAGGCTGGACCTGCGGCCCCGCGCCCCGTCCCCTCGGGGCGCCCTGGCTCTCTCGCTGGCTGGCTGGCACGCTCTCATTGGTACCGATTTTCCCCGGGGGCGGCTTTCTGATTTGCAGTGTCCCTCGAAGGGCTGAGTTTGGGAAGGGGGGAGGGAAGGGGGAGAGACCGGGGAGACAGAAGCTCCGCTTGCCAAAAGCGGTTCAGTCCCAGAACGGGCACAGACGGAGCAGGCTCCGAGCAAAACCAGCTGGGGCGGAGCAGAATGTGCTTGGTGAGAGGCTGGTTTGGGTATGTGTATGTGTGAGTGTGTGTGTGAGAGCGTGTTACATGTATGCCTACTGCATACATGTGGATTCATGCTTTCCAATGTGCTGGAGGGCAGCCTTCAACACCTGTCACCTTCCCTTGTGGTTCTCGGAGCCATGAAGCCTCGAAAGGCATGTAGGAGTTTCTGTATGTCTCTGGGAGCTAAGCTGTACGTGGGGTGGGGGGATGTGTGTGTTCTTATGGGGTCTTCTACGTCATGCCTCTTTTGCTATGGGGTTGTGGTGTCCAAGGGGATGTTGTGGGAAACTGGAAGGGTCTTCTGCAATACTGCAGCCCTTCTTGGCTTAACACTTCTCACCCCTCAGAGGGGAGCTACTCCCTCTCCCCACTGAGCCAGTGGCAGATCAGGAAGTGAGCCACAGCAGGAAAATGTCCCTCCCTGCCTCAACCATCCCAATCTGGAGCTTCCAGTAAGAAGCTAGTTTGCCTTGGAGCACTGGAATAGGGAAAAAAAATGTCCTTGCCTGGATTTGGGGTGAGGAAAACCCTAAAAACTTTTCCTCCCTTGCCTCTATCCCCTCAGTATTCCAGAACAAATATGGTCATTTTCTTCCTGAGACTCACTGGGCAGAGAGACTAAATGATGTTGGTATGGAATAGAGCTGGGTAGCTTCTGGATCTGGGGGAAAGAACCTGGGTCTAAGGATCGAGAGACTTGGGTTCCAACCCCTATTCTGGACTTCAGCTTTCCCATTTAAAAAATACAGATTAAAAGCACCCAAGAGACTAAACTGAAAAAGTACTTTAGCTTCACAAGAAGAAAGCTATCGTGATATTCTTCACCTGGGCTTTTTCTGCAGGAGGAGGCAGTAGCTGATAGTATGAGACTCTGGACCTTCTCTGTTTCCTGGCTTAGAGGCATAGGCCAGAGGCCCAGAGAAGGAAAGGGATGTGAACTAGACATTCTGACCTTTTGGGAGTAGGAGAATTCCAAGTGCCCCATCCCTAACTCTAGATCATGGAGAATACATCCCTTTGTTTAAAAAAAAAATGAATTATTGGCCTCTATTGGGGAGTTAAGAATCACTGGAAAGGCAGTACCTGGGGAGAAAATTATACTCTGGGTCACCCATCTGCTACCTTCTAAAAGTGGGAAAGTCTCCCTTCTCTCATTTTTAAAATGAAGGGGTTGAAATATATGTCTTTAACTTTCTCTTTCCTGACATCTTTCTATGTTCTTGCTATGAATATCCCGGGGTCTTGAGTGTGTATTGTTGTAGCTGTTTTTTTTCCCTCATGTCTACACACATGCCTCTTCTTGTGTGGATATGTTCACTTTTCTATGAAGTTTTCTTGCCCTTCAGTACTCAGGTATTGGATGAATCAATTGGTGGAGCCGGGGAGAGGTGGAGGAGGCAGAGATAGCACAGGAGAAGCAGAGGGGGAGCAAAGAAGGTTGAGGCAAGAGGTGTTAGTAGGGGTGTAGGAGAAGGGTACAGAAGGAAGAAATGGGAGATGGGACCAAGGGGATGGTTTTACCGGGTGGAGTAGGAGGGACAGTAGGTCAAAGAAAGGGAGGGGGATGAAGAATGGATAAAAGGGGATAGGGAATAAGACGAGGCATCAGCATGGCAGAGGAACAAGGGGGAATCAGGGAGTGGGAGAGATCTGAGAATAGCAGAGGGGAGTCCAAGAGGAAGAGAGGACCAGAGAAGGGGAAAAATAGATTAGAGATGTGAGAGAGGGATTAGAAAACAAAAAGACAGGGACTGAGAGAAGGAGAGAGAGTCAGGAGAGAAAGTGGAAATGTGGAGAAGATCTGGGAATGGGAGAAGGGTTGGAGGAGAAAGGGGGAGATTGGGGGGTGAGTTTGAAAGAAATGCCTGCAGAGTGGGGTGTCCATCCTAGGTTCAGTTCTGGGGATAATGCAGTCCATCCAGGTGAGCCTGCTTGGTCCCTGGGGCTAGTCTAGCTGGGTGCTAGTTGGGGGTGGGGCATAGAATCTTGGGGCTGAGTTGAGTCCAAGGTCCCTACTCCTCCTTTCTCCTCCCCTAGCCTCCCTGCGGCTGGCCTCGCCCCCAATCTGCCACCGTGGGAGTAGCCACCTGTGCAGCAGGGCTCCATCTGGGATCAAGGATGGGGGGGCGGGGCTCCCGTGTCCCTGAGTAGGGTCAGCCCAGAGCTAGGGAGAGCAGACATGATGGAAGTGGGGGGGGGGGAGAAGGAAGAGTCCAGGAATCTGAGCCTCTTTGTCGATCAAGCATTGGGATCTTGGCTCTGTCCACTCTGTTTCCTATAGTCTCCAACTCAGCCCTGGAGGCGTGAGAGTTGCTGTTAGTGCTTCTGCCTGTATGTAGGCATGGAGTTGTGGGTATTTGTTGTATTCAGACTGTTATGTGTACATGTATGAGTGTGTGTTGCATGTTACAAGATTGTCATTATACAGAACTCCATACAATGTAGGGTCTTAATGTTATGTAAAAATCACAAGCACAATAGCTTCCCCTTTCTCAAAATGGAACCCACATAGTACAAAACAATGGATAATTCAAAACAATTCTTCTTACTGGGGCATGGAGGTAGCCAAAAGTCTTTATACACATACAGAGTTAGAGATAAGTCATTTATTTCCCTTTCCTTTAACAGACCTTATCCTGCTTGTGTGTGTGTGTGTGTGTGTGTGTGTGTGTGTGTGTGTATATGTGTGGGAGTTTGGGGGGGGCTTAGTAGGTGACACTTTCAGACCCCACACCAACTGGGAAATGGAAGAAGAGAAGGCTGGAGTTCTTTTCCCAGTTTGAAGCCCCATGGGAAGGTTTTTTTGGGGGAAAGGGAGAACCAAGGACAGGGTTTCAACTCAAGGAGCCAGCGAGACCTGGGCGGCCCTGTCAGTCCTCAGCCGGTCCCTGTATACTTCAAACCCACAGCTATCAGGAGCTACCCAGGACAATTACCTTTGCTCTCATTTAGATCCTTCCTACTGATTGGGGTTTGTTAAAGGGATAGCCAAGTGGGACAGAGGCTGCAGTAAGTGAGAGTTTCTCCCTGAGGAACTCTTCTTATGCAGCTTCTTGGCCCCACAGGCCTCTGCGTCAGTCTTCAGAGGGTCAGCCCATCAGAGGGTACTCTAGTATGTCATTGGTGAGCTGAGTGGTGATGTTGCAGGATATATATATATATATATATATATATATATATATATATATATATACACTTGATTCCAGTTATGTGAAAGATTGGATCTACTTAAAAGGCAAAAATGTCCCAAAAAGAAGTGGGTTCAAGTGAGGAAGATGGAGGGATGTCCATAAGGGAATGGAGTCTCAGATAGGAACTTGGAGGATTGGAGCTCTGAGAAAGAGCCAGAATCTGTAAAGGAATAGAAAGAACTCAGGGAGATCAGAGAAATGAACAATCAATATGGAGATGGAGATCGGCTAAGGGAATGAAAGTTCAATCAGGGGTTGAGTCCTCAAAGGAGGCAACAGAGGTTCAAAAGGGAATGGGGGATCAGTGAAGGGAATAGGGGCTCAGTGAAGGGAATGGAGGTTCAGAGAAAGAAAGGGGGTTTATAAAGAGATCTGAGGACTCAGGAAAAGAATAGGGACTCAGAGAGAAGATGTGGACCTCTGAGAGGGGTTGGAGATTTAGCAAAGCTTCTTTGAAGAACCTGGGATTTGGTGAAAGGACAATGGTGCAGTGAGGGAGATGGAGGCTTCCTGAGGGGATCAGGGGTTCAGGGAAGGACTGAGGGCTCAATGAAAGATGAGTTTTGAGTCAGTGAGAGGGCTCTAGGGGCTCCGTAAGAAGGCATGGGGAGTCAGTGATCTCACTGCTGCTCAGACATTCAGCCACTCCCTGGACAAATCTCGGGACCTAGTCTGCAATTCTCAGCTTGTCCTAGGAGTCTCTGTTTGGGTTCTGTGAGTTTCTCTCCGAACAGACAGGCTCCCCCGAGGAGAGATGAGGATGAAAAATGTTCATGTGGGTCGGGGCGACGGCTGCGGCTGCACAGAGACCATCTATCAAGTGGAACTCACAGCGGCACAGCTGTGCCTGCCCTGCTGCCTCCTGCCCCCTCTCTTCTACATCCTGATCCTACCCCCCCAACTCCAGGCTTGAAGAGGGAGGGGGGGTCTACACTCTATTCTTGGGGGAGAGAAGAAAGACAGGGATCCTACCTGGGGAAAGATCCTGGTCTCTAGCCTGGGATGGCTGGGGCTGTTTGAAGGTGAGAGTGGATGGAGATCTGAGCAGAGAGCTACCTAAGAGGAAGGGAGGGTCACTTCTCACATAAAATGGATTTGGGTTTCTAGCTGAGGCAATATAATATCTTTCTTTAGTTGTACCTGAGAATAGAAGAGGTATCTGTGATGGACAGCGTAGTGAACCGAAGGAGAGAAGAAGCAGGGATTTGGTGATGTCCAGGACTTGTGGGGTCTGGAAGAAGGAACTCTCTAAATGACTCAAACCTTTGCTTGAGTTGGGGGCTCTCTTTGGGCTCCTTTTTCCAGGATATCCTCAGGACAGAGGCTGGCTGAACCACAGGGAAGCCTATTTTTGTACTCTGCTAGCCTGGCATCCATCACTTCTGGCACACTCACATATACATACATGCACTAAAGGAAATAGGGATACAGGCACATTCAGATAGTCATATGTATACCTTAAAACAAATAGTGACTTGTATCTAGAAATTAAAGCCCATGTCCACTGCTACACATGCCTCATGGAAGAGCATTCAGATGTCACTATATATTTACACTCTTTTTTCCATACCCAAACAGTCTGCACATTGGATGTGGCTTCATGGAACAAAACCCTGGGCTGGGAGTAAAGAGACCAGGGTTCCAAGCCTAGAAGGGTCAGTAATTCCAAGGTCTTGCACATAGAAAGCAGGATAATAAAGTGTGTGTTGAATTGAATTGAACTTGCTGTGTGACTTCTGAGAGTTTCATTTCCCTCTCTGGGTCTTAGTTATTTACTCTGTAAAATGAAGAGGCTGACTTGAATGCTTTAGGACCCTTTTTGGCTTTATGGAATACACACACCAGCATTCTCTTTAGATATCCAGGCATAGCTACAACATGCTAGACTCTTTCTGTACATGTTGCTTTGGGAAAGAAAAGGGGGGGGAAGAGATAAAGAATTAAAGGGGACTAGTCAGAAGGATGGGTAACCCACAAATGTTGAAGGATTTCTGGATGTTTGGGGAGAGGAAAGGAGGAGAATCTGAGGGTCTGGGGGGGGGACTGAAAATGATTCTGTGAAGGCAACCTTAGCAGCTACATTTGGAATCTCTCCCTCCCTAGCCTTCTCTTTTTCTTCTCTCCAGTCTGTTCTCTCCTTTCTTTCATCCACTCCTCGAGGATGAAGATTCACAGTGAAGGGTGAGGTGGGGATGGTGTAATGCTGAGTCAGTGATTAGCAGCTGTTTTTTCCAGTTTGGACTTAGGTTTAGGAGGTTAGGAGAGTAGAGGGATGAGGGGAGTATTTGGGTGAGAGCTAGATTGGGAAGCAAATGCTCCAAGTCCTTCAAATTCTAGCTTGGGATGAAGGGGAGCTAAACTTGAGAATCTGGAAGAAGGTAATAACTGATTTTCCCCCAAACTGACAATTTCAGGGAAGTGGTCTATTGATTTAGAGCTGAAAGGAGTTTTAGAGACCGTTGACTCCATCATCCTTATTTTAAAAGTAAGAAAAATGAAGCTCTTTCTCGGGGTCATACAATTAATAACTGTTGGAATCAGGATTTGAACCCAGTTTTTTGTGATTCTTAGTTCAGTACTCTGGTCATTATATCATAATGCCTTCCATGTGTTTGGAGCTTGAAGGTATGAACTAGGAAAATCTAAATAAATGAACAATTCCATAATACCTGGGAAGTCATCCCACCAGCATCCTCTACTCTCCTTAATGGTCTCTGGCTTTTTTTGTGCCCCACCCTAAAGATGGAGAAAGATGTGAAGGGAGTCACAAAAGCAATTAGAGCTGCAATGGACTTTGAGGTCATTTAGTTCATCTCCCTCATTTGACAGAGAAGGAAACTGAGTTCCAAAGAAGGCCTTCCCTGAAAAAGGAAGCAAGTTAGGAGCAAAGCTGAATTCTAGAATCCAGGGCTCTTGATTCCCAGGCCAGGACAATTATATCCTGTTCATATTATTGGAGAAATCTTTCAGGAGTCTCTCAATTGGTAAGAAGTAGGGAGGAGGATATAAAGGATTTTAGATGGGCAGAAGGGACTGGGACCAAGATATAAATTTCAGCAAGTAAGTTCTGAGAGATGTAAGGATCCCTCTCCTCAAGTAAATGAGATGTAAATCCAGGAAATTCTGGTCCAGACCTTGGAATAACTTGGCTTTTCTCTAGAATGGTAGGTAGAGAAGAAAGAGCCCATAAGGAGCAGGCGACATCAGGAACCAGGGAAGGACTCCATCTTGATAGCAGCCCAGATACCATTTTCAGGTGAGGTTCCAAGTAGTAGTGACACTCTATATAGAGTGGGGAGAGCTGGGATGGTGGTGGAATGTTTAGACCAGCAAGACTAACACCCAATCCCCACAAGGAAACTCCTATTGTTCATTTCCATTAGGAGAGATCAACTCTGTCCCCACCAATCCCTACACCCTTCTGCCACTGCATTTGATAGTATCATAGATTCAA
This sequence comes from Macrotis lagotis, assembly GCF_037893015.1. Taxonomy (NCBI): domain Eukaryota; kingdom Metazoa; phylum Chordata; class Mammalia; order Peramelemorphia; family Peramelidae; genus Macrotis; species Macrotis lagotis. Next base: position 53,109,966 of record NC_133665.1, on the reverse strand, counting down.
CCAAGCCCTGTGCTGGCTGAAGAAGTCTCCCTTCCTCCACCTGCCACTCCAACAACATTGAATTACAGAGCTAGGAGCAACCTTAGAGATTCCCTAATAGATATTGCTCTTGCCTTCCCCACTTACATTTTTATAGGGACAAAAACTGAGGTCTAGATTGAATTAGAGGCTGAACTGAACCTAAGATTTAGGTCTCATGACTCTCAATCTAGGACTGTCTCAAACAAGAAAATCTATATAAAGCACCTTAAGAACTATAAAGACAGGTAGGCAGGCAGACAGGTGGGCAGATTGCTGTTAGACTTCGATTTCCATTGCTTCCCCCCCCCCCAATTTTGGGATCTATAAGTACTTCTAATTGAGAGTTGGAAGATTTTAAAAAACTCTCGGTGAAGGAGCAAATCTGGGAATTGACCCATTTCAGCCCTACTTTGATAAGGCTCTCCACGAATACTCCCTCGGAAGACTTGAGAGAAGTCACTGCCCCAGTGGGGGGCCCTGGGGAAACGCAGGCCAAGAAGCCTTGGCCATGGACTGAAGCTTTCGGAGGAGCTTTTTACCATCTCTGTCCTCTCTATCCTCTAGTGCTCCAGGCAGGGAGACATAGAGGTCAGTCAGATCCCTGGAAGCCCACACATCTTTATGGATTCGGAGGGGGTAGAGAGTAATTAGGCTCACTTTTCTAAAGCTGGGTGGGGTTGGGGGTTCCCTGGCTTTGGGAAGTAGTTTGAAGGAACAGAGGTCAGGGGCTAGTAATGGCATGTTACTGCAACCCCCAGTATTTCTGCCCTACTCCCCCCTTCTCGCCATACCCCGAGAAGCCGATTACAGAGGTCTTCCACAAAAACTACATCTCCACACACAGATATTCGTGCATGATGTATTCACATACAGAGACGCGAACACAAATACATACCCTCCCTTTCCTCCGCCTGGCCAGACTCCTCTGCTTCTCACGCACCCCAAGGACTTTCAAACTTCCTTAGCCCCCGGTCTTGTCCCAGAGGGTGGGCTGCGCCCCGCCGCTGCCCCTCGGGCGGCCAGCTCTAACGGGGAGCAGCCTTGGCGGACCCCTTCAGCCCCAGCTTCTCCTCCTCGCCCCAGTGTGGAAGAGCCATGACTGGGGTGGCGGGCCTCCCTGCCCTCACTTTGGGCACTTTCACGGGCACATCACCCCGTGCCAGCCTCCGGCTCCCAAGCCCCCGTCCTCCCGCCCGCCCCCAGCCCTCCAGGCGGCAGGTGCGGAGCCTGGCCGGCCCTCCCGCGCCCGGGCCCGCCTTGCCTTACCTGAGCCCCCCTGGGCCCGCCCTCCCTCCTTCCCCCGGGCAGCGGCTCGCGGGGCCGGGCTGCCGGGGCCGGGGCCGAGGCCGGGGCCGGACTGGGGCTGGGGCTGCGCGCGCTCCGCCAGACTGCCCCGCTTGTGGCCAGCGAGCGAGTGAGGAGCAGCTCGGGCTGAGCGCTAGGTATATATTGTCTGCCAGTGTGGCCTTAGGGCCTCTGCAGGGCGGTCTGGAGCCGTGCCTGCCCCTATATGGAAGACGCCATCACATGCTCTCCGCTCCCAGCCAGGGGCCGGGTGGCGACACGGGGGGCGGGGGGCGCACCAACTTCCGAGCCCGGTCAGCAAGCCCACCCCGGCCGGCCCCGCCGGACTCGCACCTGCCCCGCGCTCCAACTTCTCCCGGCACAGTTTCTCCCGCTTCTCGCACGGCCCTGGCTCCCGGCCACCCTTTCAGCTGGTGCTGGAGCGAGAAATTCGCTCCTTGCCTTTTCCCCAAGCTGCAGCAGCTGGAGAAGTGGGGCGCGGAGGCTTAATGAAGGAGCCGGAGAGCCCCCGGGGTCCCAGGACCCCCGCTTCCCTCCCCCCGCTCCGCTTCCAGAGTCAGCCTCCTGTCTGTTTCCAAACCTGGTCTCTTACTGCACCTGGGTGCATCATGCCCCAAAAGTGGGAACTTGTGACCTAGGAGAGGGCACATGGGAAGCAGAACTGAAGCACTGAACCCAGTGGTGAGGTAGGTCCATTTGCACGGGGCAGTCCTCATAGTGTGTGTGTGGGGGGGAGGCTGTAACCGTGTCATAAAAGGTCAGAGCTGAAAGGACCTCAGAACATGGACTGGAATATTGCAGAAGCAGGAGGGATCTCAGAACACTAGCCAGGTCTAAGGAGAGATCATTTAGTTCATCTCTTTCCTTGTACAGATGAGGAAACTGAGGTTCAGAGAAAAACACATGACACACTGGCAGAGGCAGAGACTGGATGACAGTTGGGTTTAACTTCCAGTTCATGTCTCTAAACTGTACTACTGTACTGAAGGAAAGCTCCGAATCAGGCTCCAATCCACAATTGTTCTAGTCCCTAGGGAGAAAGGCTCTGAACTTAGCCCCTAGACTAGACTAGGGGGCAGGTTCCCCTCAGCCCTCCCCGGGGATTCTGTTCCACCTGTCTCCTTCCCCCCACCCCCATCCACTGACCCAGCTGGCTATATGATTTTTCAACTTAGTTCTTTTCCTGTGTACAAATAGAGGCCACTTCCCATCATTTATAGATTCTCAGACTCTTTAAGTTCAAGCCTTACCTGAGCAGAAATTCACATTATAACATTCTGGTTAACTGGGATCCAACTTTTGCTTATATCAAACCAAGAAGGAACACTGTAGTTAGATTTCTGCACAAAAGGGATTCCACTACCTCCAAGGATCCCAGCCACCTCTGAGGACATTTTTCTATTTCTCACATTAACACCTTCAGATGCTATTTAAGCCATCACCCTTAACTCTACATTTCAGTCCTCTGCCTGAACCTGGGGCTGCTTGGCTCTTCACAACCATGGAAAGTCAGTTCCTTATAGAACTCCATGAAATCAATTGCCTTGAGGTCTATTTGTTCACCACTGGGGCTGAAAATGACCCTGACCTCTGAGGAGAATGAAGAATTCATGTCCTGCTCCCTCTACTCTTTTTAGGAACTTATAAACTCCTTCTGCCTCCTTTGCTCAGTGACTGACCCATGAACTATGAACTAACTCTAGTGTCAAAGACCCAAGGAAGTCAGACAGTCACAGTAGGACTTCAAGGAAAAGATGGAGGTAACATATTGCAATATTGAACTTGGGTCAATTTGAGAGAAATCCTGTCATGGTTCTAACACTGAGTAGATGGGTGATCTTGGACAAGCCACTTCCCCTTTTGGTGCATCAATTTCCTCATATGAAATTTTTTACCTAGAAGATAAAGGAGATTGTACTAGATGTTCTTTATTATCATTTCCAGCTCTGATAGACTACAAATCTAAGAATGCTCTTTTTATTTGCTGCTTAGAATCCTTTCAAAGCTCCCTCCTTCTTGCAAGATTAAATTTAAACTCAGTCTGCCATTCAAGGCCTTTTATAGCCTGGTCCTTTTCAACCTGTCTTACATGACTTCTCTACATAAACTCTTTCCCAGTCAGAACAGTCTCTTTATGACCTTCCCAACCATATCTCACACATTTCTATCTTTGAACTTTTGCTAATACTGTTCCTTCTGGCCTGGACTGCCTTTTCTGATTTGTCAAAATCCTTCCTTAACTCTCAGTCTATCATTTTACTATATATATATGGATCTTCCTTTTATGAATCCTTGTAGTATGTCCTTCATTCATCCTTTTAGAAATTTATATATTTATTTTATTAAATATTTTCCAACTACATACAAAAAATCTTCATTCATATTTTAGCATACACTGCCTCTAGTATTGATTCCATGCATATCCTATACAGCAAGATCCTTTTTCTTTCTGAACATAACTAAACCAAGAACTGGGCATATGTACAAGGCAAGCATGGCTAAAGATTTGCTGAATAATTGAAAGATGGTTTTTGGAGAAGGAAGGGATAAAGGTAGTGGCTGGGGAGGCGGGGAGGGGGGGAATAGAAAGAATGATAGAGATTGCTGGCTTCTTGAGGTCTGGAAGATCTCCCATTATTTACTGAACCTCAGAACCTCAAGAGTCCTCAAACCCAACCCCTACCTGAGCAAACAATCCCTCTAATATTCTCTACATCTGGAGATCCAACCTCTGCTTAAACACCATCATTGATGGGGAACTCACTACTGTTGGACAACCCATTCCACTGAGAAGTTTTTGTATATTGAATCCAAGTCTGCTTCCCTGTAACACTGACCAAAGGGTATTTATTTTGTCATTTGGAGTCACAGAAATAATCTAATTCTTTTCCCTTGCGACTACCTTTTAATTTCTTGAAAAAGACAGTTCATGATTCTTCTCTTCTTCACTCTAAACACCCACTCCACCCAGTTCCTTCAAGTCAGTTCTTCTGTTTCTCAGCATGGAGTCCCTTCCCCATTCTTCTTGTCCACTTTGGGATGAGTGCCCCTCTTATCAAATTTCCCTCTAAAATGTACTCCCTGTGCTCAGTCTCTCTGGGAGAGACTGAGTAGTCAGTATTACTTCTGCTTTGATAGATCAGGATATTCACATTTTCAGTCAATCCATGAGTCAATACCCATTCATTCATTCATTCATTCATCCATTTATTTATTTTAGTTTTTTTTGCAAGACAATGGGGTTAAGTGACTTGTCCAAGGTCACACAGTTAGGGAATTATTAAGTGTCTGAGGTCAAATTTGAACTCAGGACCTCCTGACATCAGGGCCGGTGCTCTGTTCACTGCGCCACCTAGCTGCCCCTACCGATTTATTTTTAATTTAAATTTACTTTTTTATTACTCTAACTACACAGAAAGATAGTCTTCAACATTCATTCCCCTGCAAGATTCTGAGTGCCACATCCCTCCTCCTCCCTCCCTTCCTTCTCTCCCCCACTCCCCACATTAAGCAATCCAACATAGGCTATACATACATAACTATGTTAAACATATTTCCATATTAGTCATCAATAGCAATTTCTAAGTTTCCTTATATGCATCAGACACTGGGCTAGACACTAGGGTACAAAGAAGAAAATGATCCCTGATCTTAACTGGTCATAGTCTCCCTATCCAATATCCCCACCCTGCTTTTGTCTATTTTTTGAACACGGGAAGATTATAGTGTCTTATGAGTATAAAAATGTAGGGGAGTGAATGCTTTCAGTTTTTTCTAAGGTTCAAAATGTGTCCCCTCTTCCCCCCAAATCTCTCCCTCTGCCCATGTATTAGTCCTTCAAAAGAGGAATAGAGATTTTAGCTTCTCCTCTCTGAGGTTGGAGAAGTTAAGGCCTGGAAAGGAAATGAGTACAAGGGGGTCATAGGTGTTCTTGCTGGGACTTCTTTAGGCAGGATTTCTACAGGAAGGACCGTTCATGGTCAGGCCTTCCCTCTATGTGCTTCAACCTCTGGGGTTTCCCCAGAGACTGAATGAGTGTGTGTGTGTGTGTGTGTGTGTGTGTGTGTGTGTGTGTGTGTGTGTGTGTGTGTGTGTGTGTGACTTGCCTCGCACAAACCAGCATGAGTGTGATGCATGGACAAGAATGGATTGTGCCTACAAAGAGGATGTTGAGTATGCTCTCAAATGGATAGACAAGTATTTTAGCCAGGAGTCTGGGCACATATGTGGACAAGGTAGAGGTCATGTGTATAAGCCTATGCTATTGGCCAGTGGGCCATAGAGGGAGCCCACAGCAGGGAAATGGGGGTCAGGCTTGGATGTTGAAAAGCCTCAGGGAGAATGAAGCTGCAATGGGAGTCCATGCTGGGATTTTTTTCTCCTGCTTAACCCACTGGGGCAGGAAATATATGTAAACAGCAATGGGTAATGGTAAGGGGAACAGAAAGAGCCCTGTAGAGTAAGTGGAAGAAAGGGGCATGGGGATGAGGACAGGGTTATAAAATCCCTAGATTCTCATTTTTCCATATCCTTTCCTGTTTCCACTCTCCAGTTCTGCTCCCATCGGTTTACATTTATACACTTGTTCATATGAGCTGAACTATCAACTCTCCCAGGCAGATATAGTCCAATCCCCACCACATCCTCTTTGTAGCACTCATTCAGCAATTTCTATCACATAATGTAGGTACATATATGTAGCACAAGCTCATCAAGTCCTTCAGACACTACCTCTCCTTCCTTCACGCCCCCCCCACCTCCTAGGCACCCAGGTGGCACAGGTGACAGAAGAATGGACAAAAAGTCAGGAAGACTTGAATTCAAATCTAGCCTCAGACACTTACTTGCTGTGTGACTGTGGACAAGTCATTAAACTTCTGTCTGCCTCATGTACTCATCTGCAAAATGAAAATAATAATCATGCCTACCTTCCAGGACTGTTGCTGGTGATAAAATAGTATGTTTTGTAAAGCACTCAACATAGTGACTGGGAAATAGTAGGCATTTAATAGCTGCCTGTTCCTCAATGTCTTCAGCTTCAACAGATACTCCTCCCTGTTGAGGCAAAGTCTGGCCTCTGCCCTGGCCTGGGGAGCAAGAAGGATGGAAGTAGGTAAGGGGAGAAGAGGGAGAATTTACCTTGAGGAATTCTACCTTGACTCCTCCTTACTCTCTTGCAGCTGAAAACTCTCCTTTTGAACTAGCGTCCAAAACTCAGTAAGCAACAGGTGAGAATCACCCCATTTCTCTTTATCCTGTCAGTGAATTTTCACAAGGATGGAGCTGGGGGGGTAGTGGTGGTGGTGGTGGTGGAGAGAATAGTGTCTCTGGACATGTATGTTTGTATGTGGGTCATTATGTGCTTAGGAAACATTTTGGTACTTGGGGGTCACAGGATGGGGGGGTTCAAATCCTGCCTCTGATGCTTGAGGAAATCAAACCCAATGGTTTCATGAAATGAAGGGGTTGAACTGATTGGCCTCAGGGCTCCTTCCCAGCTCTGAACTATGATTCATGCACTCATCTATGAGCACACATAGAAGGGAGTATATAAATAAGTGAACATGCATGTGTGTGTAAAGAGGTATGTGAGTGTATCTGCCAATGCGAGCAGGGTGTGGATATGTGAAAGGAAACATGTTGATGGGATGTGACTATGTGGGAATGTGTGTGAGTACAGGTGACTGTGCCTTATCTTTGACTCCTGCCTGCAGGCTGCTGAGGGGTGTGCAGAGGAGATGGCAGTGTGGGCTGGGTCTCCTGGGCTGCCACTGTGGGGCCAATGACAGTGGCTCATTGTGTATGTAGGTGGGTGGCAAGGGAGAAGGGCCATTAGGAGCCATCAGTCACATACCTGTCATGAACAACACTGATGTCACTAAGTATAAACTATGTGCAGGGTGCCCCAACCAACTTCAGGACCCTCCACGTGGCATCTATCTGGGACTTCTTCCTCCTCAGCTCAGGTCCCACCAGGAACCCTCTGTACCAACTCTGGGTGCTTGAGGCCCAAATTTATGGGACCTAAGGGGACTAGAGAAATGTATTCTTTAGCGAGGCTGACATCCTCAGTCTACAATCCTCAACATCTACTCTAGGAAGAACTCCTGTGGGATCCAGAGAGGAAAGAGATGCATAGACAGAGAGAAGGAAAAGATAAAGACAGAGACAGAAAGAGAGGGAGAGAGGGAAAAAGAAAAAGAGAAAAGAGACAAAAAGACAGAGGGAGAAAAGACAGACAAAGAAACAAAGAGACACACAAAAAAAGACAGACATAGAGATACAGAGGTCGACACAGAGAAATGCAAAGATGGAGAGATGAAAGGGATACAGGGATAGAATGATGATGGGGAGATGCACCCCAAAATATGAAAGGGAACCTGAATGCAGATTGAAACATTATTTTTACTTAATTTTTATGTGTTTTTATCACTATTTTCTTTTACAGCATGAATAATATGGAAATATTTTTGTAGAATTGCATATGTAAAATTTATATCAAATTGCTTGCTTTTTCAATGAGGGGAGAAGGAAACAGTGATTTGGAACTCAAAATTTAAAAAAAGAATGTTAAAATTGTTTTTACATGTAATTGGAAAAAATACTGCCTCCCCCCACATACACACGCTGTCTCTCTCTCTCTGTCTCTCTCTCTCTGTCTCTCTCTGAGAAGTACTGTAAAAGGTTAACATTAAAATAGGCAGACACACAGAAACGAGGGGCAGAGGACAGAAATTTGTGTTTCTATGACAATAGATGCCCCTTTCATCTGTGAAACACCTTGTGAACTCAAAGAGACAGGAAGGACTTACTGGGGTGCAGTGGTGAAATGCAGAAAGAATTCAAGAACTTAATCTGGGAAGACCTCCTGGAAGAAGTGTGAATTTAGAGGAGGGCAAGGATGAACGTTGAGAGAGGATGTTCTAAGACTCCTGCCATGCTGATGGGGAAAGGGTTAGGCAAATCCCTCCCCAGAGCCCAGAGACCCACTCTCCCCAGGCCTGAACTAGTTGTAGCCTCTCCCCAACTCTGAATGGCTCAGGCTGCTTTCAGGACACATTAGCTCCTGGCTCAGGATGGACAGAGCTGCTGCACTGGCTTCTAACCTTGGGTTACATCTTCCTGGTTTGCTTCTCCCAGGGCCAAGCAAAGGTGCCAGAATTTGGAGGGCTATCTTCTCATTTGCATATATTTGTATGCAATTTGCATACATTCCCACGGACTGAAAGGGTAATGTCTGGGGTTCTCTCCAGGGCCAGAGAATCCTGAATTATGGACTCTTACAGCTAAAAAGAGCCCTTAGGCCACAGAACGTCAGAGCCTGAAGGGACTTTAGAGATCATTTAATCCTGGGGTTCTTAACCTGGGGTTCACAGACCCCTGAGGGTTCCTTTGGGGACTTTGGGTGACAGGGGAATCTGTGAACTTGGATAGGAAAAAAATTACATCTTTATCTCAGTATAATGGTTTTTCTTTGTAATCCTAGAGATTTTATTTTTTTTTATACATTTTTAAATCATGCCTAGATTTTACCAGATTGCCCAAGGGGGTACATGACCCCAAAAAGGTGAATAACCCCAATGTACTACAACCACCTCATTTTAGAGATAAGGAAACTTATGACTGATGGGAAGTAATATGATCAAAGTCACATAGTATGTCAATAGCCTATTCCAGACTGGAATCCAGGACTCATGATACACACACAGTTTAGACCTCTTGTAACATTCCCCATATCAGGTTTCACCTTAGTTCTAATTCCAAAGAGACGAGTGGGGACATAGGTCTGAGCTACCTTGAGCTACCAGCAGGCCCATGTTGCATTCCTTCTGTTAAAGGATCTTACAGGAAAATCACTTTGGTGATTACAACTGAGAAAGGTTAGTAGGTGACTATGGAATTTGCTTTTTTTAAAAATGAACTTAAAAAGTAAAACCCTAAAACTTTGGTGGTGGGACCCAACTTGAGCTGGTCAATGGGGAAAGTGTTTTAAGATCTTCTCACTCACATTTTTCTGCCACCTGGGACCAACTTAGAGCCTTCAGTGGGATAGTAGAGGTCTGGGGGTACTAGATAATGAAGTGTAGCAGAAACTATAATAATTTGAAAATCATGAGACAAGGGATCAATTGAGGGCAGGAAGGGAGATCAGAAAGTATTTAGTTCATCTCCTTTTTACTGACTCCCAGAGAAGTTAAAGACTTGCTTAGGTAATTAGTAAGAGGAAGAATCTGAACTCAGTTTCTTCTGATTCTGGAAGCACTGTACTAGGGTCAGATTCAAGCTGGGCCTTGTTTTTTTTTCATCTGTAAAATGGGGCACTAATATTTGCACAAACTGTCTTAAATGGCAGTTGTGGGGGAAGTTGAAAGCATTATGTAAATGTGAACTGTCATCTGACTGTCTTATGTGTGTAGGTAGTAGAAAGAAGAGCAAGAGAATGTAAGAGGGTACAGACAACATAGCAAAAAACACAGAGAGCTCAACCTCCATTCTTCAAACCCTTATTCTATCATGTTGTATGACCTTCAGAGAGGTCCTGCTTCTCTCTGGTCTTCTGCCCCCTCCAGCCCAAGAGAAAGTAGCTAGAACCCTAGAACCCATCCAGAGGCCAGAGATCAGGGAACGTTCCATGGCTCTACAGGGGATCTGCGGCTCCCAGGGCTCTGATGGAGAGAGTACTAGCTTGTCCAAGGTCATGGTGTGGGCACTTGGGAGGTAGAGGGAGGAGCCAGGGCCTGCCTGGGCAGAGAGCCCAGCCTGCCCGGCCATCCGCCTGCCTGAGTTGGCTCAGCCCAGCTGACCATGCAGGAGGCCCGGGGCCTTGGAGACAGCTTGAGTCGTCCCCTTGCCAGCAGCTCAGAGTCTGAGAAGGAGCTGTGTGAAGGGTTGGGGGTGGGAGGTGGGGGTGGGGAGAGACTCAGTTCTGGGAGGTGGGGGGAAGGTCTATTTTTATTTACTCAGTCTTGTCAGACAGAAACCCACCACCTTCCCACCAAAAGGACCCAAAGCCCCTTGGTATGTGCCTTGCAATGAGAGAAGGCCTTCATGACTGGCAGACTAGAATCATGAACCTTGGAGGAGGTCTACTACTCATTTTACAGATGAGAAATATGATGGCAGATTAGGTTAAGTGACTGACTCCAGGTCACACGGGGAGTTGGTATCAAGGTAGATCCATTGACTCTGTTTCCACTGTACCACACTGAATCCCTATGATGGGACATGTCAGTCACAGAACCAGTGCCTGTAGGTCAGTGATGGACAATTAATGGGCAGGACACAGTTTGTGACCATAGAATAGACCAAATGTTTGTACACTCAAGTGCCTGGAGGGAATAGGATCTGACCTGAAAGAGGAAGGTCCAGGGAAGCATGGCAGGAGGAACTGAGCTTCTTACAGTGGGTCAGAAAGCAAATAAAGGGATGCAGTTCATAGGACCATAATGTCAGAGCTGGAAAGTTCAGTCCTGTCATTTATGGCTGAGGAAATTGAGATCAAGAAAGGGGAAGGGCCCTGAAACTCCCTTTGTTCACCTCAGCTACTCATTCTGAATAATATAATATTTATAAAGTACCTATTATGGATCAGACATAAGCATTTTACAAATATTATTTCATTTGATCCTCACAATAACCCTGGAATATAGGGGCTTTATCATTCCATTTTACAGATGAGGGTTAAATCATTAAATGACTTGTCCAAGGCCAGATTATGAACTCAGGTCTTTTTTACTCCTAGGCTGTTCACTGTGCCATTTAAACTCATCTTTAAATTTCTTTGCAACTACCCTTTAAAATGTTCAAATGTATGAACCTCCTAGCCCATATCACAGATTTGCTCTCCTACTACCCCCCTCCACTCCTCTCTCTGTCCCTTAGGTGGTCTTGGCCAGGTCTTGCAGGGCTTGGAATGAGTAGATCATAGATGTCTCCAGGCCTGGAGAATTCTTCTACTCCCAGGTGGTGGGGCAGGTGGGCATTGAGACCCCTGAGGACTCAGAGTAGGTGCAGCCAATGATGAACCTGATGATCACCTCTAGTCCTCCCCCCTCTTCTCTAAGTGACCTATTGCTTCTCCTCACCATTTCTCTATCCTCTCTCGATCCTGAATTTATTCCCCTCTCTTGATGCTGGACATCCTCTAGGCCATCTGGGTCCCTGTACTGTTCTAGTTAAGGGGTTGTGGGGGAGAGAGGCAGACTCTCCTAAGGAACCAATGTAAAGGACATTTGAACTGCCAAATTCAAAAGCATAGGTGAGCAATTTTTAAACTAAAATTTTTATTTTTTTTGTTATTCTGTACTTGTCAATATCATCAAATATTAGCATTTTCATTTATAGAGAACAGAAATAGAGAAATGAAAATGAAATTCCAAATCTCTTCCCTGTACAATTTGTATTATATATATATATATATATATATATATATATATATATGAAACAGCAATATGTTAGATTCAAAACTATCCTGCATGTCTGTGTTTCCTTCTGAATGTCCTTCTGGCTCTCTTCTATGTATTTAAAAAGTGCTTTAATGACTCTTTTCTTTCTTTTTATACCTTTTTTTTGAAGGGCACCCTTATTGTCACTCTTCCTCTCTCTTCCAAATCTCTGCCAAGTTTTAAAAAAAACAAATCCCAATTGCAATAAATACTTGTAGTCAGGCAAAACAAATTCACATATTGGCCAGGTCCAATTCCCCTTTAGTCCCTCATCTCTCTCTCTGTCAGGTAGTGGGGTAGCAGGTTTCATTTTCAGTCCTTTGAAGAAGTGGTTGGTCATTGAATTGATTGGAGTTCTTTAAAAATTGCTTTTCTTTACAACATTGTATAAATTGTTTTTGAATCGATTCTTATAAGTTTTCCACCCTTTTCATAATTTCTTACATTGTAATAATATTCCATTACATCAAATTACCATAATTTGTTTAGTTATTCTTCAATGTGGATACTAGTTTTTTTGTTACCACAAAGAATGCTGCTATAAATATTTTTGAACATATGGGTCTTCTCTTTTTCTTTGATTCCTTTGGGTATATGCCTAATAGTGGTATCATAGTGACTTTTTTGGGTATAGTTTCAAGTTGCTGTTTATAATAGCTAGATCTATTTGGGGCTCCATTAATAGTTTATTAGTGTATCTGTCCTCCATAGCTCCTCCAACAATTGTCATTTTCCTTTTGTTATCTTTGTCAAACTTTTGGGCATAAGATGGAAAGAGAGATATTTTATTTTTATTTCTTTTACTATAGTGATTTTTAGAATTTTTGGCTATTGATAACTTGAATTTCTTTGATGACTGCCTATTTATATGTTTTAACTATTTAGCAATGGATCTTTTTTATACATTAAAATCAGTTTCTATTACTCTTTGAATATCAGACCTTATCAGAGAAATTTATAGCAAAGATTTTTACATTTAATCATTTCCTTTCTAATTTTAACTGCATTGATTTTGCTTTTAGAGAACCTTTTCAATTTTAAGTAATCAAAAGTAATCATTTTATTTTTCTATCTACAGTTCTATCTATATTTCTATTTTTCTATGCTTAGGATCATGTTTGGTCATGAACTATTTCCCTATCCATTGTTGTGAAGGACATTATCTTCCTTTAATTTGTTTATAATGTGACCTTTTATATGGAGGTCATATATCCACTTGGGAGTTTATCTTGGAATATAGTGTGAGATAATGGTCTTAACTTAGTTTTTTGTCAAGTTACTTTCCATTGCCCTAACAGTTTTTATGTATAGTGAAATCTTTTCTCCAGTATTTGGAGGGCTTTGGTTTTATTAGAACCTGCTACTATGTTTTTGAACCTAACATGTTCTAATGAACAAGTTTTCTATTCAGATAGTTTTGATGATTACTACTTTGTGGGGACAGTTTGAGATTTGGAATTGCTAGGTCCCCTTCCTCTCCACTTTTCTTCATTCTTTTCTTTTGGAATCTTGACATTTTGTTGATTATTTTTCTGCATTTTAAAGTTATCCTTTGAATGTCTGGTTGATGTGGCACTGAATAAGTAAATAGTTTAGGTAGGATTGTCATTTTTATTATATTGGCAGGGCCTATCCATGAACATTAAAATCTAATTGTTTAGGTGGGCTTTTCACATAGTATTCAGAAGAAAAAGTATAGGCAAGGTTGCTGCAATCACAGAACCTTAGAGTCTGAAGGGATCTCAAAGGTCACCTAGTCCAATCTGGTCTTAAACAGGAATCTCCTCTATAATATTCCCAAGAAGTACCATCTGGCCTCTCTTGGAAGACCTCCAGGGATGGGGAGCTTTCTACTTTCCAAGGCAGCCCATTCCTTATTGAGGTCCCCAGTACACTGGGTCTGGTACAGAACTGAGAGGAGAATAATACCTTTTTACATTGATTTATTGACTGTTTTCCTTTCCTTTTAAAAATCTGATACTTTTCCAAGCATATAAAATTATTCATTTGACTTCATCACATTTAGACTTAACCTTAGCCTTCACCTAAATATATAGTAATTTCTTTGCCTCTTTCTCTCTCTCTTTTTCCCTCTATTATTCTCTCTGGTCTCTTTGTCTCTGTCTGTCTCTGTCCCTGTCTCTTCTGTCTCTGTCTCTGTTTCTCTCTCTTACACACATGTTCACAGACACATACATGGACACATTCAGAGTCATTTTTTTTATGTGGGGCAAAAGCTTTGGGGGGAAAGCACAGATGAGAAAGGAGCAAAACAGAACAGTCTTACCTTAGTTACAATCATGCTGGAAGAGGAGGTAATTCAGCCCTTGCTCCCATGGGAGATGATGGAAGAAAGCATGGCAACCAAGGAATACTTGTGCAATATTGCTACCTGGATCAGCAGAAGACTTCTAGATGAGTTCAGGAGAAGAGACTATTTTGGGGAAACACCACCTTCAAATGTCAGTGCCCTAAGAAAAAGCCTAAATCTTCACCCTGTACCAGTTATGGCTTTGGCTTTATTCATATAGTCAATCCCCTTCTGGCTTCTTTGACATACTCATATACAGATAAACACATTTCAGTCATTCTCAGACTCAGCTGTACCATGTCTATACACTGTCCTATGTACCAGCTTACAGTTATATCAAATAATCACACACAAATTCATGTGGTCACTTATATGCATTAATAAGAATCACATAAAGGGAAAGTCACACACATAATAAACATATGTAATCAATAAAGAAACATTTACTTATATAGTCTCCCATAAATTGATATAATATACACAGATATACCCAAAAACATGGAAAAAAGATTCACAGAGCCCCCTCCCCCACAGTCTCTATTAAGTAATAGGTATACAAAGTAGATTCACATAAAGCAAGACACATACTGATGTACATGAAGAGACCGCACATACAGACTTTTCTCTCATACATGCATCTGCATATTCTCTCTCTCTCTCTCTCTCTCTCTCTCTCTCTCTCTCTCTCTCTCTCTCTCTCTCTCTCTCTCTTTCTCTTTCTCTCAAAGCCCGCCGGCGAATCTGGAGGTCACACTTCTGGCAGACATCTGTGCCCTGGGGCACATTCCATTTCTCCTCACTTTGCCAACCTCAGTCTGTTGCTGCTGCTATTGCTGGTGGTTGTGGTGGTGGGTAAACCCAGACCAGGTAGTGAAGACAGGGGAGGCTGACCCACTCCTCATTTAGGTAGTCCAGGGTGAGACTGCTTGAACATATGCTACATCTGACTATCCCCACTCCTCAATCTTAGGGATGGCACTTGCTGGTAAGTTCTTTCTTTGCCCAGGAAGTGCCCAGTCAGAAGTCCCTCTCTATGGCTAGAACTGGCACCTCTATCTCTGGACCCCTCCTTTTTCAGGAGACATAGTCCCCATGGCATGGGAGGATTGTATTTTTTCAGGTGTACATATTTGGTAGGTAATATTCCACTCCTGGTCAAAGGTTACAAATAAGAAAGAGAAGGTAGCTTATCAACACAATCAGGTTCTCTTTATCAGGATACATTTGTTTGGTATGTAATACTCCATTCCTGGTCAAAGCTTGCAAATAAGAGGAAGAAGGTAGCTTTCCAAAACCACCAGCCAGTCACTAATGGTGACACAGAAAAAGAGAAGGTATCTGAGGCATGCTAACTCTTTTTGCCCCTGTAACAGGGGAAAAAGAGATAGCCAAGGGTGATGATGGCTGCTAAATTCATAGAATGTCAAGGAAAGGAAGACAGCATCTGAGTCAAGGGAAGTAGGGGCTAAGATTAGAACACAAGTCTTCTGCCTTCCAGTCCAGATGTTTTTCCACTACATCCTGCTGGAACAACTCCAGTCATCAAAATCTTGACATCAGTAATACCTATCTTAAGTTCCTCTCCACTCCCTGCTCTGTGAAAATCTCCCAAGGAGGATGAATATCTGCTATATTGATTCATTTGTATGTTGATTCCCATAAAATGAAAAAGTTGAACTAATTAATCTGCTAGATCTCATGGTTCTCACTCTTGGGATTCTTCCTAGCAATATATCTAGCCTTCATTCCTTCCTTTCCACCTCTGCTGCAAACTCTCTAGTCTGGAACCCCTTGATTGGACTTTGCAGTAGTCTCCTAAAAGCCTTCCCTGTTTCTAGTCTCTTCTCTCTTCACTTTCCTACTCAAAAATATTCCTTGGCTCCTTTGTTGCCCATAGCACAGAGACCAAACTCCTTGGTCTGGCATTTGACTGAGGTGATGAGATTGAGCATCCACGATTTGGATGCTTATCCACCTTTTCGGCCTTAATTCACATTCTTCTTCTTCATGAACTCCATGTTCTAGCCAAATGAGACCCTAATTTGTTTCCTGATCTTATCCTGCTCTCATCCACTCCCTTGCATGACAGAGATCATCCTCTGTGCCAGAAGCACCCTATCTTTTTATGTCTGCCTTTTCTTCCTTCAAGATTCAGCTTAAGGTTCACAGCATAGTGTTGAGATGTGATCCCTATGGAGGACCTGGACTGAGCCTTAACCACCAGTCTAAATAACGGTTATGGCAATCATCTCACAATTGTCAATCATGAGGAAAACTGGACAAAACAGTGTGGGTGACTCAGTGAAGACCACCCCCACTGCTGAAAAAATATGATTTAGCACCCAAATCCCATTGTCGTGAGGAATGTCCTCATTGTTCACTTTTCCCAAATAAAACTGGGAGTCAGGAAACCTGAGTTCTAGTTCTGGTTTGGTTACTGACTTATTTGCGATTTTTAAGTCATTTTTCTTCTCTTGGACTCAGTTTCTTTATCTGTAAAGTGAGGTGGGGTGGAGAGGGTTGGCGTTGATGGTTCCTAAGGTCTCTTCCAGCTTTAACATTCTAGTTTCTAGTATTTTTAATGATATCTTCCAGTTCTGACGTCTTATGTTCTAACATTCTCTGTTCTAAGTTCTCTTCCATTTCTGATGTTCCATTATTCAATAAAAACCAGTCTGTGGACTCGAGGGAAATGTGTTAACCTGTCTTCCTTCCTACTCTCTATGCCTTGGACTATGTCAAGTCTCAGCAGGGGAGTTGTTATTTAGAGGCTGTCAGGGTCACCCTGACATAACAGGTGCTTAATAAGTATTTTGTTGAATGAATACATGAATGCATATCCTACTGAATGGTGTTAGAGTGAGTTAGTAGAGCTAGGCTCAGCGACTGATTATTATTGGAATTTTTAGATACTAAAGTTCCTCAATTAGCTCCCCTGCCAACACCCCCCTTCTCTTATCACCTCTCCACCCTTCTCCTAGGATATAGGGAAGCTAATTGGTGCTCATCTCAGCAATTAACCACTCTATTCCCAACTGTTCAATGTCGCTTCCATTAATGCTCAGAATGTGAGAGCCAAAGGCAGGAGTGGGGAGTGGAAAGGGATTAATGGTGTCAGACTCATAGGATGTTAAATCTGGAGGGGACCTAAATATTACTTCATTTTCTAGATGGGAAACTGAGGCCTGGAAAGAGAAAGTGACTTGCCTTGGATCATACAATGATTTATTAGAAGTCAGGAAAACAAATTATAAAGGGAGGGAGGCTAGGGAGATAGGGGAGAGAAGGAAGGATGCTAAGGAGATGCTGAGAAGGGCCAGAAAGGGATGGTGGAAGAGGGTGGGGATAGAACAGAATGGTGGGGGGAGGCCTGTCACATCACATCAGTATCCCCAGCCAGGCCACAGTCCTGGTTTGCTTCGCCTGGGAGTCTCCCTCAGGGCCTGGACATAGCATTTCTCTTTATGCTTCTGGGGAAGAACTCAGAACATCCATCAGGGTTGCAATCTATACTCACAAGGAAAGGTCCACAGACCAGTCCTAGGTATACCCTTAAATCACAGATGGGAGAAAGACAAGGATGGACCTGTACTGTATATGTAGATAAGCACATGGACCCCTTTACTCCACACCTATAGGCAAACACACACAAACTCTCCTTCCACTTAGATCTTATTATCTGTAACAAAGTCTTTTCCCTCTGGCCACCTCCCCTCACCGCCAGCTCAGTGTGGGCTCACTGACTAGTTACTCATTTCAATTTCAGCTCTAAACACACTGAGGCAAAACCTGCCACCAGGTTTGGAGTCATTTTAAAGCCAGGAAGAAATAGTTTGGGGTTTACACACTGTTGCTTCACCCTTTGCTTTGTGTTATCTGAACCAATGATCCCATCTAACAATCTGATGCAGAACCAAAACCAGGGCAGAGCAACCAGGACTTGCCCAGGGTACCAATATCTGAGGGAGAGGAGGTGCTTCCAGAGAAATCTAGCCTTTGTGTCTCACGGTCCCCTGTCAGCCTGTGCCAGGATCCTAGGTTCAAACCTTTCCATTATCTCCATGGAGTCATAAGTGGGACTTTTCGGAGGACATATTGACCACTTAGAGAGATTATATTTATATATATTCTATACCACTTGCTACTATTTTTGGCTACAAGTGGAAGAAATCTTTATTACAGCTCTGGCTCAGAGGATTAAGATGGAGAGTTGGTTGTGTTGGAAATGCATTTCCTCTTCTCATAGCATAATGGTGCAGTGGAAAGAGTATGAGATTTGATTCAGAAAACATTGGTTCAAATTCTAGGTTTGACCTGCAAGTCAGCTAATCTTCCCAATCTTTATTTTCTTCATCTGTAAAATGAGTTTAGACTTGATAACCTTCACAGAGCTTCTTCCAGCTCCTAACTGGGATTTAGGAGACCTAGACTATATTTCCAACATCAGTGTTCATGTACTGGCCAGGGTGATGTGGAATAATTCTATTCTCTCTGAGCTTCAGTCTCCTCATCTGTAAAATGATTATTATCATACCTGCCTTCATGAACTTAGAGGTATTAGGAAGATCATTTAAGAGAATGTATAAAGAACAATATAAGCGGGGTTTAGTGGTGATTACTTGTTTATACACATATATGCTCAGAGGGTCTACATACATTGCCTACAAAATGACCCATGTAAAGGATCTTTCCTTCAGATTCTGATCCTGTTGGTGCATTCTGTTCACCCTGGGCTGGGAATTTTAGGACACATATCTTCTAGAGGTATGAGTGCCTCCTAGACAGTCATTCTAAGGAGTCTTATGTGGAGGAGGTGGTCAATTGATCACTTCCTCTCTTTTGTGGGGGTCCCTGTGACTATGTCTCCAGACCTTTGGCCAGCACTGTACTGTGGTACAAAGAGAAACTCAAGTATGTAGTAAGGACAACTGGTAAAAGCGAAAGAGAGATGTGTCTGAGTTTAGAGGAGTGGGAGACTAGGTTAGATTTACTTTTCTGAAATTAAGAGGTTCTTGACCTCTGCTAGGAAGTTTTCCAGTCCCTGAGTTCCCAGTCATTAGCCAATAAATATATGCTCCCCCTCAATGACCACGTCTTAATCTGGAAGCATATACTAAATGATTGTAAAGCACCTGATAGGCAGTAAATGTCAACTGTTATCATTACCAGTCAATAAACATTTACTAAGATCCAACTTGGGAAAATTGGGTGTGCCACAGTGGCTAGAATTCAAATCTGGCCTCAGACATTTATTTACTAGCTGTGTGACCCTGGGCAAGTCACTTAACTCTGTGTGCTTCAATTTCCTCATCTGTGAAATGAGTTGAAGAAGGAAATGGCAAACCACTCCAGCATCTTTTCCAAGAAAACCCCAAACAGGGTCATGAAAAATTATTAACAACTGGAAGATGACTGAACCACAAAAAGCCCCAACTGGGTTCTGGGCACTGTGGTAAATTCAGGGAATACAAAATGAAAAAAGCAAAATTCAGTTTCAGGGTGCTCACAGTTTAGTTGGGGAGATGACAGGCAAACAAGCAAATGGTAAACAGAGGGAAGGTGCTAGAATTAAGAAGGATTGGTAAAGTTTGTAGAAAATGGAGTATTAATTGGAACTTGAAAGACAATAGAGAAGCTAAGAGACAGAGATAAGGAGGGAGAGTATGGGGGAGAACCAGAGAAAATGTCAAGAGCTAAGAGATGAAGAGTCTTATTCATAGGACAGCAGAGGGGCCAGTGTTATTGACTGAATGAAAATATGGAGGGTTGTAAAGTAGAATTATTAAGTAGTGGATTGATTAGGGAAGTTCTGAACTTATGGAGAACTGAACCTTTATTTGGGACTGAAAGAAGTGGACAGGCCCATTTCCCAGTATATACTTATATTTGCTAGAATTAAATTAGTTTATACTATTGTGGGAAGAACCATGGGCCTATAAAAAAGGAAGTATATTTGGTCTTTCCCTTCCAGTTAAAGAATTATAGAAAATAGGGGCAAGTAGTGTGTATGTGTATATATATATATATATATATATATATATATGTATGTATATATAGTTTTTTCCTAGGCAATGGAGTTAAGTGACTTGCCCAAGGTCACACAGTTAGGTAATTATTAAGTGTCTGAGGCTGGATTTGAATCTCAGGTCCTCCTGACTCCAGGGACCCTGCCCTATCCACTGTGCCACCTAGCTGCCCCTGGTATTAATATTTTAAAGAAGTACAAGGATATAGTTAAGTCTTGCCATTCCTATAAGAAATTCAAGATTAGATAACCAATGGACTAATGAAGATTGGACCTGCTACTAGAGTCATTTTATAAAGCTAAGCCTTACAAATCCCAGAGAGAGATGAATAGTTTGAGGGTTCAGGAGAGTTTAAAATTACAAACAGCTTTGTGAAGTATGACTTTTATACCTTACTCAGAGAAAACTGGAAGGAGAGTAGATTTTTCTTTCCTCCATGACCACCATCTCTAATTATCATGATATCTAGCATTAGTCTACTGACCACATCCTACAGGATGTTGTTTGGAGAGTCAAGCATTTGGAGGCAGGTAACAAAGATATATACTGTCCGGACAGACATAGTCTCAGAGAGGCAGCAGTTAAGGCAGGAAACAGCTTTGAGTAGTGAGACCTCTAGCAAACTGACAACAGATTTAAGTGAGAACTCACCTCTGGTAGTTGAGATTCATAACTGTGGAGAGGAGCAGACCCAGAGAGTCCATCAACCCATCCAACAAAGATGCCATACTCAAGGGAGGAGCAGGTGAGGGCTCCATGATAGGAGAAAATACACTGGGTCCCTGTAGTACCAGAAGCAGGAATTACTTTGATTGTACATTTTCCTATATGCATACATTATTACTAATGTGCTTTATGTTTTTTTCCATTCCTCTCATAGGCACTGTGTGCATCTGTGGGAGAATGTACCCCGATTTTATGGGGAAAATGTTTTATAATTAATATTCTTATGCTATGTTAGTAAGTGTGAGATAATTTTGTCTACTGGCTGACTATTAAAGGGAAGTGTAACTCATGAACTAAAGTTTTAGGCATGCAAAATCATAGGGAACACCTGGGGAATCAATAAAGAAGAATGAGTATAAATTTGGGGGAGTAACTCAGAAGAGGAGCTACAAAGACTAGCCCATTTGGCTCACTTCACTCTTTTTTTGTGTGATCTTGAAAAAAGAAATAGAGTTTAGAGCAGACCGAGACCCCAGAGTAATTCCACCTACCTAAGATCTGTCTCAGGTCAGTGGAACATGGGAGTTGCATATGCTTCCATCCATCTGACCCAAGGTTTCCTTGTACCAGTCTTGGAGAGCTGAATCCCAACTGGAAAAAAATAGAAGAGAATTTCTTAGGCATAGTAAATCCAAGATCCAACCTACTAGAGAGAGAAGGGGAAGTCGTTGACTGAGCCAGCTTCTGGAAAGTAAAGGTTTTCCTATTAATATGCATTGTTACCTTAAATACTTGTAAAGGATCTGGGTACCCTTTCACTCATATCTATGTAGACCTAAATACAATCTATATTTGAACAACATTTGGAGATTTTCTTAGGGTAAACTTTGGACAAGGACAAATTAAACAAAAGAATACTTTTTTGGAGTGATCACCAAGATTTGATTTTGTCAGTCCAATTCTAGAGACTGGAGTTTTGGGCTATGCTGAAAATCCAATTACCACATACAAAAATTGGGCAACATTCAGTTTGTCCTTACAGATTGAGCAAGGCTAGCTACTCTTTCTGTTTTCACCTTCTTTTTTTGAAGTATGATTTTGGTTTATTTATTTCATATTATTACAATAATTTTGTTATAAGAGTAAACATACCCCCCCAAGAAGATGAGAAACCTCAAGTATAGTGAGAGAGAGAAAAAAATGTACTTCAGTCTATGTTCAGATTCCAATGACTCTGTCTCTGGGGTGAGTTGCTTTCTTTATCATAAGTCCACCAGAGAAGTTGCTTCAATATTTTCCTCATGGTTGCTATTACTAGCTGTATTTACTTCCACTCTATTCTTCCCCACTCTCATTTATTCTATTCTCTCTCCTTTCATCCTGGCCCTGTCCAAAAGTGTGTTGTATCTGAGTACCCTCTCCCACAATCTTTCTTCTCTTCTATCACCTATTCCTCCCTTCCCTCTCCCCATTCCCCCTTATCCCATCCCTTTCTTCTAATTTTTCACTAGGGTAAGATAGATTTCTATACCCTATTAAGTGTGTATGTTATTTCCTCTCTGAGCCATTTCTGCTGAGAATGAAGGCTCATTCACTCCCCCCTTGCCTTTCCTTATTCCACTCCATTGAAAAAGCTTTTTCTTGACTCTTATGTGAAATTTCTTAGCTTCTTCTTCATCTCCTTTCCCTTCCACCCACTACTTTCCTTTATCACACATTGACTCCATCTTTTTACTATATTATACCATTATATTCTGCTCTTTCCTATGTCCTGTTCATATATGCTCCTTCTAACAGCTCTTATAAATGAGAAAGTTCATATAAGTTATCAGTATCTTCTTCCCATGCAGGAATACAAACAGTTCAATATTATTAAGTTCCTCATAGTTAGTCCTTCTCATCCCCCCCCCCCCCCCCACCAATGGTTCACCAGAGTCCTGTACTTGAAGATCAAACTTTCTGTTCAGTTCTGGTTGTTGCAACAGGAAAGTTTGAAAGTCCCCGGTTTCATTGAAAGTCCATCTTTTTCCCTGAAAGTGTATGTTCATGTTCAGTTTTGCTGGGTATTTGATTCCTAATTTTAAACCAAGATCTTTTGACTTCTGGAATATCATATTCCAATCCCTATGAACCCTTAATGTAGATGCTGCCAGATCCTGTGTAATCCTGACTATAGAGCCTCAGTATTTGAATTGTTTGTTTTTGGCAGCTTTTAGAATTTTCTCTTTGATTTGGGAGTTTTGGAATTTGGTTATAATATTCCTAGAAGTTTTTCTTTTGAAATCTCTTTCAGGAGGTGACCCAGTGAATTCCCTCAATTTCTATTTTACCCTCTGCTTCTAGGATTTCAGGGCAATTTTGCTGTATTATTTTTTGAAAAATGAAGTCTAGGTTCTTTTCCTGGTCATCACTTTCAGGTAGCCCAATAATTTTTAAATTATTTCTTCTGGATCTGTTTTTGAGGTTGGTTGTTTTTCCAATGAGATATTTCACATTTTCTTCTAATTTTTGGCTTTTATGGAAGAGTCTTATTTCTTCCTGATTCTTGCAAAGTCATCAGCTTCCTTTAGTTCCATTCTGCATTTGAAGGATTTTTTTTTAGGTTTTTGAAAGGCAAATGGGGTTAAGTGGCTTGCCCAAGGCCACACAACTAGGTAATTATTAAGTGTCTGAGACTGGATTTGAACCCAGGTATTCCTGACTCCAGGGCCAGTGCTTTATCCACTACACCATTTAGCTGCCCTGCCCCAAAGGAGTTATTTTCTTCAGAGAGCTTTTTTATCTGCTTTTCCAGCTGGCCAATTCTGCTTTTTAAGGCATTCTTCTCATTTGCTTTTTGGTTTTGCTTTTTCATTTGGCCTAAATTGGTTTTTAATATATTATTTTCTTCAGTATTTTTTGTATTTCTTTCGCCAAGCTACTGATTTGGTTTTCATGATTTCTCTGTATTGCTCTTATTTCTCCTCCCAATTTTTCCTCCACCTCCCTTAATTGTTTTTCAAAGTCTTTTTTGAGCTCATCCATAGTCTGAGCCCATTTTCTATTTCTCTTGGAGGTTTTGGATATGGAAGCTTCAATTTTGTTGTCATCTGAGTATGTGTTTTGATCTTCCATGGGACTAAAGTAATTTTCTATGGTCAGATTCTTCTTTTTCTGTTGTTTACTCATTTCCTCAGCTCAAGACTAATTTACAGCACTTCCAAGGCTTTGGGTTTTTTTTGGGACACCCCACTGAGACCTTTATTCCTCCAAGGTCTTAGGCTCTCTTGCTTGCACTTTGATATGCAGATGACCACAGGGCTCCCCTCTGCCCTAGGGCTGTAAGGAGGGGCCCTGCTATCTTAATATGAAAGGTCAAACTGCAACCTGGATCTGAGTGTGGGTAAACAGCAAAGTCCAGCCCTAGGGAGAGCAGAAAGATTTCTGCAGTCTCCCCTAACCCCCTTATCATCTGTGGGCTTTGCTCTGGAGGTGCAGGCTGGTTTTCTCCAATTCTCACTGCAGGTTCTGAAGTTGGTGCTCCTTACTCCACACTCATTCTGGTGCAGCAGAGTTCTCTCACTGCCCCTTCAGGCTGATCCCAGTGATTCCTGGGCTGGGCTGGGCTGTGCTGCATTGAGGCCCGGTCTTTTTTCCAACTCCCAGTCCTGGTGAACACACCTTTCCCACAGAACTTCTAAGTTATCTTGGACTGGGAAAATGTATCACTCAGTCTTTCTGTAGGTTCTGCCTCTCTAAATTTTGGCTAGAGACATAATTTGATGGCTTTTGGAATTTTTTGGGGAGAAGGAGTTCCAGGGAAATGCTGCTTTCATGTCGCCATCTTGGTTCCATGCTGATTTCACCTTCTTAAGGGGCTTCAAAGATTTAGGGTTGGGGTAAGACTTTAGAGACCATCCAACCCAACTCCCTCATTTTATAGAGGTAAGCAGGATCTGAGGCACACAAATTAAGTTGTCATTCCCCCTAAATCACACAAATAGAAAATGACCCATGACAAAGAATATGTATTTTTTTTCCCTAAACCTAAGGGCTTATTTTCTCCAAAATCTGACTGCTTCAAGCTGCAAGAATTCCAGACACCCTTAGATGAATAAGTCCATGATAAAGCAAGATCTCATTTCTGAGTCCTGAAGTCACTAGTTTAATTGCGCCTTCCTCATGGCATCTGGTATTGAGGTAGTATAGTCCAAATGGGATGGATTTACTAGCATTGCTAATGAGAATGCATATATATCCTTATCAAAGTACTGGCATAGCTGTTCCATTTCACATCTGTTTGTTGTTCTCCTGGTTTCATCTATCAACATTTCCAAGATGATCTGGTTTAACTTGTTTGATCTCCTGCTAGGCCTTTGCAAGGGTCATTTTCTCCTCCTATGCTTTTTTTGCTGTTTTATATGGGTTGTCCACCAATCTTGGGATTCTTGTCATGGCTCACTGCCCAGGGATCACTGGGACCAGCTTGAAGGGGCAGTGAGAGAACTCTGCTGTACCAGAATGAGTGTGGAGTAAGGAGCACCAACTGCAGAACCTGCAGTGAGAATTGGAGAAAACCAGCCTGCACCTCCAGAGCAAAGCCCACAGATGATAAGGGGGTCAGGGGAGACTGTTTTATATGGGTTGCCCATCAATCTTGTTATATTTTTCAAATTATTTAATATTCAAATCATCATTGACTGTTGCTACCTTGTCTCTTCGTTTGGCAAATTTCAAAGAAGGAAAGAATTTGAAAACGGAAACAATTACAGATAAAGCTTTTTTTGAGGAGGGGGAGTGATAAGGAAGACATACTTAGCTGGTTACCTTATTTTCATTCCTAGAAAATTTTTATTTTTATGTGGATTGATCCTCCATAGATGGTGTGTAAAAGAGAATGAGAATTAGAAGGTTGCTATCTACAAAAATGGAGGAAATAATCACTACTTCAATGAGATCACAGATTTATTGAAATATTGAATAAGAAGCAAAGACTCTATTAGAATGAATATTTTTAAAGAAACACAAGAAAAGAACAGGTAGACTTCTGCATTTGATTTTGCACAGCAGCCCCATCTCCACAGTAACCCAAATAACAGAATATGCAAAATATCAGATTCCATTGTTTATTATAATTTTTTTAAAAAAAACATTTTGACTTAGTAGAACAAAATGCAGCCTCTAAGGCTATCTTTAGTTAAGATGACTCTCAAACATATTTTAAAATCATATGTCTCTGTGATAGATACAACTAGAGATGTCTGTCCAACAAACTGCTAATAAGTAATATCAGGTAAGATGAAAAACATCTGTTCATCTAAAGTGTCTATCAGTTTAATGGTAGATGTCCCCCCCAGAGTTCAAACTGTTCCTGATTGATTATAGAGTTCTCCAAATGTTCCTATTTGCAAAGGCATTATAGTAATTATATTGTGCCCTGGAATATAACATAGTTCTCAGTGAAAGCCACAACAGTATGTATAGTCCATCCTTGGGGGAAAATCAAAGTGGATAGAACATATTTATTGCCCACATTATCAAATGCTCTGGATAAAAAGGCAGAGAGAAGTTGCAAACTCTAAGTATGAAAAGAGAATTCACATCAGTGCCATTACTAGTTCACTGAAGGACCAAAGTGATCATATCCTAAATCATTATCATTCTACAATAAACCATTGACACACAAATTAAACCATTGATATACATGAAACCATTAGTTCACTCAACTGGCTATGGGGAATAACTTCAGGAGATCTGAGCCCAGAAGACCTAGATTTGAATCCCAATATTTATTTTTTAATGTGTTTTTTCTTTCTTTTTTCCAATTACCCATAAAGACAGTCAGTCTTCAACATTCATTTTCTGTAAGACTTTGAGTTTCACTGTTTTCTCCCTCCCAGCAACTCTGCTATTTATGAGCTCTGTTATCAGCCTCAGTTTCTTCATCTGTACAGTACCCATAATAATCTCCTTTCAGTGTTGTAAGACTAAAAAGAGATCAGACATGTAGAATGATTTGTTGGTCTTGTAATGCAAGCTGTTGACACATTGACTCCTTTGGCATGGTCTCATATAGTGACACATTTTAAACCAACTATTAGAAGGGATCAGTTTACCTAATTAGTAGATTGATGCTAGCCAGATGTATGGTAGAGTCAGGGTAACTGTATTGGATGTGTGTGTGTGTGTGTGTGTGTGTGTGTGTGTGTGTGTGTGTGTGTGTGTGCCTTTGTGGAGGGGCTTCTGGGTCCACATGAAGCTATGGGGAGGGAGATTGGAGCATTTACAGTCCAACTTTATAGCTAGTTCACAATTTTCAGGGTCCATATTGAGTCTTCCTTCTCTGTGACTGGAGAGATCTGAGATGGGGGAGGGGTCACTGAACCACAGAGTAGGGAGTATGAAAGACCCTCCGATCAGAAGCAGGCTACCCCCATTTCTGGGGTTGAGGTGGGGGGGGGTGGAGAGGGTGGTGGTGAATCAGCCCAGGCAGCAATTGCTGCTTTGCTCCCAGCTGACGGGGACCATATGTTCGGGAAGAGGAAACTCACTTGTCGTTTTGCGGCCCCCGGGGTCCAGCCTTCATGGGCCTGTCACAGATGATTTTCCCTGCCTGAATGGCAGGCCCGCCCAGCTCCAAGGCCCTTCACATGGGCGGGTGGGCAGAGGGGCCTAAAAACTCCTCAACTTAACCTCAGTCACCAAACTCACCCTCCTTTCAGACCTCTCAAACATCACCTCAAACTCCCCCTCACTTCGCAACTTAAAATTCCCCTCCTATCACCCCCTCAATTGCCCCTTTAAACTGGTTGCCCTCATACTTTCTCAAACATGCCCTCATACACCCAACCCTATATTTCTAAATTCTCCCTCCCCTCAGGACCTTCACACTTTCCCTCTCAAACTTTCCTTATTTCGGATCTCCCAAATTCACTGAGCCCCCAGATCCTTTTGGACATAACCTCATCAAGACTTCCAAATTCCTTGTCCCCCCAATTTCCCCTCCCCTCATCCCCTCCAATTTTCTCCTTATCATTTCAAACTCCCCTCTCTGTTCCAGGCCTCCTCTCCAAAGTCCAACAGAAGCAAGGATTCTGGGGAAGAAACCAAAGACTGCGCACATAGAGACAGTTATCTAGATTCCTTAAGGTCTCAGTTTCCACATCTGTAAAAGCAGATACCATCTCTCTAATGGCTGCTTGGCTTTGCAATGCCAAGGACTGTGACTGGTCTACCTCTGCCTCTCCTTTCCATTGCAGTCTCCTTTTCTGACTCGCTGTCAGGATCCCTGTCAGTCACCCATTGCCTTCTGTCTTCATCCTGGGAGGGATGGCTAGGAAGGGGGAATGTGTGTTATAGTGAGAAGGGGGGGCTGGAGGCTTTCAAAGGTCAATCCTTGCTGACCCAGAGAAGGCAGGTTCCCCCCTTCCCCCGAAAGTTCCTCATGCCTAGGAGTCTCCCCACCCCCACCCTGAGGGCAGGTTCCTTAATTGTCCTGGCTGGACTAGGAGACCGGAGAGTGTCCCTCCAGCCCCTCGGCAGCCTCCAGTGCTTCTAAGCTGCTGCCCGGCTGGTAAGAGCCGATGACCAACCGGCTATTTGCCTGTCAAGAGTTTGCTACCCAGACACACCGCCCCTGTCAAATTAGCGAGCCCAGAGCTGTAAGGGAGGCCACCGCGGCTAATTTGTACATTAACTGGTTCTGACAGAAATATTTCACAAGTGAAAACACAGAAACTGCGCCTGGAGAAAACACTCAGCAACCAGGCCGCCCAACTGGTGTGTCACTGTGTGGGGAAGAAAGGCGGAGCCAGGGGAGAGACCTAGCGACAAGGAGCAGGAGGAAATGGGGGGGAGGCAGATAGGAAGCAGAGATTGAGAGATGAAGTCAGAGAGATGGGGGAGAGATAGAGGAAAAGAGAAAAAATGGGGAGAGAAAGGGGGGGAGATTGTTGTGGGTAAGGAGTGGGGAAAAAGATGAGAGTGATGGGTGAGTGAAAGGTAGATGAAAGAAAATGGAGAGAGAGATGGGGAGAGAGATGGGAGGGAAAAGAGATGGGTGAATTGAGAGATGGATAAGTGAAAAAAGGAGAAAAGGAGAAGAAGGAAGTTATTAAAGAAATAGAGATGCAGCAGTGAGAGAAAGGGGAGTGAGAAATATGAGGGATTTGGGAGACATTGGGAGGAGAAACAGACAAAAAGGGAAGAGAGGTGAGAAAGGGTAAGAGAGACAAGAAGAGAGATGAGAGTCATAGGGTAGAAAAAGAAATGGGGAAAGAAAAATATGGATAAAATAAAGATAGCAAGATGGGGAGATTTGGGGAAATACAGGGAAGACAGCTGAGTAGTGATAGAGAAGGGAAGATGAGGAAAGAAAAGGGAAAATGATATATAGGTGAGATGGTAAAAAAGAGGGAGAGAGTGAAAGACAAAAGAAGAGAGGGGAGAGAGACAGAAGTGGGAAGAGAAAGGGAGAGAGATGGGGAGACAAAGAGAAATGGAGAGACAGAATCAGAGGGAAACAGTGAAGAGATGGAAAAATAATGACATCAAGAGAGTTGGGGGGGGAAAAGTAACTAGGAGAAAGATGAGGAATGATAGGAATGGAGATGAAGAAACACAGAGGTGCCAAAACCGAAAGGGACAGAGCCAGAGAGAGACAAAGGAAAGGCTGAGAAATAGGGGAAAAGCTGAGACCAAAGAGAAAAATTCGGGAAAAAGGACAAAATGATGGACTGTGGTGGCAGAGAGATGAGAAGGAGAAAGAAGGGACAAGATAGTTTAGAGTGGGGGAAAATGCAGGAGAAGGGAAGTTTAAAGACAAAAAGTGATACGAATATCACAATCCTCTAAACTAGGCAAAAGCCCCACACAGTAAGACAAACCAATGATATACTCTCTATTCTTCTCCACATCATTCTTTTCCCCTTTCCCTCCTTCCTTCCTTCGCAATATAGAGTTAGAACAACTTTCAGTCCATCTATTGGGATTCCACTTTTCTCCTTAATCCCACCCATATTCCTCCCTGAAGAGTTATTTCTAGATAGGTTTCTTCTGAAGTGAAGAGGAGAATGAGAAAGGAGGATGGAGTGGGTCTACTAGGTGCCAGGTTTTACAAATATTATCTCATTTGATTCTCACAATAACCCTTGAAGGTAATTGTGATTGTTTCCCTCATTTTTTACAATTGAAGAAAATGAGGTAGACAGAGGTGTCTGGAATCACTTCAGTTATTAAGTGTCTGAATCTGGATTTGAATTCAGTCTTCCTGACTGCAGGACCAAGGTCCTTTATTCACTGCATCAAAAGGGAAGGGACTTTGCAAACCTTAAAGTAAAATATGTTTGTAAAACACTTTGCAAACCTTAGAGGAATACACACGTGTGTATTATACATGTTTTATTTGTGCATGTGCATGTATAACACACATATAACATGTGTGTATGCATAACACAGAGATAACATATATAAATATGCATATATATGTGAATATATTTGCACACAGGAGAGTTAGGTGGTGCAATGGATATAGCACTGGCTTGGAGTCAGGAAGACAGATCTTCCTGAGTTCAAATCTAGTTTCAGACACTTAGTAGCTGTGTGACCCTAGGCAAGTCATTTAATCTTGTCTGCCATAGTTTCCTCATCTGTAAAATGAGCTGGAGAAGGAAATGGCAAACCATTCTACTATCTTTGCCAAGGACTCCCCTCCCCCTCAAAAATGTGGTCTCAAAGAGTCAGACTGAAGTGACTAAGCAACAAAAATATATACACATATAAGTCTATCTATGTATTACATATATCAGCTATTATCACTATTGCTATGGAAGAGGCAGGGGTATTTTTGGTTTGTTCTCCATCTCCTTTTCTTTTCCCCCCTTCTATCTTTGCTCCCTCTGCCTCTGTCGACTTCCCCAGTGGTGGGCTCTCAGGAACATAAAGGTTGTGGACCTCTTTGGCTGGTGGACAGAAACATCCAGATCCTTATCCAAGTCCTGGTGGCTATCTTCCAGCATTCCTCAAGGCTCTGTTTTAGGTTCTCCTCTCCTTTCTTTCTCTCCCCTCCCCTCTCCTCCTCCTCTCTCCCTATATTGTTTTCTTGGTGATTTCTTTATTTTTTTAGGTTTTTTTTTTTTTTTTTGGCAAGGCAAATGGGATTAAGTGGCTTGCCCAAGGCCACACAGCTAGGTAATTATTAAGTGCCTGAGACTGGATTTGAACCCAGGTACTCCTGACTCCAAGGCTGGTGCTTTATCCACTATGCCACCTAGCCGCCCCTTGCTTGGTGATTTTATCAACATTTAATAACCTGTATGCATAAAATTCTAATATCTATTTATCTAGCCCTAACCTCTCTCCTGCCTTCCAACATTCCATCTTCAACTGCTTACCGGGTATCTTGAACCCATTGTTATTTTAAAATTGTCTAAACTGAACTCTTATTTTTCCCCAAAAGTGTTTCCTCTTCCTTATTTCCTTATTACTGTTGAGAACAAAGCCATCCTTCCAGTCACCCAGGCTTGAAACTTAAGTGCCATCCTCTCATTCTCTCTCATCTTTCATAGCCAATCTATGACAAATTCCATAGATGCTATTTGCAACATTCCTCATCTACACCCCCTTCTTTTTGATACCCCCACAATCTTGGTGTATCTATGCTTGGATTATTGCAGTCCAGTCCTTATGATTGATCTTCTTGCCTCAAGTTTCTCCACATATCACCCACTGTCCTCTCAGGATGATCAAAGAGATCTTACTCAAGCACAAATCTGACCGTTCTTCTCCCTACCCCTACCCTCTATTCAGAAATCTCCATTGACTGACTCCCTGTTACCTGCACAATCAAATATAAAATTCTATATTTGACTTTTAGAGCCCTTTAGAACCTGGTCTACTTCCTATCTGTCCAGTTTCTTACAACTCAGTCCCCTCTGTAACTCTGATTCATTTTACAAGATACTCCAACTCCCAACTCCATGCATTTTCCCTGGCTGTCTTCCATGATGGGATTATCTCCCTCATCTCTACCTCCTGGCTTCTTTCACATCTTAGAAGAAATTCAACCTTCTGCAAAAAAGTCTTTCCCACTTTTCCTTAATGGCATCTCCCTTCCATTGATCACTTCCATTTTTATCTTGTACATGTCTTATTTGTATAAGGTTGTTTTCATATTGTCTCCCCACACATCAGATTGTGAACTTTTTGAAGTCAAAATTGTTTGACCTTTCTTTGTATCCCTGTGCTTAGCAGTGTCCAGCATATAGTAGATATTTAATCAATGTTTGTTGATTTGACCCCCAGACTAAGAAGCATTTTCAATCTGATGGCATGAGCAGTTTCATTTGGTTGATCAGGATGTTCCCATAGATGAGAGTTTCTTGTTTGTTCCATGGGGTAAGGAAGACAATCCTAAGAAGTTTGGAAAGTCTCTGTGGCTATCAATTATCAATCTCTCTTGACTTCAAATCATCCATCTTCTTCCTATCTAAATCCAGTCTATTCTATCTTTTCCAATAAGCCCTTGATCCCTTCACAAAACCCCAAAGTAGTTTCTTCAAGTTCAGACACATCATTTTTTGACATGGTCAGTATAAGAATTTTGCTGCCTATGTTTGTAACAGAGTTTTTGTTTTTCTTGCTTTCTCAAATGGAATAATGAAAAGAGGTAGAGGGAGAGGTGGGTCTTCATTTGAAAAACAAAATTTAAGTGCTTTACATTTATTATCTCATTTGACCACAAAAACTTAGGGATGGAGGTGCTATTATTATTATCATTTAACAGATGAGGACTCTAAAGCAGACAGAAGCTAGGGGCCTTGTCCTAGGTCACATAGACTGGATTTGAACTCTCATCTTCCTCACTTCAGGGCCAGTACTCTGTCTAGTATCTTTCATGTCTTAGATAAAATTCAACCTTCTGCAAAAGGCAGAAGGCACTCTGAGTCTTAAGATCTCTTAGGCCTAAAATCCTCTGAAACATTTATTCACCAAATCCATGGGCCATTTTCTAGGCCACATTTTCCTTGACCTTGCATAATTTGACACTGTTAATCATTTCTTTCTCCTTCACATTCTTCTCATTCAACTTTTATGACACTCTCTCCTGGTTTTTCTTATCTTTTGGACAGCTCCTTCTCTGTCTTCTTCCTTTTCCCACACAAATTTTGAGCACTCTCCAATTTCAACTTTCAGTTTTCTCTCTGTCCTTCATTCTTTCTCTCTCTCTCATTTATTCTTTCTCTCTTCCTTCTATCCTCCCTCCTGTCTTTCTCTCTGGCCCTCTCTTTTTTTTTCTCTTTCTCTCATTTCTCTCTCATTCTCTCACTCTCTTTCCTCTCTGTCTTTATCATATCTCTCTAGTTCATCTCTTTCTTTCTCTCACTCTCATCTATCTTTGGTTTCTCTTCTCTCTCTTTTTCTTTCTTTCTCTCTCCCTCTCTGTACATGATCTCACATACTCCTATAGTTAATAAAAAATGAAATTTTTATTATTGAAAGTACCTTATAACAACTAAATGCTTTATATCTACAAATTCTTCTTCCTTCTCCTTTTTCTTCTTGTTACTACTACCAAAAGCACATAACTTCCTTTTTTAAATTAAATTTTTATTTTCAATGAACAGAAATTGATTTTCTTTCTCTCTCACTCACCCACCACCATTGGGGGGAAAAACACTGTGAGGCAAATATCATCTTCATTTTATAGATGAAACTGATGCTCAGAAAATTCAGACTCTCAGAGTTAGAAGAACCTTGTTTTCCTCTTGAGATCTTTTGATACCCAAATGATATTTAAATGATTATTTATCCCTCTCAATTTTGTGGAATTTGCAAAATTTACAAGTGTCCCATTTGTACCCATATTCAAGTCACTTACCACATGTTACAACATCCCAAGGATTTCAGTAGATAAGTGGTCAGAGAATATGAGCATACAGTTCTCAAAAGAACTACAAATCTGTAACAACCATATATAAAAGAGGGCTTCAAAATAGTGGTGTTGAACTCAAATAGAAATGGATTCCTGCTCTGCCCCCCACCTATGTTGCAATGTATTTTATTTCTTTTGTTAAAATTTCCTAATTTCATTTGATGTTTTTGTCCCACTGGGGAGTTTTTCTGGCCTTTCACTTGAGTTTGACACCTCTGATCTAAAGGACAAACAATTAGAGAAATGCAAAATCAAAACAATTTCTAGGTTTCATTTCATATCCAGCAAACTGGCAAAGATGACAAAAGATGAGAATAGTTAATGTTGGAAGATCTGTGGGAAGAGGGGTGAATTCATGCATCTTGTGGAGCTGAAAATTGGTCCAGCTGTCCTGTGAAGCAATCTAGAATTATGCAAAGAAAATGGATAAAATTTTTATAACCTCTGTTCTTGAGATTACACTGCTAGGCACATATTCCAAGGACAATGATAAATGACAAAAAGAAAGGCTCCACATACACCAAAATATTTATAGCTAAATTCTTTGTAATAGCAAAGAAAAAAGAGACAAAATAAATGTTTGTTAATTATGGAAATGGCTTAACAAATTGAAGCATGTGAACATAGTGGAACATTATTGTGTGGTTAGAAACAAATATGATGAATACAGAGAAACATGGGAAGTTACATAAATGCTCAATTATAACAATGTGTAATTGTTATAACAATGCAATTGTAACAATGATGTAACAACAATATTGTCATTATTTAAAGGATGTCACTATAATAATGTAAATAGAAAGAACAACAAAACAATCAAAACTGAACATGAAATTATAATGACTAAGCTTGACTCCAAAGAAGAGAAATCATACTAATTTCTTTGCAGAGGTGGGAAGACTAAGGGTGTGGTATAATATTGCACATGATGCTGAAGTTTTTGATAAATTGGTTAGCTTTGCTGAACTGTTTTCCTTTTTAAACTTTTAAAAAATTCTTTGTAATGAGAAATGACTCTGGAAAGGGCAGGAGAGTATACCATTGGGAAATGTAAGCTATCAACAAAAATTTATTTTTGAAAAACAGTGTCAAAGATTGATTCCTGAGAAATTGTACTAGAGACCATGTTGAAAATGACCCATTAAGGATAATTATTTGAATTTGGCTATTTAATGATTTCTGAGGGAAGCTAACTGTACTACCATTTAATCTCTAGCTGTATTTTATCCACAAGTGCAATATGAGAGACTGTCCAATGCAGTGTTTAAATCAAACATATAATCTAGTTGTATAGCTGCTCCTGACCCACTAATATCTTTACTGGATTTATCATTTCATTGTTGCCATCTTTCCACCAACAGATTTCTCCCAATATCATTTCTATTCTCTCTTTAATTTACTGTTTCATCCCTGCTGCCTACAGACATGCCCAAGTCTTCATCTTCCTTAAGAAACTCTGTCCTGGAGCCTTCCATGCTCATTGGTGGTCATCATAAATATCCCTTCTCTTTAGCTAAACTCCTTGAAAAAGCTACCAAAACTTAATATTTCCACTTCCTACCCTATCCATTCACTTACTTCTACATCTTCTGTATTTGGGCTCCTGACTTTATTGAACTGAAACTGCCCTCTCTAAAGTTACTAATGATCTCTTAATTGCCAGACCTAATGGCCTTTTCTCATTGATTATCCTTCTTGACCTCTATGTAGTTTTTAACTCTGCTAATTACTTTTTCTTTCTGGATAGTTTCTCCTCTTTGGGTTTTATGGTGCTGTGTTCTCTGGATTCTCCCATCTTTCTGACAGCTCCTCAATTTCTTTTGCTAGAATTCTTCCACTAACCACAGGTAGCCACCAAGATTCTGTCCCTGATCTTTTTTTTCCCCCTTTACCGTGTCGCTAAATGATCTAATACTCTATGTTGATGGCTTCAGGCTCTATGTATCCATCCATAGTCTCCCTCCTGAACCTCACTTCCACACCACTATGCTAATGATTTCTCAAATTTAATTATCCAGCTTTAACTTCTCTGTTGACCTCCAGTCTTGTATATCCAACTATCTATTAGACATCTCAATCCTGATGTCCAATAGATTTTTCAAACTTAACCAGACTCAGAATTTTTCTCCATAAACCATCCTTTCTTCCAAACTTTCCTACCACTTTTGAGGGAACCATGACATTCCTAGGCTTCCAGACTCATAACCCAAGTGTGATCCATGACTATTCATTCCCTCTCACTTCACATATCCAATTGATGCCAAGGTCTACTTATTTCACATTTTAATATCCATTAAATATGCTTCCTTCTTGCCTTTGACATTGCCATCCATATTCAAATCCTCATCATCACATGTCCAGACTATTGCCATTGCTTTTTAGTTGGTCTACTTACCACAAGTCTCCCTGTTCTAGTTCATACTCCATTCAGTTAACTAAACTAATTTTCCTAGAGCACAGTTCTGACCATGGCATCCACCTGCTCAATACTCTCCAGCGGCTTCCTGTCATCTCCAGAATCTCTCTGACATACACAGCCCCACATAACCTACCCCACTCCTTCCATTCTTCTTTGACCATCACCTCTCCCCTTGCCCTATTTATATATATATATTTTTTGGCAAGGCAATGGGGTTAAGTGACTTGTCACATAGCTAGTAAGTATCAAGTGTTTGAGGCTGCATTTGAACTCAGGTCCTCCTGACTCCAGGGCTCTAGGGCCAGTGCTCTAACCACTGTTTTTGATGCAGTGCCATTGGCCTCTTCGTTCTTCCTCAGACAGGACATCTCCATCTCCCAACTCTGGGCATTTTCACTGCCTATCTCTTATTCATAGGAAGTTTTCCCTACTCAATTCTGCCTCCTGACTTTCTTGGCTTCTTTCAAAACCCAGCTAAAATCTCACCTTAATCTCTCTTAATTTTAGTTCCTTCCCTCTATTGTTTTTATGTTTTCCCTTTATATAACTTATTTTATACAAGCAAATCTTCTCCCTTAAGCTCTTCAATGCGGGGACTTTCTTTTGCTTTTCTCTTATTTAATTTTTGTTTACTTGTTTTGCCTTGTTTGTTTCTCCAGCACTTAGCACAGTACCTGTCCCAGGGTACATGCATAAGAAATGTTTATTGACCAATTGTCTAACTTTCTATCCAACATTTCAAACTGGATGTCTTACAGTCATCTCAAACTCAACAAGTCTAGATCAGATGCTATTATCTTTACTCCTCTTCCTTTTTTCTGTCAAGGGTACTACCTTCCTTCCTGTCACCCAGATCTGCAACTTCAGTGTCATCCTTGACTGCCACACTCTCATCCCACATAATCAATCACTTTCCATTTCTTGTCATTCTTAGCTCCACATCTTCATATAGCCCCATTTCTCCACTGATGTCACTTTTGCCCTAAGTCAGACCCTCAACATCTCTTGTTTAAACTATTGCAAAAACCTCTCAATTGTTTTCCCTGTCTCAAATCTTCAATCTTCAAACCATCCTCCTCACATCTATCAAAATAAAAGGCAGTGAAAATGCCCAGAATTGAGAGACCTTCCTCAGGGACATCCTCAGTAGATATATGGGGTATTCTAAAAATTTAGAGTTGGGAAAGAAGTCATATAGGTTGTTAATTACTGATGTTTTCTCAATATATATGTATATTATATATATCTATATATCTGATTTTTGCAAGACAATGGGGTTAAATGATCTGCCAAGGTCATACAACCAGGTAATTATTAGGTGTCTGAAGTCGACTTTGAACTCAGGTTCTCCTGACTCCAGGGCTGGTGTTCTATCCACTGTACCACCTAGCTGCCCCAATCTGATATTTTTCTTAGGCATTTGTTATATTCCCCTCCTTACAAGACTTTGAGATGTGATCTCTCAGTAGCCTCAAAATGCTCTTAACCTTCAAGATAGACCTCTTCCACAAGTAGATGGTTCAGTCTAGCCTCATAGTTCTTTGGCCTTTTACTTCTGCTCCCCCTACTTATTAGTTTCTTTGACTTCTTATTTTAGTTTCTTTGGCTTCCTTCAAAACAGCTCAGATCTTCTCTTCTGCAGAAGACATTTCTTGATCTTTCCAGTTTCTAGTGCCTTCCCCTTTCAGATGACCTTCTATCTACTCTTGTATGTCTCTAGCATTTTCTTCAGGTTGTCTCTCTCTCATTAGAATGTAAGCTCCTGGGGGCAGCTACGTGGCACAGTGGATAGAGCACCAGTCCTGGAGTCAGGAGGACCTGGGTTCAAATCCAGCCTCAGACACT
Source organism: Macrotis lagotis (assembly GCF_037893015.1). Lineage (NCBI taxonomy): Eukaryota > Metazoa > Chordata > Mammalia > Peramelemorphia > Peramelidae > Macrotis > Macrotis lagotis. The sequence continues at coordinate 53,072,018 of NC_133665.1, read as the reverse complement.
TAGTAATTACTTAGCTGTGTGGCCTTGGGCAAGCCACTTAACCCCATTGCCTTGCAAAAAAAAAACAACAACCCACAACAAACTAAGACATATAGAATGTAAGCTCCTAGAAAGCAGTGACTATTTTTTCGGTCCTAAGCCCTTAGGATAGTACCTGATACAAAATAAGTGCTTATTAACCAAAGCTTGTGGATTGACTGCCTTGCTCTCTTCGTTTTCATTAGTGTCATCTCTGCTTCCTCATGTAGCACACTAGGGACGGAGATTAAGAGTCCAAAAAATGATGGCTCTGCTGTCACTGATGGAGAGAATAGTTTCTTATAATAATCTTGACAGAGTGTTTCTATTTTCTTCCTGCTTGTTGTCCTCCTTCTAGTTTCAACCTTAAATGTTTTCAGGATGTTCTGGTTTTAATTGTGTCTTTTTCTTCAAATTTGTTCTTTCTTCTACAATGCTAGTGATATTTTATTTATTTTTATTTACAATACTAGAGATAACTTCCCACCATCCTGCTTCATAAGGTTTTGTAAACAAGTTTCTATTCTAAACTGTTGTTGTACATGGTTGCCATACTTCTCCATTTGGCAAGGAAACCAAATGTTTGTTGGTTAGAGCAGTTTCTAGACTCTGGGGATTTTTATGATATTGACTAATTTACACTGGTTAAACTTCCTTAGGAAATGGTGATAGCCCATATTGATGACTTCTCTTTTATCCATTTCCTATTTTTCAGCATCAATATCATGTTTTAAAAGGTCAAATTGGAGTAGCCTTAATGGAACTCTATCATCTCATTTTATTCTTTCTTCTAATTGGGTATTGATTTTGGTTTTTGCTCAAACAAGCTCTGACTATACATAGATGGCTCATTCAGAAAACAGTATCCAGTCATCTTCTGTCTGTTAAAATATAATCAATTTTGTTTTTTTGAAGGCTATTCAATGGTCATTATATCTAATGCCTTTCAGTTCCCTTTTTGACTTAATATTTTTTCCCCATTTACATATAAAAACAGTTTTAATATTCTTTTTTCTTCAGATTTTGAGTTCCAAATTCTCCCTCTCCCTCCTGCCTCCTCCCATTGAGAAGTCAAGCAATTTGACATAGCCTACACATGTGCAGTCATGCAAAATAAATTTTCATGTAAAGTCATGTTGATTCCTTTTTTGAAGAAAGTATCCCTGACATTTAAGATTGAAGCTTCTGATAGTGTAAAAAGCTTTGATCTCTTTCCTTCCATATTTATGCACACATACACATATGTGTATACATACATGTGTGAGAATGTCTATAAATTGATCTGTCTTCTATTCTCATCTGTTCATTAGAGACACCAAGAACAAGTGAGTACTAACAAATAAAGTATATATTAGACCATGTTACTGAATTCTTTATATATTGCTCTGTCCCTTTATCCTCTGCAGGAGATTTTGGTGCATAAGTTACAATTATAAGAGAATTTAATCAAGCATTCATTAACCACCTATTATATGCCAGACTCCTGGTCAAAGACAAAAATGAAATAGTCTGTGCCCTCAAGAAGCTTGTGTTTAATTGGAATTATATTCACCATGGTCTTTTTTCCAGATATTCATTATGATCATTGCCATAAGAAATGATCAAGGACTCATCAAATGAATTTTCTTGCTCCCTTTGAATACAAGATAAAACCAACTCTGCTAACTTTCATTTGTAACAACAACAACAACAACAACAACTTAGTTTCCACTGTCTTTTAGTTATTGAGAATGTCAAGATACGGGGCGGCTAGGTGGCGCAGTGGGTAGAGCACCGGCCCTGGAGTCAGGAGAACCTGAATTCAAATCTGACCTCAGCCACTTAATAATGACCTAGCTGTGTGGCCTTGGGCAAATCACTTTGCCTTGCACAAACTAAAGTTTAAAACAATGATTTAGTAGTAGATCCTCTCAGTAGTCATTGGATGAAGCTCTCATAGAGAATATTATTAGCTAAGTTAATGCTGACAAAGGATCTAAAAACTGTGATTCTTAGTACCTTTGACACTCCTCTTATCATGTCATTGCAGATGTGGAAAAGACCTGCAAAGGACCCAGGGCAGGGTTATCATGCTCAAATGATTTTTGCAAACCATAAAGTGTATTTGAAGGTCAATTGCTATTAATAGAATTATCATTTTTTATTATCCTTTAGTTAGGTATCCAGTCTTATAATGATTTTATTCTCTGACCTTTTTACTACATTTCTGCTGACCTCAAACAATATTTACAGAACAATAGAAGGTTATTCTGGTGAGTGTTAACAATTGGGTTCTGGAGAAAAGGAATGTATGCACACACCACTTTTAAGTTTAATCTGTATTATTAATATTTTCTTAAGTCTAGACAATCAAAAACCAATAACTCATGCCCTGATGTATAGAGATTTCTGAGGTATATATGCTTAAACTGAAAATTTAACAATGAGCTTTAGCAATCAGGTTAGAGTTGATGCCAGAATACTTCTCAACTCTTCAAATTCAGGTTCAGATTATGCCTAGTTTTTCCTCTTCTTTTTCTGTCAGTTATTCTGTGATGGAGAAGTCATTTGTTCTAAAAGATTCCATCTTTTTTACTTTGGCAACTAACTTCTCCTTGTTGAACAGAATTAAGTCCAGAATAGCAATTTTCTTGTTGCTTTCTCCATCCTCTAAAGGATGAAATTATCATGAAGGCAAATCATAGATCTACCAGCTTCTCTGATTTTGTTGAAGCTAGTACCAACAAACTGTCTGGATAGATGAAGTCTCCCCATCACTATAACATCATTCTTCTCTAACAGATTTATGATCTGTTTAAAAAATGGTTCATTCGTTGCTCTGGCCATGTGTTTTCTAATCTATCCTTCAACAATATTGCTTCTTTTTCTATTCGCCTATCTTTCTTTTTTTTTTTAGGTGTTTTTTGCAAGGCAAATGGGGTTAAGTGACTTGCCCAAGGCCACGCAGCTAGGTAATTATTAAGTGTCTGAGGTCAAACTTGAACTCAGGTACTGACTCCAGGGCCAGTGCTCTATCCACTGCACCACCTAGCTGCCCCAGCCTATCTTTCTTAATCTTCTTTGTTTCTCCCTTCTCCCAGGTTCCTAGATTTGCCTTCATGAATATAGAGGTCCAGTGGTTAGATCTCTGGAAAACCTCAGTTTAATTCTACCTAAGACATTTACTAGCTATGTGACCTTGGGAAAATCACTGTCTATTTCCCCCAGTTTTCTCATCTGTAAAATAGATAATAAAAGTATCTTCCTCCCAGCATTGTTATGAGGATAAAACAAGATAATATTTTTTTTAAAGAACATTCAGATCTTAAAATGCTATGTGAATGCTAGTTATAATGAATATAATGTTGTTTTTAAAAATCTCATTTTATTGATATTACTCATTATTATATCATCTTCATTTCTAAATATATTTCTCCCCTCCTTTCCTCAACAAGGCATCCTTTATAATAAAGTTGAAAGAAAGGCAGTTCAGAAAAGTTAACACATCAACTGTATCTAATGATAAAGGTAATATTTAACATTCATGCTATCCTACCTCAGTATTGAAGGGAGAAAAGTATCTTAGGTAGAATTCAGTTTTTGTTTTTTTGCTCTTTCTGTGTACACTGTTGAAATTATTGCGTGTGGTTTTTCTAATTCTGTGTTCTTTTTACCCTTTATCAGCTCATATAATCTTCTTATGCTTCTCTGAATTTTTCATAATGGAATTTCTTATGTCATACCTACATTCCAGTACATTCCTATACCATAATAGCTAGTCTTCAGTCTAGGGGTATTTTGTTCTGATTAATAGCCAGTACTATATAGTACCTTAAAGTTTACAAAATTTTATACATGTTATTCCATATAATCTTCACAAGCCTGTGAGGAAGGTGTGATCATTATCCTGATTTTATATCTGAGTAAATTGATGCTAAAATAGATCAGGTGACTTGTCCAGAGTCAGATAGGATTTGAACTCATGTATTCCTGACTCCTCATCCAGGGCTCTTATCCACTTGTCATCTAGTTACTTCATATCTCTTTTCAATTAATTATCTCTTTTCTGAGTCAGATTTAAATTATTGGTTCCTTTCCATTAAGTCTCAATGATATTTCTGATGTCAAATTTGATTTTTTGCATTAAGACCTCTACGTTATTCAATTCCTTACCAATACTTTTATATTTATATAGCTATCAGATGCTATTGATTTTGTTGATGCCTTCTTTGATATGTCTTCTATGAATAATTTCAATAAAAATAAGTATAATAATATCTAGTATTTAAATAGCATTTTAAAGTTTACAAAATATTTTGCAAATATTATTTCACTGTATCCTCACAACAATCCTGAGAGGAAGATTCTATTATTATTCCCATTTTATAGATGAGTAAACAGAGATAGAGGTTAAATGACTTGCTCAGGATCACACTACTAGTAAGTTTCAGTGACCAAATTTGAATCTGACTCCCAAGTTCAAGATTACTGTACCATTTAGCACCCTGTTCTTCCCTCCTACATTATATCTGCTACTCTCTGTGTGGTACCAGTCTTGTTAGTCTTAATGTACAGTCTTCTTCCTCCCCCCTTCTTTTTCAGATTAAATTCTGCTTGATTAAATCTGCAAACCTCCAGACTGACATATTTTTAACTGCTCTCATTAGGTGCACTCCATCCCTTGCCAGAAGTTCATCATGGATTTTAAGCCATATTAATCTCTTTAAGCAATTCTTCTTTTCCTTCTTAATAAAATCGGTCATTCCTATTTATAATGTGAGGATTCTATTTTTTTTTTTTTAGGTTTTTGCAAGGCAAACAGGGTTAAGTGGCTTGCCCAAGGCGATACAGCTAGGTAATTATTAAGTGTCTGAGACCGGATTTGAACTCAGGTACTCCTGACTCCAGGGCCAGTGCTTTATCCACTACGCCACCTAGTCGCCCCAAGGATTCTATTTTTGAGAATTTTTCATCCTTCTGGGATAAACTAACTGGAAAAAAAAAATTGAGTGACTTGCCCATAGATACATAGAGTTGAGACTGGCTCTAATTTCCCTAAATATAAAACCTGGATGTCTGTAAATTTCTCCTGACCAGAGGACCTGTGTATAGACTTGGCTGTACCTTCACAGAAATCTCTCTGGAACATGTACCCACTGAGGAAACCCTGAGAACTTCAATATTTGTCTCATGTTAAAAATCTCTGGCTCATGCCACAGGTATTTTGGAGCCTGAATCAACTGAGAACTGATTGTTAAGTTTTCAGTGTGAGCTTTACAGCTCAGAAATTGGCAAGCCTTACATAGACATCAGGGATTGCTTTATTGTTTTCATGATTGTCTAGTCTTAAGAGGTGAAGAAAATGTTAATAATGAACACTAAACTAACATGTATAGTGTATATTCTCTTCCCCGCCCCCCCCATCCCCACCCTACCCCAGCTAGTTGTTAAAATTCTACCAATACATCACTGCTCATGCCCCAGTTTGGGGAAAAATGAGAACTCTGGCCCATTTTCTTCCCTAAAAGGGCATTTGATTTTTGGCAAGTATATTTAGGCTATCACAAGTATATTAAACATAGGAATAAAGGTTTATTTATACAATAAAATTTATATCAAACATCAAAAACCAATCTTGGATATTCAGGGGAAAAAGTTCTACTCACTCTCTTTCCTGTACCCAGACATGAGGTCCTATTCATTAATGGCAATGCTTGGGGGCAGTTAGTTGGCACAATGGATAGAGTGCCAATCCTCAAGGAGGGAAGACATCTTCCTGAGTTCTTCCTGAGTCTGGCCTAGACACTTATTAGCTGTGTGACTCTGGGAAAATCACTTATCTCTGTTTGTCTCAGTTTCCTTATATGTAAAATGAGCTGGAGAAGGAAATGGCAAACCATTCCAGCATCTTTGCCAAGAAGACCCCAGATGGGGTCATGAAGAGTCAAAGATGATCAAGATGATGGGCAGGTAGGTGGCGCTGTGGATAGAGTACTGGCCCTGGAATTAGGAGGACCTGAGTTCAAATGCAGCCTCAGAAACTTAATAATTACCTAGCTGTGTCCTTGGGCAAGTCGCTTAACCCCATTGCCTTGCAAGAACCCAAAGAACAAAACCAAAACCAAAAAAAAACCCAAAAAACAAAATGACCAAACACTGTCCTTTAAATGGAATCAGGCTCCCCATTCTCATTTTCTTTGGCTCACTAATATCCTCATGTGTAGTCACTTATTTTTGACTCAAGTCTTGGGACTCCCTGAGGAAGAATTAGGAAAGGAGGTTCTCTGTGTGTAGCATGAATTGATTGTAGGATTGCTGTTGATTGAAGATTACAATGGGACTTAATAGATTTAAACTGTATTCACAAACTTAGCTTAGAACTATGATTAACAACAATTTGCTTGGAAATAGGGAGTTAAAGCTCCTGAAAGCATAAAATTGTTTTAAAAGGCTGCCGAGGTGACATTTTACATTTCACCTTGACCTGGCCATCTCCTGGTATCTTCCTGACAGATAAGAGGCAAAGTTGGTTATTCTTGTTTCTGAGGGCTCCTCTTTGATGTGGATCCTTTCTTAGTCAGCTGTGGTTACTCAAGTGGACGTTGCTGCCATTGATACTCATCAAGATATGAAACTGCTATTATAATCCAGACTTGTTGAAACTCATAAGGTCAAATACTGAGGGACCCACAAAGGAGAGGCAAAAAGAGTCAGGCTCTGGGGCAGCTAGATGGAGCAGTAGATAGAGCACTGGCCCTGGAGTCAGGAGTACCTGAGCTTAAATCCAGCCTCAGACACTTAGTAATTACCTAGCTGTGTGTGGCCTTGGGCAAGCCACTTAACCCCATTGACTTGCAAGCCCCACCCCAAAAAAAATTTTTAAAAAAGAGCCAGGCTCTGCAAAAGTTCCCCTGTTTGTGTGCTCCCATAATACTAGCTTTCATGCAAATGGGATTGTCATTATACAGAGATGACCTCCATCCTTGACTGGGGTAGCATCTTATCATCTGGAGAACTGCAGTCTAGAAACCCCTGGAGGTGGAAATGTTTTTTTAAAAAGGTCCCCTGAGTTATCAGCTGCTTTGACTCAGGAACCAGATAGGGGACTCTCCATCATCTCATGGCTCAGGTGAGATGGACCCTGCCCAAGCTTGCACTAAGGTGGTCATCATAAAGGGCAACTATACATACTCTAAAGGAGAGAAAGGCTCCCATTACATGAAAAAGGACATAAGCCCAAAGATAACCAAACATTCCCACAGGGACTATAGAAAGGACTCATCCAAATCCACAGACAGTCAAGGAAGCTCATTTCCTATTGGGATTTAGGAGTTTTTCTCTACTTATAGTTCAGAAAAATTTTTTTTTCCTAACTTAGTCTTTTCCTGGTCCAATAACTTGCCCACCACTTCCTCATCTCCTTTCAGTTACTTCCTCTCTTTTCCTTAATCTTTTCAGGAACTCTCATTTCTAGATCTTCCAGGCCTGGAAGCTTCACGGATAAAAACTTCTTGTTTCCTAAATCATTGGACCCTATGACCTCAGAGGTGGAAAACCAAATAGACTCACTGGAGCAGGAAACTATCCCTTCCTATAAAGTACACTGGCCCCTACGATACCATCACCCCACAGCTGTTGGAGATGCTCTGTTCTGTGGAATGAAGGTAGAACCAGGAGCCTGACTCTTCAGAGAAGCCTCATGCAAGATCATCATAGACTTTTCCCTCCTCTCACACAGTCCAAAGACACCCACAAAAACTTGTACGGGCCATATGATTGCTTACACCAGAGAAGGGCCAAGAACCTGATTTGCTCTTCCATGTTGTGACATTTTATCCTTTGTTTCTTGGTTTCAACACTTCCTTCAATCCTTAGTTCTGCACCAGAAGTCCTCCTCACCCTGGCATCATCGGTCCACTGCCCCTTTCATGTCCCCATTTGGGCACTGTTGCTGTCCTCTGAGGTGGGATGGAGGAAGAGATGGAGGAACCAATAGTGATGCCGGGATGCATTGATCTTCGGTGCAAACCTTACTCCAGAGTAGCGCAGAACATGGTGGCCCTCTCTCACAGGCCTTTCCCCAAGTCTTTGTGCTGCTTAATGTCTAAGACTATTCCTATCTGCCACTCACTGCTTCCAGGCCTGGGTGGTGTCTCTTCTATGATGTCAGTGTTGCACCTCTTCTATGGAAATAGCTCTCCTTCTCTATATATACTCCCAGGGAATTCCTGACCTAATAATGAAATTATATATGTAAAAATGCATTGCAAACTTACCTATATGATGACTATTATTATACTAGGGTGCCTCTTCCTACCAAGAATTGTGCAATCCAGGGAGATCACAGTTTGTTCTTTTTGAATACCATGCTCATTCCTACCTCTATACTTTTGTTCATGCTATTTCCTTAGCCTGGAATGGCTTATTTCCCCTTTTCTGCCTCCCAAAATTCTACTTATCCTCTAAGATTGAAATTCCCAGTCAAAGACTCCTGGATTCTTTGAGTTGGAAGGAACCTGTGAGAACCATCTAATCCAGACTTCTACCCTAAGCACATTGGAATCTCTCCAACATTGTCCCTGACACATATGTGAACACTTTCAGTGGAAGGGAGCTTGTTGTCTTATGAGGACACCCACTTTACTATTGGTTTGCCTCACAACAAACCAAAATTTGGCTCCTTATAACAAAATCCATCTCCTGGTCCTGTTTCTCCCAGTGGAGTCACATAGGCAGTGAATTGGACAGAGTGTTGTTGAAGATGATGATGATGTCTGTCCTTCATTCTAGAAAAAGACCTTGACATCAGGGGAGGTGATACCATGACAAGCACATGAACTGGATTTGAGTGAGGGGGGAATATGCCAAGTCACCAGCTTCATCTTCTCCTCTGGAGTCATCTGGGTCCAGTAGCCAGCTATGATTCAGGATGACTGGAGATGGCCCTGGATGTGAGGCAATCAGGGTTAAGTGACTTGTCCAAGGTCACACAGCTAGTGTCAAGTGTTTAAGACTGGATTTGACTTCCCAGCATCCTGACTCCAAGGTCAGTGCTCTATCCATTGCAGTACCTAGCTGCCTCCCAGAGGGCTGAACTTTGAGACAGGAAGACCTGACTTCAAATCTACCTTAGACAATGATGGATATTGAACAGATCATTTAACCTTTCTCTGCCTCAGTTTTCTGATCTGTTTAAGAATAGCAATTAACTCCAGGGTTGCTGTGAAGATAAGATAATATTTATAAAGCACTTTGAAAACTTTAAACACTATATAAATCCTAGCTATTCCTTTTTTTTTTTTTAGTTTTTGCAAGGCAATGGGGTTAAGTGGCTTGCCCAAGGCCACACAGCTAGGTAATTATTAAGTGTCTGAGGTCAGATTTGAACTCAGGTCCTCCTGACTCCAGGGCCCATGCTCTATCCACTACGCCACCTAGCTACCCATTATGCCACCTAGCCGCCCCATCCGAGTTATTCTTAATGCTAACAGTTCATATTTATATAGTATATTAAGTTTTGCATGGGGAAACTAGACTTCTCTTCATGAGTTCAAATCTGACCTCAGACACTTGCTAACTATGTGAACCTGGGCCTATCATTTAACCCTATTTGCCTCAGTTTCCTTATCTGTAAAATGAGCTGGAGAAGGAAATGGCAAACCACTCCAGTGTCTTTACCAGGAAAACCCTAAATGGGGTCACAGAAAGTCAGACACGACTGAAATATCTAAATAAATAACAAAAAAGTTTTATATAGCCCCTTGCTTCAAATTCTGTGATTACAGGTAGGAATATTCTCTCTTCCATTTGATCATCCTTCAAAATCTTGAAAATAATGCTTATGCTTCCCCCGTCTTTTTTTCCTCCAAACCAGATATTCCTAGTTTCTTCAGTTGTTTACCATATAACTATTTAGTTTATTCCCACCAATCTTACTGGTTCTTCATCTTTGAACATGTTCCAAGTTGGCCAACATTTTTTACAAAATGGTACCCACAATTCACCACAATATTCCAGTTGTAATCCAATCAAGACAGGATAGTGGGTATGACCATAACTTTCTTCATCCTGGATGTCCTATTTCTCTATTTCTCTGATAAAGTTTTGGTCTTAGAACCAGGAAGACCTTGGTTGTAGTTCTGTCTCTGATCTATACTGCCTATGTAACCCTTGACTAATTGCTTAACCTCTCAGTGCTTTAGGTAACCGTGGAGAGAACGATGCCCACTTATATTGGTTGAGGTTGTTCCTCATAAGAAAATTCTCTATTCCAGTGAAATTCCAGTTCCAGTTCTTATTCCCTTAAGATCATGGACTGTTTTGATTGTCATAGCACAATGCTGGATTTGGAGTTGATGTAAACCTTGAGGTCTTTTTCCTCTCACTGGCTAATCTACCGGGTTTCCTGTTTCTACTGTTGTAGGCACTTCTCAGAATTTCTATAGGCTTACTCCACAGTATTGGAATCAAGTAGATTATTTTTTACTTGTTCAATGTTTCTCCAATAGAATAGAGGATTTCTTGACTGTGTCTTAGTGTTTCTGAAATGGTCCTCTTCCTCTCCCTTTCCCTCTACACCCCATGCTACACCCACAGAAAGGTTGACAGATTGGTCAGGGTATGAAGGCACATGAATGGAAGAGAAGTGGAGCCTAGTTTCGGTATATGGGGAGCACAAGTGATGGCCTGAGCATGGGCTAAGTTGGCAATCAGGGTCTTTGGGTCGGGTCCTGGAGGAACAGGGAGCAGGAGAGATCATGTGATTCCTTCCTGTCTCCTCAGTTTCACTTTGTCTGATGGGAAGGTCATCCCCACATCTGAATCCCTATTTCTTGGACTCTGGCTCATTTTTTTCAGTGGTTATAGGAAGACAGAATTTTGAAATCAGCCAATTCAATATCCTCATTGAAAAGGGAGGAAACTGAGTCCCTGAGGTGAAATGATTTATCCAAAGTCCCAGAGAAGTAAATGGCAGGTGGTTATTTAAATGAGCTAAGGAGATCTGGCAAAGGCCTAGAAGAGAGAGATGTTGGGCAGGACCTCCCAAATCAGGAAGAAGGGCCATAGATCAGATGCAGATTGCCATGAGTTGAGAGGGGTGGGGGGGGGTGGGGGGGATGGGGGTGAGAGGACATTAGAATGCCAAGTGCCCAAGTGAGATCCCCTACTGGACTCACTCAATGCCAAGCTCCCTCAGAGAGCCACCGCTGGGAACAGCTAAGATCCTCAAATGGTCTGGCTGTGCCACCAAACCAAGTCTAGGGAGGTTCTGATCCCCTGGGCTGACCTGCATCGAATTCTTGAGGATGCATTGAACCCCTTCTTCAAGGGCTGGGTGGGTGGTCTCCAATCAGGGACCTGAAGACAGGTGGGCTCAGAACTGGTTGATTATTGATGACTTTAAATGGGGGGGGGATTCAGGAGCATGGGAAATCAAGGGGAAACCAAGGAGCCCTGCTTGGGACAGAGGCTTATGGGACTTGAGGGGGAGTAAAGGGAACTTCCCGGGCAGATCATACTTAAGGGGCTTAGCGGCTGCCCCAGGGGAGACACATGGGTAGAGAGTAAGCCGGAGGCACCCTGGGAACCAAGGGGCGAAAGGCCCCTCCAGAGCCTGAAGGCCCTAGGAGGCCCCGCCCCGGCCTCAGTATCCCCAGGGATTACCTGCCTGCTGGGTGCCAGGTGTCAGGAGGAGAGGAGGGAGCTGGGGGAGCAGCAGTCCAGGTGGCCCTGGAAGCCTGGGCCAGGGGGAGGGGGGACTCGGGGCGTGTAGCTGTGCCTGGGTCCTCCGGAGGGGAGCAGACAGGGCCTGATATGTTATGGCAGGTCCCCCGCTGCCTGGAGCCAGCCCGGAGCGAACACTGCTGATGGCTTTAATTGCTTTCAGATTCGATAGGCCAGCCCGTGACAGGCTCCACGGTGCCACCCGCTGAGCAGCTGCAGAGGAGCCCACTGGCCTGCAGCCCCTCCCCTCCTGACCTGCACCCTGAACCCCCCACTCCTGCCGCAGCCAGAGCCCACCACTGCCCGGCTCCCCCATCCCGGGTACCTTTCCTCTACCGAGCGTCTTGCTCTCTGCCCAGCTTCCCCAGCAGAGCTGACACTGTGCCTCCCTCCCCCTCTCTAGCATGCCCCCACCCCCAACATCAACACTCCCTGCTCCCATTCCCCAAGGGCCCAGGCCTCACACCCACCAGCTCAGACCCCACACCTCTCTCATTAGTCATCCTTCTATTTGTCCACCCCACCTCTGCTGCCAGGGCTGCCAGGCAAGGGGACCATGGGATCATGGGGATGCCAGAGCAGAAGTCTCTGGGGCATGCCCCAGTGGTGTGATAATAGTTTGAGTTGGGTTGGGGGGAAGATGCTGGCCTGGAGACAGGTGCTTGGGACTCAAGGGTATCTAAAAATCAGAGCCTCCCCCACTGAGCTGCTGACCCTGGCTTTGCCCATCCCAAGGCCAAAGTCCCTGGCTCTGGGAGAGATCACACCTTGAGGCTCAAAGAAGAGAGCTCTCAGACCACTGAAAATAGCTTGGTTAGGAAGTGTGATGTTCACTTGGACTGGGGACGCTATGGAGTGGGGCTAGAGGCCACCACCAGCCATGTGCAGTCAGGGAGGGGCAAAGGAGAAAGGTTCTGTTAGATGGAAGTTGCCTCTTCAGGACTCCCCAGAATTTCCTTTATTTTGGGGGCACACTTGAAAAAAGCCACAAGGTAGCAGGGGAATCTTGCTAGTCTTCTGTCAGCCCTCCCATCCCAGAGGTCCTAACACCTCCCTCTTGGGCAGCCCACAGAATGGGGACATGCCCTGCCCTCTGCCCCCCCCCCCATCTCCCCGGATTCATTCAGAAGGGAGCTAGCACGGGAAGGAGACCTTAATAATGCCTACTGTGGAGCTACCTAGTTAATGATATCCTACCCTTAATAAAGGGTGGGGGTGAGGGTGGAGAAGAAGGGGAGTTAGGTATGTGCTTCCATGTTTCTTCCATTAGAGAAGTAAGATTAAATGCCCAAGGAAAACAGAACTGGAGGGAGGTGGGGCTGAGGGTAAGGGAATGGGGTTGGAGATAAAGAGGAAAACTTTTCTCCATCCCCCTCCCTCTCCCCTTCCCTCCATCTGTTCCTTCTTGGGTGACTCTGATAGGTTTAGACAAGGCCTCCTGAATGCAAAGATGTTTTGCCTGAAAAAATCTATTACAAGTTGCTATGAGAAAGATAGAAATTTTCTCCTTCTGTCTCCTTGTGCTGGTCTCTCGAGGTTCCTGCCCCAGGCCAGTCAAGGGGCAGGCCAGGGCCAACCCTTCTGACTCCTTCCCTCCCTCTCCACCATCCCCTCCCTTCTCAACTCTCCCCTTTCCCCCAATTCCTACTTCTTCATATCTACTACATAACTAAAGCCAGCACAGACCTTTCTGGACAGCCTTTGTTCTACCTGTGTCTTCCATATAATGGCTAGAGCTGTCTTGTGCAGTCAAAGGAGATGGGGGTGGCCCCCTTTTCCTCACTCCCACTTCTCTGCTGGGAAGAACAGTTTCCTTCTCTCAGGGGTTCCCAGGGCTAAGGAACCTGAATTCTTCTCCCTGGTGCTGGTAGCTGGCTTCCTTGCCTCAGCAATCCAGCTTCTCAGAAGGAAAGGCAAGGAAGCATTCTCCCCCAGGATGCTGTCCTCTGCCTAATCCCCCATCCAGGTCCCCAGAGGGCCTTGGTGCCGTGGGGAGCAGAGCTAAACAAGACCCCAGCCGCTCAGAGAACAGAACAGCCATGGAGCTTGGTGGCCACTCTGTCCTTGGGTCTGAGAGCAGCCCTTATCATCCCGAGGGGCAGGCAGTGCATAGCTCACGCTCCTAGTGAATCGTAGGATCAGTCAGAGCTGAAAGGGAACTTGGCCACTACCCGGTCCAATCCTCTCCTTTTACAGATGAAGAAACTGAGACCCAAAGCTATGAGATGATGCAGCAAGGTTATGGTGAGGGGTACTTCCAGGTCTTCTGGCCCTTCCCAAGGCACCATGATGCTTCTCAGGCTGAGGGAGTAGTGACAGGAGGGGTTCCCTGGTAGAGGCAGCACCAGGAGCTTAGTTTGGGGGGCTACAAGCTGCAGGGTCATTTCCTGGAGCCAGGTCAGGGAGGATATCCATCACTGACATTAATGGAGTGCCCCAAGGATGACACAGGCTATCTGACAGGAGCCTTTGCAGTAACCCTGGATAGTGCCCCAAGAGAGAAAACCAAGACTGAGGGAGGCTGTGACTTGTCTAGTGTTACAGGTGGGACCCAGACCCAGTCCTGCCAATTCCAAGTTCAGGCAACTAGGATACTAGAAGCCCTGGTTGATATGAGAGTTTCTCAGGCCCAATCTCTGGGATCAGGAGCTTCTCTGAGGGGCTCCAGGAGAGCTGAAGATGGCTCCCCCCCATAGGCTGTTCTGTCCAGAGCTAGTGATAGGAGGAAACCTTGAGTTGGGGTGGGGATGAAGAGAAGAGCAGACTCCAGGAGTTCATTAAAAAACAAAACTTTATTTGGTCCATTGGAGCCTGAGTCTGAAAACCACCCATGGAGAATTCGTATCATACAGGGATTACAGTTCTGATTTACAATTGACAAAATAGCCTATGTTTCATAAGAGCTGGACAGTATTTACAGGGTTAAAAATATTCACAGCTCAGAGAGAATAAAAGGAAATAAAAAGGAGAAAAGGAAGGGCAGATTATAGTGTTTTAGGAATTTTTGACATTTTTTTTAAAAAAGGGAACCACAGAAACAAAGGGTTGGATGAGCTTGGCTCCCTGCTGCCAGGGGAGGGGGGGCAGCAGGTCTGATGAGGCAGTGCAGAGGTGGGGACCTACGGGAGGGCCAGGGGTAGGATCACCCAGGTTTGGTGAATCTCCTTCCCATTCCTCCCTCCTGCAGGGAGCCCGGGCTCAGACATTCACAAAACAGACACCAAAGAATTAAACATCCCACTGTTATACCCCACTCTGGTATGGGGAGCACAGGGAATGCTGGGGGACAGGAATAGGGAGGGTGGTGGGGAAAGCAATTGCTGGGGCACTACCAGCCACTTGGGCCCCAAATCTGAGACTCTATCCCCATCCCACCCCAGAGGCTGGATTTTCACCCTGGGCTTCCGAAAAAAGAGCTGGGGCTTGAGTATATGAGAGAGAGAGGATTTTGATAACCTAATGATAGTAAAAGGTCCTCTGCAAAATGGATGCTAGGGACAAGACTAAGGTGAATACCAGGCCAACCAGCTGGCACTGGGATTGGCTGCTGGAGTGGTTAGGTGATGAGGAGGGGATTTGACCTGGGGGAGATCCGAATGGAGCTATGCTACACTGTGACATGCTTCTATTTAGTACTTTTCTGAAACCTGAATTATTATTCTGAAGTCTTAATTGAGCCTGGCACTAAGGCCCCTGCCCAACAGAAAGCCAGGCTGGCTAGTCTCAGTTGGAACCAGAGCCAAGTGGGAATAATGACTCAAACTGGCCTTTTCCTTATCCCAGCTGCTGGGGTACAACTCCCAGAGGGGGCCCTGGGTTTAAAAACTTAGCACCTATAGAGTTGTGGAGTAGAGGAATCCTAGTTTTCACAAGTGCCAGTTTCACTGAAAACAAAACTTTAAACCTCATGGGACTGGTGGCCCCATCTATTTTGGGTTTCCAAAAGGGAGACAGATTTCTAGGGCCCTCCAAACCCTCCAGGAATACAAATAGGGAATAGGACAATGACAGTCCTGATACTCTGGGATGGCCAGTTGTTCTGCGTTGGAGTCAGGCCTGGCACTAGTGGCTGCAGTCCTGGGCAGCCAATACTGGGGCCAGGGGGAAGCCTGGGATGGGCTGGAACTCACTGAGCCCAGCTGAGTTCTAGTGAGCAGATATCTATCACATCAAGAACGTCTGTGGCCACAGAAGTGAGCATACTGACTTTCTCCCCAAATGAGACAGATTTCTCACTCCATTCCATCCCTCTCACCAGGAGGTCAGCCCTAACATCCAGGCTCACAAGGCAGAAGGGTTTGTGTAAAAGGTTCAAGAAGGAATTCCATTAAAAACAAAATGATCCTCAATTGACAACATGGCCACTTAGGGATCCTCTGGACATTTTCCCTCCCACCCCTATCTTGGGTCAAGCTGGACTACCATGAAGCTGCCGGGGCAGCAGAAGGGGGGCCCCGCCCTTAGGGCATGGCTTCTATCCTAGCGCTACTCTCTCCAGGAGTTGCATAGTATCATTGGTGGGGATGGCAGGGGAAGGGATCATGAGGAGAGGCAAGAGAGGACCTTCTGTGGAAATCCAGGCCTTTGGACTCCCCATTTTTGTTCTTATCTCTTTTAGACATAATTTCGTTTTGTTAAAAGTTTTAAAATTCAGTTCTGGACCTTGCTTTTGTCTTGTTGCTCAGCTGCTGACAAACCCTTCCTACAGAGCATGTGAGAAACCAGGATCCTCCGGACCTAGTCCCTCAAACTGGGGCAGTAGGTCCCTATTACCTGGGTGAGGTTGGGAAGTGGGACAAGGGAGATGGCTGCTGTATCCCTGAAAGGAGATGAACCAGGAAGGGGAAGGAAGAGGTGCACTTGGACCTGAAAGCTCTGAGCCAGGTACCTTCATTGGGAGCCTTCCTTCAAGAAACACTCAAATGCCTCCAGTCCTGCCCCCATGAGTATTTTGGTTTTTGTGTTTGAAATCCTGGCTAAAATTTTCAAGGGGAAGAACCCCAAAATTCTCATGAAGAGAGGTGCAGAGGAATATCTCCTCTAACCACTCTTGATCTCTATCCCTCACCCAGCTAGATCTCTAGCAGCTTCCCAGGGAGTGTCTTCTTTAGAGGTATTTTGTTTTACAGAAGCTGATGCCATGGCTGGATCCTGGACCATGAGAGCTCATCACTATGTCACGCCTCTGGGGCCAGCCACCGCGTAGCTCTCCACTCCATAAGCAGGAGGATGTCAGAATCAGGAGGTTGGTAATGCCCACATCAGGCTATAGGGCTATGTCCCTTGGGTGGGAATCCTGAGATTTCTAAGGTTCAAGCATTGTTAAGTCCCTGCCCCCTCCATCCTCCGAAATCTCCCTCATAAAGTGCATGCATCTAGGGGGAGGGGAAGTGATAGGAATCCCAAACCCGATTAGTCTGATCTCTCCCAATCCACCCTAGGGCAGAAAGAGAAAAGAAAGACCTAGGGTGCAGGCCTTCACTCCAGGTGTGCTGGCTCCAAGGCAGAGACTCCAGAAGAACCCTTAGAGTAATCAAGAAGGTGTGGCTGTGGGTGAGGGAATGGGAACAAAGAGAGGTCAGGAGATTGGTGGGCTCTGCTGCCATGAAGAGCAGAAGGGGCTGGAACCCAAACAAACTGAGAAGGCATGAAGCGAGGAGAGACTAGGATGGGGAGGGGAAATGAGGTGCCCCTAGAAGGGCAGAACATGGGTCATAGGGGCCGGGGACCATGGAGCCCAGCAACCTCAGGTGTGAGCAGAGGATTGTGGGTCCCTTTGGTGGACATCCAATCGTTGAGGAAGGCCTGGGCAGCCTTCCGATGAGCCAGGCGGTGTGTGATAGAGAAGCCGGCATTCCCCTCCAGTTGGGATAGGATCACCAGCACCTGCCTGAAGGAGAAGAACCAGGTGATGGAGGCAGAAAGAATGAAGGCACCCTTGCTCTCTTCTTTGTTATGTTGGTACCAGGGCTGACATTGCTCAGTTTGCTTTGAAGATGACGGGCTAGGAAAAGCAACTCATTGAGGGTACTAGGATATGTGCTTGGAAAGTTCCCTCCTTGTCTTTTTCCATAACCTCTCTCCCCATGAGGTCTCCTGTTCAGGGAAGGGGGTCAAGGTTTAACAGGATGCTGGCAAATGGGGCCTCACCTGTGCAGGGGTGGAACACTGTCCTGGGTCTTGAGGCTGCCTCGGGTGGAGACTACATTGAAGCTGTCGGTACAGTCACATTGCACATGTAGATAAGACTTGGGATGTCGGTTCTCTACAACCACAATTAGGCCTGCCCAGCCATGGGTCAGGTAGTAGCAGGTCATGCCCTCCCGGCCCTAGGGCAAAGAATGGATGGCATTTCTCCCATATCAGTAAGTCCTTCTCTCCTCCCAACACCCCAACTCCATCTCCCAACAAATGATAGAGCAGTTTTTAGAAGGGAAGAAAGTGGGGGAGGCAACCCTTTTCACTTATTTCATAGGAGAAGTGATGAGGATAGTGAAGATGGTGCCGGGGCAGCTTTGGCTCAGCAGGGACTACCCAAGTCCACAGCTGTTCAGCCAGTGCCCTCTACTGGCATTCTGAAGAGCTGCATCCAGGGAGAGCAGAACCAGAGAGGAATCAGAGAACACAAGGACCAGCGTTTAGATCATCATCTAGTCCAATTTCCTAACCATTGAGAGCGCCAAAGAAGGGGGTGACAGCTTGAAAGGAGCAGAGTCTGGATCTGAAACCAGATTCATCCACTCCCTGGTGCTCACCACAGACATCACCCAAGAAGGAGAAGGTACCACTGAGGAGCAGGTGGGCAGCCTGAAGTCCACCATTAACCAGTGGAGGGCCTGGCAGCCCTGGTCCAGCACTGGAGCTTGTTCTTGTTCCCTCTCTGGGCCTAGTACCTACCTCATGCCTTTCGCCCTTGTTCTCAGTCAGGAGGATGATGGCGTCAGCCAGAATGGTGGGCTGGGCTTCAATCTGCTCCACCATGACCAGTCTCGAGCTGTAGATAGCCAATATGTGCCCAGGAGGTTCTGGGGCAGAGCGCCCTACTCCACCTGTCGGGCTGGAAACTGGGCAGGGGCAAAACAGTAGCAGGAGAGGCCTGAGTGAAGGAGGACATTTCAGCTTCTCCATCCCCTGCAATACCTTCCCCAATTACTGCTGGGGTAGATCCAGTTCTCATAACCACGGTCTCTTGTCCCCTTTCCCTAACCAGATGAGAGTGTCCACCTACACCATTGGAATAAAAGGGAAGTAAAGGGAGTAGTGTCTCTAAAGGGAAGGAGAGATCACAGATTCTCCTAAAGGATTTCTTTCCACTTTGGCTCATCCCAGATGGGATCTTGAGCCGCTTCCATTCTATACTGCAGGGATCACCTCATTTCCCTTTCTTGGACACATCGAACAACCTAGGAGCCCCTCAGACAAAACTAGAACACCTAATCTCAGCCACCACTCACAACTTAAGACCCAGCAAAGACCCTGAAGGTTATCCACATTTCCTTGAAGAAGGCTGTCTATACTAAGAGGTCTTGCTCAGGGTCCTTGGGCTTTGATCATTCTAGATACTTCTAGGCAGTTAGATACAAGGATGGCTGGTAATGTAACAATTTCAAAATGTTGTTAATTAGACCAGTGGGTATTTTCATACATTTTATGTCCCTTGGTCTGACCAGGGTCCTCAATGCAGGGTAAGCTGGGTTTCCACCATCCTGTGGATCCTCACACAACATTCAATATAGGAGATGCTCACTACATCACCATGATTTCAGCTCACATTTACATAGAATTTTATGGCTTACAGAGTAAGAGAGGTAGAGAATAATAATATTCTATTTTGTAAACTCAAGAGGATATAACTTGCCTAAAAGCATGAAGCTGGTGAGAAGCATAGTTAGAGTCAAACCCAGGTGAACTTCCTCAAAAATCATAGATTTTTCAAACTAAAAGGGACCTTATAAGACCAACTAGTCTAACTATTATACAAAAGAGGAAACTGAGTCACAGATGAGTTAAATAATTGGACTCCAGTCACCACATATATACCTGACTAACAAAATCTCATGATGTTTACATCACCCAGAGCCCCCTCAGTGGCTGTCTAGCGTCTGATCTCGTCCAGGTCTCCTTAGAAGTTGAACTGCTGTTCTTGACAGAGTGGGTGGCTGCCCCAAGGCCAGTCCTTACCCTGAGCTGTTGAGGCAGGGCTCCAATGGTTGAAGGCACAGCACACAACTGCATACTCCCCTGGCTCCAGCATCACGTCACAGTTCACAAACTTCTTCACTGCCCGTTTGCTGTGGGCCAGGAGTCGGCCCAGGCTCAGCTTATTCCCGCTACTGACAGTTGCTCGGAACACCATGATGCAAAGGTCCAGGAGATGGCTATCAACAGTGTCTGACCGTCTGGAATGGGGTAAGGGGGGGAAGACCCTGGTCAGGATCCTAATCCTCATCTGTCTTGGGGAGAAAGCCATACTAACAGGTTTGGGGAGAGACAAACCAGGGCTGAGCACACAGTCATAATGTAGGGATGGGTGAAATGATGCGACCCACACTGAGGAAGAAATCTTGCAGGTAAATCCACCCAGAATGCCTCACCAAACAGACTTGCTGTGCCTTAGAGAGATCTTGGTATGTCCCAGGAGCCCAGAGACGGTGATGCTCAATTCTCTCTCCTGTCCTGAAATCTTCCTAGATAACTCTTTATCTCCCAATTTTTCACACACAAAAGTCAAATCAAAGGTGCTCAAGATCTGAAGTCTTTCCACTTTTCTTATATTCTTACTCTACACTTAAGCCCTTAGTTTTACCCCTGGGGAGGGGCAAATATTGTTAACAGTAGCAAGATTATAAAATAGCTCCAGAACAGTTCCCTGGGAACCCCTGAACTCCCTCTACACTACCTGGCCTAGCACCTACCTGCTCCCCTCCTGGAAGAGAGCAAACTCCAGGGTGGCTCGTTCCAGCACAGTCAGGGAGGTCACCATGATGGGCCCACTCGATTTATTGGGAAAGGCACCCTGAACCCGCACTTCATGCCAGTCTGAGTGGATCTTGCAGATATCAACAGAATCAAAGTACCTGAAGAAAGGAGGGTGAGATTAGGAGAAGGTAAAACCATCTGGGACCTAAATTGTTGGCTACACATCTCACTGCATAGGCCTTGATAGTAAAGCAACAAAGATAGTTCACTGGGTTCTGAGTTCCCATCTGAAGGGGAACCCTCTGGAGACTCAGCTCAGGTACTTCAGAGAATCTGGAGAGGGAGGGCAATGCCTGGGAAGCAGGAGTCCCTATATTACTTAGGTCTTAGATTGGTCTTTTCTTCTCCGTTACACCTGCTACCAGTCTAATCCAAGCCTTTATCACTTCACATCAGGATAATAACAACCTCCGAGCTAGTGAGTGGGTCTCCAATCAATCCTGCATACACTGCCAGTTTAATTTCTCATGCTACCTTTAGTTCCTGCACCCCTCCTCCAATCCTATTTCCAGTTCTATAAGCAATCAAATCAATACTGCTCTTGCTCTCAGAAAGAATGTGTCAGTCTATTCCCCAAAGACTTCAAAAGGCATTGTAACTTTCCAAATCACAGCCCTTCATACATGTGTTGTCTCTCCTTAATAGAAAGTAAGATTCTTGAGGGCAGGACTGTCTCATTTTTGTATTTTATTCTCCTGCTTAGCACAGTGCTTTGTGTGAATATTTAATTAATGCTTTTCCATTCATTTATTCATTCTACTCAAATACTCAATGATTTTTCAAGTGCAGATTTCTCAGTCTAGCTTTCAAGATCCTTTATAATCCAGCTCTATCCACCTATCCCAATTCACGTTTATATAATATTTTAAGGTTTGCAAAGCACTTTTTCCTCCATAAACCTGTTAGTTGGGTAGTATGACCCTGAGTCTGCTGCAGATGAGGAAATTAGGTTACAAAAGAGTTAAGGGGTATGCTAGTCAAAGAATAAGAATCCCCCCACCCTGAATTTCAAAGTTGGGAGGAACTTAGGTGGCCATATACCTAAATTCATACCTGAAAAAGAAATCACTTGGTACTCATGCACTAAGAAACTGGCAGAAGTGGAATTTAAAGTCAGATCTTGTGATTCTAGATGCAAAATTCTTTCCTCCAGATTCCATAGCCCAGCCAAATTATATTCATGCTCTCTTTCTATCTCAGTATCTGTCTCTCTCCTTTTCTCTCTCTGTAGCCACCTCAACTCTACTTCTATAATTTCCTGCCCTACTCTGTGCTAGGGGCTGGAGCTCTCCAAAGGAAAACGATTGCAACCAGCTCTTGACTTGGAGGAACTTCATTATAGGACCTGTAACCTGCAAACAAATAAGTAAATGCAAGAAAATAGTGGAAGAACTGATCCTAGAAGGGAATGCAGTCCAGGTCTAGGGGCTAGAGATGGATTATGGGTTCAAAAAACAGAGACAGAACACTTTGGCTGGAAGCCAGGACATGTGGACAAAAACAACATGAACTAAGTCTGGAGAAATGGGCTAGGACTAGTCTGTACAAAGGATTAAGTGCCTCCCCCTAGACAGCAAGCTGCAGGAAGTGGGGGCGGGGGCAAGGGGGCTACCACCACCCAGCCCAGGCTCCTGTAAGAGAACAGTTCTCGCTTCTTGCAGATGCTAGTGGTCACCACCAGGTGGTGCAAGGACCCTACATGGAAGCCTCATGGGGGATGGGCAGGGGAGCCCTCGGACCAAGTGTCCCAGTTCCTCACCTAGACTTGTCCATCAGGTGGCCTGCGGTTCAGAGGATCGTGTTTTTCTCTGGGAAGAGCTCCTAACTTGTCTGGACCCACAGACAGCCTAACCCTTGCTTCTCTCTTCCATTCTGCATTTGTGGGTCTGACTCCAAGCTCCCTCTGATCTGGAATCTAAGCCTGGCCCCAGAGGCTCCCAGGTCTCCCCTGCCTTTTACCATCACTGTGGCTAGCAAATACCTGGTTTTCCTCAAAGATGTGAGTCCTCTGACCCTCTTCTGCCCTTGAATGCCCCCTGCTCTCTTCTTTGTCCCAGGACCTCCTGCTCTAGCTCTCAGCTTGTGCCCACAAGAATGAGGGGCTACCATGGCTCTCTGGTTCCCCCACGGCACCAACAGTTTTATGACTCTTAGAGGTAGGTGCTACTCTCAGCAACTCCAAATTTGTATCAGCACCAGTATGCT
Source organism: Macrotis lagotis (assembly GCF_037893015.1). Classification (NCBI taxonomy): domain Eukaryota; kingdom Metazoa; phylum Chordata; class Mammalia; order Peramelemorphia; family Peramelidae; genus Macrotis; species Macrotis lagotis. The sequence continues at coordinate 53,049,113 of NC_133665.1, read as the reverse complement.
GTGAAAGAATGAGCTCTCAGAGAAAAGAGCCCCGACCTTTGGAAAACTTTAAAGGTACCCAAGGCAGAAGCCTTGGATCCCGACTGGAGGGCTATTGCTCCCCATCCTGATCCCCCTAAGGACAGCCTTCATTCCTTGATATCCTCTGTGCCAGAGCCTGTGTGAGGCAGCCCTTCCAAAAGGCTCTACTAAGCTCTCTGGGCACTCACTTCTTCACTCTATGGCCAGGCACAAGGGAAGGGGCAGGAAGGGTTATTTACACTGGGCAAAAAGGAAGCCTGGTAGCCAGGCCCATCCTGAATCAAACTTCAGGTCTCTGACCCAAGGCTTATCTGCTGCTGCTGCTTGAGGCAGTCTTTTGGGACAGGTAGGTCTTGACTCCTCAGATGGGGTATACACCTGCTCCCCAGACACAGGAGAATTCTCCAAGGTTTTGTTTCAATTTAGCCAAGTTGATAAAATATTTACTAAGCACCCTTTTATTTACTATTTACTATTAAGTGGTCAACACTAATCCTTTATGTCCAAATCCTCGGTGACAGAGATTCATTCAGTTATTTCCAAGCTCTCTGGCACTTTTGTGTCCTCTAGCACAGTTTGACATAAATTTCCTCCACCAGCAGCCGACTTACCTCATGAAGTCACTGTACTCCATCCAGAAGACCCCCTCACTGCTGCCATGGGGCATCAGATCATGGCGCAAGTGCCCAGGCCAGTGCGGCCACTCATCAGACCAGCTGCCATTCCAGGAGAAGCGTCCCCACGGGTTCCGAAGTCGGAGGAGCCTGTGGTGGGCAGAGTATGACAGATGAGTACTGTTGGATGGTTATCCACCTGAGACACTCACCCCCTGGCAAGAGGCCTGGAGAAGCTGTCTTTGGTTATTGAAGCCCTGGGCTCTAGAGACAAGTTATTTGAGAGAGAACCTTTGTACCCTCTAGTCTTCAGGACAGTTTGGATTGTGAGCTCTTCTCCCCATCCCTTTCCCACTCCTTGGAGATAGAATTCATGATGTTTTCAATCCCCCAGAAGTTCTAGCCTCTTCAGACACTCTCTGGAGACTTAGACTCAGGGGTTTTTGCCTCATTTTTCCATTTCTTTCCTCATGAGGGAGGGTGGGGGTCCGCTGATGTGCTCACCTGAAGCCTTGAACATCTCGGACATCCAGAATGGAGTAGGCATGACGGGGACGGAGGCCCATGCTTTCGTAGGCTGTATCATCTACCTTCATGTTACCCCCTCCGCAAGAAGCACCCATCAGGAACCTATAAGCAGAGATAGCATAGCCCATGCTGATGGGGCCACTGACTGTGTCACGTCCCCAGGCCCATTGCAGCCTTTGGGGAATAGGTAGAACTGCAGACCCTTGGACCAAGTGCTCTCGTATCCTCAACGTGGGAGTTGCTTCCCCTTTGCCCAACTCCAGAAGGTACTCCAAAGAAGACTTTCTGATGCTATACATCTGATGCTATGACAGCCATTTGAATAGTCATTTCAACACTGAGATATTACACTGGGGGTTCATGGGAGGCAAGTGTTAGGAGAAAAAGTTCCAAAAATGCAACTTAGATATTTCATACATTCTCCTTTAACATTTATGAGACAAGCTGGGCTGACATTTTCCCAACCCCCCTCAGATGATTATCTAAGATTCACTGTTGTTAAGCTCCAAAGAGTTTCCAGAATGGAGCCTGCCAACCTTAAGACTCAGAATTCTTTTATACCGGCTTCAACTCTGCAAAGACCAGAGGTGATACTCACAGATTCCCAGAGAGTCATCATTGTTCAGGCTTCTTATTCCCAAAAGAGAAATTAGCACTAGTTAAATTGTAGTCATGTGCCCAGTTTGTTGTCCAAGACACTTACCAAGCTTTTACAATTCCAAACTCAAGTCTGGTTGCAAAGGGCAAGAAAATGGGAGATGGTAGGTACAGTGTCTACAGCTGGATCATACTCTCTGACTCTGTGTAAACTGGTACAAATATGTCACTGAAGACCTTCAATACTTCAACAAAAGGTCCTCATTTTATAGCCAAACAAAGTCAAATGCTGAAGAAGCTATATCATTTGTTCTGGGTCACACAGGAAACATTACAGGGAGGATCAAAAATCTAGTTTCTGACTCTGCTAGGAAGCAGGAAGGGTTGATCCTCCAGGGCCTTTAATCCCACAGCCAGAGATTGCTCCCTCAATATTTTGCAGATGGTAGAAGTGAGGCCCTGAGGGAAAGAAGAATCAATTCCCTTCTATCATCAGGAAGAAGAGGAACTAAATCCAATCCAAGTATCTCAATTCCCTGTCAAACTAGGCAGCAACTTCCAACAGGTGCTTACTAAACCAGGTGGCTGGTTCCCCAAAGGCAGTTCCTCTTGTTAGGGGAATGTTTGACTCTGCCCTTCCCTTTTTGCAAACTCATCATATGGGAACTCTGTATTTTATCTTGAAATTGGAGTGGGTATAAAGACCATAAAACCTCACTACTCCTTGGAAGAGGAACCTCTTGAATGGAAGAAGCCTGTAACATTATGGGCATCAGCCTGTGTTCTTCATGTTGCCATGGCCAAACCTCAGTCCCATAGCCTCCACTGAGATCTCTAATCTCAGTCTACTTGGGGATACCATCAATGGCTTTAAAACAATGCCAATCCTGCACCCCCCCCCCCCCAATCTCCAGCCTAGGGGCTTTGTCTAGTTCACACTCAGGTGAGAGGATGATTTTCGCCTACACTTTGGCTCCTGCTTTACACTACTGGCTCTTTCTAAAACTCCTTAATCTGCTTCCTCAGTGTAGTTGGAAACATTAATTTGTCAAGAACACAAATAAGGCAAAGTAACTACTTGGGAAAAAAGAATAAACTAGGCCCAAGGGGTATCCTGTCAAGGCTCATAAAATGCCTGCTATGTTCAGATTTCTAGATCTTGGGAGTGGTCCCTCTAGCTTCTCAACTTGTCTTCCTGTGTTGCCTACTGTCGTCCTGTGTCCCCTTTTCTCTCCTCCCAACTTTTCTGACTGCTGAAAACCAGCCCCACCCATCTCCTCTTACCCAGCCTCCTTAGAACTCAGCATTTTGGCCCAGATGAGGTCAGTGTCAATGGGCTCCTCTCGGGGGTTAGTGGAGCTGACCTGCAGCATCAGACTCTCGCAGGGGGCACCAGTGAGTGTGGCCAGGCCTTCGATGGCACGCCCAGCCTGGAGGGCAAAGTACGAGCCATGAAGCTTGGCCAGGGCCTTCTCCATGAGAGCAACCCACAGCTGTTTCCGCTGGGCCTAAATAAAAAAATGAGTGTGAAAACACTTTAATGATATAGCAGGCTAAAGTGTAGGCTACTATCAAATAGATTCCCTAAGAATCCATCCCCAATGGGCAGCCAAGAGACTCTGCTTGCCTCAAAAGATTATGTTCATCTGCTCTGTTACTTGCTGCCTAGTGAGTGATTGCCCTTCTTTGTGGCCCTGTGAGTTTCTTCCTGCTTTGAATATTGACTTTGGAAGCCCTCTCTGTCTACAGAAGCCCAGTGACCTGACAGGAAAGAGAAAGGAAGGAACACTGACCTGAGAGAAGAGGAGGTACCCACACTCGTCACAGGGCAGCATGTCATCAACCAGCACTGTGGTCCATGTGCCATCCTTGCACAGCCGAACCTGGTATGCCCCTTCTGGACAGAGAGTACGGGTGATCATCACCCGTTCCACTAGATCTGGGCGCTCAGCCAACACTGCCAGTGCACTGAGGAACCTGTTAAAAGGGGATGGCTCAAGCCAGATCATCCCTGACTCACCACATTCTGTCAAGCCCACTCTCATCCCTTGGGCAGATGCAGAACCCTGACTAATTCCAGCCTTAGATGCATACCACTTCCCCAGTCTGAACTTGGAAGGGTAGGAACAGGCCCTATCCAGGATCTGAGTTGCTGGACTCTCAAGATCAAACCACAATACCTAGTCCAAGATTTCTTAACTGTTTTTGAGTCACGGACCCCTTTGGTTGTCTGGTGAAACTGATGGGAGGAATTCTACTCACAATAAGACTTTTTAAAAAGACATTCTTATTGAAAGGAAGTGCTAAATTTGAGTTGGAAATTCGTGAAAATTAAGATATTATTTTCCCATTCAAATTCAGGAATCTGAATGCCTGCCAAACAGGACCTTGAAATCTATTAATCCACAGACCCCTTGGGTTCATAGATCACAAGAGAACCCTTTCTTCTTCAGACTAGGAATTCAAGAATCAACTGAACCTCCAGAAGCTGTGGAAGCATACACAACCTCTAGAGTCACTGTCATTCTAGACCAAGGCAATGTCTCTTGGGTCTTTTTCAAGGAGACTTAAGGGATGAGAGGATGACAGGCTCTAGGAAAGAGCTCCCTCCATCCTGCAGACTAGAATCATAACATGCCAGGTAACAGAAGAGATGTTGAAGATCATCCAATTTCCCTAATTTTACAGAGGGGAAACTAAATACCACTGTGGTTAAATAACTTGCTCTAGGACTCAGGTTAGGACTAGAAGTCAGGTCTCTCAAGTGTTCTTAACCCCATACCACATCAAGATTAAAAGACTAAGAAACTGGCTCCTCCTAATAGGAGCATGCTGTTGAGTGAGCTGAGTAGGAATCAGATTACTTGAGAGTGTGACTTAATCTTCTTCAGTGTAATGTAGAGGAAGTGGATCCTTTACTCAGGAGTGCCAGAAAGATCATCTCTGCCAGCATGGGAGATCCCAGTTTCTCAGCAAAAGCTATCTTAATTTCTTGCTTTTTTTTTTTTTTTTTTTTAACATTTTAACATTCATCTCACAGGATCAAAAATACTGACAAACCTTGAGGCTAATGTAGCAAGGTTTAGCCTCAAGTCTCCAAAGATGATCTAGGAACATGACACCTTACCAGCAGTTCCCTAGGAGCCCCTGCAGGATGTCTGAGGGTCGGGGTGTCCGAAACACTGACCAACCAACTTTCTGGTCCTTGAAAATGCTACAGTTGATTTCATGAGGTCGTAACCACTGCTTTACCCGTTGCTGGACACTGTCCCCTTCAGGGAAGCCCACAGACTCAGGACCAGGGGGGAAGCTGTCATCCACAAAGTTCACTTTGTTCTGAAAAGGGAAAAAAAGCCCACCAAACACAACACTCAGGGGCTGGCAGTATTAGCTACCAGAACCCTCAAGCAGTACCTGACAGAGGTGTCGCCTTGGGAAACAAAGCAATCTCTGCCAAACAGGACCTTGAACATATTTCCTTTATTGCCTAGGAAACAATAAAGCCCCGGGATATTGGGGGTGGGACAGAGAGGATGCAAGTTCCTCAAATCAGAGCTAGAGGAGGTTGTGACCTGATAAGCATTCAAGAAAAACTTTAATCAGAAAATGGTTGTGGAATTGTTCAAAACAATAGTCATCTGTATTTATATAGCTTTAAACTTTTCAGTATCATATCCAAAATTCCACTTCAGTGCCACAATATTAGAAAATTATTTCTATTTTTTAAATGAGGAACTAAGATGCAAAAAATATTAAATGACTTGTCTGAAGTTACATATAAAGTTAGTAGCGGATAGTTTTTAGTGTTCTTCCTCTTGCATAAGACTCAGGAAATAGATACTACAAACTACTTAAGTTCTTATCTCAGGTACACAGTAATCTTGGAGGCATTCCAGCAGGTCTTTCCCTAAATTGTAATTTTTTTTTACATGAAGAGGTCTACATTTCATGGAGGGAATATTGGTAATGAAAAACTCTGGTATGTTAAGCCATTCAATATTTGCTCTTGATAGTCTTTTCTCTCAATCTAAACTTCTCTCTCTCTCTCTCTCTCTCTCTCTCTCTCTCTCTCTCTCTATCCCTCCCCCTGCAGGCCCTATATTTTTCTGAAAATATTGAGGTCTTCCTAGCTTAATTTTCTCCTTAACTCTACACTTAAATCACTTCTACATCAACTTTCACTCTCCTTCTTTGCTCCAAACTCAGAGGAAAAAGTGATCTTTTTTTTTTTTGCAAACATCAACTTCTCTACTCCTGTCCTTGGGTTTATACCCCTATTGCTCCTCCCTTAGCTGACAAGCTCACAAATAATCAACTTCAATCATCCACTTTCTCATTAATTTCCACTGCCTCCTTCCTCTTTCCTACTGTCTACACACATACTCCAATCTCCTTCATCCTTTAAAAAGAATCACTTGTTCTTACCATTTTTTAAAACTACTGTCCTAAAGACTTCTCTTTTTTAAGACAATGAAAGAAGTTGGAAGAAACCAGTAGCACCAGCAGTGCAGGAGCAAAAGATGCCTCATAGGAACTGCCTCTAAAATGGATCTTCTAGAAATCTTCAGAAAACTGAAACTTCTCCCTCCAAGGTTAAAAACGATTCCTTAATTGTCAAATCCAATGACCTCAGTCCTCATCCTTCTTGACCTTTCTGAAGCATATGATACCACTGACTACCTCCTTTCCCTGGATACTCTCTCTCTTCCTGGGTTTTTATGACACTGCTCATTTGTGTTTGTTTGTTCTCATTCTCTCCGCCCCCCCCCCCCCCGGTTTTTTCCTACCTAGACACTCTTCAGTTTCTGATCACCATCCATATTCCACCCACTAACTACAGTTAGATTCTTTCCTGAGATCTCTTCTATCCTCTGTACATTTTTCTGTTAGTGATTTCATCAGCTACTAGAACTTATGTCTATCCAGTCAGTCTCTCTCAAACTTTAGTCTCACATCATCCAAATACCTGATAGTCACTGAAACATGTCCAAAATTGAATTCATTTCTTGTCTTCCCTTTTACCCTCATGCTTTCCTCTCTTTCTAATTTTCCCATATCTCTGGAAATCCTTCTTTTCATCCAGATTTTCAACCTTAAAGTCATCTCCAATTCTCTATCTGCATCACCCATATCAAATTAATTTCCAAATCTTGTCAATTTTGGTTCTAAAATTTCCCTTTCTCTCTCTCTCACACCTGTCTCCTCTGCTCCACTTACACATCTGCCACCCTAGTTCATGTCCCCTTGACTCTCATTTAGATCACAATAGTCTCTCTCTACATTAATCTCTCCACTATCCAATCTGCCTTTCACACAGCTGCCAAAGTGCTATACCTATAGTTACTCCTCTCTGCTAAAATAAAAATAGAGTAAAACACAAAATCCTGTTTGGTTTTTAAAGCCATTCACAAACTGGCACCAGTCACTTTTCTCAAGCTTATTTCACATTGCTTCTATTCACACAATCTATACTCTAGTCCAACTGCCCTACCTGATAATCCTTGTATGACCCTGCATTTCCTGTTTCCATGCTTTGGTGCAAACATTCTTTATGCATTCATTCTTTTCCTCTCCCATTTAGGATCCTAGATTCCACTGAGGTTCAACTCAAGTGCCACTAAACCTGATTTCTTCAATTGGTAGAACACTTCCTGAGTTACTTTATTGTAAAAATTTTGTGTACATATTTTCTAAATAATTTTCTCTCCCTAGTAGAGTATAATCTCTTTGAGGGCAGAGAATGTTTTAAGTATACTGGAAAATCCTATAGCCTGAGGGTCAGATACTGCTCCGGGAATATTTAATGACAACAAAAAAAATTATATTTATCTAGCTCCTTTAGACTTTCAAAACATTTTCAATATATGCTCTCATTGGAACCCATAAAACCCTGTGTAATAAGCACTTCTGGTAGTATTTGTCCCACTTTAGAGATGAGGAAATAGGGATTTGCTCAGAGACAGATAATTAGAAATTGTTGGCAAAATGTGAGCACAGGTCTATTGTCTATCTAGTCACTACTTTAAGCCACATGGCCTGCTCATCATGCTATAGATTCTACTCCCTATCATGTGTGCTAAGGATCAAGTGGGAGGTCCAGTCAAAGAATACAGAAAGAGAAGTATGGGAGGAGGACAGGGACAGGGATAGGATCTGTGATTTCACTGATATAGGGAACTGCCTGATCACAAAATTCCCAGTGTAGGTCAGCAATTTTTTTGCAAACTATATTCTTAAAAGGGAATTGAGAGGTGAAATAATTTGTTTGGGTCACACAAGACAGTAGTTGCCAGAGATATGACTTGAACCCTGGGTTTCTTGGCTCCAAGGCCAGCTCTCTAGTCTTTATGCCACAATATAAGACAGAAATTTAGGATTTGTATACAAGCGGTCAGATGAAGATGAGTTCTCTTTGCAGTTGCAAATCTGTGACTCAAGGGGTGATTAGTACAAAGATGGGAGCCTGAAATCAAATGGTAAGGAGAGAAAGGAAGACAATATTTCTGGATGAAATCCATATTAAAATTCCAAATCTGTCATTTTGGAAAAAGTTTCAATTTCTGTAGCTTGACCAATAGCCTCAATACTGGCTAGACCAGCCACAGTTAGTAGTCAATTAGGGGCATGGCAATTGTTAAGGCTCTAATATCCTACTTTCCCAGCAACATCTACTTCTACTGATAAGGAAGAAGGTTCCCTGGGACTCACTACATCCTATCCATTTGTCCCTTAATTTTCTGGTTTCCAAGGAGGCTTCTAGCTCAAAGAACTCAGGGGTAAGGGTCACATATTCAAAATCCCTAGAAGCACCTTTGTAAGTAATTTCACATCAGTGGCCTCCTAGCAAGGCCATACTTAAAAGAGATGAAAATAATTCTTATTTTGTACAGATTTGCAAAGGGACTTACACACTTTCCTTTGGTCTTTGGTTCCAGCATCTATCAACCCTGACTGTGAGGACATTCTTCCCTTTGCTGCCTGAAGTTCTTCAAAGAGAGCTTTCTGAGATGACAGGGGTTGTCTGCTCCCTGGCGAAAGCTGATTCATAAAGTTAGAATAACGCTCTTAGCTTTGCTAAGTTTTCCCTCATCCAGAGGGGAGCAAAGCTGCAGCAGGGATGATGACTGTTCTACAGGGAGAGGTAGAGAAAAGCATAAGATTCTAGACTAAAATAAGCTTTGCCTACCCTGGGGAACTAGGCCTGAACTCTACCTTTCCTTGGTTAAATTAACCTTCTTCAACCTTGAGTGCCAAGAATATAGTCAAAGCACCCAAGAACATGGAATGGGAAAAAGGGCAAAGTAAAATTCAATCTATCCCTCAAAATTAGGGAAAAACCTACTCAAATAGTCTCTTTAAGTAGGCTATTTGCCCTGAACATTTCTCAGAAACACCACAACTTCCCTGAGGAATATATTCATAACTTTTTCTTTATTTTTTTTTTAGTTTTTTTTCCAAGGCAAATGCGGTTAAGTGGCTTGCCCAAGGCCACACAGCTAGGTCATTATTAAGTGTCTGAGACCAGATTTGAACCCAGGTACTCCTGACTCCAGGGCTGGTGCTTTATCCACTGCCCACCTAGCTGCCCCAATAACTTTTTCTAATCCCTAATTCTAATGCCTACAGCACTAGTTTAATTAAACCTGTCCTTTTGTTCTATCCTCAGGCAAGAAAAGAAAGTTTGCCTATAAAACTCAATACACTCTAAAAGTTACTTAAAATCATTGGCTCTTAAGAGCTCTAAGATGATATGAGAGGTCATTTTAACCAAATAAGGAAGCCCTCTGGAATGTCTCCTGAAGCAGTCTTGTAGCCTCTATTTGAATACCTCCAGAGACAGGCAACTTACTTTTCTCCTGATGCAGGACATTCTGTTTTTGGACATCACTCCAAGTTCTTTCTTATATAAAGTAGAAAACTATTTCTTGTTCTAACTGTGGCTCTAGTTCTTCCTTTGAGGAAAGCAGAGTAAGTCTTATTCTCCTGACAAAAGGTACCAAATAGGGGAACCACTTTGTGGGACTGTCTTCACTACCCCAGAAGCTCCACCTTGCCCACCTCTTCTCTGAAATCCCCCACTACCTTCCAGGATCAAGTCAGGTGCCTCCTCCTGACTTCTCAGATCCTCCATGTGATTAGTGCTTTCTTCCTCCTAAGATCACTTTATATTTACTTTTTTTTAGAATTTTTTTTCAAGGCAATGGGGTTAAGTGGCTTGCCCAAGGCCACACAGCTAGGTCATTATTAAGTGTCTGAGACCAGATTTGAACCCAGGTACTCCTGACTCCAAGGCCAGTGCTCTATCCACTGTACCACCTAGCCACCCTTGTATTCACTTTTGAGCAAAGGGAGGTTCACTGAGGCAAGACTTATATGGTTTGTTCTTGTATCCCCACTGAAGAGTAGAGCATGTTGGTCAATAGAACACTCAATAAAGTCAGGTAGGAAAAATTTATTCAATGAACATGTACTTATTTTTCTCCTTCCCACTTCTCCCTGCCTTGTTAGACTGAATTGTAATTCTTAGTATGATAAGCACATGGGTTAGTATGATGACTTTTCAGAGATCTGAAGACAGTGCTTGTGTATTGCAGCTACTCACGTGCCCAGGTCACCTCACCATCTGTCTCTCTGTGATTCCGAACCTCCTAATCCGGACAGACATCTTCCACTTGGACTCAGACACAACATCCAAACCTTCCACAGTCCACATCCTCAGTCCCAAGGGAAGTGGTTCATTTATCTTTGGAGTTCCAACCCAGCTGACTGCTGCAAAATGTGAGCTAGCCCTTTCAGCCAGGCATCTCATGGTTGATTTTTGACTATTTTATCTTTATATCCCCCCTCAACCATCCAGAACTAATTCCAGGATACTCAACCATATAATTGGTTAGTTGTTGTCCTAGTTATTTAAGAGGACCAAAATGACATCATTTATTAGAGTCAAGTTGCAAGTGTGTCTGACTGTGGCTGATCAGACCAATATGAGCTTGGAATGCTCTGCCAAAGGTATCTTGTCACTCCCCACCCTTTTCTTCTTGTTCTGAGAACAGTAATTAAATCAATGGTACTATTACTTTATCCTATAAATACATAAACTCACCATCTCTGTGCTTCCTGAAGATCAAAAATCTTTCCCTAGCCACTGTTCCTCCATACATGTTATCTTCCTCTAGTAGGACATGAGCTCCTTGATTAAGGGGATTGTCTTTTTTTTTTTAATATATCTGTAACCCCACGCACTTAGTCCAATGGCTAGGATATTTTATTGCTGTTAATCAGTCACATCAGACTTTCCATGACTCCATGGGGTTTTCTTGGAAATGATGCTGGAGTGGTTTGTCATTTCCTTCTCTAGTTCATTTTACAAATGAGGAAACTGAGGCAGACAGGGATTAAGTGACTTACTTGCTCAGAGTCCCACAGCCTGGTAAGTATCTGAGGTCATGTTTGAACTCAGGTCTTCCTAATTTAGGTCTGGTATTCTATCCACTGCATCACTTAGCTACTCTGGCTAGGACATAGTTAAGTACCTAAGAAATACTTTTTATTCACTCCTCTACTGCTTAAATCTCTTTACCAGGCCAAATATTCTCAATAACTTAAAAGTATGTATCATATGATCCAAATGGAGAAGATTCAGTTATACTTCCTTTCAATTCAATTTAGCAACTATTTATTATATGCTTAGATCCTGGGGATAGAGACAAAAACAGAATGGTTTCAACCCTCACTCAGGGAACTTCTATTCTACCAAGAGGATAGAACACATGAAAATACAGACTGCTGGTTGCACAGTGGACAGAACACTGGGCCTGGAATCAAGAAGATCTGAATTCAAATCTGAACTCAGCCACTTAACTAGCAGTGAGACCCTGGGCAAGCAAGTTACTGCCTCAATTTCCTCATCTATAAATGAAAAAAATAATAGCACTATTTCTCAGGGTTGTTGTAAGGATAAAATGAGATAATTAGAAAACATTTTGCAAATCCTAATTTGCTATATAGATGTCAGACATATACACATGCTAACTATTAAGTAAGATAACTACCCTTAGAGCTTCTGTTCCATTCCTCTAACCCTTGAGGGTCCATATATGAGATCAATTTACAGTTAAAGAAACCACAGTAGTTTGGAAATTGGATTTGATCTGATTTAGGAAACAATTACATTGCTTGACTTTTCTTAAATCTCACTGCCCCATATTGCCTACCCAATAGGAGAAACTTGGCATTGAAAAGTAAACCTTTAAATCTGTTTTCAACATTTAGTTTTTCAACTTTTTTCAATACTGCAAGTAAATCTCTCTCTCTCTGACTTTTCAAACTCCCTTGGGGTCTGCACAAGCTAAAGACTTTCTCAACTCAAACAGTGACACATACATTCAAGTGAGCAAGTATATGTGTGAGCACACTCAGGCACCTGCCCCTCCCATACATTTCCCAAGTCTCCTCTCTTCTAAAAAAGCCTTTATAGCTGCTTTGAAGCCTGGAAAGAAACCGTTCCTTATACTAAGTGAACTTCAGAGACTGTTTTCTTTTTTTCATTTTCTGTTTTAGTTTTAAAGGTCAGTGCCAGGTACACTGTCTTGCACATTGGGCCTTCTTGTCATGGTGGATTCTGAGAAGGCCCCAAATGGCTAATGGCTCAGTACAAAGGCAATTGTCCTTGTCCTTAAGTACACTTAAGAATAGTGTGATCAATAAAAACTCATTTCTGGATCCTTCTTTTTTGTTTCTTTACAATGGAGTAAATAGTCATTAACATTTATTAAGTGCCTATCACATGTGAACCATAGTTCCTAGTTCAGCAGAAATAAAGACCCTCCTGACCCAGAGACCCTAAAATTGTAGCAACTGGGGCAAAATTATGCTTAGAATAAAAATGGTCAATATGAATGGTCTCAGCCCTCAGGCCTAACTATATTTCTTCAGTTGCATATGTTCAATGCTATAGATTAGAAGATGCTTTAAACTCCAAGGCTATTATTACCATTATACCCTCTCCCTGTGGGGAGGGGAAAAACGAACAAAACCAAAGCACCTCAGTGTACCACGACCACAGATTTGATCATCCTGAAGGTCAAGTTCTGCTTTCTTCTACATAGTGACTAAGGAAAAGTTGGGCACTAGAATGCAGAGAAACTTAAAGCAAAGTCTTAACATAGGCTTCTAGACACAGAGTCCAAAGGGAACCAACAGATCAATTAACCCATCTCTCTACATTTAGAGATGGCACAGAGAAGTTAAGTCACCTTGATAGGAATGGTGACAGATGTGATCTCAGATGGCCCCATCCAAACCAGCACTTGTGTGGTACCACACTGCTTCACCTCAGTCCAACCTGGAGTGGCATGTTGCTGCCTTCACAGAGTGCTAGGTGACATCTATCTTATACAAAAAAGGGGACTAGAGCAGGAGATGACATCACTAGAACTTTAGCTGAAGCTCTGGAGCAGTGGTCTCTAAATTTGACTGTATACTCTTATCAATAAAAAAAAATTAGAACTCCCAATGTGTATATTTACTTGTTTATAAAGAGTACACATATTACTGTACTAGTAATTATACATATATCTTTAAAAAATAGAAATTATAAAGAGATAGAAAAGTATGAAATAATATTTCATCCTCGAGTCAATAGGGAACCACTAGAGTTTAATGGAGTAACTAAGTGTTGCAGTGAACAGAATGCCTGGCCTGGTATCAAAAGGACCCAAATTCAAATCTAACCTCAGACGCTTACTAGCTGTATGATCCTAAGCAAGTCACTTAACTCTGCCTCCGTTTCCTCATCTATAAAATCAGCTGCTAAGAAGGAAAGAGCAAATAACTCCAGTACTTTTGCCAAGATAACCCCACATGGGATCATGCACACTAGAACACGAATAAAACAACTCAACAACAACAACAAAAAGTTTAATGGGTATCAGGGGAAAGACAGACCTGTGATTTAGGAAAATCACTTTGGTAGTTATGTGGAGGGGAAAGACATGAGACAATTAGGAGGTTATTGTAATATTGCTGATGAGAAGTGGTGAGGCCTTGAACAAGAATGATGGCTGTGTGAGTGTAGGAAAAATGATAGATGTAGAAGACATCATGTCAAAGACATCATGGATGTAAAGTATAAAGGAGAGTGAGGAACTGAATCTGGATACCTAGAAGGTTGGTGGTACCCTCCACAGAAATAAGGAAGTTTGGCAGAAAAATTTAGTTAATGCAGTATGAGTTGGAACTTATATTGCAACATATCCACAGATGCTTTTCTTCTACAATTCACTCTCCTGCCTCAAATAAAAAATGGGAAGATGGGGCTCTTTCATCACTGAGAGGTCAGCTAGGGGACAGGTCTGCTGTGGGGGAGGAGGGACTTTGTTAATGTCACCTGAATAGCAGCTGCTGTGGTGGTCAGATTATATTGACTGGAGGGGTCATTTTTGGTTCCTAAGTGAAGATGAGAACTTGTATAGTGGAGGAAGGGGGCAGAATGAGTAAGTACTGGAGGAGAAAAGAACAAATGTAGTGGCAGTGAAGATATACCACACTAATTGTTATCCTGGAGAGGGTAGGATGAGACCCATCTTCCCAGTCTGTGATGGGTTGATCTTATAGTCAGGCAACAGTCCCCTGGGTAGGTGGAGGAGTGACCTTAGGGTTTAAGTTTGTGATTCTTGGGCTTGGGATTCCTGTGTTCCATATCAGCTTCTGTCACCATCTCATCCAGAGCCAGTCACTTTCCCTCAGCAGGTTTCAGGTTACTTATATGTAAAATAGGCCTTAAAATATGAGTCATCCCTGGGTTCAAAGGGGTATGATGATAAATTCCTGTTAGGATTCTGGGGTGAACAAGGGTGGAGTATTCAATTTCACAAGAGAGCTCCTCCAAGAGACAAAAGTCTCAAGGGAGTCATGCTTCTGAAACTCCTTGGGTTGGTCTGTATTTGTCATATGTGGGCCAAATATTGGCAGGGAGCTCTTCCCCACCTTGTATGAGAAAACTTCATGCAGGCTCTAGTAGCTACTTTTGCAGAAGTGCCCCTTGAACATGAAGATGTTGTTATTTTTCAGCACATGTAGAGTACTCAGTGACTACAAAGGGCTTTAGCCTTTTTATGATTTATAATTTCTCATAACCCTCCTGTGTGATACCAATTGCATTTTTTTTAGTTTTTTTTTTTTTTGCAAGGCAAACAGGATTAAGTGGCTTGCCCAAGGCCACATAGCTAAGTAATTATTAAATGTCTGAGACTGGATTTGAACCCAGGTACTCCTGACTCCAAGGCCGGTGCTTTATCCACTATGCCACCTAGCCGCCCCTTAATTGCATTTTGCAAGTGGAAAAAAGGTGAGGCACAAGGAAACTAATTTATCAGGAGCACACTGACCTCTGGACTATATAGTCCTAGAACTTGGTGAATTAAATAAAGAGCAAGAAGAAAGACTATCTTATCACTTAAAAATGAAACTCAGATATTCTTGTATAAATCTGATGAAGTTTTTCTGAGCTCTCCTCATAATGTAGTTTCAATAACTGAATGAACCTGAGTGTCCCTCAAGCTTCAATACTGTTAATAGGAATTTTCAGCAGGAGGAGTTGAAGACTTTTAGCCACCCCCCCCCCATTATTCACCAAGCACAGGGTTGATTTTCACTCATCGGGGCACCTCTTTTTCCAAAAGTATTTAAGTGATCTCCATAGTTTTGTCTCTGGTTACTGAGAGAAACCACTGACCATCAATTTTATTGATTACCAGCTAATCTAATTAACAAATTGATTATTAATACTCAGAAACTCTTATCTCTCAGATTTTTTCATTCCTCTAAAGAGCTAGACAAGACTAGAGATTATCTAGTTTGACTCCACAATTTAGATACTATGAAACAGAGGCCTGCCTATTAACTGAGTAGTATGCAGCCTAGTTTCCAACCCCATCACTCACTCAAATGACACTACTTTCTCCAAGGTTACTAAACATTCTCTTGTGTGTCAAATCTTATGACAATTCTTTTCTGTCCTCATTATTCCTGAGCTTTCTGCAGCACTGGGCATTGTTGACTTTGCCTTTCTCCTGAACAGCCTTTCCTCTGAGTTGTGTCTAGGTTCTCCTCCTCCCTGATTGCTCCTCTTCCACTCTTCTTTTTTTTAGATCATCCATCCATGTTCCTCTTCCCGATTAAGGCTTTCTCCTAGGTCTCTGGTCTGAGCATTCTTCTTTCTTTATATCATCTTTCTTGGTGATCTCATCAACTTCCATGGATTCAACTATCACCTCCATGTAGATGACTCTACCAAAAATATATCCAGTCCTAATTTCACTCCTGAACTCTAGTACTCTATTACCAACTGTTGGACACCTCCATCTGAATGTCACAAAAGCATCTCGAATTCAGCAGGTATAAAACCAAACTCAATTTTATCCCAACTTTGGAATTATCTATGATTCTTCCTTCAGTCTCATAGCTTGTACCCAAACACTACCAAGTCTTAATGATCCATCTCTAAGACATCTCTCACATAGATTGATTTCACCCAGGTACAGACCTTCATTACTTCTTGTTTCGGCTACCAAATTAGCTATTGACTGACCTCCTTGCAGCAAATTTTGGCTTTCTTTATTTAATCTTCCACACATCAATACTCCTAAATCATAACAGGATCACAACATCTTCCCTACACAAAAATATTCAATGGCTCCTTATTATCTCTAATATACAATACACAATTCTTAGCCTAGCATTTAAAGTCTTCCATAATCTGGTGCCTAATTACCAATTCCAGCCTTAAGTCATATGATTTCTTTTCATGAGGCAGCCAGAGTACTGGTTCTGAAGTCAGGAAGATCTGAGACCCAATCTGGCCTCAGACACTCATGAGCTTTGTGACTAATGACAAGTCACTTCTGACTGCCTTATCTGTAAAATCAGAAAATAATTAACACCTACCTCTCAGGATTGTTTTGGATGTCAAAAGAGATTGTGTAAAGTGCTTAGCACATCATAAGCACTATATAAATATCATCATCATTATTAATATTATTATTATTATCAGTCTACTCTCCATTCTAGTCAAACAGGTCTATTAGGTATTCCATATTTTGCAGATCAATCTGTTTCTTGCCTTAATTTCTTTTGCAGAAGTAGTTCCCCGTGTCTGGAATGTACTCCTTCCTTTGTCTCTTCTTTAAAGTACAGAACAGGTGCTACCACCTAGATAAGGCTTAATTTTTTTTTTATCATCTGGGACATTTTATTAACATTCATATAGCATAAAACCACAAACAGGAGTCCCTTCATTCTTTCCTTCCATCGGGGCTTCTACCATGGACCACAGATTCTGAGGCTTTTCTCCCGTATGATCTTCTTTGGAAATTGCGGGATCCTGAAGAGCAGACCTTCAGTCACGAGTTGACCATATAGTTTAAGCAAATTCTTCTGCCTCAGGCTTTTTGAATGACTTTGGGTGAGTCACTTCCTTTTTAGGGTCTTCAGTTTCCTCATCTGGGACATAGATGCTGACAGGCAAAAAGCTTTCTTTCAACAGTTCTTTGGAGGGGCCATAGACAATGGACCCTTTAGATACCTAGCACTTCATGTCTGATATGATCTTGCCAGACCTGGGTCATCACTATGCTGTAGCCTGATAAGTTCTGGCTTCCCCACATTCTCGAGCAAAATCTACCATTCATTTTCTTCTGAGAAGAACAGAATCTCAGATGTAGTACTCCGAAGTAAAACTATTCAAAGTTAGAAGGGACTAAGTAGACAATTTAGTCCAACCTATGTCTGAACATAAAACTTTTGTACAGCATACATTATAAACAACATCTGATTTTTGTTTGAAAATCTCTAAAAAAGGGAAAAACCACAACCAGAGCCTGTTCCAGTTTGTAACAGATCTAACTGCTGGGAAAGTTTATCCTGTATCAAGTCTAAATTTGCCTTTTTGCAACTTTCAACTAATGCTCATAATTCTACCTTCTGGGGTCAAGCAGAACACCTTTCTTCATCACAGCCCTCCCCTTCTAACACTGAAAGACATTTATCCTATCCCTAGCTAAGTCTTCTCTTTTCCAGGGAAATAATCTTCAACTCCTTCAGTGGATTCTCATATGGCAGAATCCCAAGGCATCATGGTCATCTCTTCTGGACATTCTCCAGGTTATCCATATCCTTTCTCAGATAGGGCACATAGCAGAATTATCACCTCCCTAGTGATTATCTCTCCTCAATGCAACCAAAGATTGCATTCACTTTTTCTAGATGTCTTATTACATTGTTGACTTATATCAACTTAAAATTAACTCACCTAGATTTTTTTCTAGATGAATTATTTTCTAGTCAAGGCTTCCCATCTTGTACTTGTGAAGTTGCTTTTTTTGAACCCAAAGGTAAGAGCTTATATTTACGCTATTAATTTAAAATCGTTGACATTTTACATAGTTTGAAAATGTAAAAGGCAATTTCCATATGTTATTGGATCTTCACAACAATCTATGTAAGAGGTGCTAGTATTATTATTGCCACTTTATAGAAGAGGAAACCGAGGCTGACTTGCTCAAGGATTGGCTAGGGTCACTCAGTTAAGTATCTGAGATAGGATTTGAAGCCTGGTCTTCCTGACCCCTCCAAGTCAAAAACCATTCTCACTTTCATGCTGCTTTTATTTTACTCTATTAGATTCATTTTAATCTATCAAGAACTTTTGGATTCTGACTCTACCATCCAGTATGTGGCAGCTTTCCCCTCTCAGCTTTGTATTTTTCTACAAAGGCAGCTTTCCCTCCCAGCTTTGTATTATTCTATACATTTTATAAACATGCTATTTATTCCTTTAGCCAAATCAGTGATATTTTCAATGGCAGGGCAAACCATAAATCCTTGAGGCACTTCAGAGACCTTCTTTTCAAGATAACATTGAATCATTCTAGGGTCCAGAACTAGGGTCCAGTCATTCAGTAGGCTCCAAGTCTCCCTAATGGTACTATCATCTAACCCAAATCTCTCCAGCTTTTCCATGAAGACTTTGTCAAATTCTTAAAGTTTTTTTTTTTGCAAAGCAATGGGGTCACCCCTAATTCCTTGCTAAAGTTGAATGTAGTAACCTTGTTTAAAAAAGAAAAGATGTTTAAAATGTGATCTGTTCTTGATGAATTTGTAATGACTTACTGGACTATTTTCTTTTACTAACTAATCATTCCTTAATATAATTTACTAAAGTTCTGTCAAGGATTGAAGTCAGGGCAGCTAGGTGTTGCAGTGGATAGAGCACTGGCCCTGGAGTCAGGAGGACCTGAGTTCAAATGTGACCTCAGATACTTAATAATTACCTAGTTGCGTGACCTTGGGCAAATCACTTAACCCAATTGCCTTGTAAAGCATACAAACAAAAAGAATTGAAGTTAATAATCCATAGTTTGTAGATAGAGCACTTTTTGTTTTTGAAAATTAGGATATCATATGCCTTCCTTCAATCTGGTAATCCTCCCTCTCATGATATTTTTTTTTATTTTTTTTTTTAGGTTTTTGCAAGGCAAATGGGGTTAAGTGGCTTGCCCAAGGCCACACAGCTAGGTAATTATTAAGTGTCTGAGACCGGATTTGAACCCAGGTACTCCGGACTCCAGGGCCAGTGCTTTATCCAATGTGCCATCTAGCCGCCCCAACTCAGGCTCAATTCTTAGAATAATAACATAGTCACAGGCAAACTGTGCTTTCCTGTTGGACTTCCTAACTGGTCTCTACTTTGTCCTTCAGTCACATCAGGTACCCATGCTCTTCCCTTTGTGCTTTTTTGCTTGACACTCCTAGTTCTTCAAAGCTCTTTTTCTTGGCAATGATTTTGACTTACCATAGGGGTGATAAAATGAGTAATCTGCAATTCAATCACTAAGTATGAGCAGAAAAAATAAAATATAAAACAAAATTAAAAAGTCTTTTGACGTCTGAGTGATGGTGAGGAAAGAATATATATAAGTGGGTTTAGTGGCTCATTCTGACTCTATCATTCTGACTAAATCCCACTCTGACACAAACCTACCTGATGGAGTCCCTGCACTTAATAATCAGCTTTTTAGGGAATGGTGTTTGGGCTGCAGATGAACAAAACCGTATCTGCCAAACACTGAAGGAGGCCAATCAGAAGAGCAACGCAGGCTTTGTTTTAACTCCCCAGTGACTTTGGCAGTCAGGTCACTCCTTCTCCAGGATGCTTATGGGAGAGACTTTGGGGACTCACAGTAGACTTCACCTAGAGAATGGACCAGCAATTACACCATTTGGCTGACATGCTCAGGGCCTAAGGGGATAGCTGATTTAAGCCAAACGGAAATTAAGCATCCAGGCTCATGAAAAATCAGTCACTGGACTTCATGAAAAACATACTCTGCAACTCCCTTCAATTCCCTTTTGGTTTTGTTTCCATGGAAATGTGAGTCAGGGTGTGGGGAGAGATTCTGAGCATGTGCATTGCTGACAGATGCTTCTGTGCTCTTAGACTCATCCCTTTAAGAAGAGGTGGCAGTGGGTGACCAGGAGGGGGAGGGCTGAATCCAATGCAGGCTTTGCAGTCAAATAACTCCGCTGCAGCTGCATGACTTGAAAATGAATGATTGAAAGGGCTTGGCAATTGTTACAAGGGCTGACTTTTGGGGAAATTTAAAGACTCCCAGACTAAGGCTGGTTGGCTAAAATGACCTTGAGGCCACTCTCTCCTAAATTTCCTTTATCTCATGATTCTATTTCTGATTCAGTGCCTGGAGATTGGGGAGATGAGGAGAATAAATCAGCTTTCCCCTTGAATCCCCAGGGATGAGGGAAGATATTACATGCCTGAAGTGATCTGTGGGTACCTGAAGGGGAAAAATCCCAGGGAAACTCAATCCTACATGGAAATCAACACTGGACATTCAGTTCAGATAAAAAGAAAACATGCTACCTATATATGGAATGAATGACACGCGGGTTTGTCCCTCCATTTCTCTGAAAGGCAAAATTGCTTTGCCTTTTGGAAAGTGACACCTGACCTTGCCCAGGGCTTCAGGCATTTCTCTGTGATACCTTCAAAGCTCTGAACCAAAGGAAGAAAAGATGGGCCCTTATGGAAGCTACAATGTGGTGAAATGCCAAGGGCAGAGTCCCATGCTATGGCATTAAATGCCAGAGCCCAGAAAGACAGAGAAGAATAAAGAAGGGAATGAAGCAGCAGAAATAGTAAAATTGGAAGAAGCAAGAGCTGAGAAAGTAATGAAAAAAGTGAGGAAAGAATTGGGGGGGGTGGAAGAAGCAAGAGAAAGAGAACAGTCAGAGGAAGGAAAGAGGAAGCAGGGGGGAAGGAAGGATTAAATGAACAAGGAAGAAATAAACAGGGTCATGTCTGAGGTCAAGCTGAAAGATGGGGAAATAAAGATCTGGAGAAAGTGAGTTCAAACTCTGGCCTGTCTCTGAAAGAGATGGGAGAGCTAAGAAGCTCTAATAGAAGGAGGAGGCTGGAGTACCCTCTCTAGCCCAGAGCCCGGCTACTGCTCCCCATACTTGCCTCCTGGCAGAAGGTAACGATGTTTTCCCACAGAGCCTTGGCCTCGCCTTCGTCCGTCTGTCTCCTCTTCTCCACATGCATACTCTCCCTGCGCGTCAAGGGCTTGGCTCCTTTGCGCTGGGCTATGCAGCCCTGTGGGGTGTGGCAGACGGCACAGTTCTTGGCCTTCACCTCATTGATGAGGGTGCAGGCTGGGCAGGTCCACTCAGGGAGTGGCGGGGGCTGCGAGGGAAAGAGACGAGCAGCCTTACGAGCAGAGGGGGCCCGGCCACAGCAGCAGGCCCCGGGTTTGTCGGCACTGCAGTCCGGGCAGCGGGAGGCTGGCTCCCCGGCAGAGGTCCCACTGCCATGCTCCTGGAAGCCATGCAGCTTTGAGGAGCCACAGACTTTGCACTTTTGAGCCACAGTGGGGTTCTTAAGGGTGCATCTGGCGCATGACCAAGTGGTGAAGTCAGGGCTGGAGGGGCTAGCAGGGGTGAACCTGACGGTGTCACCAGTCAGGTCAATGACATCACTGCCCTGAGGGGCACCACAGTTCTCACACCTAGTAGTGCTTGAAGGATTGTGCAAGGAGCAGGAGCTGCACCTCCAGGGAGGTGGGTTGGCTTCTGCCTCCTCCTCCAGCACACTCAGTCGCTTGGTAGATAGAATTTCTTGGAAGCGTGTGGTGGTGGGTGCTCGGACCTGCCCCTGGGGGGATCCCTTGGGGCCAGGAGTAGCTGTGGGCTGGGAAGCCTCAGGCACCGGTGGCTGTAGCTGGGGAGGTACCTCCCGGCGGCTTCTAGGGACTGGGTTGTTCTGCAGGGTGGGGGAAAAGGGACTGAATGATGGCATTTTGGGGAGCTCTTGCTCTGTAGCAGCTGGATCTTGTTTAGCTGAGGAGGAGTCAGCCTCAGGGAGATCTGTGGGCAAGCTGGGTTGAGGAGTGGAAGGGGCAACATGGAAGCCAGCAGGAGTGATGACCTCAGGGACTACCAGGGCCTCTGGGGGGATCTTGGGCAGTGAGAGTTTTCGTGGGCCTCCACAGGCAGAACAGGAGTTGGCGACAGGAGTGTTGTGGAGGGTGCATCGCTGGCAGGCCCACCCACTCTCTGGTTCCACTTCCTCAGGGCTTTTTCCTCCTGAGTCCCCAGCTTCTACCTTTGGTACTGCCTCCTCTTTGCAGCTCCCTTTGGGTTCCACTAAGATTGTGGGAGGCTTGGGAAGTACCCCATTGATGTTGGGGAGTGGGGACGTCCCTGGCAGAGGGTCTGGTGTAAAGCCGCATACCTCACAGTTCTCTTTGCCCACAAAGTTTCTAAAAGTACAACGAGCACAGGGCCATTTCTGTTCTTCCACGCTGAGCCTCAGAATGTGGTTAAGGTCAGGTTTCTGTCGGGGGGCCTCACAGATGGAACACTGGCGTTGGCCGGCGGGGTTCAGGAAGGTGCACCGGGTACAGGACCATTCCCGGACTGCGGCCATAGAACCAGGCGAATGGGTGTGGCTGCAAAAGAAGGGACAGGAGTCATTTCCAGCACCTAAGTGTCTGGTGGGAATGTGAAGGACTTAGGCCCCCAGGTTACTGCAGTCCTCCACTCACAAGAATCTGAGGGTATGGGGATCCAGATATGCCCAGGCTGTCCGAGGACTGTCTCTCAATTCCTGGTTTCAGGGGTGGGAAAGCTGAGGAGACCTAATTCACATCAGGAAGAAGAAAGGGACCAATAAGACGAAGAGACTACAACTTGGGGGATGTTTGCCCTTGTGCTGCTTTGTACCAGTATGAAACTCTCAGATAAACAAACGAAAAGGTTTTTTAGGGGGATGGTCAGAGTCAGGTCAACAAATGGAAAAACCTCCCAACCATTAGAGCAACCCAAAAGCAGAATAGGTTGCTTCAATGAAACTATGATTTCCTGGTCACTGGAGGTCTCTAAGAATCAATTAATTTGCAAGCATTTATTAAGTGCTTAGTATGTATCAGGACTGTTGAAAAGAAGAATGATCATTTTCAAGATATAAGGGGAGGAAGAGGGAGATTGATGATTAAATGATGTCTAAGGTCCCCTCCAACTTTGTGATTAAATTGTTTGACTCTACTAAGAACCAATTTATCTGCTCGCTCCCCGCCCCCAACACTTACTAGCTGTTTGAATCTGATCAAGTCACAACCTCTCCATGCCTCAGTTTCTTTATCTATAAAAGGAAGAGTTGGACTTGGATGTCCTTTCTCATCCCCTCTAGTTTTAAATTCATGATTCTTCCATTCTTTGGAAATCAAATAATTGTTCTAAAGCCAAGTTATTGACTAGAGTCTCTATACTCCCACAATAGGCCCAGGAGGTCTCTCTGCAAGGCTCATCAGCCTCATCAAAGGTACAGTCATTTGCTCCTTCAGTACCCTCACTCACCTTGCCCCTGAAGAGTCTATGACACCTCTACTATGGGTCCTAGGATGTTTTTCTAGAGGTGACAGAGTTGGGAAAGGAAGGTCCAGACCCAAGTATGTTGAAGCAATGATCAGAAGGGTAGTTTGGGTAGGAATTGGCAAAGAAAGAGGGAGACCTGCAAAAAGGGAGTACAATTAGAGAAACCCAAAGTGGGGGAACAGAAAAGGAAAAATGTAAAAAAAGGGAAAAGAGGGGTTGAAGGAAAAGATAAGTGTGCCCGAGTTGCCATCCTGAGGAGAAGCCCAAGCCAATCTGCTCCCATTCCTACACATATATTCTTGCTTGATGCTTCACCAAAGACCAAGAGATTTTCCCAGTTCTTCCTCACTCAAACCCTTAGCTCAAGGAATAATTTCTAGCTGGGTGACTACAATGTCACATCCAATTCCAGAGTCAAAAGATAATGCCAATAATCTTTATGTTAAATAAACTGATTTCCTCAAAACAAACCAATGAAATAGGAAAAGTGAAATTTTATACTTTATAAATTAAGAAGAGGAGACTCAATGAGGTGAAATAATTTACCCAAGGTCTTACAACATATAAATGGAAAAGTTGGAGCTCAAACCTAGGTCTTCTAACTCCACATTTGGTGCTCTGTATCAAATCATGCTGCCTTTCTTGAATCCTTGATTCCCCATTCAGCCTATTTCCTTCTCCTTTGATTTTTGTTTCCTGAACCTTCCCACTGGTATGGCAGGGTGGAAAGAGCACTGGATTTTTAGTCAGAGCATGTGGGTTTGAATGCTGAGACAACTATTTACTGCTTGTGTGACACTGGGCAAGGTACTTAAAGTCTCTGAACCTTGCTTTCAATCTAAAAAATGAAGATATTGGACTACAAGAATTCTGAGATCTTTGTCAGTGATGTGTTCTATGAAAGTCACACTCCCCCACACATATCAGCTTCTTACCTTTCCCCTTTTCCTCCTCCACTCATACTGGGCAGGGACCATGTCTGATCTACTCAGCAGTTAGGTAACTATTGATGTCTGATAAATGTTTAACCACACAAACAATAATAAAACAATAGCAAATAATACTGACCTTATGGGTGGTTATATTTTTCTTAGTAGGGTAATATTCCTACTGAGCCAAGACAACTACATCTAACTGTCTCTGCACTGTCCCCAAAGAATTAAGCTCTCAACACAATCCTTCCCCTTCTCTCTATGCCTCAATTTTCTCATCTGTAAAATGAGGAAGTTGAATTAAAATTTTTTTCTAGTTCTGATCTTCTATGGTCATGGTCAGGTCTGTTATTCTATGGTCAAAGATCACAAACAAAATTAGATTATAAAGTACCATGCTCCATATCCACTTTTACAAAATAGGAAATGCAGAATCCTGATGTCTGGGAGAAACCAGTAGGAAAAAAAAAATGACATGGAGGACCTCTTGCAAATGAGATCTGCCATTGGTCAGAATTGTCAGAGATCTATCTCAGACAGACTTTCATTCAAAAAGAGGCTGAAGTATATAAAAAGGATGACAGATTGTTTTGGGCTGGATCCCATAAGACTCCAAATAGCTGATTAGGAATGGAGAGAAGACTTGCTTGAGTGAACCAGAGTTATGTCCAATGTGGTATCAGTACCAATTACAAAGAGATTCAAATGTGAAATGGTTAATGTAATTGAATCATGTCCTCTTTCCAAACCTGGGAGGGAGGAGGAGTTTGTATGGTTATATTCTGCCTCGGTGGAAATTTCAATAATTTAGGGATCCAGGATTTCATTGTTGTAGGTATTGCCTGAACTTCTGTAGACTGTAAACTATCTACAATATTGTAGATGGTCTTTGATAATTGTTAGACAATGTTGTGGTAGAAGAATCTCCTCATTCCAGTGATACTTTAGGGAATGAACTCAGACTAGTTCTCAAATGATACACCATCTATTACCCAATCTATACCTAAGGCTTTTCCAGAGCTAGTTTTAATTGGTGTAGCCTTCAAGAACCCATAATCACCTTTATACCACAATGAAACAATAGAACAGGACTTTAATGGACAAGACTTTTGGATGGAATAAATTCTTCAATAACATATATTTCTTTAGAGAGAGATAAATGAGGGCTCACTTCTTGCAGAAATATAAAATGAAAATGTTTTAAGACTCAGTTCCTTATATGAGCCCATTTACCGTGTGTGAGTATAATTTATTTCAAAAATGTTTCTCAAATGGGCAAATGTAGAAAAACTAATTAGTCTCTCTCTTCTTTGGGACAGAATGAAGGAAAACAAAATTCACCATTTCTAATCTCTTCAAATTCACTGCTTAGCAACCCCATAGGAAGGTTACTAACTTTCAAGTATTTCTGTTTTGTAGAGCCAAAGAATTTCCTTTATTTCTAGGCACTTGACACAAATATTCAAAATAAAGAAAATCCCCTGGCCAGTGACCAGCGTTATTATTGTGATTACTTTGGATGCTGGCTTTTTATATGCTTCTGTGACCTGAAGTATTAGCCATTCACATAATAAATAATATATACAGTCTATTACAAAAAATTAATCTAAATCACAACTTGAGGCTAATGGCAAATGAGCTCTGATGAAGTATTATAGGATGGGAGCATTACTGCTGTCAAAGATAATAGAAAATTTCTCCCCTTCTCCACCTCTCCCACCAGAGAGATGACTGAAGAGGAATATGAAGAGAATGGCTTGGCAAGGGGGACAAGTTCAGTGGAGCTGAGGATATAGGGGAATGAGTAGAAAAATCTATGAGCAAAGAGTAGGAAACAATTAGTCTTAGAGTAAAGGGATGACTGCAAGGGAGCAGATAGATATGAAAGCTCAGAGATATGTGATCAAGCAGGAAGTCTTAGAGATATTAGATCTATTGAAAAATAAAGAGAATTAATGTGAAGAAAGTAATATTTGCCTGGCTACCACCTAGTAGTGGTTAGCAGGATGAATCTCTGAGTAGGAAAGGGCTTCAGCCCTCTACCACACCCTTGAAAAACGTTGAAACAGCCTCACAAGAAAGCTTCATTCATTCCCTCTCAGGATTTCTGGAACATCTTGACTAGTACAGGACACAGAGGAAGATCATTAAAACCTCTATTCGGTGTATAAAATGGAAATATGTGTATTTGCCAAAAGTGTTTAGTTCTGTCTTAGATGATATCTTACAAAGATCCCAAGGAAGAGGATGACCCTTGGATGACTTAGTTTTTCTTGTTTGTGACTAATACTGTTTTGATGTCATTAAGCTCCAGAACATGAAAAGATCCCCTTGATGAGATGTAAGATTAACCAATAATCCATACAGAACCAATTATCCTATTGGATAAATTGTGACATACGTACAGGTAATCAGTGTTGAATCAAGACATCAGTACATAGTTGAGTAGATAGATGCATTATAGATAGTCAATGAACTGAACAGCAGAAAGAGAATAGACTAGCATTTAGGAAATTGCATGGTCCTTATAATAATTGTATATGCATGTGTAAAATATTGTACTAAAGAATATTTTCAGTGATTATCTACACTCCCCAAGTGAAAAAAGGTATTTTTTTCCCTCTCTGGGATCTATAAGCTCACTGGTGCTGAGAGGAAGAAACTTCCTCTATCTATGGAGTTGAGGCAACTGTCCTGCCTTTAGTAGCTTTAATGGAATTGCCTTGGGGTTATTGAGAGGTTGCTCCAAGTCACAAAACTAGGCAGCAGAAATGGCCTCAAACCTGAGTCTCCTTGACTTTGAGGTCTACTTTCTATCCACTACCCTATACTGCTTCTCATATCATCCAGGTTAAAGAAAGGTGCACTTAGAATAGGAGGTAAGATAAACATGAGATACAAGTGAAAGCTAAGAGATGTCTAGTCCAGATGCTCCACTGGCACTCTCAAAATGAAAAAGATGTAGAAAAAGATCTCTAACACATTGTCTCCTCACTGCAGGACCTATGAAACAACATAAGATAAGAAATCACATGATAGGAGAAGGTGTGGATGAGCTGCAGTCTGAACCAGGAATTGAACATAGATGAGGTCAAAGAGCCACTGAGGTACAACACTACTGAGATCATAAGAAATCAAATCATTTTTTCAAGGTCTCACAGGAAATCAGCAGTAGGATTTGAATTGTCACATCTGGCTGCCATTCTATGAGGCCATATCACCCTTAGGCTTATAGGATTTCAATCTGAAAAGAGGCACTGGGGTGAGCACTATAAGGTTAATGTCCACTTGAGACCTTATAATTTAACTAATTTCCAGGGCCCAAGAAGGCAGTCTAATTTACCAATATTATCCTAATTCCATAGGTCTTTGAAGTTATAACCAAGAGGCTATAAAAACATTCTGGTTTTGAGGCAGTGAAAAGCCTGGGAATGCAGAAGGAAAGCTGCAGATTTGGGGTGGGATCCACAAAGCCATGTGTAATGGTTTCAATACAACTCCAGAAGGTATCCACAGTTCAAACTATCCCTTTCTTTGAATGAGATTATAGTTTATTCAAGAACTTGGTTACAAAAATCGTTTAGAAAACAGAAGAAAATGAGAAGGAACAAGACCTCTCTGCTTATACTGATCCAATGGGTGATGGGGATGACAGTGAATTTTCTGGAAAATTAAGATTAAATTTCCCCGAGACTATATTTCTTCCTTGTGATCTCAGAGGTCATGGGAGAACCAGGCTAGTCTTAGTGTACTGTAATCAGACAAGCTTTGAGTAAACCTGGAAAGACTGAGTCTTAATGGGGGCCATGTCCCAAAATGAATGAAATAATATTATGATGTGACAACAAACAACCCAACCTAGTTAAACTCAAATTCTCTCTTAGATAGATACTTCTAAATCTCTGGCTGAGAGAGGTCCTGGTCATTCTGGCTTGGACTATAGAGATTTCAGAAGACAACTTTTTTTTTTGACTAAAACAATTACCAGTGTGAGGAAATGACAAACTAAGATGCAGATTTCAACATGATTGCCACCCAACTTCAGGGACTTGCCATACATCAGAAAAACCTAAGGAAAGGTTGGAGGGAGGGACAGAAAAAATAGTACACAAGTAATCAAGTTAAGACTCACAAATACTTCTTGGTTCATTTGGAACAAACTGTCTCAGTATGAGAGGATAGGATGAGGTAGTAAAAGCAAAGTAATAGAGGGGCAGACTTGGTTTCCTCTCCCAAGGAAAGAGAAAATAATATTAAACTCAGTTGTGAAGAGGGACTCATCACAAGTATACTATAATATTTAAGTAAACCCTTCAGGCTGGCGCCAGAGGGTCCCAAATACCTGAGAGAATAGTGGGGCTACAGGCAGATTTGGGGGGCATGCTGTCCCATTTAGTCCAGCTCCTGGGAACTCTGCTTTTCTTGTTTCAGAGACAAGAAAAGGTAAAGTTAATTTCTTTCTCTGAAGCAAGGAGCAAGCTTTTATATACTCATACTAGCTTCACCCACTAAGATCTAAGGGCAAAATTCTCAGCTGAGGCTGAAGCTTCACATTGCATGACTTCTTTATAGATAAGGACAATTTGTAGGGAGACCAGGTGGCCAAATACACTCTCAGCCAAGGCAGCTCTAGAACATGATGGATTCTTACAGGATGTTAGCTTTATAACCCGAGTGAAAAAAAGGGTAAACCATGAAAGAACTGAAGGGGAGTAGAGGGAATCCAAAATCAGGGGATTGCTACCTTAATATCAAAATGTATTGGTTGCCTAGAGCTAGATTTGCTAGATTATTCTCTGTGTTATTTTATATGGTAAAATAATAGGGAGGTAAATGAATAGAGAGAGGAGAAAGGGGAGAAAAAAGGTCTTCCATATCTCAAAATATCCTTTAAATCTGTTGTAGTCACTCACTCTGGTGGAAAAATCAATTTTTCTTCTTAATGAGGTATGAAGACTGAAATGTCTAACACAATACATTCTATCCAAATTCTTCTGGTTCACAAAGGAAGAAAACTTGTCTTAAAAAATTCTCATCTGCTTTTCCCTCAAGCAAAACTATTTCCCAGCGCCCCAGTCCAAACCTCTGTGATAATCCCTTTTTTGCTGAAGACTAAGAAGAACAGCAAGAGCAGCCATGTAGTGTCTCTAAGTCTCTCCCTTGGGTCACCAGTTTCTGAATGCAAACTTTGCACACCATTACTGAACCTTACTCAGTGTAACCACCATTATCCCAGAGGGAGGATCGGGAAACCTACATTGGATAGAGGCAGAACTATGTGTGGGGCCAGAGTGGACAGCTATGAGAGACCACCTGCTGTGATAAATCTCCCCAGGCTCAAACTAAGGTTTTCCAATTAAACCAAGATGCATTCCTTGTCATTCAAGTCCTAGGAGGCAGGTGTCTCTTTCTAGATTGTGGCTCCAGGAGGTTTGTGAGATTGGTAAAGTAATGGGCAGGCCTTGGCATCCCTCATACCCTGGTTCTGAATCACTCTCTCCTCTGCTTTAACCCATGTTTTTGGAACATGGATTGGTGACCCAGTAAATGAACAAAAAGTTAAGAAGAAACAAGAGGAAAAAACCCAGGAAATAATCTTCAGGGGAGAAACACTCCAAAAGACTTAAAATCAGGAAATAATCTTCAGAGCAGAAAAATTCAAAAAGACTTAAAAAAAAAGACGTCAAATATTTCCCGATACTAAACTACATAGCAAGATAAGTTTACCCCAATAATACAAATCTATAACCCTCTTGAGCTCTTCAGTAGGAAAGAGATAGCTCTGGGAAATATGCAAATCTGACTTTGGTCATCTACACCAAATGACTCTTAACAGGAAGGATCATATCTTTATAAGTAACATCCTTGTTATTATATTGTAGCAAAAGCCTCTAGTTCTGAAATGCTATTTTGGTTAGTTCAACAGTTTACTTTTGGACCATGTCTAAGGAAATAACATCATCATTCATCTGGAACTGAACTAGAGATACATCTAGTCTAGGTGAATAACTTTCATGGGTTTTACCTGGATGACTCTCCTAAATGTCGATAAAAATTTCCCTAGTAAATGGACAAATAAAAATAAAAAAGCAATTAATCCAAAAGACCCATGACCTGGTATACCTTCCAGATATGGGAAATCCTCTGGAGCTGAGGCAGAAGTAGTCTCATTCTGATCCCTGGTGGAAATCTCAAACTTTTTTTTTTTTTTTTAGGTTTTTGCAAGGCAAATGGGGTTAAGTGGCTTGTCCAAGGCCACACAGCTAGGCAATTATTAAGTGTCTGAGACTGGATTTGAACTCAGGTACTCCTGACTCCAGGGCCGGTGCTTTATCCACTTCCCCACCTAGCTGGCCCCGAAATATTAAACTCTTAAACATACCCTTTGTTTTTGTAAGGCAATGGTATTAACTTGCCCAAGATCACACAGTTAGGTGATTATTAATTGCCTAAAACTGCATTTGAATTCAGGTTCTCCTGATTCCAGGGTCTGTGCTGTATCCATTGCACCACCTAGCTGCCCAAGCATACTCTTAAGACAAAAAAATCCAGCCCCAATACTGCATTCTATACTGAAAGAAATTCTATTTTTCTACAGTGACTTTCCCTTCTTTAGCTTAAAATTAAAATTGGACTTCCTTTGTGGAAATATTGTAAAATGCTATATGCCCCAAGGGCATTCAATAAATATTAATCAAACTGAATTTAAAAATGCACTTAGTATCTCACAGGGAGAGCACAACAAGGATCTCAAACTTTCAAAGGACATCACACAGTTTCCTGAGAACTGTAACTTAGATGGATTGTGAATGGGGGGGGGGGGGTCTCCTTCCCTCAAGGGTAGGTTGTTTGATGCTCAGTCATCACAGCCAAGTTCCACCAAAGACCTACCACCATGAGAAGATG
Organism: Macrotis lagotis; assembly: GCF_037893015.1. Lineage (NCBI taxonomy): Eukaryota > Metazoa > Chordata > Mammalia > Peramelemorphia > Peramelidae > Macrotis > Macrotis lagotis. Next base: position 53,017,567 of record NC_133665.1, on the reverse strand, counting down.
TGATTTATGTTTGAATATAAAAAACCTTGAGAACTATCAGTTCAGCAAAAACAGCAATGACTCTTGGGACCTTCCTACAAAGGTCAAAGGAATCCAAAGAGCAATGAGATGAAAACAGAAGGACAGGGACTATGAATATAGTCCTAGCATTACTTCTCTCCTTGTGGACAAAGAAAAGGTCTTGGTGATCAACTCCACAGATTATGAAGTTCTAAGAGAGAACCACTGCCTTTCAGATTCCTGCTTCCCAGGAGTCAACTTCAGGCAGAAAATGGTCAAAGATAAACACCCAAATCATCTTCTTTTTTCTCCACTGTACCCTTCCTGAAAAAACTGAGCATCCTTATAAAAAAGAAATGAAAGAGCCACATTCTAAGTTTAGTGCTGTGTATAGACTGACTTCAGGAGTCAGGAGACCTAGTTTCTAATCCTAAACCCCATGACTAAGTCATTTTCTTCAATAGGATTCAGTTTTACCAGCCTTCATTCTAACTAATGTGAACTTTCAATTAGCTCAGGATTCACAATCCAATTTATGAATATCCCAAGACTTTCCAAAGTAATTTGTAAATAAAGTGCCACAGATAAGTGAATTATTAATTCTTCCTATCACGTATGGCCACCATTTCTTTGGCATTTTTTTTTTATCGAGGTGGTGTGGGGAGAGAGGAAGTGGGAGTAAAATTCTGCTACTGGAAAGGAAAAATGCAAAATATTTTCAAATATCGAGAAGCACTTTATAAAATGCTTCAATTGATAACCCTGGGATGTATGTAATATGTTTTTTTCATCATTTTATAGAACAGAAAGTTGAGGCTGAGAGGTTAAGAGACTTATTTGACTAGTCATATGGTTTTTAGGTGGTTTTCTGGCATCAAGACCATCTTTCCAAAATCTGCTGCCTATAATTAAGTTAGAAGAAAGAAAACACTGACACTATGGGATAAAGCAAAGCTTTTGAACTATCTGTGCCTTTAAATTATCATTATCACCCATTAATCAATAAGGATGTAGGATAAAACAAAGCTTTTGAATTATCTGTGGCTTTAAATTATCATTATCACTTATCAATAAGGATGTGGAAACAGATTAAGGCTTTAAAATGCATTGGGAAAGTGAACTGGACAACACTGGTAAAATATCTGTCATGTGAAAGCAACATGAAGACAGGGAATGATGCCCATTATGGGAATTTGAATTAAGTGCCCAAAGTAAGTTCATTCAGCTACAATGCATCATATGGTATTTACTGTTTAGATAGCAGCTTAAATGAACTAAGGCTACATGGCCCTGTAAGTCAGTGCAGGTCAAATTGGCGAATGGAGCCCACAAGACCTCTTGGGGACCTATTCATTACGTTCTTGGCAATCATGACCATAACAAGGTCCATTCCCAGGATGTAGTTGAACTGAAGGCATAGTGTGTTTACTAACCTGCAGTAAGAGTTTGAATGTGAAATGGTACTTTAATTTATTGTTGTGTTGAAATGCAAGTTCTGCACAGTTTTTAAAAGTGTCATGGAAAGTAGAGGAAGTACTGGTCATGCAACAAGATAGTGGATGACACATTTTTTTTCTGATGCCCATGACCTCTCAAACCTCTTTAAAACAGAAATTATATGCCAAAAATAAGTTAACTTCAGCCATCTCCCTGATAAGAGACACTCAGAATCCAAAAGAAAGTGAAAAAAGATGATCCTTTTAAGTTCATTCCACACTCACTACCTGATGATCTAGCATTTGATGAGCAGGAAGGTCATACAAAGTGACTTGGAGATCAAATTCACAGGTCTACATCAAAACCCCTACCTACAACCTGCTCCTTGCACCCTCTTTTCCAAGGCCATGGAGATCTGAGATGATGGCATTCTGCATTTCAACAAATCTCTGCAGGACAATGGAGGGAAAGGGGCTGGGCACAGTGAAATAGGGCCCAACACCACTCCTCCAACCCCTTTGTCCTAAAGTCAATGAGTCAATGAGACCTAAGTTATAGAAACCAACCATATAGAATCAATAGGGCAACATTCTGGTCAGTCAGTGCCAGGTTAGAGAGCTGGTGAGGGAGAGAACCCAGGGAAAGACACTGGGTGGAAGGAGACTATGTAGTACTCTTACCTAGCCTGAGGGAAGAGCCAAGCATTCAATTAGAGCCAATTTTGTATCTTCTCCCACCTTACCACAAGTCATATGAGATGAAACTGAAGCTGGTGAACCATGCATTGTCCTGTGTTGGAAAAGACTGAGCCTTTCTGGATTCAGCCTCCAGGGAACTAGAGGGGCTGAAGGAAAAAGGAGTCAGAAAGACAGCAAGAGGGACAAATAAGAGAAAAAGGATTGAAATTACCAAAGGTTTATTAGGAAGAAGAAACCTTAAAGACCTTGAACTGCTTCAATCAATAGGGAAAACATCAACAAATCTAGTAAATGAGTTCAGACATCTAAGAATATATACTTCCCAACTAAGGAAAATGATTCAACACTTGATGAGGCAAACGGTCCTGTGGAATTTGAGAACATGGAACCACAGCACATTGTTCTTGAAAAGTTTAAATGAGGAATGAGAATTATGAGAGTAGAATGTATGGCTTATATAGTAAAAATAATTAGTATAATAGAAGAACCTGAATCTACCATCACAAGTCTCACCATAGAAAAAAAAGAAAGAATAACTGCCTAGAAATGAATATATACAGAACTGAAGGACAATCTAGGAGAAACAAAAAACATTAAGATTAAAAAAGAAAATATGCTCTGTCTCCAAGCAAAACATATTGATTTCAAAGATGAGATGTATAAAGATAACCTAAGAGTTATGGGTGTTCCAGAAGAATATAAGAAGTCAAAAAGCCCTAATGCAAGAAATAACACATGAGAACTGCCCAGAACTTCTAGATATAGAAAATGAACAAATTCACCTCTAGGGAAAAAAAAACAAAACAAAAAAACACAAGGCTGAAAACTCCAAGACATATAGTGAATAAATTTAACAATTTAATTCAGAAATAAATTCTGCAAGTGATCAGGAAAAAGACCTTCAAAAACAAGAGAAAAGAAATCTGATTAACATAAGACTATATTGGGCCTACAGAAAATACAGAAGGAAATGAAATAGCATATTTCAAAGACTAATGGATGTCAGGATGTAGCTCAGTATGATTTACACTGAAAATCTCAGCTGAATTATAAATGAAGATGGACATATAATAATAAAGAGGTGTTTGAAACATTCTTAGAAAGAAAACCAAAACTGAAGAGACCTATCTGCCTTTCAAAGATCTAAAACAACAGAATTGTATGAGGAACTGCATGAATGCAGCATCCAAGGACAAAAACAGAGTAACAGCAGAGAATAGTAAGAGAGTTCTTTCTAAATGTATACAAGGCGATAGGTATGAAAGTAGAAGTCAAACAGAGCTAACAGTAAAGAGATGGACCTGGGCCAATATGGACAGAATATAAGGATCTTATCTGCCTACAGATAAAATCAATTTTGTGTTTGTTTGTTTTTTTTGGGGGGGGGAGTAAGACTACATTTTAAAATGGGAGGGTATATGAAGGGGGAAGGAGTTAGAGAAATGTTTGGTTTTGGGTTTTTTTTTGTCCTTCATTTTTCAAAGAATACTACATCAGGGAAGTGATTCCCATGACAAGCCCATGAATTAGATTGGGGGGGGTCACCAGCCTCACTTCCTCCTCCAGAGCCATCTGGGTCCAGTGGCCAGATATATATGTATCAGGATGCCTGGGGATGGCCCTGGAAGCAAGGTCACACAGCTTGTATGAGTCAAGTGTGTGAAGCTGGATTCAAACTCCTGTCCTCCTGACTCCAAGACCAGTGCTCAATCCATGTGCCACCTAGCTGCCCCTAGGGAGATAGAAGGGAGTTAGGGATGTGTCCAGGTCAAATCAAAGGCTAGAGAGTAAGAAGATAACCCCCTGTTGTCTCTGAGGAAAAGAAAAGCCTGAACAGAAGGGGAAAAGACTGAAAAGAGTTTGGGGGGAACAAAGGAAGGAACTTGCTTTAATGGTAGAAGGAAACTGGATAAATTCTACAAGGCAGTGGCAGAGCTATATAGATGGAAGAGTCTAGAATAGATAATTCTTGAAGTTTTGATTCCATGAAGAATAAGGAGGAGAGAGAATCTAGATGATAGGGGCCATGAACTGAATGAAAGCCTAGAGTAGATATAGAGGATGAATAATGAAGTGGGAGAGGATTTCTCTGGAAAGGGGTGCAAAAAAAAATTTGGAAAAAAACTTAAGAACATCAATTGAAGGGAAAGAGAAGAAAGGGAAATCTACTTGACTAAATAAAAAAAAGAAGGAATAAAATAACTAGATAAAAGCAGGAAATAAAAAGGAATTAAGCAACAAAATTCCAAAGGGAAAAGAGTTAACAAAAGGAGAGGGATGGGGAAAGGGGGGGAAAGATAATCAGTGAGAATAGGGACATCTGAAAAAAAAGATTAAACTAAAATAACTAAAGAAACAGGACTGTGTTTTACAATGGAAGAGTTGGGGGGGGGATATTTGAAAAAAAAACCCACCAAGTTTTACAGACAAATGGAGGGAAATTTAAGCCTAAATCTCATAACTTTAAATATGATTAGAATAAACAACTCAATAAAAGAAAAAAGAAAAATAGATTGGGTAAGAAAAGAAAACTCAAAAAAAAAAAAAAAAAGAAAAGAAAACCCTAAAATCTGTTGCTTATAAGAAGCACCTTTTAAAAAGCAAAGACTTATGGGATGAAAAAATATTTACTATGCATCAAATGAATCAAAAAATTAGAAGTTGCAATTTTGCTATCTTACAAAGTAAAAACATTCAAAAAATCAAAAGGCATAAACAAGAAACTACATAATGTTGGAAAGGAACCATTGATAATAAACCAATGTCAGTAAAAAACAAATTTATATGCTTCAAACACTTTAGCACCAAATTCATAAAGGAAACATTAACTGATATATAAGAAGAAATAGACAATAATACCACAGTGACAGGAGACTTCCATATCTTGCTCTCAGTTTTGAATTAAGTTCTAGTATTAAGATAAAACAAAAGGGAAAATATGCAACTGAATAAATTGCTGGTAAAACTAGAAGTTGTAGTGTCTTCTAAATGGGACTGTAAAAGAATACACATATTTCTCAGTACCAAAAAAAAAAATGGTCATGTAATAGGGCATAGGAAAATTGCAAACAGAGCTTTAAAAGGTAGGAATAGTAAATCTTTTATAGTCACAATAAAAAATAATCAGGGACCACAGTGATTCAGAGACCACAAACAAAAGACACAGAAGCAAGTGAAGACTTAAAAATGAAATAACAACAATGAATGGGTTAAAGAACAAATTGTAAGAACAATGAATAAATATATCAAAGAAAATTATATTGATCAAACAACATACCAAAATTTCTGGGATGCAGCTAAAGCAGTCCTCAGGGGGGAAAAATTATATTCCTACAAACATACATAAAAAAATAGAAGAGAGAATTAATGAACTGAATAAGCATTTAAAAATTAGCCAAGAAAAAAACCTAAAGTAGGTACAAAAGAGGAGTTATTAAAAAGTATAGAAATAAACTGGAAATTAAAAAATAAAAATAATAAATAAAAATTCTTTGAAAAGACCTGAAAAAATGATAAAATATTAGCTAATCTGATTAAAAAAGGAGCATGCAGAAAATAAAATCAATAAAATAGTGAATGAATAAGGTGAAATCTCAAGAAAACCAGGAGAAATAAAAATATTCAGAATATATCATGTACAATTATATGCTAACAAAATTTAGAACACGTAAAAAATAGATTACTTTCAAAACTATAAAATATCCAAACTGTGAGAAGACCAAAAGAGAGATCTTTGCTTAATTACAGGAAAGGAATAGATCTAATTGTAAAGGAATGACCAAATGAAAAACTTCTGGTCCTGATTAATTCACAAGAGAATTCTATGGAAATGTTAAAAAAAACAATTAGTACTTATACTTCACAAATTATTATAAAAAGTTGAAAAAGAAAGCATCTTAGCAGAATTCTTTTTTTTTAGATTTTTGCAAGGCAATGGGGTTAAGTGACTTGCCCAAGGTCACACACCTAGGTTATTGTTAAGTGTCTAAGGCTGGATTTTAACTCAGGTCCTCCTGACTCCAAGGCCAGTGCTTTATCCACTGCGCCACCTAGCCGCCCCCGCAGAATTCTTTTTTTAAAGATGAAGAGAATTTTTTAAAAAAATTCTCCCCTCCTCCTACTTTCTTTTCCCTTTATTTTTCCAACTACATGAATGGTAGCTTTCAACAATAATTTTTTCATTCACAATTTTTCTCCCTTCCTTCCTTCCCTCCCTCCTACCCCTGACAGAAAGCAATGTAATATAGATTCTATATCTATTACCATGCTAAACACAGATCCATATTAATCATGTTGTGAAAGAAAAATCGCATCCAAATGGAAGAGAAAAAAATTGAGAGAAAAAAATGACATAATTCATAAGACTACTTTTTTTTTTAATTGAAGATAGTAAATTTTGGCTGTATTTAAATTCCACAGTTCCTTCTCTAGATATGGAAGGTATTCTCCATGCCAAGTTTTTTAGTATAGACTTTGATTATTGTACTGCTGAAATGATCAAGTTCATCATAGTTGGTCATCACACCATATTGCTATTAGTGTGTATAATTTTCTTCTGGTTCTGCTCATTTCACTCAGCATCAGTTCATGTGAGTTTTTCCATGTTATTCTGTAGTCCAGTCCCTTATGGTTTCTTTTTTTTTTAATTTATTTTTGGGAGTTTTGTTTTGTTTTGCAAGGCAATGGGGTTAAGTGACTTGCCTAAAGTCACACACCTAGGTTATTGTTAAGTGTCTGAGGCCGGATTTTAACTCAGGTCCTCCTGACTCCAGGGCTGGTGCTCTATTCACTGCACCACCTAGCTCAGCCCCCTTAATGGTTCCTTATTGAAAAACAGTGTTTCATCACATTCATATACCACAATTTGCTAAGCCATTTCTTAATTGATGGGCATCCCTTTAATTTCCAATTCTTTGCTACTACAAAAAAGCTGCTATAAATATTTTTGTGCTTGTGTGTGTGTGTTTTACCCTTTTGTTCTGATCTCTTTGGGATACAGATCTAGTAGTGGTATTGCTGGGCATAATTCCAAATTGCTCTCCAGAAAGGTTGGATCAGTTCATAATTCCACCAACAATGCATTAATGTCCCAGTTTTCCCCATCTCCAACACTGATCATTTTTCTTTTTAGTTATATTGACCAATCTGATAGGTGTGAGGTAGTACCTCAGAGATGCTTCAATTTGCATTTCTCTAATCAATAATTTAGACCATTTTTTCATGACTATGGATAGCTTTAATTTCTTCATCTGAGAATTTCCTTTTCATATCCTTTGACTATTTATCAACTGGGGAATTATTTTGCACTCTTATAAATTTGACTCAGTTCTCTATTTATTTTAGAAATGAGTCCCTTGTCAAAAACATTAGTTGTAAATATTGTTTCCAAACTTATTGCATGTCTTGATCTTGGCTGCATTAGTTTTATTTGTGGAGAAACTTTTCAATTTCATATATTTGAAATTATCCATTTTGTTTTTGATACTATTCTTTATCTCTTTTTTTGCTCATACACTGCTCCCCTTTCTATAGAACAGACAAAGAAACTATCTTGATATCATCTTTTGTCTGAATCCAGTAGCCATTTAGCTCAATCTTTTTGTGAAACAAATGTAGGCCTAACATTCAAATCAAGGAAAGAAAAAACACAGAAGGAAAATGATAGGCCAATATCATCCATGAATATTGACTCAAAAATTATTATTTTTTTGCATTTAATATTTTATTTTCCATTAATTACAAGTAAAAATTACATATTTTTGTTTTCCAAATTTTCTTCCTTATCCCCTCTTCCTTCATTGAGAAAGTAAGCAATTTGATGTGCTATATATGTGTAGTTGTGTAAAACATATTTTCATATTTGACTGAAAAAATTTAAACAAAATGATGTCAGTGATTTATCCAAATTTATTATGACAAAATGGGATTTATATAAGAAATGTCAGTTCAATATTAGAAAACCAATCAATATAATTGATTATATTAAAAACAAAAACATCTCAAACCACATGATTATCTTAATAAATTTTGACAAAATATAGCACTGTTTTATGTTAAAAAACCTTAAAGGTATAACAAAAAGCCTCTATCTAAAAACCAAAAACAAGTATCACATGCAATAGGGAATGTCTCCTCTCCCCTTTATTATTTGATATAATTTTGGATGCTAACAACAGTAATAAAATAAGAGAAAGAAAGTAAAAGTATAAAGATGATATAAGACTATTTCTATTTGCTGATGATATGATAGTTGACTTTGGAAAATCCTAAGGAATCAACAAACTACTAATGCCATGGATACACTAGGTAGTGCAGTGTTTAGAGTGTCAGACCTGGATTCAGGAAGACTTGAACTCAAATCTAGCTTTAAACACACTAATAGTGTGACCCCAGGCAAGTCACCTTACCTGCTTGCCTCAGTTTCCTCAACTGTAAAATGGATATAATAATAGTCCTACCTCTCAGGATTATGAGAATCAAATGAGATCACACTCATTCAAAGTCCTTAGCACAGTACCTAACACATTACAGGTGTTACATAAATACTTATTCCCAGACCCTAATTAAGAAAATTAATAACTTCAGCAAAGTTGCAAATAGTTTTGTAACTCAAAAATCAATTACATTTCTATATATAAAAACAGAAATATAAGAAGCAATCATTTAAAGGGAAATTCATTCTAAAGAAATACAAAATGCATAAAATATCTAGAGATCTGCCAAAGAACACAAACAGAACTTTGTAAAATAATAACAAAATTAATTTGGAAAAACAAAGATCTAGAATATCAAGTGAAATGATGAAAAGAAGTAAGGATGAAGACAGAATAGCATTTTCATACCTCAAACTATTTTAGAAAGCAACAATATTATAAATTATATATTATAAACCAACTAGATTATAAATACTAATGCATCTAGTAAGGGAAGTAGTTAAATGGAAAAAATCTTTGTGTCAAATTACTCTGAAAAGGATTTGGCATACAAAATATATAAACTATTGACACAAATAAGACTAAGTCTTTCCTCATAAAGATAAGTGGTCAAGAGATATGAAAAATAGCTCTGAAAAGTGAATTTAATGATCACATGAAAGAATTCTCTAAATCACCAATAATAAGACAAATATAAATCAAAACAACTCTGAGGTTTCACTTCACATTTTGAAAACTGGCAAAGTTGACAAAAAATGGCAATAGTCAATATTGGAAAAGTTAAAGAATGATAGACACTATTACATTGTTGATGGAGTTATGAAACAGCACAACTATTTTGGAATGCAATTTGGAATTATGCAATGCACTAAAATTTCTTACTTTGGACTAGAGAGTCTGTTACTGGGCTTAGACTCAAAGAAGTCATTGATAAGGACAAAATCTCAAGATACACAAAAATATTTATAGTTGAACTTTTTTTGTGATAAGAAAGAATTAGAAACAAAGTAGATATTCATTAAATGGGGAATGGTTAAACATTGTGGTACACTCATATTATTACTATGCTATAAGAAATGCTGTGAGGGATGAATACAGAAAAACACAGAAAGATCTATATGAACAGGTACAGAGTAAAGAAAGCAAAGTCACAAAACAATATACACAGGGAACACAAAATTAATGGAAAAACTAACCCCCCCCCAAAAGTAAATGTAACAAAATTATAAAGCTCAAGCAGGCCTCAAAAAAAGGGGCTATGAGAGGACACTTCTAACCCTGGGGAGAGGAGAACAGATGTTAAACAATGCATGTATGTTTTCAGGTCTTTTCAATGTTATGAGTCATTTGTGCTGGTCTTTTTTCCTCTTTAAAAATACTGATTGTTATATTAGATGGCTTGTTAGGGGGTGGAAGGAAAAGAGATAAAAAGATAATTATCAAGATATAAAAAACAGGATTTCAATAAAAACTTATTTTAAAAATATATTTAAATGGTTTGAGATAAGATTAAGAATGAAAAATAGTCTTAAGAAATCAAATTGGGGGGTGGGGGCGGCTAGGTGGCGCAGTGGACAGAGCACCGGCCCTGCAGTCAGGGGTACCTGAGTTCAAATGCAGCCTCAGACACTTAATAATTACCTAGCTGTGTGGCCTTAGGCAAGTCACTTAACCCCACTGCCTTGCAAAAACAAAAACAAACAAGCAAAAAAGAAATCAAATTTGGCAGGAGGAGGAAGTAGAGAAATAGGGCCAATGAAGCTGGCTTTGAGGAGAAGGAAATTTCCTTCTTATCAAACCACCAAGATTTCAGAAGACTCCCATAATGGTTTAAAAATAAAGACAAGCAGAGTCAAGCAACTGTGGGGCCCTGCAGATGGAATAGACCTGGAGTGTTTTTTAACTGGGTTAGATTCAATTCAAAATTTTTAGCAGCAATTACTACAATTATTAATAAATAAGTTGTGATCATAAGGTCTCTGTCTCAGAAAGCTTTCTGGTTTAAACACTCCAATCACATCCATGGGGGATCAAATAAAATATACTAAGAAACTTAAAGAAAAGTTTTTCAATGGACAAGGAAAACACAGAAACACCACAATTCTAAGTCTGAGAAAGACAACTTTTCCAAAGGAGCACAAGGAAGTTCTAGAGGGCTAAGTTATTACTTAATCAATCTCCCTGAATTTTCAGAAAACATCACATTACTGTTCTCCAGCTTATGTCTCCTACCATCTTCCAAAATGAATTTGCTTCAAATACATAATTTCTCATTTTCTCTCTCTGATAAAATGGGGAACTGGGAGGACGTTGGAGATTTTTGGCTGGAGGCCTGAAAAGTGAAATTCCTTGAAGCATTCACAGGTCTACATCTGAGGTCAGATTAGAAAACGAAGCTGCAGAAGTCTGGTGATGAAAATGCTGTGTCAGGAATCTGAATAACATATATAGCAACATTATAGAGGAGTCAGCAAATATGCTTTACAGAATTTTTGATACAAATGCTCTGAAACGATACATTCATACATTGACACTACAAAAAAAAATCAGTTGTGAGTCATGAGGTTTTTCAAGACACAGAAATAAACTTCAAAAGGAAACTGATGTGTGTTTCCTTGCAAAACAAAGGCTGAGCCAGATGGAAAATTGAGGCAACTACACAATTTAATAAGCATTTATTAAGTGTCTGTGTTATTAGGTAAAGGGGATAATAAAGATGAAACAACAAGACAGTTCCCACCCTCAAGGAACTTACAATCTAATATGTGGATGAGATATGTACAGAAATAAATACAATGTAATTAGAATAAATTATTATATGCAATGGGAGCAGGGGAGGGCTTGGATCAGGGAAGGTATTACGGGAGAGGCAGCACCTGAATTAGTCCTAAAAGGAAAGAATGGATATCAAAAGGCAAAAAGATGTTGGGAGAAGACCATTCCAGATAAGGGAGATAGTATTCATAGAGGTGTGGAGAGGGAAAAGATCAGAAAATTTGGGCAGAAAACACTTGCTTTCCCTTCATTTGCTTGGAAGCTGGTAACATCCAGTTCCAATTCCTAAGAGGGAGGCAGCTGAGGCTTTTGTAAGTGCTATGGAGAAAATATAACAACTATGATAGATCTATCAAGTAGTCTTCTCTTATTTCTCTTGGCCTTACTACCTCCCCATTTTCACCAATGTTTATATCCTCATGCCATCCTAGTATAAGAAACCAGATTTCATATCTTCATCTTGCCCCAAAGGAAAATAAAGTAATTAAACTGTTGTCTTGAGTCACAGGCTTTAGATCAGGATGAAATAAAGTTTAAGTTTTTTTTTTGTAGGTTTTTGCAAGGCAAATTGGGTTAAGTGGCTTGCCCAAGGCCACACAGCTAGGTAATTATTAAGTGTCTGAGGCTGGATTTGAACTCAGGTACTCCTGATTCCAGAGCTGGTGCTCTATCCACTGCGCCACCTAGCTGCCCCTAAAGTTCAAGCTTCTGAAGTTGAATATCTGCTCAAAAAATGAAGTGCCAGGGACTCCTATAACTTGGTCTGGATCCAGAAGCAAGCAGAAGCAGTGCAGAATCACTAGACACAGGTGCCTCAGATCCCCTGCTCATTTTTACTTGAGAAGCACATTCTGTCCATTGAGTTGGTCTCAACAACCTTTGACAACTTTTTCTACTGAATAAGCCAACCCTTAGCCTCTAGTTTTCCATGATCAGCAGCTGCAAAAGGAAAGTAACCAAACAGATGAAATCTAGATTTATGTGAATTGGTCCCATTGCCTCACTTCCCTGAGTCATTTCACAGTTGGATTTGGCTATTCTGTTCCCTTCCCTTACTCCTTATTCCCTTTAACACCTTGTATTTTTTAGAGTCCTTTAAGTTCTAAAATACTTTCATATGTATAAATTTGAATTAATTAAAGAAAGAATAGTAATTGTGCTCCAAAAAAGTCTTAAAAATGAAAGAGAATATTGTTACACCTTCTATCTCTCCAATAAAACACCTTCAAGGATCAATCTGACTTGTCTTTGAGAGTGCCTTGAAAACACATTCACATAGTACTTGACAGTATCCAAAATGCTTTCATCAGAATCATTTTATCAGAAGGTACAAGAGAGGAAAGATTGGAGGTAGGACTGGATTCCCAATCTTCCTTCAAGCCCACAGCTCTGTTTACTTTGCCATAATACTTCCTTGCTCATGGAGCACTGCCCTCAAAACAGTCCTGATAAAGTCAGTAAGTAGTATATAAGAATTATCTCCAAATAAAAATGTAAAACTTGAAAAAAAAGAATTATTTCCACTTTACAGATGAGGAAACTAAAGCTCAAAGCAATGAAATGGCTTGTATGCTATAGTAATAATAATAATAATAATAATAATAATAATAATAATAATAATAAGCTACAGCTAACATTTACACAAAGCCTTAAGGCATGCAAAGCATTCTTTACTTCATTTGATCTTCACAATCCTATGAACTAGTTGCAATTAACCTATTTTAGAGATGAAGAAACTGAGACTGCAAGTTTATCTGACTTGCGCAGATTTCTAGAACTAGTAAGTATGTGAGGCAGGATTCAAACCATGGCTTCCTGGCTTCAAGTCTAGCACTCTCTTCCCTATAAAATCTAGCTACCTCATGATTTAATAAGTGGTGGCACTAAGAGCTGAATGGATGCCAACAAGCTCCATGTTTTATATTCATTCCACTAAATTAAATAATTTTTTATTTTTTTCCCAATCACATGTAAAAACAATTCTTAACATTCATTTAAAAAATTTTAAGTTTCAAATTCTTTCCCTTCTTCCCTGCCTTCTCTCCTCCCTGAGAAAGTGATTTGATATAGATTATACATGTGCTATGCAAAACTTATTCCCATATTAATCATTAACTAATTAATAATTAATTAACCAATTAACCAAGAAAAACAAAGAAAGTGAAAATACTATGCTTTGATCTGCATTCAGACTCCATCAGTTCTTCTCTGGAGGTGGATGGCATTTTTCATTATGTGTCCTTCACAATTGCCTTGGATTAGTGTATTGCTGAGAATAAGTCATTCATAGTTGATCATCATACAATATTGCTATTACTGTATATATTATTCTGGTTCTTTTTCCTTTACTTTGTATCAGTTGATGTAAGTTTTTCCAGTAATCTATGAATTTCTATAGTAGTACTCAGAGGTAAAAGGAAAGGGAGCTCTGGACATCACAGAGGGAAGAAAAGAAAATAAGTTATATCAACTTAGGACTTGGAAGTGCCATTAGGGAAGTGGAACAGTGTTAGGGGAAGCCTTGGAGTCAGAGAAGAATTAAATTTAGTCCTATCTCAAACATTTACTGGCTTGTATGCTATAGTAATAATAAGGCCACAGGTATCATTTCTGAGATTTAGTTTCCTCCTATACTTACATCCCAGTTTGTTGGAAAGACTCTTTTTAACTTTGTCCCTGTATCACCAGTGTTTACTCTCATGTATGGCACATAGCAGTGATTAATAAATGCTGGACTGAAAGTGCTCTGTAAATTTTAAAGCTATAGAAATCTGGGATTATCATTATCTATTGTACAGAAGAGGAAACAGGCTTACAGAGAGGAGGTAACCTTCCCCAAATCACACACTATCCCCAACTACTAACCAATTTTCACTAAAGGTCATTAGGAACAGAAGAAAACAACCAAGTGGAGATGAGACTAGACCAGGAACTACAAGCAAATTGGATGGACATTAAGACCAGGGATAGTAGCAAAGCAAGCTAGCCACAAATCATGCACTCTGTATAGCCAGAGCAGGAAAGCTCAGTAATACTAGGGCAATGGTGGGGCATAAGGAGTGAGTTCCTGATCCTGGAGAAGAGATAAGCAAGAGTCAATCCCACTCTCATGTGATAGATGCTCAGATTCCTGTAGAGTGTGCAGAAAGGCTGCAATAGACTCAGGACACAATTTCTGCCTTTATGGAAGCATCAATAAACACAGACAGCTCTGTTCATACAGAAATTACTACTTTGCTGGGGGGGCAGAGGGACAGCAAAGAAGGGAGAAAATAGACAATAGAATTCTGAAAATAGACTCAAGAAAGAGAAGAAGGCAGAGCAGTATGTGTACCTCCTTACACATGATCATTCTTCAAAGAGTTTTTTCACCTTTTCTAATTCATCTCACAAAGATGGCAGAAACAAAGGTAAGGACTAACATACCAAAATTTAGTAGATAGGGTCTCAGAATACAAGCAACATTATTGTAAGGAAGTTCAAAGACTCCAAAGCTTCCAAATTCATACATCAGGATTAGGCACAGGCAAAAAAGATCTTCAAATAAATAAATAAATAAACTTCTAAAACACTGGTAAATCCCTCTGATTCACTCAGTGAATAGGCCAGAGATAAGAAAGAATGGTCAAAAGGAAAACCATGGGGCAGCTGGGTGGCACAATGGATAGCTGTGGAGTCAAGAGGACCTGAGTTCACATCCAGCCTCCAGATACTTACTAATTGCCTAGCTGTGTGACCTTGTGCAAGTCACTTAAACCCCACTGCTTTGCAAAAAAATAAAAAATTAAAAAAAGGAAAGCCAGGGGTCATAATATTCCATAGCATAGTTTACTAAAAATATATATTGGAAATAAAGTAGGTGAACTGGGCACGGAGAACTGTAACATATCCCCCCTACCCCCTTCCTAAAATATGTTGCAATTTCCTGCTTTCTATCATTTACCCCTTTGCCCTCTATCTTCCCTAGATCATTTCCTCATCTTTAATAGTACAGGTTAGTTTCATTCAAGCAGTCTGCTCAAGGTCATGAATTGAGTCTTCTGTTTAAATCTGTAAGTCCTCAGAAGATTCCCTCCCCAACCCACCCCCACTCTCTGCCATGCCTTGCAAGCAGTGAATACTGGATAAATATTGAGGGAAAGTGTTGGACAGAGAGATGTACATCAGGATCCACCAACCTATACTGATTAGCTTTCCCAGGATGCCACCACCTATGGAGTAGAGCATAACACCTGTCTCAACAACTGCATGAAAAAAGGCTACAAAGTCTTCTGGAAGAGGACAGAACATGTTAGCAGAATATGCACGAACTTTTAATAGTTTAACAGTTCCAAGTTAGTTTGTAAAGAAGCATTACCTCCAGATCACTTGGCAGAAGCAGTGCTAAATTAAAGGGTACAGGTCAAGTGGAATCACCTACATGTTCAAAATATCCTACTCTCCCCATCCCCAACCAGTGTGAGGTTCAATTAGGTTTCATTCTCATTTCACCTGACAAGATTTTAGAACCTGAACATCATCAGTCAGGTAGACTGAACCTCACCAATCACCTAGCCATTAGGAGATGTTCCTCCCTCCATTCTTTCCTCACTATTAGGCCATGGGCAACTAGGTAGCACAGTGGATAGAGCATTGGCCTTGAAGTCAAGAGGACCTGAATTCACTAAGACACTTGATACTAACTAGCTGTATGACCCTGGGCAAGTCACTTAACCCTGACTGCCTCACATTCAGGGTACTCAGTCCTGATTCATAATTGGCCACTGAAGCTAGCTCTGTATGGTGACACTGCACAGTACCCCCTCACTCAAATCCAATTCATGTGCATGTCATGGCATCACTTCCCTGATGCCATGGTGTTCTTCAAGAATGAAGAACAAACAACAATTAGGTCATGGGGAACATATTACAGATATTTTCCTAGTCCAAGTTACACAATTAGGGTATGGCCACCAGTCATGAAGAGATATTTTCAAAAAGTACTTGCCAAAGAAAATCAATCCTTCCTCTCTCTGACCAAGTCTACAGCTTCTAGGCTTTTGCCCCAGTTTAGCCAGATGGCTAGAAGTATCCAAGCTCCCTCTGGACCCAAGCTAAAGAGACACAAACCTAGCACCTGTCCCCGTTCCCTCACCTCCCCCTACATTACACAAACCTGGGTTTATTGCTCATTTTTTATGATGGGTGAAATCCCAGGAGCTCCAAGGAGGCTCCTTTAGCTTTGTTTATTTTATCTAAATAACATGGACATATGGTTTATTACCACAATTAAATGGAAATGGGAAAAAGCTTTAACAGAGCTAATGATAACCCTTTCCTCTGAGTCACCACATCCCATTGACCAATGTGCCTTGCCCAGAACCACTTCTGCTACCCCACATCATTTGCTATTTTGTTGTACTATTACGGAGGTTGCTAATAAGCATGTCCATAATCTTCTGCAAAGTGCTCTGTAGTTTATTTTTCATGCCATGTCTATAAAAGAGAAGGACATAGTTCTTGCTCCATTTTACAAATGGGGAAAATTAAATGATTAGTACAAGTTGAAAAGAGAGAGACAAAGAAAGACAGAGACACACAGAGAGAAGCAGCCCATGAGAAGGGCCAGAGTTGAACTGTCTATGTTCTTAGAACTAGAAAAGTGCTCAAAGATTACCTGCTCCATTCCCTATGTGAAACATGAATCTTATTTATAACATTTTGCTTGAAAATATCCAGTGATGGAGAACTTTTATTACTGCTGGATCAATGGATAACAACTAAAAATCTGATCTTGAGGCAATCAATCTCTGGCATGAGGATGATCCCAGTTCTGGCTCTGTGGCTCATAAAAGGCTCTCTTCCTTATTTTTCCCAGTCAGTGTGTCTGCCTCAACATCTGAATGGGGAGAAATTAATAGAAATATACCATAACTTAAGATACTGAAAGAGAGAGATAGAAAATATCATCTGTTCAGTTGGTCAGAGTCAGAAGTGACAGGCAGATTACAGACATGTGGCCAGTGAAGCTTTAGCAAAATAGACTAAGTGGTCTTCTCTCCCAAGTCAAAGTGGAAGGAAAGGTTTGAAATCATGGGAGGTGGGGAGTCTCCTAAATAATAGACTTGAATAACCAGGTATGTTGTCTTCAATCCAAGAAGAAGAACCACATACTGGCTCTGCCAAAAGGAAGAGGGTAATGGGCAATCATTGCTGACTATTTCTAGCTTTGCTGGGGCTAAAGGAAAAATGTGTCATGTTGCTAAACAGAATTTGCAAGGGAAAATGAGGGGAAAATGGGTCACTGGTTGTAGCATTACTCTTCAAATGTTTGTTACAATCACTCAGGCCTCTACTTAATAATCCACAGACATTTCTAGCTACTTATCTTTTCTGTATCCCATTCAGACTTGGCTCTACTTCACATGAAACATGCCTAAGGCACTTTGAACCAAAAGGGGTAACCCTACTGTCCCTAAAAAAGTCTAGCAACATTGTCATTTGAATGATCAGCTGTCAGCATTCAAGGAAAAAAGAGCACCAACTAAAAGACTACTGTTTACCCTGGGTGGAAGAGAGAAGCTTCTGAGAGGCTCAGATCTGGTCCCAAGGGGCTTGGGTTTTCCAGACTTATTCTGGCTCTCACACTGCTAGACTCCAATCTAAGCCACTGTCACATCCCCCATTATCCCATCAGGAAGCAGTAGGTAAGACACTAGGAGCCTGTCCCCAAACTTTCTAAAATACCACAGATTCCCTGGTCTGATTTCCTTTCAATGGGACAGGATGTAAAGCAGGGATCAACATCATCTGTCCTACACTCACTACCCAAAAGGACAGCAGCACTTAGGGGCATGGCATGTGTTCAGAAGGAAAACATTTTCTCTATCTCAACACAGCCTTCAGCCACAGTATTCCCACAAGTCCCTACTCCCCACACACTCCCATGCACTCACCCAGTTGAAAAGTCATAATTAAATGGTACAGGGTCTTAGGTACTAGTCAAGAAGCCAAAAGTCAGAGACTGAGTTGTGTCACAAGCTAAATGACTTATATTCCTATGATAACTCTGTCTCCACAAATGTAGAACAGGTAGAATGATGTTCCTACATCATTTCTTTCCCAGGCACATGATTATGAGACCATATCCTTTCTCACTCAGGATTCTGATTAACTCTCTTAATCCAAAATGCACTAGAAGCATTGCAGAGAGAAGGTCCCAACAAGTCATGTTTCTAAAGGAGTCTCCTTCATATTCAATGGGGTCCTGAAAGTTCCCTTCTATTTCTTTCGCAAACTTCCCCCACCAAAACCTTTACCTGACTAAATTCCCAAATTTCAATCTCTCCCAAGCACAAGAAAGATGTATTTTCTTCCTATTTTATACCTATCTGAGCCCTGGCAGCAGAGAAGAACCTCATCAAGCAGCCTGGAAAAGCTGACCTTACTGCTATAGCAGACAGGGAGCTTTAAATGACATGCTATCATCATCTTGAAGATAAGAGAATGCCAGCATTTAGTGGCAGAGCAGAAAAGTTCACATTAGTTTTCATTACCCTAGCTTCTTATGAAGTCCTAGCCCCCCAAAGAGGCCCAGGAACAGAGACTACTTCTTCCTGAGGGGAAAGGTGGCTCTCTCAGTCCCTTTTTTCAAAGTCATAGAGGTATTTTGAAGTAGAATCCAAGAGATATGTCCTATAAAGGCTTCTCAGGAGTGCTCAGATCCTTTTAGGAAATCCACTTTTAACCTGTTAACAAGCTGGGAAGTTGTACTGAACAGATAAACTAAGTGAGTTTCATGTACTCAATGCTTATCATATGTATTTTATTACTTCAGTGCTTTTGATGTTCACACACTCAATTTAGTCAGTGGGAGAATTCTCCCTGGGCATTTGCCTTTCTCATCCCTTGCTTGATTGGTCAGGGTCTACCACTTGGAGTTCCATCACCTGATTGACCAGAAATGCCCTAATTAGATATTATATGAAGCTATGGTGAACTGTGCCAAATATGGGTAAATGAATCTCTGAAAAACCCAATTGGGTGCTACCATAGCCTCCAGGAGAACAGCAACCTGCCAGAGCAGCTTGATGAACTGTCACTGGCCTGTGCGACACCTGGACTTAAGTCAAAAATGTGATAATTAAATCAGAAATGTGATGCCTGTGGAAATGGGAGAGAGGACAAAGAGAAAGAGAAAAAAGGGGGAAGTCGGGGAGAGTCAGAGAAGCAGATAGTTAAAGAGAAATCATCAGCCCAGATATAAAACCATGCACCTTAATATGTCCCCATGAGTAAGATCCTCTCAATGTTACACATTTACTAGGACACTCTTCGTATTGATAGTTTCTCATTGTTACAAAGGACACATTGACTGTACAGTTATTTTATTGCGGTCCTCTGGCTTCACAACATCACATGTAATATATGCTTGCTTGTTTACTGTTAAATAGACAACTCATATATATATATAATAGATATGCACACATATATATGTGTATACAATAATTTCATATATATATATATATATATTTGTCTGTGTGTACATATATGTAAAATTTTATTTTAGATACCAAATCAATGCTTTCAGGAATCAAAGGTGAATCTGTTACTTTAGAAATCTAAATTAAAATTTAACAAACCAAGTCACAAGTAACAAAAGAAATCTTACTTGTGAAAGGTCATAGTTATTTGAATGCTGATTTGAAAGTCTGTCTCAGTTCTGACATTAAAAAAAGAAAGAAAGAAAGAAAAGAAAATACCTATCTTCTGATCTAAACCGATCCTCCAACTGGAATGAAAATCCTAGATTACCCCTTCCATGCTCTCTGCCTTAATCTAGTTTATTCCCCAAATTCAAGATTTGCTTTAAGTCAAGTGATAAACTCTCTCCCATCTAGCATCCTAGTCTATCTATAGTCTAGTCCAATCTCTAAATGAATACTTCACTTTTTATAGTGAGATGTATAAAGTAGAAACAGTTCCCTATCTCCATTAATTGTAACTCATATAACACACTAAGAGTTAAAAAATGCTTTTCTTACAACAACCCTGTGAAATAAACAGTCCAGGTATTTAAAAATTTAATAAATATCTATGAGGATAGAAAGACAAAAACACAAGTTTCTAACCTTTAACCTCTAAATAGAGTATTAGTGTTATTATATCCCTATTTTACAAGTAAGGTCAATGGGTTCTGAGAAGTTTAAATGGCTTGTCAATGACTACATTCAAGTTAATTATCTGGAGAAGGATTTGAACCCAGATCTTTTTTTTTAAGGTTTCTGCAAGGCAAATGGGGTTAAGTGGCTTGCCCACTTAGGGCAATTACCAGCTAGGTAATTATTAAGTGTCTGAGGCCAGATTTGAATCCAGATACTCCTGACTCCAGGGCCAGTGCTCTATCCGCTGCGCTACCTAGCCACCCCTGAACCTAGATCTTTTGATTACAAGAACAAAACTCAATGTAATAAGCCATGTTGACTTCTGGTTGCATACAGAAAAGGTTACTAGATTGAATTTAATCTCCTCTCACATGACATATTTTTCAATGACAAGAAAAGCTTCTTATAATATCTTCATCAATATCCAACACTGTCTCAATGAAAACAAGATCAGATGGTCATCTAAATTAAGAAGGTATTTCCTGCTCCTTCCCTGTGACTCAATTAAGCCTTCAGCCTAGGGCAATATGACATAACAGAGTCAGAAGACTTTGGTTTGAGTTATATTTCAGACAGTTTTGTGATTATAGGCAAGTCACTTAACTTTCAAAGTTTCCTCATCTATATGGAGATAATAATACTTACACTACTTTACCTCACAGGATTGTTGTAAAGAAGGTGACAAATGTTGTCAGCAGCAGTAGCAGCATCCAGCTTGGTAAGCTTTGCCCAACCCAGGACTCTGTCAGGCTAAGTGGGAATTCCTTTGAAACCAGGTTCCAATCTGACACTGAAAAGTGACCTGAGCATGACCAGTACCACTCCCTTCATAACTCACTTTCTCCAACCACAGAGTTAAGCAAGAAATCTTACTGGCTCAAAAATACTCAGAAAAGTAGCAGGTGATAGATGGAAGAGAGGCCAGAGGGCAATGGAGAACCCATGCATCATCACTTCATCATTTAAGTTTTGTAGATCCAGAAAGTTTTTACATAAAGGATCAAGAATTAGAGTAGTCATGAATTCTCTGAACAATGCTTTGTCAAATAAACTGGACAGAGTCTATCAGAGGCTGCCTAGATCATGATATTCTTCTTTTTAATGAGAGATTATTCTTTTCTAATTCTCTTTTCGGGAAGGTAGCTGCCCAAGTATCCATCAAAGAGTAACTAACATTACCCTACAATATCTTCAGGATGTTGAAAGTATGAAAATTTTCCTCCCCAAATACTCTTTCCTACAGCTCAAATAGCCAATAAGAAGATGCATGACCAACCACTTTCCTTTTTCTTCCAATAAACATCTTTGTCAGAAGTCAACTAAAGATGCATTCTATAGTATGAGGGTGACATTTCCTGGCCTTTCCAGTCAGATTAACTGATTATTTATTGCTCAGGGACTCAAAGTCAACATATTAAGGAAGCCGCATATAACTGACTGGATTCAAAAATTGCTAAAGTTTATGAAAGAACATATGCCAAAGAACTTGGAATCAAAAACTACTGCTCTGATTAAATACCACACTTGATCTTACCAGTCTCTCACTTAAGGATCAGTAGGCACCCAATCCACTTAGTTCCCACTAAATGAGAGTACACAGCTATAGCTCTGTATAAAGTCCTGGTCATATCAATATATTACAAAGGAAGCAAAATTTGACTACAGGGGGTACACAGAATATTTGCTAGCCTGATATGAAATATACTGACTTTTGATCAAATGTTCCACCCTTCTGAGAACACCCCATTCTCAATCACCAATTTATTTCACTTTGTGTCCAGGGGATGAGATTTTATGTGGCAAAAAGGAATATATACATGATCAAGTTAAATGGAATACATACACACTTAAATAGCTAAGACTATCACTATTGTCAGAGCTCCCTGAACTGACTGAAGCACAGTATTCATTCAATAAACACTTAACATTTACCCAGTGTCTAATTCATATAAGTAAGATATTCTGAAGGTGACAGGGATCAATGAGAATCACAAAATGTCAGAAGAGAAAACACCTTAGAAGTCATCTACTCCAAAAAGTATCCTCTATGTCAGACTCAACAAGTTGTCATGCAGCCTCTGAAGACTTCTAGGAAAGGGAAATCTTCTATCTCTAAAGGCAGACTATTCTAATTTTGTATAACTCTTAGGAAGACACAATCCCTGTGTTCAAGGATATCTAATCTAATAGAGAAATAATATAGATAATAAACATAACAAAGTAGAATCATAGGATCTAGAGATGGAAAGAATCATTGAAGTCATGTAGTATCTTTATTTGATGAAGGCATAAATTGGGGTCCATAAAGGTTAAGTGATTTACTTAGGATCACAGCTAGGAAATAGTATACCCAGGATTTAAGTGCAGGTCCTCTGAGCAGCCTTTAAGACAAACTAGTACTAGGTCCATAAGAAAATAGTTTTCCATCTAGGAGGGGATCAGAGAACGTCTTATGAAGGAGGTAGTATTTGTGATGGACCTTGAAGAATATGGTAAGATTTCAGTAGGCAGAGAATGGGAGAGAGAACTTCAAGCACAAGGAATGATATGGGTAAGAGCACAGGGGTCAAAAAGAGGAGAACATATTAATAAAATAGTGAGTAGTCTAGCTTGGTTATATCATCCAGTACATGAAAATGAGTAGTAGATAAGGAGAGGTTGGTAGGGTCAGAATATCAAGGGTCTTGAATGCCAGGTCAAAAAAGCTTGAACTTAATTTTCTAGAGAACCATTTGAAAGAACAGCCAGAATGTTATCTTGGGGGTTGGGTATACAGATGGAAAATCAGCAGGAAAAGCCAAATCAATCCCTGAACACCACAGTAGTCTCAAATTGACTGTACCTTAGTCTACTTCCTTCCTCTTCAACGGACCCCAGGGACCAGCAGGATATAGGGCCAAGCTAACAAGAACCAACAGGGCTGAACATTTCTCTCTTTCTATTAACTTAAAAAAAAAAAAAAACACAGACACACAACCACTTATTTCCAAATACAGAACACAGATTTGGCTGAAACTTCATTCTGTATTGTTTCACCTGGGAATGGCAAGTTCTTTGATAGATAGGCTGAAAAGATGACATGCATTGCAGATGATTCTAAAAGTCACTCTATATCTTTTGCTCCAAAGAGAAGTTACATATCAGTAATGAAGCTCAGTAGGCTAAACAAGAGGACAAGAAATTCAGGGGCTATTTGTTCTGTTTCTGGCCCTCACTTGTCTAAGATCTGCAATGTCTGCAGTAGGACCACAGGGTCAGTTCTGTTACACTGGAGTTCAACACTGATGAGATAATAGCTGAGAATAATATAGTCTTCCAAAAAAAAGCCATTCTTTCTCTAGAGTTCTAAAATGACATACAATCAAGTAGTATCTTCTCTTCCCCTGATTACAGCAGGGAACTTCTGGTAAAGTCTCTTTTGGGTTGATTCTACCCAAAAACCCAAAACTCCTGATGTAAAATTAAGCCCTCTTTGGAAATTCTAAGAAGCCCCATTTCTAATCTGCTTAGCACAGTTTAGTTTTGATAGTCTCCAATTATAAAAGAAACTCTCCCAAAATCATTGCTCTGAGACCTTGATGGATTCCTCTTCACCTCTTCATTATTTGTTTCTTTGAAAGCTCAGCTCAAAACTCAATTACTACATGAGGTCTTTCAGGATCTCCTTTCAGGTACTAGAAATCACACCTCCTAATGAATTTCTTTATATATACTTATATGTGTATGCCTTGTTTTTTCCTATAAACTATAAGTTCCTTGAGGGCAAGGAATGTTTATTTATGTCTTTGCATCCCTAGCACCTAGATAAGTGCCTATCACATACTAGGTACTTAATTTTTATTGACTAACTGATCCATTCCAGAAGTGGGGATATTCATCCAGACAAGTCTCACCTGGTTCCAGGTCATGATGCTTAGTTTATGGGCATGATGCTCAGTTACAGGATTTTTCAAATGAGGATAGGGCTAATAGTTTGTGCTTCTTCCTAAGGTTTGAAATAAAACCTCATAATCTAGAACATGGATCTAGCCATACTTACAAAGAAGTAAAGTGATGAGAATGCTACCAATTAAAAGAGAAAGTGGGATATGCCAGGTCCTAACCATCAATGGTTAAAATCTTTAAATAAAAGATTTCTTCATGGAAACAAGGCAGAGATAGATTTGATCAAGTCCAAACAGTTAACTCTTGAAGAGGCTTTAGCATGCAATGATCTCAGTAGCTGAGAAAAAAGGCAAAATAACTACATGAACAAGACAAGTCCAGCCAGAATGCTCACACAGCGACAGTAAGCAATCTCAACATAAGACCATACCAGTACCCAAACACTGGAGGAAGCAAGCTGCTATTTCTAAAAAGCATTCCCACTATTCAGATCTAGGAAGAATCAGTCTTCTCTCTCTTGAACTAAGCAGCTATAAAAAAGCAGGCATTTATTCAAGCCCCAACATATGGTGAGCACAAACATGGCAGCCTCATCAGCAAGGGT
This sequence comes from Macrotis lagotis, assembly GCF_037893015.1. NCBI lineage: Eukaryota > Metazoa > Chordata > Mammalia > Peramelemorphia > Peramelidae > Macrotis > Macrotis lagotis. The sequence continues at coordinate 52,992,591 of NC_133665.1, read as the reverse complement.
CAGCATATTCAGATGCCTTCAACATACCTCTCAACTAGCCAGGGACAAAATAGAGGGCTAGACAACCTCAAGGAACCAACTTCCCCAAAACGCATAGTTTGGAGAAAGAGGGAAACAGGGAAGGCTTAAAATAGTCAGTAAGCTAATGGAAGGTAAGACTTGAAAGGCATCTCTAATAGGAAAAACCTAAGAAAACAGTCAGTGAAAAAACAGTATGGGTGTTTCTTTGGGAGTTTCCAGACTCCCTTTGGGCAAGTTGAAAATAACAATGGAGAATTATGTATCAATGATCTTGGTGTCTGAAAAAAAAGTCAATACACATAGCCCTCAAGAAATAGGAATACTATTTATCTACAGATATTTTGATAAAAAAGAACAAAAAAAAAAGCACAAGGAAAATGCAAAAATTTCCTTTGTGAGGGGTTTATTCTAAGGAATTTCTCCTCTTTTATCTTTTTGAGGGTCTCCTTTTTGGGACAGAACCCCCCCCCCCCACCCAGGGCTAAAGCTGGTTCCAGTTCTGCTGTCCCATGGTCTTGGAGACCAGGAGCTAGTTGAGAGGTATGCCATAAGCCTCCTTCCCCTACTTTCTTACCTTCGTGCCCTGGGATGTAAGTGCTGATGCTGCCGTGTTATTAGGGCACTTTCCCACACAGGACCACTGTGGCCACTCCTATACCAGCCTGTAGCCGGATGCCCAGGATAGGATGGGCTACTGAAGCCATGGTCTGATTCCGTCTCTGCAGCCAGCGAGGAAGCTGAGCTCCCCATGTTACCCCCAACCTGGGCCCAGTCAAGAATTATCTCAGATTAGGTCCAGGCGTGTGTAGTCGGGTAGAAAGGGTGAGGATTGGAGGCATGGACAGGCAGAAAGTTCCCACCACTGGAGAAAGGGAGGTCGATTTCTGATTAAAGTTAAAAAAAAAGAAAGAAAAAAAGAAAAGAAAAAGAAGAGAAAAGAAACAAAGTATGATTTAAATGAATAAAGTTTTCAGAAGCCTCATGAAGAATTCTCTGAAGAGAACCATACTTGCATACTAAAGATCTAAGGGTGACTACGTAAGTCAAAGTTTTAAGATATGGAGTAGTAAAGGCATATGACTAGAAGGGTGAACATTGGGATACTGAACAGTCAATAAGTCATAACTCAGAGCAACAGGCCTCCATGCTAACAGTTCCTCTAATACCAGCAGTAGGATGGTGAAGGCAGTAGGATCAATGTAATGAGATTATTATTTCAATTCAACATATATTTACTTGGTACAAAACATATACATATAAATACATACATTTCTACATGTATGTATATGTGAGAATATGCATATAAATTTATACACATATACTTTTTCCCCTTTACTAAGTCCATCAACCCATCTCTCCTATAACTAACTTCAAAATCAGAACCATTTCAAACCCAAAAGCAGCCAACTCTGTAAAAGAGTGAGGTACTGGGGGCAGTTAGGTGGCTCAGTGGATAGAGCACCAGCCCTAGAGTCAGGAAGACCCGAGTTCAAATATGAGCTCAGACACTTAATAATCACCTAGCTGTGTGGCCTTGGGCAAGCCACTTAACCCCATTGCCTTGTTTAAAAAAAAAAAAAGAAGAAGAAGAATGTTGCCTAGCAAAGCGAGAGGTTGTAACTTCTCCAGGTCACATGGTCAGCTTTCTTTAAGCCATCTTGCCTCTCCAAAGAGTAGTGTGAGAGCCAAATAAGATAATATAGTATATGGACACGGTATAGTACAGTAGAAATAGTGTTAGTTTTAGAAGACTTCAATTCAAATCCTTCCCCTTTCTAGGCCTTACTTTTCTCATCTGTAAAATTAGAGGATTGAACTCAAAGTTCTTGCTAGTTCTACATGAATTGTCTAGGTAAAGTACTTTGCAAACTTAAAAGAACACCTGGTATCATCTCTTTCTATCATTCTAATAGAGCCATGCATCAGACTTCCTGAATAGGTAAATACAAAGAGCTTGAATAAATAAATAAATAAACCAACTTTTTTTTTCTAATTGGAGGAAAAGGGATCATATCATTTAAATTTATGTCAGAACAGAGGATTAAGGCAACATATAATTCAGCTAAAAAAAAGAGAAACACGGGAAAAAATTAACACAGTTAAACATACCCAAGTGTCCACCACGAATCCAGAAAGACCTTTATGAAGAAGCTACCATATTTCCCTATGTATAAGAAACACCTTTTTTTTTTTTGAAAAAAAATTTGGGGTCTAAAAACTGGGAGAGTCTTATACAGTGGTTGGAGATTTTTTTACTTGCATTTCCCACTTTTTCTTGCTTGTTGTCTCTCTTTGTGCTCATTGTTTTGCATTTGTTACCAGTATATTAGGTTACATCTTGCCACAATCTGCCCAGAAATGGCTCAGAAAAGATTTACTTACAGTGCTGAATTCAAGTTCAAAGTGATCCACTTTGCAAAAGTGAACGGAAATCGTGCTGCTAAACCTAAGTTTGGTCCTCCTCCAACTTTGAAAACAATCCAAGGCTGTCTACAGGAAGAAAAATCCTATTGAAAACATCATGGCAGAAGAAGACCATGAGAGGCAAGTCAGCAAAATGACCTGATTTAGGGAGGGAATTGAAGAGATGGATTGAAGAGCAAAGGGCAATTGGAATCTTTGTGTCAGTTCAGCATGAGGCAAGAAGAATTGCTGATGAAAAAGAAATTATTGATTTCAAAGAAGGACACAATTGGTGCTTCAGGTGCATGAAACAGAATGGATTAAGTGTTCATCCATGCACCAGACTTGCCCAACAGATGCCTGAAAGCTATGAGCAGAAGGTCCTTGAATTTCATGATGAATAAAACTTGAATTCAATAACTTTATATGATACATCTTTTTTCAAATTTTGGGCCCCCAAATTAAGTTGCCTTACACATGGGAGTATCTTACAAATGGGGAAATATGGTACATAATGTGATCAAAGAGACATGAGGAAATATGGCACTTAATGTGATCAAAGAGACAAAGACCCTAGAAACTACAGTGCTTGATACTGGTTCCAAGAGTTCAAGAGAACTCTGAAGGGGAGCAGAGCCTATTCTTTTGCATCAAATATGAGAGGAAGGCATGGCTGACAGATTATTACTAATGTGACAAGAGTAGCAATTCACATTTATAGAATGTTTCACATTTTACAAAGCATTTTTTTGCTGACAACAATCTGGTATCACCACTTTATAGATGAAGAAAGTGAGGTTCAGAAAAGTAGGTGACCTACCCACAGTAATAAAGTTAAAAAATGAACAGATCAAGGTATCTAAGACTCCTGCCTTTTTCCTTCCAGGATATTTTTTTAAAGCAGGTATGAACTCATACTAAGATGAAGAAGGGGTAATAGCTCATCATTTATAGACTTAGAGCAATTAGGGTTCTTAGAAGTCATTTAACCAAACCTCCTTATTTTTGCAGGAGATGAAACTATATACTAGAAAGATCAACTGATTTTCCTAAAGTCATACAGGTTTTAAGTCCCCCCAGCATACTTCCCAATAAATCATGCTGCTTAGAAGCCAAGGTCTTCAGATAAGGTTCAACATCCACTTTAATTTCTCAAACAACTAGAACTCAAATTCTTGAAAGTTATGGTCTTCAGAGTTTTCTCTTCCTATTTAGTAAACTCTGAAGACCATGTGCTAGAATCGGAGATTAAATAAAATAAGGAAGGGGTTTTATTATTCTCTCAAAATTAACTGACTCAAAAGAGTCTTACACCTAAGTGATAAATAAAAATTTGCCATTGACTTTCTATTCTTACCATCTCTATTTAGAATGTAATATTAGGAAGACAATTTATTTATCTTATAATGAGCAATAACTTAAAAATAAAATCTGAAACTGAAGATACTTTAGGAGCTACCAATTATTTCAGAAAACATAAATTCCTATTTAGAATTTGGACAACATTCAGGTAGCCCTAATTATCCAAACCTCAGTAATACTGGTGCCTCAAAGCCCAGGAAATATTTAATCATCAAGACTGGTGATTTCCAGCCCATATGGGACTAATGAGTGCGAAAAAGTTTACTTATATGTAAGGAAGGAATGGAAATAAAATCAAGAACAGATAAAAATTTTTTAATTTAAATTTATTTTTATTAAAGATATTATTTGAGTTTTACATTTTCCCCCAATCTTGCTTCCCTCCCCCCTCAGCAGATAAAAATTTTTTTAAAGATTTTATTTGAGTTTTACAATTTTCCTCCTAATCTTACGTCCTTCCCCCACCCCCACAGAAGGCAATTTGTCAGTCTTTACATTGTTTCCATGGCATATATTGATCCAAATTGAATGTGATGAGAGAAATCATATCCTTAAGGAAGAAACATAAAGTGTAAGAGATAACAAGATCAGACAATAAGATACCAGTTTTTTTTTTTCTAAATTAAAGGTAATAGTCCTTGGTCTTTGTTTGAACTCCACAGTTCTTTCTCTGGATACAGATAGCATTCTCCAGCACAGACAGCCCTGATTGTTGAACTGATGGAATGAGCAAGTCCATCAAAAAACCAGATAGATTTTTAAAAAAAGATATCAGACTTAAGCAGAGGAGGCAGGCTTGCAAATGCCTTAGCTTTCTGAGATAAAGCTGCCCAATTCTGGAAAGTGATGAAGGAGACTACTCTGATTTGTTCTTGAGAGCAAACAGATGGTACTTTTCATTCAAAAGCAAAAAAAAAAAACAAAAAACTGAAGGTAATCACGTCCTTTCCTCTTTGAAATCACGCACTAACATCTCTCTAACACACACACATACACCCTTCTGGGGTAAAACTTCCAAAAAAAGGTACAATATTACTGGTGAATGAGAAAAGGACTACATTCTTCTCTTCTAGAAAAGGATCACAATTAGTCACCATTCCTAGAGAAGGTAAGGAATTGGATTTCAAGGCAGAGCTGACCAAAGTGAGAAAACAAAAGAGTTCTCATTGCTATATAATTTAAATAGAGTATCATCCTATCTAGTGCCCTAATGTTCCTCTCTTGAAAATGATACCAATTCTTAGTTCCTTATGTTATTTCCTTAATGAGAATCCTTCAGGTGATATTTACAGCTCTTTCTAGCCTACTTCTTATTATAGCCTTATCTATACCTTTTCATTAATTCTGTATTCAAAGCTGAACTGACTGTCCCTCCTTCTGCTCCCCACCCATCTCTATGCTTCTATTAATGACATCCCCTGGGTCTAAAAATGGACTTCCTCCATTTTCACATCTCCCACCCCCTAGAAATCTTTTCCTTCCCTTAAGGACCAACCCAGGTAACTTTCTGTAAGAAAGTCTTCTTCACCCCTGCATTTGGAGTGATCTTTCCTAATATTTTACAAGCTTTTCCTTTGCCCTTAACACAGATTGCAGCTATCTGCAGACATATCCTATTTTCCTTTAACTGACTGTAAACTCCCTGAGAAAGGCTGCTTTGTTTCATATGCACTTTATCAGAACTTAATAAATGTTTGTTGAATTGGACTGAAAATTAGGAAGATAAGATTATTGTTATACTTTGAGCTCCAGGCACTCTATTTAGTAGTATCATATTATAGGAATTACATGGCAGAACTGAGGAGAGAAGGGCTCCCCTGGGATAAAGATCTCTTGAATAGATGTGAGAGTCAAGTTGATTCATTTAGGCCACTGCTGGCAAACATATGGTTGGCCTCCCCTTTGACTCTCATCTTCCTTTGCTCCCTTTCCCTACATCTGCTATTCACCTATTCCTTGCCTTTCTTGACCATCAGACTTACAAAGTCGGCCTAAGAGGGGGAAAAAAATTATTCACACCAGCCAAGAAAGAGACTTTGGCCAGGAGGCGCGCTTTAATGCTGCTTAGGAACAAAGTTCTGCTTGTGGTAGTTCTGGGTGTGGAAAGAGAGCTATAAATAGATACAGGATAAACCAAACTAAGCCAGAGTTAGTAACTCTTGGGACAGATTTAGTTTCACACCAGCAATTGTTCTGTAAAACAAAGACTGCTCTCTGGCCAGTATAACTTATCTCTGCTCAGTTTAGATCTTGCAACAAGACTATTCTCTTAAACTGACAAACTGTATATTCCCTAATCTCAAAAATATCTTTATTTTTCTTTGTAACCCTCTTATCCCCAGCACAGCATGCTGGACATAATAGATGCTTAAATATTTGCTGACTGAATGAGACTGATCTATTTCAGGAGGAAAATTATTCAAATTTGCAAATAAATGAGCTAAATTATTCCACAAATTGGTGATTGCATAGAATTCAGTTATTCCCTAAGGCTGCTAAAAAATAGTTAAAATAAAACTGAACAAAAGAGAGTAACTTATCACCTGAATCTGCCTCTCATAAAGAAAAACCAAGGCAGTGATTGTCCTGAAACACCTCACATTGACAGGTTTATAAAATTCCCAAATCAGGAAACCTATCTCTTCTCCCACCCACCTTGTTCCCTATAAGATCCAGAGGATAGCTTTCAACAGAGACAAACAGCTCTGCTATCTTTTAACAAAAGAGGATACAGAAATCTCTAAGCAGAAATGGAATGGGAAAGAAAAGAGAGGCAAGGTTCAAGATTTCTGGTTTTGGGTGGGCACAATCCCAGTTTCCATTGTACCTCCTCCAACAAAACACCACATAAATGGTGAACAGAAAAATGCCCCAGCTTGGCTGGAGGCAGAAGGAAGAAGGCTCTAGGAGAGTTTGAAAGAGGAAGAGATGAATGGGGTGGGGGGAGGGAAAAAACAGAAAACCAACAAGGAGAGTTTCTTTCTTTTATTATTTCTAAACACAATAATGACTGGTTTTCACAGGTTCTCATTAATTGCTTCTAAAATGTTATTTTCCAAACAAGAAATTGATTTTCCCCCCCACTTCCAAGCCCCAGTAATTTGTCACTTCTTTTTCTCCCTCTTCCAGTTGAACCTTAGACCAGTTTTTTAGTAGGAGGAGGGAAGTGGGAAGCAAAAAAGGGTGCCTCAGGGAGTGGAATGTTCTCTCTCCTCTGGCAGACTTCAATAACTACTTCTAGTTCTTTCACCAGGTTCTCCCTGCCCTTCCACCTCCACAATCCATTTTTCCAGGAAACCAGTGAAACCCAAAGCCTTTCTCCTGATGCTGAAGAAAAGAGTGGAATCAGTAGACCAAATCTGTATCCTGGTTTCAACCCTTTCTCTCTCAGAGGTTTATTTGCTTCATGTATAAGATGGGAAGGCTACTACTTGAACTATCTATCTCACAAGGCTGTTGTGAAGGAAGTGCTTTGTAAAGCTTTATGGACATCTGGGTTATTACTATTATTATGAATAACCCTGATGCTTAATCTTCCTAAATCCACTTACCAAAAGAAAAATGACCCCATACCAGCTAAGCTTTTTCTGAGGCTGCAGACTTTTAAACCAAATGCCTTCTAACAGTACACAGAGGAAAGATATGAAAATGGAGATTTCTGACTAAGAATGCAGAGGAGGGAGATGTTCTACTCAGAAACACAGGAGGAAAAAAATCCAATTACAGATACTTCCAAAGCCTTTCCTTAAAAAGTTAAAAAAATATATATATACAAACACTGTCATCTAGAAAATCTGGTTTGTAGTATCAGCAAGAAACCAAGTGACAGAGCTCCCTTCTATGGACACATTATTCCTCTTGGAAAAGGAGAAATCCTCTCCTCTCAATAAATATTCACTACCTCTAAGAGATAAGAAGAGCCTATGCCCACAAACAAGGTGAGACAAATTTAAGGCAGTCACACTAATAGAACTAGCCCCACAATCATTTCTGCCACAAAGAAAGGTGTGGACCTTTCTCACCAACCCTTTCTATAATGTGATCTTTCACCTTTAGGAGAGGATACTTGCTTTATATAGTCACACAGCTAGACTTACAGAGACACACACACACAGATTTGCCCCACCAATTCCTTTCAAAGGTAAAGGTTGTTAGGCTAAGCAGAGTAGGGTTTTTGAGGAGAAAAATTATATATAAAGAATATTGAGAAATTCAAATAAGATTCAAATAAGAGTCTTCATCAAAAAGAAATCAGACTTAAGAGGTCTGGAAATGGTGGAGGACTAGAGCCCCCATCAGACCCACACTGCCTATTTAAGAGACTGAATCATGCTTCCTATTTTCTTTCTAGTTCCTTAGAGAAGACTGCTGAGGAAATCAATTGTCTGAAGGGAGATGAGGAACTCATTCCATACACTTACTCTCCAGGACAACTTTTTTCTTTTAGATTTTTGCAAGGCAAATGGGGTAAAGTGGCTTGCCCAAGGCCACACAGATAGGTAATTATTAAGTGTCTGAGACCGGATTTGAATCCAGGTACTCCTGACTCCAAGGCCGGTGCTTTATCCACTATGCCACCTAGCCGCCCCCCAGGACAACTTTAAAAACAAAACTCTAACCTTAGAACTATAGAAATCAGCCCATGAGCATACTCTGTGAAAGTGCCCAAACATATTCCCACCAACATAATATACATAGCAGCAAGTACTCTGTGTTGTAAATCTCGGGGGGTACAAAAGGGTAAACAAAGAATGATACTAAATATCATTGGAGAAGAGAGAAGGAAAAAAAATTTATGTCATTGGATTAAGTGAGAACCAGAAACAGAGAAAGTTACTAACACACTTCAGGCAGTCCCTGAACTCTTTTTTTTTTCCTTAGGTTTTTGCAAGGCAAATGGGGTTAAGTGGCTTGCCCAAGGCCACACAGCTAGGTAATTATTAAGTGTCTGAGACCGGATTTGAACCCAGGTACTCCTGATTCCAGGGCGGGTGCTTTATCCACTGCACCACCTAGGCGCCCCTCCTGAACTCTTCTTTAAAAAAATTTTTTAGGGTTTTTTTTTTTGCAAGGCAAATGGAGTTAAATGCCCAAGGTCACACAGCTAGGGAATTATTAAGTGTCTGAGGCTGGATTTGAACTCAGGTCCTCCTCACTCTAGGGCCAGTGCTCTATCCACTTCGCCACCTAGCTGCCCCCTCTAACACACTTCAGGGCAAAGGCAAGTGGGGTTGAAGATCAAATAAGATACAAACTAATTTCTCTTGCCCTCAAATAAACAAACAAATAACAATACATTGCTATGTCAACCATCCTCTAATTCTGAACAACTGATTTCTTAGAAGTCCATAGAAACTTCTTTTTCACTGTTATGACCAGGAGCACAAAGCAGAAAAGTAATTGAAACTGAGGACTATCTCTGGAGTCACCATTCAAACCAATAAAAAAGAATGTTCATTAGCATAAAGACCAATCAGGTGTTCTCTTCCCTAAGGAAGAGCTTGAAACAAAGGCCAGCAAAGAGCTTGATATTACAGATCTTCAACAACTCTATATTCCTCACTACCCAAAATAAGAGTGATTCCAACAGTCACACTCAATTTGTTAGTCCATTCCCAGGAGAAACCTAAAGAGAAAACAACATATCTTTCAAATTCACACAAATCAATGTCCCTAAAAATATAAGAGACTCTAAGAATAACAATGTTAAGGCTTCTTCCTTGTGGTGAACATAAAGTTCCCATGGTTTGGTCAGAGGAGTTCAACTAGTGCCAACTGCAACTGACCTAAAAGACCAACACTGTGAAAATCTGGCAGATGCTTAGGTCATCAGAAGAGAATTCCAATACAAAAAGGGTGCTGGTATTTCTAATATTAACCTACACCATCTGAATATTGTATAAAGTGCTAACAAAAACAAGCGTGGGTTGGTATGATGTGCCTCATTAGGAAGATCTAAGTATCATAATAGCTGTCACAGAAAAGGAGGAAAAACACCCAATATACCAGGCAACAGTACTCTAATTACCATAAACTTTCGCCTATGTTTCTAATTTACAAATACTTATCAATTTAATTTCTACATCTTAGAGACAGCTGAGTAGGACCCTTATGTTTTTCCCCAATTACTGAAATGAGTTTCAATTGCATAACACCTTCCCTAAATCCTACCATATGAATACCTGTTATTGCTTGCTTGCACTTAGAATGAAGATATATTCTCAAGTTCTTGCAAGCATATAACTAGTTAGGGAAGTAGCTGGCAGAGTGGCCAACCAGTCCCAGGGTCAACAATACTTGGGTTCAAGTACCACCTCTGATGTGAAATGGATGTGATTCTGGGCAAATCACTTAACTTCTCTGTGACCACTACAACTCTCTAATTATAAATTGCAAAGCACTTGCCAATAAGCATAAGTAGATGGAGTCTCCACTAATTATTCCCTATATCAATGAAATCACAGGTCTAGGCCAAAAATAAATTATACATAAACATATGTAACATTTATGAGCAACCTTTAAGGTCTCTAAATGGGACGTATGTGCATGTGTATATGGAAATACACATATATGGAGGGAGAAATAAAAAAGAGAGGGATGGAGAGGAAGAGAGAGAGAAAGAAATATAGATGGCTCTCACTAACTTTTCTTTTCTTCTTAAGATGCCCCCTATGGATTGGTCAGTGAGAAATGTATATCTCTACCATTCCATTTCTTCTTGCCTCAGTAGCCAGCCCCCTCCCCGCAAGCCAGTCACTTGATAAAGGCCATTAAATGAGACAATAGATGAACTGGTCATTGTCCAGATTGGTGATGCCTACTGGAAGTTGTATTACTTGGAAAATGACATCCCGTCTAATGTTCAGATATCAAGTGACAAGATCACTGGGGGAGGAGATGATTCCTTCAACACTGCCAATGAAACAGGCTCTATAATAAACAGGTCATCAAAGCATTGTTTGCAGAAATAGAACCAACTGTCATTGATTAAGTTCATACTGGAATCTACTGCCAGTTTCCTCTCTGAGCAGATAATCACCAAAAAGGAAGATTTTGTTACTGACCACTGACCTGGTTCTGGAAGGCATTCAGAAACTTGCTAATTTGTCCACTGGTCTTAAGGCTAATTCATCCACTAAGCCAGCAAATCAAATGGTGAAGTATGATTCTCACCACAGTTAATATATAGTTCACTGCCTGTTGTACTATAGTGATATGATTCCCAAGGACATTACTGCCACCAACAAGGCAAGATCTAGCATCCAGTTTGTGGACTGGTGGCTGATTGACTTCAAGGTTAGTACTGATGACCAGCCTTGCGCTAAGTTTCCTGGTAGACCAGGCCAAGGGCATGTTGAAAAACACCTCTTCAAGCTACCGAAGTCAGGCTAGGCTTTCTTGGACCACAAGTTAAACCTGATGTCTGCCTAGGATAACATCATTCAATAGTCACAGAGGAGGGGACAAAAGGAGGAAAGATCTCAAAGCACATAAGGACAGGATTATTCCAGAAAAGGATTACAAAGAGATTGGAGCAGATAGTGCTGAGGGGCAGGATGAAGGTGAGAAACAATAATTTACATGTTATGTTTTCCATACTATATCTGTCTTTTTCTGACTATAGCTATAGATATAGATAACTTTTTCTATATAGACAGAGTATATGAGTGTGGTGTGTGTGTGTGTGGGGGGGTAGATTGTCCTTTCTACAAGATGATACTAACTCCCAGTCAAAAATATGAGCCAGCTGGGTTTCAAAACTCCATGCCTCTTGAATGAATGGAAATTTAGATTAGGATCATAAGCTATTATAGTAGAAACGAGCCTTGGACATCATCTAGTCCCAATTCTCTTGTTTTGAAAATGTGGGAAGAAAAGTCAAGAATTAGGGGAAGTGACTTACCTAAGGTCATACTACAAGCTAGTTTCAGAGTTAGGACTGAAACTTTGTTTTTCTAATCCCCATATTAGTCATCCTTCTCAGTTGTTCTTTTTCAGTAATGATGATACACTTGCATACTAGTTTCATCCTCTGCACAGACAGTTGGCTTGGATCAAAGGGTGCACTGAATAGTCATAGAGGATTTTTGTCTTGTTTTGATCTGTGGCCTTGATCTTCCATGAGAATGATCCAGATGTCATCATTGTTAGGTCACACCATGAATATCTTCATATCCATGCTGTCAATCATCTGATAAATGGCTATCAAATTCTCTAACTGGAAAGTCCTTTTGCCCTACTCAAAATAAAGTAGCATATTCAATTGACTAACATATTCAATTCAACTATGTGCAAGGTATTATGATAAGTATTAGGATTACAAAGATGAAAATAAAAGTTTAAAAAAAGATCTTAAAGAGCTTAAAATCTGATAGGAGAGATAAAACATATACTAATAATACAAGTTAAAATGTGATAATTACATCTGAGAAGTAATAGAGACATGCTCTGAGTTAAGAATGGCCCTAATTCCTAAATGAAAGCTGAAACAAATGATAAACCAGCTGGACCAACTGAGATGGCATGTTTTAAGGATCTACTACAAATAATCTAGGACTACTGCAAACCACAAACCAAAGCTTGACTAATACCTAGACCAAACATCCAAGCAAAGAAAGAAAGATCAGGGACATTAGAAAGTCTTGCTTAACACAGTGGTCAAATCCTAGAAATACCAGAGCTGGAAAGTTGTTCACTGATCAGCAATGTTTCATTACATTCATTTAACAAATATAATAGGGTATCTACTGTATGCAAGACACTGTCCTAAGCACTTATCAAGAAAGAAAATATAATGTGAAGTTTACAACTACTAAATTACTATGACACTGCTATGTGAGGGCAACAGAAAATTAATAAACTTGGGGGGGATTAATCTAATCTCATATACTGCATCTTCCCACGTATAAGATGCAACTTAATTTTGGGGTCTGAAGCTTGAAAAAAAATGTATTACATAAAGTTTTTGAACTCAAATTTTATTCATCATAAAATTCATATAACTCTTCATCACTGTCAAAACTCCCATCCATCAGCTTGCCCTCATCTGTGTTTGATGATAAATCACTGTCTTAGGAGAGGCTCTGACTGCTATCCTGCCTGTGCTTTGGTCTGTGGTTGACCACAACCACTCCCTGGGCAAGTCTGGTGCATGCAGGAATGCTTAGTCCATTCTGTTTCATGTACCTTTGAAATCAATAACTTCTTTTTCATCCACAGTTCTTCTTGCCTCATGCTGAACTGACACAGGAATTCCAATTGCCCTTTGCTCTTCAATTCTCTCTCTAAATCAGGCCATTTTGCTGACTTGCCTCTCAAGGTCTTCTTCTGGCATGGCATTTTCAGTAGGGTTTCTTCTTCCTGTAGCCAGTCTTGGATTGTTTTCAAAGTTGGAGGAGGGCCAAACTTTACGTTTAGCAGCATGATTTCCATTCACTTTTGCAAAGTGAATCACTTTGAACTTGAATTCAGCACTGTAGGAAAATTTTTTTCTGAGCCATTTCTGGGCAGACTGTGGCAAAATGTAACCTAATAAACTGGTAACAAATGCAAAACAATGAGCACAAAGAGAGACAAACAAGCGAGAAAAAGGGAAATGCAAGTTAAAAAATCTACAACCACTGTATAAGACTCTCCCAGTTTTTAGAATCCAAATTTTTCAAAAATAGGTATTTCTTATACATGGGGAAATATAGTACATCATCTGACCAATAACAATAACAATTCACATTGTTCACATTCTATAAGTGATTTCCTCACAAAAACCCTATGAGATAAGAGTTGTAAATAATATTAACATCATCATTACTAATTCCATTTTACAGATTTAAGAAACTGAGGCCTGGGGAAGTTAAATGATTCATCCACAAACATAAGGCTAGTAAATGTCAGAATGAGGATTAAAATTCCATTCTTCCAACTTCAAGTCTAGTACTCTTTTTTCATGCTATCACTAAGTGTCCAAACCCAGATAATTATGATAAATTATAATTATAATCATCATAATGTGCTATATCAATTAATTATAATTTAAATATGATTAACCTGTTATAAGAAAAAAAGAAATTTTCATATGTTTTGCACTGTACAAGAGCCTTGGTTCTCCTTTTCTGCTGCTACTGAATTTATTCCTCTTGGTGATGAGTACTGGTAAGGTATATAATTCAACAGCATTTCCTGCTTTTTCATGAGTGTGATCTGGATGTTAGGTCATGATATGAGTGTCTTCATATTCAGTGCCAATCATCTCTGATGAACTGTTATCAAATTCTTCCTCTCATCCTACAACATCCTCCACCATAGTCAAAATTAGGTAACATATAAATATGACCAATATATTCAATTCAACTATATGCAAAATATTACAAAGATAAAGAAGTTTTTTTTAAAAAAAGACCTTTAAAAAAAGGACCTTAAAGAGCTCTCAATCTGATAGGGGAGACAAAATACACACACACACACACACACAACAGAAGTTAAATCTGAAAGATAGAAAAAAGAGGAGAGATTCAGGGAGGGCAGAATTACTTCTAGCAGGAACACAATTGGGAATGTTCTTAAGGTAGCAGCAACTGAATTATGACTTTGAAGAAACAAAAAAATTTGCAACCAGAGATGATGATCAGAACAAATGTAGAAGAAGAAGATGAAATGGAGTGAGGAGTTGTCTCACTGTAATCCTATTGTAGTACAGTGTACTCAAAAGGGTGAAATAAAACTAGAAAGGAAGTGAAGTATCATTGGAAAGATCCTTTAATGACAGAATGAGGAGTCAGGAAGCAAACAAAAAAAAACCCAATGAACCTAACTAAGCAGTGAAGTCATTAGGTCCATATACCAGTATATTATTTTGATGGAGAGGCTAGAGGAGGAATTGGAAGAAGGCTGAATAGTTAGGAGACCATTAAAACAGGAAGGTGGAAATAACAGGAATGGAGAGGAAAATTTAGATGTGAGATATATTTTCAAAAAAAATCAATAGGTCATTGACTAGATTTAGAGGATAAGGGAAAGGTAAGAGGCAGCAGAGAACTCTTAAGGTTTCCAGACAGAATAATGGGGTGAGTGGTGGTAGAGATAGAATTGGTGACAAAAGGAATATTAGAAGGAAGAGTAGTTTTGTAATGAACATGAGTTCTGTTTTGGATATTCTGAGTTTGAGGTCTCAGTAGACCCTATAGATAAAATTTTCTAGTACAAAATTAAAAATGCAAAGTTGGAAATGACTAGGGATATTAATTCAGACTTGGGAATTATCTACATAGCGGTTACAGAAGTGAATAAAACTGACAAGGAAGAGAAAATAAAGGGAATGTACTGGTTCTTTCAACTTACTCCTGGATGCTCATGACCTACTATGAACTAAAGTTGAGAATTTTCAATGACAAAAGTCGAAATTTATGGTTAGAATCCATGGAAAGTCATAATCAAGAAGTTTCAATGCAAGAAAAGGCCCAGTAACATATTCAGTGTTAGAATCAGTAACTAGAATAGAGGGAACTGAGTTGAATCATCAAAGGCAAAAAGTAGTGGCAGGGTTTAAAGCTGAGTTAGTGACAGGACCAAGAACAGATTCAAGAGGCAAGCAAATAAACATGGTCTAGAGCAGAAATCCTTAACTTAGGATCAACAGATTTTAGGGTATTCATTAACTTGGGTGGAAAAAAATTACACCTCTGTTTTTATTAACTTCTACCTGTAATATAGCATTTCCTTCACAATTATTTAAAAATATTATTCTGAGATGGGATGCACAGGTTTCATTAGACAACTAAAAATGACCTATGAAACAAAAAAATTGAAAAAAAACCCTTGGTTCTAGAATCAGAAAGCAAGGTTCAATAGTGAAAAAAAATATATACATAGGTTTGATTTCCACATTGAATTGCTTCCATTTACTTTGCTCATCTTCTTCCTGGAGGCATGTATGTTTTTTATGCCCAGTTACATGTTCAAGGCCAGCTTTTTTCCAATTCTTGCTAAATCGGTTCAGTGCATACTGTGAAGTAAGTTTTTCCAAAAGAGAACATAAACCTCTCACTGACTTAAAAAGTTTTTTACCTACAAGTGCAGAAAGCCTAGACATTGAGTTGGGAGAACAGGAGGGTCACAAGCTGAGTAGCTGTCAACTTCGAGCTTTACAAAAGTCAATGCCTACTGAATGCAGCTGCAGGTACTCTCAATAATATACATCCAAGAAAAAAAATCTGGCAATCCTCTACCATGTAATCCTGTAGTCCCCAACTATAGGACATGAGTGGTATAATGAGTAAGATTTGCTTGTACAAACTTTTGAAAGTGTCATCCACCTGTTTTGGACTACTCTACAACAATTAATCAAGAAGAAATAGGTTCCTTCTAGGTGCCAGACACAGTACAAGTTAGTACAGAAATGTGTACTTTTATTATGCTTAGCTAAGAAAATTTCCCTTCTTCTATAGACTTCCCTGCTCTTACCTCTCAGTTCATTTGTGGAAATATCTTACTTCAAAATCAAAAACTGGCATTATTTAGTAAGGGTTTAATATATATATTTTAGAAGAGACTTAGCCTAAAAAAGCTTGGTACTCTAGAATCTAACCTATCCTGAGCAAGTTGGAGATATTCAATAAATGAAAAGGAAAATTTGGCAAGCCTTCAGAGAAAGGTCACAAAAGATGATCAACAAGTTGTAAACTAAGACCTCTGGGGAAAGGGGAGAAGGTTTGAGATTATTTTACTAGAAAAAAGGAAGTAGGAAAGTTTAATTTTCCTAGGTCTAAGGATTTTCATTTTGCAGAAATAGAAAGCAATTATTTTTCATGTCCACTAAAAAACAAAGAGAACAGACTTCTGCAGTAGTATAGGCTATAGTATTTAGAGCAAGATAGTTTCTTTAGAACAGATATAAGGAGGGGGCTCTGAACACATTCAGATCCTGATCGCAGTCCAGGCCCCCCCACAGAACAGCAGGGCCACCCCCCACCTGAGCCCCATGGCAGAGGGGGGGAGCTTGTGGTCATTTACAGAACAGGAGGGAAGACAGAGCACTGAGACCCTTGTGGGAATGTCCCAAAAGCTCAGGAAGCACCCCCAAAACAGGCTTAGACTGGGAAAATGAGCAAGCAGAGAAACAAGAGAAACACCATTGAGAAATACATTAGCTATGAACCCAAGAAGGATCAATATACTCAGTCTGAAGATGAGGAAGCACAAGCTCCTGCATATATATATATAAAGACTCCAAGAAAAATAGAAATTGGGCTCCAGCTATGACAGAGCTCAAAAAAGACTTTGAAAATCAAATGAGGGAGTTAGAAGAAAAACTGGAAAAAGAAAGGAGAGAGATGCAGGAAAAACATGAAAATGAAGTCAGCAGCCTAGTCAAGGAAATCCAAAAAAGTGCTGAAGAAAATAGCATGCTAAAAACCAGCTTAGGTCAAATGGATAAAACAGTTCAAAAAGTTATTAAAGAGAAGAATGCTTTAAAAAACAAAACTGGCCAGATAGAAAAAGAGATAAGAAAACTCTCTGAGAACAAATCCTTCAGACAAAGAATAGAATTCAGGGAGATTGATGAATTTACCAGAAATCAGGAATCAATACTACAAAACAAAAAAAAATGAAAAATTAGAAGAAAATGTGAAATATCTCATTGAAAAAACAACTGATATGGAAAACAGACTTAGAAAAGATAATTTAAAAATTATTGGAATACCTGAAAGTCATAATCAGGAAAAGAGCCTTGACATCATTTTCAAAGAATTACTACAGGAAAATTGCCCTGATATTCTAGAAGCAGAGGGCAAAATAGAAATGGAGAGAATCCACCAATCCCCCGGAGAAAGAGATCCCCAAAAACCAACCCCTAGGAATATTATAGCCAAGTTCCAGAACTCCCAAGTCAAAGAGAAAATATTACAAGCAGCCAGAAGGACACAATTCAAATATTGTGGAGCTGCAGTCAGGATCACACAGGACTTAGCAGCAGCTACATTGGAAGCTCGTAGGGCTTGGAATATAATATACCAGAAGGCAAAAGAGCTTAGAATGCAACCGAGAATCAACTACCCAGCAAGGCTGAATGTCCTCTTCCAGGGAAAAAGATGGACTTTCAATGAACCAGGGGAATTTCAAATGTTCCTGTTGGAATGGTCAGAGCTGAACAGAAGGTTTGATCTTCACATACAGGACTCAGGTGAAGCATAGAGATTGGAGGAAAGGGGGAAAATATGAGGGACTTAATGATGATGAACTTCATGTATTCCTGAATAGAAAAATGACACTGATAATACTCATATAAACCTTCTCAGTTAATAGAGCAGGTAGAGGGAGCTTTTATAGTTGAAGTACAGGAGAAGGCTGAATTCAAAGATAAAATATGGAGCAAAAATGGAGTCAACAGAAAAAAGGGAAATGTAATGGGAGTAAAAGGAGAGGGGGAATGGGCCAAGATATTTCATATAATAAGATTTTTCTTTATTACAATGAGCTACTGCAATGATAAGAAGGGGGGAAGGCAAGGGGAAATGAGAGAATCTTCACTCTCATTAGAGGTGGCTAGGAGAGGAAACGGCATATATACTCAATGGGGTATAGACATCTGGAGTAAGAAGGAGGGGGGGAAAGGGGAAGGGGGGTGGATGTGAGTGATGGAGGAGAGGATGGACCACGGGGGGGGAGAGTGGTTAGATATAACACATTTCTTTTTTACTTCTTGCAAGGGGCTGGGATTGGATGGCCTGTCAGGGACCATAGGGTCAGGTGGATGCTGGGCCTAAGGAGTGGTATGGGGGCTCAGGGCCTCTTGGCCCCAGGGCCAGGGATCTGTCTGCTGCGCCACTCAGCTATGCTACAGCAGAGTCAGAGTGAAAGGAGAGAGAAAAATATAGTACATGGTAGTGGAGAAATATGAAAGGAGGGAGTTGCGATTAGCAATGGCAACAGTGGAAAAATATGGAAGTAACTTTTGCCATGGACTTATCATAAAGAATGTGACCCACTCGCAACAGAGTTGTTGGTGTTGGAACAAAGACTCAAGCACATTTATTATTATTATTATTTTGGGGGAGATGCAGGGCAAATGGGGCTGGGTGGCCCACCTGGGGCCACATAGCAGGGTGATCGTTGGGTGTCTGAGGCCAGATTTAGACCCAGGTGCTCCTGGCTCAAGGGCCAATGCTCTGTCCACCACCTAGCCACCCCTACTATTATTACTATTTTATTTTATTTTGGGGTTTTTTCTTTTTTTTGGTTTTTGCAGGGCAGTGGGGTTCAGGTGGCTTGCATGTCACACAGCTGGGTGATTGTTGGGTGTATGGGGCTGGATGTGGGCTTGGGTGCTCATGACTCCAGGGCTGGTGCTCCGTCCACTGCGCCACCTGGCCATACCTACAATTATTAATATTATTTTTTTAAATTTTAATTTTTTTCTCTCCCCTTTACTTTATTGCTCGAGTCTATATTTTTTGGGGGGAGGGGGTATTTTGTTTACTCTTAAACAAGAATATTTTATTAATGTATAAAAAATTATACAAAATGAGAATAAATATTAAATATGAAAAAAGTATTTTATTGAATATTATTAACACTGCATTAGTCTAGCACCTCCACTATGGAGTGGAAACCCTCTAAAAAAAAAGAATAGATATAAGGGGGAACTTTGACAGAGAAAGCTATTCAATTCTTTAACAGGTTATGAGGAGCAATGGTAGAATCTTCTAAAGATTCTTTGAAAATAAGATAAAAATACATTGACCAAGTTAATTTAGATGGAATGTTACTAGAAAACAAGTTGAGTTACTAGAATATTACTTCAAAATCTTATCCAAATAGTCAGTCAATAAACATTTATTAAGTACCTTCTATATGCCAGACCCTGTGCCAAACACTGGAAATGGGGGGGACAAAAGGCAAAGGAGATTCCCTATTCTTGAGAAGCTCTCAATCTAATTGGGGGGGGGGTGTAAATAATTATGTACAAACAATCCTGTTACTTTACATAAATTGTACTAATAGGAAGTCACTTTTATTCCTTATCTAAACAAACAGCATTCCTACATAACCTCCCATCTACCTCACAAAGCTTCAGAAGGCACTCCGACCAAGAGTCATGGCAACATGGGAGTACAATCAAAGAGGATTCAATATTCCCAAGCACATATTTAGGAAACAGTCCATGTCCTTACAATCTCAGACAGAGAGCAACAAGATACCATACCCTTTAACTCACAGATTCAATTGTACTGATGGCCTAACCTAACACAGAATCTGATACTTAATGGAATCATTATTTCAATGATACAAGTATTCACTCTGCCAATAACGGATTAGAGGTCCTTCTACATCTTATTAGTTGGGTATCTTCATGAAGTGGTGTGGTGAAAAAAAAATTCATTATTGATTGTCTAACCTTCTGCTGATAAGGCTTTCTGAATTCTCTGGGCTGATTCCCTGATTAAAAAAACAGTTCATTGCTGGACCCACATTCAAAGACTTTCATACATGGTAAGATTTACCAAAGGTTTGAGAATTCAGAGTCACTTCTATATACAATGAACTTTACAAAGGGAATCAATACACAAAGGACATTAAAAACACACATTATACTCATGCTTTACTACAAATATTAAATGAATCAAAGTGTATATATTTGGAAAAATACAACATTTGTGATTTTGTCCAACAAGAATTTTATCCACAAGCACATCAATAGGAATTCTCTTCTAAAGGCATAGTTCTCATCATTTAGGGGATAAGGTGCTGTCATCAGCTTTCAGCAACCAGATAGTTACTAATATCCGTTGTAGACTAATATACAGAGAAAACTCTCCAGAAGTTAAACTATGTTACAAGTACAGATATTTATCTGAGTATATGTCTTACCAACAGTAAGCTTTTTGAGAAAAGGATTATGCCTTATCTTTGTATCTCTCCTGATGTCCAGCAGTCTCTCAAAAAGAAGATCCTTAATAGCATTCAATGCTATTTCTTAAGTTTTTACTTAACTAAGAAAATCAATTAAGGAACAAAATCTTATAAAGTTGTATCACTCCTAGAAGGTACAATTTAGAAATGCTTTAAGGTATGTATACCCACTTTTATTCATTTGATTTTGGTCACTTTCACACCAGCTAACAGAAATAAGAGTGATAGATAACAACCACTTAAATGAAAATTGAGTGTGATGAGTAATTAAAATGACTGAGGAATAAAAGTTTTCAGCTTCCAAATATATAGATTAAGCAAAGCATACTAGTTGCATAACAAATTGGGACCATGACTTCTCAGTTTGACACTGGACCCCAAATACAGGGGAAGACAGATCTTCTTCATGCATTAAAAGAAAACAATAAACAGGATATAAGTCAGAATACAAGATTAGGTTATCTGGTTTCTAACTGGAAGAAATACTAGGAACTGTCTAAATTGGGAGTGGGAGAGCAAACATGAAATTCCCTGAAATCAGAAAAAAGAAGTGTCCCACTCTATATTCAAAAAAGGTACAAAGAAACCATTATTGATTGATTAGAAAGGGGCTAGTTTTCAGATAAGACATATGTGTTTCTTTAGAAGTGTAAATGTGAGAAAATTTCCATTAATCTTCATTGTCTGATTGGGACATCGTAAGTTAGGTCCTTAGTTAAGGGTCTCTAAGTAACAGTTTGAGGTAGCCCAGGTTCCAGCCACACAGGGCTAGGTTCAAATGCAATAAGATTTTCTCACAATTCCAATAATTGAATAAAGTTTCTCTCATAATAGAATCTAGATTAGACCCATAATTAAATAAAAAAGGATCTGAGCTAGATCCAGAATTGAGTCACAAGCTCATTCAATTCCCACAATTCTAACTTGAGAAAATCTCTCTAGGCAGAAATGAGTTTTGAAGAGTGGTGCCACTAAACTGGGCAAGAGGACTACTACACATCTTACCCAAAGGATACACTCTTCTCTTCCCCACAGGGTTGTCAATGTTCAGGTCTGTGCTCCATCACTCAAACTATAAGGAGTAGCCTTTTGTGCTGCCAAAGTCACCAACTTTGGCTGCTTTAGGAGAGACTCAATTACTGGCTAAAATCTATGACTTAACATAGCATAATAAGTTTTCAAGTTATAGAAAAGATTCTATTAACACAGAATCTGATGCTTCACTGAAATGCTATTCTTTATGCCCTCATTCTTAAGCCAATGCCCTAGTTTTTCATAGGACCAGTGGCCTAGATTTGGACTAAAGTAAATATAGAGGCAGGACAGTCATTATGGCATATGTTCAAAATGTTAATTAAAATGGATTCAAGAACATGAGAACTCATTGATACCTCAGTACCCGTAAAGAATCAAACAGTTTGTCGTGAAAGTAGAAATGTAAGCCATCTGAAGAACAGTTGCTCATGGAAAAAAGAGAGACATTATCAAGTATACAGCTTCTAAATGAACTGAAACTGGGACCTACATACTATTTCTATATATTCAAGGAAAATAATATACAGGTGCTTCTATTAAATATCTATACTTCACCACTAGTATCTAATATCCAATCTCAAGAGGATTGTCAGTGACATCAAGGCAAATAACTTCTCCAAAAATCTTTGGCAGCATAGTCTCATAATCTCAAAACATGTCATCCACTGTCCATAGGATGCACATTGTAAGTGACTTCCCTAATCAAATGAGATTGAGTACATCAGCAATTTTCAAATCTTAAAGAGCAATATAAATGTCAAGTATTATTATTATTACTTTTAGGAACTGCTACAGGTTGTATTGAACCAACTATCCATTCTTGGCTTTCTTGCTAGGACCATTCATATTATCTTAAGTCACAGAACAGCATTTTTCATATAAATTTAACTGGCCAGCATAGAGAATTAATCTATTACCCTATGGATCATTAGGACTATGGTACTATTCTCTAACTGAGTCTGAATAGCTAAGTGAATATAAAAGTGGCTTTGAAAGAAAGGATTCTATCCAGTGATTCTCAGGTATTGTTCTAGGAGTAGATCCCCTTTAGAGATGTGAAAACCATATTACTAAAAATTCAATCTTAAATGTAAGTTCTACTGAAGGTGATTAGTGGGGCATCTTCAGATATGAAAGACTTCACATAATACACTTTTTCTGTTTGTTTGCTTGTTTTTTCAAGGCAATGGGGTTAAGTGACTTGTCCAAGGTCAAGGTCACACAGCTAGGTAATTATTAAGTGTCTGTGGTCAAATTTGAACCCAGTCCCTCCTGACTCCAGAGTTGATGCTCTATCCACTGTTCCATCTTGCTGCCCCTACATAATACACTCTTGACTTTAAGCTAACTCACAAATATAGACATAGCAGAATAGGGACCTACTAAGTACAATACCAGTTACTTATGAATGTCTAGTCATATTAATTACTACTTTAATTAAGATAAGTAAGGCAGCTAGGTGGAGCAGTGCATAAAGTGTTGAACCTGGAGTCAGAAAGACTAAGGTCAAATTCAGCCTCAAATACTTACTAGTTTTGTGACCTTGAGCAACTCACTTAACTGCTGTCTGCCTTACTTTCCTCATTTGTAAAATGGGAACAGTAATAGCACCAACTTCCCAGGATGATTATGAGGAACAAAGAAGATAATATATGTAAAGCATTTTGCAAATCTCCAAGTGCTATATAAATGCTTGTTATTGTTAGTTGTTGTTGTTATTTTGTTAATCCACCTAGAAATCAAAGAGAAGAGATAATGAGGATGACAACTACAACAATGACACTGTATTTACACACTGCCTCTCTCCAAGGAGCTCAAAAAAAGCAAATCTTATCATTAAAATAACAAGCCCACTGCCAAAGTCACAACAACAATAATTAGTAATCACATTTATGTTTTCAAATGACTTCAGGAATACTAATGAAGCTTTCACCATCCCACACAAAGTCCCACTTTGGAGAAAGAAAGAAGCTTACAGAAGGATAAAAAATGCTCAGCTCACCAAAAGCAAACTTCAATTTCAAAGTTCTTCCCCTCTCTGGTTGAGGTCTCAGTCCTGGTCAAAAATGCCCATTCCCTCCCTGTCACAGTATCCTCAACATGCTTTAACAGATTTTTTTCAGACTCTTGACAGGAAAAAATGTAGGCCAAGACCCTAATAATAGTTTGTAAACTTTCTAATGTTATATATCCTGTGAATTTTTATAATTGGGTAGGAGGGCAGCCCAGTGTTGGGAACTGAGTACTAGTGTGTTAGTTGGCAGAGTTCAAGTTTTAGCTATAATAATTATCAGGTGTGTAACCTTGGGAAAATGACTTCATCTTTCTAAGCCTCAGTTTCTTCATTGGCAAAATGGGAACAATATTACTTATACGAACCTCACAGGATTGCTATGAGGAAAGAGCTTTGGAAGTACAAAGCTATTATAATTTTGCAGTATTGATGTGAGATCTAAGAGAATTCTAAAATAGTACTTTTCTTATTACCATATTGCCTGACCCTCAAACTCTGCCCTAAATTCAACTGGCCTCAAAGGAAACAAAAATACCTGGACAAATTCATGGAAAGGGAATGTTCTAAGTCCTCGCCTTTGCACAATATTGATAGAATTTGAGGATTTATTCAGGTCTTCTCCAGGGAACCTGCTAATATCCTCACATGTTGGCCCAAGTAACACATGCTATGCTTCTGTCTGAGATCAAACCACAGTCCTGTTCAATTTCATCACATTTTACCCAGTTCATAATCTTATACTCTCCTAGAACCTCCTTAGGTTTTCCTACCTATTACAAATAGGTATCACACACGATCAGGGTCAGAAAATATATATATGTGTATATATATATATGTATATATATATATATACATATATATATATACACATATATATATTTAAGCATTCCCCCCTTCACCCAATCTTCCAACAACCATTCACAGCCAAGAGATACTTCTGAAAAGAAGAAGGAAGGATGAAATTATGCCAACTTAGTTCCAATTCCTGGGTGTCAAATCACATCCCCCAAAACTCATTGTTTTGGAAAGATGTGATCCTGACTGGGAAGGCAACAGCTTGTTTTTAGAGAGGGGCATTGATGCCACCTGGACCTGAGGATTTATAAACCCACCCCAAGAGAATCTAGTTTTTCTGTTGGAGATGCAAGCCGTCAAGCCTGACAAGGAAAGGTAATGGAGTGGGAAGGAAGGGATTGTAAATACACAGTCAACCAGCAGGGGAAGATAAGAGACAGGGCCACAGGAGGTTACTCAGTACTTTGTTTCAAAGCACTTCTCAATTATTTCTTCCAGGACCCTATGAAGAAGGATACAAGTAGAATCTGCAATCTACAAATGGAAAAACTAAGGCACCAAAAGATTATGATTTGTGGTCCAAAGTCACCCAGAAAGTTAGTGGTAGAGAAAGGAATAGAATCCAGGTCTCCTGACTTATCTGCCCATACTCCATCTTTGAAACCTGTTTCTTAAAGTTGGCTGAGGGGAGAGGGAGTCCAACTGTTGTCATTCCCCTGGGGGTCTTAAAGATTAAAACAGTTGGAAAGGAATCTGGTGAACAAGGAATGGGGCCCATTTGGGGCATTCTAAAGTGGAAAGGAGCAGAGGCAAACAACTACCTGTTGAAAATGCTAGAGACATCATGCAGAGTTAAACATGTACTAGCTATGTGATACAAAAAGGAGAAAAACTTAAGGGGGAAAAACAGAAAAGGAGAACTGACAAATCTCAGTAAATGAATGGGATTTTAAGTAGTTCTGTTTGCCACTGAAAGTTCTAAATAAATAAGTTCTAAATAAAATAAGCTACCTGTAAAGTCTCTCGACAGCAGAGCAGCCAAGAAAATGCTTGATGTTGATGTTTAAATTTTCATTACATCATAGGTGTATCCTACAAACTCAACAATAAACATTAATTGTATAATGCAGAGCAATGGCCTTAAACTCAAATAGAAACAGGGTTGTTAATCTGTACATAAAAATTCCCATAGGCCACTTATTGACTTAATTTTAAAATATAAGATTACCTATGTTTTACTGTATTTCTATTTGTTTTGTTAAATATTTCCCAATGGCATAATAATTGGTTTCTTCAGTAAGTGCTGTGGCCCACAAGGTAGTGGTACAAGGCATTGTCAGTTACTACAAGAGACAAACAGAATATAGTGACTGCACTCAAGGAGCTGACAATAAGAAAGAGAAGAGACATATATAATTAGCTTTAGTAAAAAAATAGAAAATAAGTTTATAAGAGAAAACAACAGTTTAGTTCTGAGGAAGTAGAAAAGATTATTTCTGAAATAGGGATGATGAGAAGAGATTCCACTGAGGAAGTTAACATTTCATCTGTATCTTAAGATATGTGTGGAAGTACAAAAGATGTATATGAATGAGAGTCTAATTACAGGGGAAAAAATTCAGAGAAAAAATACAAGATGTGTCTTTGGAAGAATAAGCAATTCAGTTTGAATGAAGTAGGTAGTAAATGAAGGTGAATGGTATGAAATAAAATTGCAAAACTAGGTGAAAGTCAAATGATAGTGGTCCTAGGATATCAAGTAAAGGAGTATGGTCTTAATAAAGCAGGCAACAAGAAGCCCCTGAGTTTCTTTAATCTGAGGAGTGATAAAAAAAATCATACTTGTACTTTAAAAAGAGTAATTTGGTATCAATATAACATTACAGGAGAAAGAGGTTAGAAGCAAGGAGAATGGTTAGGAGACTGCTGTAATAGTCAACTTTATACTACCTGGACTACTGTAAAATTTACATTCTTGTAAATCTAAGCCCTAAGGAGATGAAAAAAAAAAGGGATTAATTATTTTGCATTGTGAGGAATCATATGTGTGTTGAAGGTTTAGATTTTTTTATACTAATACATACTATAAGGCATATATAATACTTTTTTTTTTCTACACCCCCTAATATATACCATATCTATTTAAGCGGAAGGACATGGAATACCTTAGTGATCAATTACCTATTCCAGAAACAGGATTGGCTCTGGGCAGAAACACATTGAACTCCCAGATTAATCATCCTTTAAAAAGTCAGTAAATGTTTGAAAGTGAATTTCACTAACAGCAAAACAATGCAGTGGAGAATACAGGATCCAAATCAGAGGGAGAAAGGGTCCAGTGGGAGCATCACTCCAATTCCATTCAAATGACCAAAAATGCAAAGCACAGGAATTTATCAAGCACCAACTATTTACAAGGTACTGTCCTAGGTTCTAAGGATACAAGTATAAAGAATAAAAGAATACCTCCTCACAATGAACTTAATTACCTTTAATGTGTGTGTGTATATATATATACACACACACACATATGTATATATATATTATGAATATAAAATGAATAAATATCAATATATGTAAAGTCATTAAATCTAACTTAGTCTGGAATGGGTCCTAGTAATTGTGAGATCCAGAAAGGCTGCATGGAGATGCCCATACTGTGTTTTAAAGGAAAAGAGGGACTCTCAAGAAGGAAGTAGAAGAATATACATTTTAGGCATTAGGGACAGCCAGAGCTGAGACACTGAGATGGAGTATCCAATTCGTGGAATAAAATAGCACAATGAATAAGGAGATGTTTCTTCAGAAAAAAAAACTAAAATTTTGTTTCAATATATGCTTTTTTAAAAACCTAATCAATTGACTCAAATCCATTTTAAAGAGGGAGGCATTGTAAATGAATCTAATGAAAAGGAAGGACCAGCAGTTAAATGTGCAAAACTAAAGCTGAACATGCCCTCCTGGGGACTTTGTCTTTTGAAGTTCAGTCTGTCCTCAGCCAACCAGAGAGGACTAGAAGACCAAGGGGAACACAAAATAGTTAGGAATAGCAGCAGCTTTGGCTTAACAAGTCCAAGAACATACAGTTGCTGTTGTTTAAGAGTCAAATAGACCACCTTGCTTCCATATTCATACTATTTCAGTGTCCCAGGCCAAAAAGATCAAGGGCAGGGTTTGGAATTAGTTCAACAGGCTTGAAGAGTTTCTAAAATCTGATCTCAAAAATGACAAGGAAATAATAGGGCAATACCCTTCACTCTTACAACTGGAAACAGTCATAACATGGCTAATATGGGAATTTATTTTGCCTGAACATGACTACTTTGTTCCTTGTTTTTATCTTTTTAATGGGAAAGTGGAGAATGAGGAAAGGAGGGAGGAGGGAGAAAAAACAAATGCTTGATCACTGAAAAAAACTTAATAAAAAAAGAAGATCTATGGGACTCAGACAACAAATCAACTCAATTGATGCTATCATTTTGAGGTCTTCAAGCAGAGGCTAGGTAAGTACTTGTCAAAGTCTCTTTAAATAGGTATTATGTTCTGGTTGTGGTTTGGATTAGATGACCTCTGAATCTAAGGATTATGAATACCAACAAAACTGGCTTGCCAAAATACCTACAAATCATCCCTAGAAGTCAAGTAAGACACCAATGGACAAAGTCCCTGAGGATGGAGAGAATTGTGCCAACTGTGACAGCATTATGGATTCTAGGTGAAGAACAAAAAGGAACAAAAATGGGACATCCTTAAAGATTACATTTTTTAAAATGAAAACTCCCCCAAAACTGGGAACAAAATGGATATTTAATTTCTGGGGCATGATTGAACAAAAAGTGGCATAGAAATGTAACAGAATGTTATTGTACCATAAGAAATAAAACACAAGTAATTCTAAGAAACAAGGAAAGTCCTAAATAAACTGATGCAGAGAGAAGGGAAAACCAGAAAAAAATAATACACAAAATGGATACATTTATGTAATCAAAAAGAACAATTAAAAAGTAGCAGAATTCTGAATAATCAGACCTGTCTACTAGATGATGAAAAACCATTCTGTTCTTTTGTTGAAGAAATGTGAACTATGGGTGAAAAATGTGGCAGACATTTCCAGATAAGGTCACTGTCTTAGTTGGTTTAACTGTTTTTCTTTATTACAAGAGAGTGCTTAATGGTGGTTTTAGAATCTCCAGAAATAATGTGATGTAAAAAACAAAGGGTATCAATAAAACTTAACAGCATGCAGTAGATGAAGGGAGAAATACTGTTTGCTAATATGGTTGCTGTCATAAAACATAATTTTTTTCTTAGTTTGAGTTAAAGATTTCTCCCATGGCACAATGTTGATTATGATAAGTGATATTTCATGGACAGTGGGAGGGAGGACTTTTCTTTCATTTGGATCTTTAAACCACATTAAACAAAGCAAAAACATAAATGGTTTCATTCTCAATTTGGAAGAGGATTTACTGCTGCTTACTATGTTCCTGATCCACTTCCTTCCTTAAAAAAAAAAAAGACCTCATTTCTCCATTTTATGACATCCATCCTTCACTCTAGGTAAAGAAGGTCAAATTCTAAGGTAGGATGGTGCAAGTCTTTAGAGCAATAATTAGAGATATGAAAACACCAATGATAAATCAGACAGATTATTTTTATGAGGAAGTATTGCTCATTAATGGATTATTTATAATGCCAAGATGATCACGCGATCTGACAACTTTTGACCTCTGGAGAATGGATTGCAGAGGTTTTGTTGAGAACTGAAAAATACTAACTAAGATCAAAATGAAAGAATAAAAGTTGATGGCTGTGGTTTTAAAAAACACAACTAATTAGCACTCTATGCTAACAAACCTGAATAGAAACATTCAAAACCTCAAATCCTTGAGATTCAGAGCTGGTGGCTACCTTAAAACAAGATACAAGACAATCACCATTATTATCTGGTATTTCTATGGTCCTCTTTATTGGCCTAGCACTTTACAGTCATTAATATCTTCTTGCAAACATCACATGAGGCAGAGCAGTGCTATTTAACTCATTTTTCAGATGGAGAAACCAAGACCCAGAAACTCAATAAATAGACTCTGTTGCCATGGTCACAATGTCTTTTAAGGTAATGGACTAAGCCAGAACTTCTTCCAAATCTTTTGAGTTTGAGTGAAGCCAGTCTCAAAAAGAGAACTAAGTATTCAAAGTTAAGTTTAAAGTTTTGCTGCATCCCACTTACCTGCTCAGAATCAGTTTTCAACCTTCTAATCACCTTCAACCTTCACTCAAGTCCACTGTGGTGCTTTGTGGCATGGAGGTAAAAGGGCTGGGCTCTTAAAGGCTGTGACAGTAGTTCTCAACAAGATGAAAAGGCTATATCTGTTTTCTGAGAACAGGTCAATGTCTTTTGGAGAGGCTAACAAGAGAGTGATCGTGACTTTTTTTTGGCTACAGCAATTTATCAAGATTATCTACTAAGGTGAGGAAAGGTTTTGATCTATGTTAGTGGATAGAGTGCCCATGCCAATAAAATTACTATTCTTTGCAGTACTAAAATAATTCTACTCAAAATATTTCTTTGAGCCTGAGATTTCTCTTGGTTATGGTTAGCCCACAGGCACTGTCTGTTGGCAGGGGATTCTCAGTTCATTCATTGAATCATCTGGATTTATGTGCCAAGGAAGCAAGAGGAAATAGGTCTCTTTGAAATATTAAGTACAATGGAGGGGAAAACATTCTCAGAAGCTCAAAAATAAAACTCGAAACCTAGTCCTAAGCTGTGAAGGAAGACACAGAGGAACTGACAGAAGTATTGTTTTACTGGTCTAGAATTATAAATGGCTAAAAAACCTATAAGGTATACAGGACCAATCAAGAAATTCTCTCTAGCTACACATAGCTAGTAGTTAAGAGGAAAGTTATGAGAGTTAGAATTTGAGTTTTCTGCCTCTTCCCACAAAATGGTCCAATACAGAGAAGGACACACAAAAAAGGAAGAAAACTGAGTACTACCTCTCCAGGATTCAAGTCCAGTGCTTTTTCTATTACCTCAAAAGGATAGTGTAGTGAACTTTAAAAGCCAGGCCTCAAACTTGGATAGGATCCACTGGTTCCAATTCCAGGCCTCCTCCCACTACCCCTTGAGATAAAGTCCTAAAAACCTGATTAGCTTTTTCATTTAACCCATGAAAGAAAATAAATACTTGAAAGTAACTCAAAATTCAAGAAACATGGAAGTGAGAAAGAGAATTGATAACATTCCTGAATGATGTGGAACAAGGGGCAAAAGCCCCCATAGCAAATGACTATTCACTCAGCTGTTCTTTATGGGAGTCATCAAGTCAGATGAATCAGGAAGTCTGCAATGATTGTCTTCAATTGGGTGCAAACATACCAGTGACACTATAAAACAACCGATATTGACTTGTTTTCCTTCTGATATCTTCCAGCCTCCATTCAAAAGTGTCTTCCAGATTGACTGTTTTACTAATAGTCAACATCAAATTCCTAGTCCCTGGGTAGAAAGGTGGTGGGACAGCAGCCTTCATAGCTTCCTCTCAACTGTTGGGGAGTTAGAGAAGTCTAACAAACAGGATAAAATTCCTAGACAACTAACAAGTGACAGAGCGAGTAAGAGAGTTTGCAAATTTTCATTCAATCCTGTAAAAATTAGTTATGAGTAGACAGATATACAGGAATTTTAGGAAGGATGGGTAAACAAACCTTGAAAAAGGAGGAATAAGGAAGAGACAGCTGAAAGTAACACGAAACCCTAGGCCCTGAAAAAATAAGGCAAAAGTTCACCTCCCAGGATTTGGGGTGTGTAGGACTCCCAGGTATGGAGGACTCCTAGGTGTAGAGATGATGACCTCAAAGCAATCAGCATGATGAGAAGGCAGCAAGAAGTCATAATTCAACATTTAAGATTTATCCTTTAATAGATCCAAACTTGTGACACTTGTCCAGGGCATACTTTGTTAATAGGCTCCTAAATATACTACTCCAGCAATTTCACCCCATTATTGCAACAGTCTCAAACTGGGGAAAGTCTATATTTTTGAAAATAACCCAGGGAATTCTAGAAGCTAGCTAGTAAAACCTTTAGGCCAAAGATTAATGAAATACCAGAAGCAAAATCCTTGCACTGTCTGACTTGGCTTCTCCACACTCAGCACCTACTACCTACTACACATGACATCTCAGCACCAACTGAAGAACACAACAAACAATCACACACTAAAAAGATGACACCTAGAGTGCTGCTACCACCAAAACAGCAGCAGCTGACTTGTATATTGCCCTTTATGACTATAAAGCACTTTCTCATTTGAGCCATACAACAAACTTGTGAGATAGTTAAGACATTCATTTTACAGAGGAGCAAACTGAGCCCTGGACAGATCAAATGACTTGTCCAAGAGTCACACAATCAGAAAGAGGTGAATTCAGAATACAAAACTAAGCCCTTCCAATTCCAGATCTAGAACTTTGACTGCTTTAAAAAATAAAAAGTGGGCCAGCTAGGTGACGTAGTGGATAAAGCACCAGCCTTGGAGTCAGGAGTACTTGGGTTCAAATCCCGTCTCAGACATTTAATAATTACTTAGCTGTGTGGCCTTGGGCAAGCCACTTAACCCCATTTACCTTGCAAAAAAATAATAAAAATAAAAAGCAAAATCCAACAATTCCATGATAAGTTGGATGCCTATGTATCTAGTAGCAAGATTATGTATATGTGATCTTTTCCTTTACCTACTTCACTCACTTGAAGGCACCAATCAATAGAGCAGATAAGACAAGTCACCTAGAAACAACTTCCTAATACAGTAGGAAGGACAGAAGTGAACAGAATAAAGTCAACTCAGACAGATCTACCCTATTCTAGGAGATGAAAAGGCAGACATGTTCCATTATTTCCCTCCGAACAAAGGAGGAGGCCTTCTACCCATCTACTTCTCTCATGCCAGTTAATGATCCTGAGAATGACCTACTGCTTGGTCTAGATCTGCCCTGAGTTCCAAAAGAGAGATAACCACCCAAAAGAATAAGAATGCTAGCATTCCAGTTCA
This sequence comes from Macrotis lagotis, assembly GCF_037893015.1. Lineage (NCBI taxonomy): Eukaryota > Metazoa > Chordata > Mammalia > Peramelemorphia > Peramelidae > Macrotis > Macrotis lagotis. Next base: position 52,959,993 of record NC_133665.1, on the reverse strand, counting down.
CTTAAAAATCAGATATCCATACACAGACCCTCAATAATTTATATTACAATTCAGAAATGCTTTACATATTCATAGAAATTCAGACTATTAAAGATAGAAGCGACCTCGTTTGATAGGTGGAGAAATAAACAGAAGTCCTGAATGGTGACTTAACTTGCCCAACATTACACAATTAATGACATGACCAGGACACAAAACTTGTCCTATGACTCCTAAGCTCTTTCCCCTACACCACACCTTCCACAAATGTTAAGTCAATTTTATAGGCATTTATTTATTAAGACCCCACAATTCCAGATGCAGTGTTGGACATCCGGAATGCAAAGACAAAATACAACTTCTCTCCTGAAGCTTCCATTCTAATGGAACATACAAGTCAGAGGATCATAGACTGAGATCTGAAAGGGAACCATCCAGTTCAACTCTGACACAGAGAGAGATAAGTAACCTGCCCAGGGTCACATAGCTATTAAACAACAAGAGGAATATTCAAGTTCACTTCTTCCTCATTTCCTGCTTTTCGAAGTCCTGTTCTTTTCACTACACCATGAAGTGTCTAAGAAAATAACTATAAAAATATATACAAAGTAATTTCAGAGAGAAGAGATCAAGATAGGTCTTGTGTAAGAGTTAGCAACTGAGCTGAGGGAGATAGGGATTCCGAGTGCCCTAGATGAAGAGGGGGAACAAATTATTTGGGACTAATTCATACTTGCTAAAGAATAATTCCCTTCACCACTGAGGGGAAGTGAGTGGGAAGGGGGAGTGGAAAGAAATTTTGTAACTTAAAACTATACATATGCATATGGATGAATGTAAAAAAAAATAAAATAGATGAACTTAAAAAAAAAGAATAATTCCCTCTGACTTAATAGATCACCACACCAAATAGGGCCTAAGAAGTGAATTGTTCATTGACAAATCTCAGTTGAGATTCACTACATGCTTGTATGAGGTATTGTTGGGAATTTAGAAGCATATACTACTATTTCTACTCATATTACTGGACCTATTTTCTTCTAGAAATCTTAGTTATACCAAGAGGAGAAACTACAGGTGTGATGTTTAACTAGCACCTGACAATAACCTTACCACTACCTAGCATTAATACAAGAACTTTTTTCTGTGAATTCAAATTACTTTCATATGACTTCATTTGTCTTTCTAACATCTCTACATACCTATTAAGAAGATAGCAAGGAGGGGGGGGCTAGGTGGTGCAGTGGATAGAGCCCCAGCCCTGGATTCAGGAGTACCATCCTTCAAATACAAGCTCAGACAATAATTACTTGGCTGTGTGGCCTTAGGCAAGCCACTTAATCCCATTTGCCTTGCAAAAAACTTTTAAAAAAAAAAAAAAAGGATAGTAAGGTACAGGGGAGCAGATCTTTAGGCTGGGATTGACAAACTGACATAATATTTTATCTTTCCAGGCCTCTCCTCTGTAAAATAGGCAGCTTTGGATTTCTAAAAATCTTAGTCTTAGGAGGGCAAAAGCAGGTATTATAATTCTACTTAATAGAGACCAAGAAGAACACAGAGGTCATGTTTTCTTGCATAAAATAATAATTGAATTTTGAATCTAGGAACCAAAGATGTTAAACTTCTGCATAAAGAACCTATTTTCCACCAGGTCAAACACAAAGTATAATGGTTTTCAGTCTGCTCAACAATAAGAAAGTTGGAAAGATAAGCAACTTGGGGGATTCTTGGGCTTGGAAGGGAAAGAAAAGAATGAATTTTAAACAACTGGAGCACAGAAGGACACATGACCCTTAGACCTGGTTTGAGTTGGCTCCATGCAAGATCAACTTCAGGTCTATTCATTATGGAGTCATCTTAACCACATCTATGGGATGATGGGTTCACACTTTCTGCTGACTCAGGCACTAGAAAATATGATTGTTCTCTACCCTCTTCTGAGTCACCTGGAACTGAAAAACAGATAAAATTAATCCCATTCTCTTCAGTTCACTCTTCATACAATCCAAAGTGGCTTGATATTCTGCTATTGGTACTGCAGAGGAATAATTTCCATGGCTGCCAGGGAATGATCAACTTGAGCTGTAACAACAAAAACTTTCCTTACCAAAATACAAGCAAACAAACACCCTAGTGCTCCACACTTAGGGAAGGACAACTTTCAGAGATAATAAAACTGAGCTTCAAAGAAGTTAGATGACTCACCTAGAGTCACTTTTTAAGGGTCAGTGGCAGAGGCTGGATTTACACTCTTCCCCTGATTCCCAACCCAGTGTTCTTCCCACCACACCACTCAGAGGAAGCATTTAAAATAAATTATTTCTGTGGTTCCACAAATTAGACCTTCTGAGTAGAGACCCAGTTTCACAGAGATCAGTGACCCAGATCACAGAGTATACTTTTCTTCCCCGAGTCTAACATAAAGCCTCACTAGTACAAGCACTGAAACACCAAGTAAATTCATTCTAGACCAAAAATCATTTTGGGATCCCTGAACTCACTGTCTTACAGTAAAAACCTCACTACTCTAGCTGGATGCTCAGATCTGATCAGGCTCAGGCCTGATTTACCCTTCCTGAAACAAAGATAGTTCATTCTCTCCTTCCACTAGAATGGTCTCTTTATGCAGCTATCCCGGAAGAGCTCGGAAGCCCGAGGGCTACGATATTACCCCCGCGACCCCGGCAAATGTTGTTTTAATCAATACTAAGTTCTTCAGTCACATCGCAAGGTGCCCTTCGTCCCCAAAGACACACCAGGAAATAAGAAAAGAGGAAGAACTGGAAGCGGCCACCCAGGACGGGCCCCCGGGCTGCGGGGCCGCCAGCAGTTCCCGGACTGGCCGGGCACCGACTTGCTGTTCCGGAGACCCGGGGAACTGGCGATCCGGACTGACTGGCTCCCCTCCCCCCCTCCTCCCAAAATAAATTATTGAATAAAAACAGGACTTGAGGAATAAGGACAAGCAAGGACAGGCGGGAGCCGAGAGCCCCCCGCGGGAGCAGCACCTTCCGGCGCCCCCGGGGCTCTCCAGGTGACATCTGGCCAGGGGCCACACAAGTCCTCCCTCTGGCCATTTGCTCTGGCCCGGGCTCAAGAACACTTCCTCCGTCCGCTCGGGGCCCCGAGACCCGGGCAGCACAGGGCGGGCTGGCCGCCCCCGGCCCAGAGCCCCCGCGCCCCGCGCCCCGCGCCCCCCGCCCCGCTGAGCCCGTACCTGCCTGTCCTGGGCTGCGCGGACCGGCCGCCCCTCCGGGACCCCCTCGTCCCCGCCCGGGCAGGCGGGCAAGTTCGGGAAGACGCCGGCGGCGGCGGGCTCGGGCTCCTCCGAAACGAACGAGCGCTCCCTCGGGCCGGACCGCCACAGTTTCACTCGGCCCGCGTTCCCTCCGGGTCCCAGGGCCGGGGCTCGGGCGGCCGGAGGGAGGGCCGGGGGCGGGGAGGGGGTGCGGAGGGGAGGGGCCTGGCGGCGGTGCGGATCCCCTCCTCCCTCCCGCCCTCCTCCCCGGCCCGGGCCCGGCCCCGGCCCCGGCCCCGGCGCGCGGCGGCGGGCGAGCGGGCCCGGCGGGGGGCCAGGCCGTGCCCGGAGCCCTCACAGCCCCGCGCTGTCCCGGGCCCCCCCAGCCCAGCCGGGCCCGGCCCCGGGCCTCCCTCTCCCCGCGGTCGGGGGCCGCGCCACAACTTCTGCCTCCGGAGAAAGCCGGGAGAGCGGCGCCGCCCCTGCCGGCCGGCCGTGCCCGCCCGCCCGCCTCCCACAGCCGCAGCCCGGCTCGGTGCGGCGCCGCTCGCCCGGCCGCTTCGCTGCTTCCTCCGCCTCAGCCCGCGGAGCCCGGCCGAGCGCCTCGGGGAGTCCAGGACCCGGGCCTTACGCCGCCTCCGTAGCGCAGCCCCTCACATGGAGTCCGGCAGCTACGGCGCGCCGGGAGCGAAAGCGGCGCTGTGAATCGCGCGCTGAGACTACAAGCTCCAGAAAGCCCGGCGGAGGCCGGGGCGGAAGCGGGGGAGCGGGCCAGCCCGGGCCAGCCCGAGGCATGCCGGGACTTGTAGTTGCGATCGTGGCCGGTGGCCTCTGGAGTCCCCGAGTGGGGATGGATGTTCTCTCTCCGGCCTCAAGTTCAAAGCGCCGGGGCGGCTAGGTGGCGCAGTGGATAGAGCACCGGCCCTGGAGTCTGGAGGACCGCAGTTCAAATGCGGCCTCGGACCTAGCTGTGTGGCCTTGGGCAAGCCACTTAACCCCATTGTCTTGCAAAAACCTAAAAAAAAAAAAATCCTTGAAGGACATTTAAATGTGTATAAACACATATATTTCCAAAGTTCAAAGTTGAAGGGCCCCGAGTGTATGTGGTGGAATTATGACTACATACCCCAGGATGCTAGGAAGAGGGGAGTGCCAGGCGGATCGCCCAAAGACGACCCCCTCACCACCTCAGACCCAAGGAACCCTCTGCCTCCTCGTCGCCCTGCACCCTTGTCCCAGACCCAGGGACTCCCCTATGTGCTTATATCCCTAGCTTCAAGGATCCCTCTGTCTCCCTAGCGCTTCCATCCCCTGCCCCCCAGGACACCTCTGCTTCCTGAATGCCCCCCACATCTCTCTGCAGGAAAGGAACTACCCCGCCTCCTCAGTGTCCCTGTATTCCCGACCCCAAGGACTAATTCAGAGCTCCCACAGCATCCTTCATCCCTGTCCCAGCTTCAGCGACTCCCCTGTCTCCTCAACCCCTCTAAACCCTCTTCCCTTTGTGCTCTCACATTCCCTTGCCCCTTTATTCCAGTCCCAGGGATATCCCTCCTCAATCTCTTTATTTTGCTTCCTCCATTCCCCCCAGGATCAATCTTGTTCAGTTTTTTTTATGTTCAGACCGTATCAGTTTCTTTGAAACCCCTCATCTCCTCAGGATCATTTTGTTTTTACATTCTGCCTCCCCAGACTTTCTAAAGACTATTTCTTCATTTTGCCTCAAAACCTTTCTCAATTCCCATCTGTCTTTTGTTTCAGCATCTTCAGAAGGAACACCTCAAACTGTATCAGACCTCAAACTCTCTTCAGTTCCCATTTGCTCAGAACCTCTCCTAGCTTTCTCATTCTACCTCTTCAGTCACCTCCCATCCTTTTTTAAAAAATGTTTTTATAATGAACTAGAAAACCACAATAAATCAGCATCTACTATACAAAAAAAAGTGTAAGGGGGGGTTGTATATGAAAATGTGAATACATTCCTCACATCTTGGTTTTTTTATATATATTAAATTTAACATTGTTGCGATGATATTCCTTTTCTCTGAGAGAAAAATAACAGACTAGAAATATATCTATCTGCCCTACTAAATATTGCTAGTCTGAGAGTTAGGATTGATTCAGAACAAAAAGCTGCTTTTCTGACCTTTTTCTCTTAAGGGAGAGGGTATATCAAGTTTGGTCTTCCAGTTTGATTCCTTATCACCAAATGCAGGTTACAAGAAAATCCAGACACCAAAATCCTTTCTTGAACTAAACTGCCAAGCATTCAAACTGCTATAGAGAGCTAAACTCCAATGGGCTGTCCACATTGTTCAAATGCCAAATGTATGCTTCTCTAGAAGTCTACTTTATGGGGAATTCACATAGGACAAGTACTCACCGTGGGAGTCAGAAAAAAGCAATAAAAGGACATTTTCAAGGTCTTTCTTAAGAACTCTGAAAGTAATTGTACAACATAGGAGGTACTGGCAATAGACTGTCCAACATGGTGTGCTTTCATCCGAGAAGGTGCTGTATAAGCAAAGCAGAATTGAAAGTATCTTAAAGTAAATTCAAGATATACAAGTTTAGAGAATCCACCCCAGGTGTTCTCATGGACTATTTGTGTCCACCCTGTGGTGGAGCATTCCAAGCTCTTATTGGTCTGATTATCCCACAGTAGAACACACTATAACTTGGCTCATAGTGATGTTGTTTTGATTCTCTTTAAAGATGAAGGACTACAACCAATATGAAAAAAAATCATAAATGGTAAATAGTGAAAAAATCCATTTATCCAAACTAAGAGCAAAAACAAATCAGAGAAGTTATATAGATTAGAATATACACAGAGTGAATAAACTCTTCTGGTAGAAGGGACACATCTCAGTTCAATAGAGAGATTCTGATCTCATCCAAAGGGAAATTCTCTGAAGTCTCTAGAGAGGCAGGCTGGAAATCAGTCATGTTGAAGGGCCACTTCCCTTATGTGTTTGTTTAAAAATAAAGAATCTCTCCTTCCTGGAGTTGGTCCCAAAGAGATTCCAAGAAGACATTAGTATTGCCTTGGGACTCTTAAAAATGCTCTGTTTTCATCTGGGGAACCTGAGAAAAAAAACAAAGGACAAAACAGGAGTGCCATGATGATTCAAAGGGGATTAAGAAGGGAGTTGTGTTTTCAAGGATCCTTCAGATCATAGATCAGATGTTTTAGGCTTTGATAGACCTTATTGTCCAAACTAAACTTGAATCAAAGTCTTTATTGTTAGTCTTGGGGCCAGTTCTCTGGAGATAGAAGAGGGTCTATTTCTTTTCCCTGGCCTGCTTTAGTAAGGGGCAGTGAGTAAATTGCTATGTTCAACGATATGTATCTTCACCAGTCCCTAAATCTGGCCATTAGTATCTGTAAGGCAGAAGTAGAGGGTAGTGATGGCTCTTCCCTCTGACTAGAGAAAATATCCTCTCTAGTAATGCTCATCCAATTCCCACTCTCATAGGAGGACTGAGGATAACCATTTAGAAAAATATATTTATTAAGGTACTATAGAAAACTCCCTCAAAGGTCTAAGATATACACCAGAGGTCCTTGGGAAGAATAGGCTGAAACAAAGATAAGGAGGTACCTATATAATAACATTTGTGATTAAATATACACCATTTGGTTACTAGAAGTCCTTTTTTTAATTCCACAATCAAAAAGTATTTTCTGGTAGAAGGGAGATATATATTCCTTAAAGTTTGCCCCCTCCCTTGGGTGGCTATCTTGTTGTATACTCTTGACTGGAGCTCTTTCACTATTAGACTGGTCCATTGCTTGATTGACCTACTGCTTGATTGAACAATTGTCAAACTTTCTTCTGCTATTTAAAGCCCCCATAGATTGGTTAGCTTGTTTAACTCATGACATTACCATTTTGACCCAATTAAAGAGGAGTTTACATTGGAAAAAATACACACACACACACACACACACACACACACACACACACTTCAAATACACATACATACCTGTGTATATATTTATAGGTAGATGGATATATACACACAAGTTCAGAATGTTTTACAATATCGTAGGGTATAAATAGCTCATGTGAACACCTGAGTTAGATTTTCTAAATTTGCACATCTCAAATTTCCTTTGAACTAGTAAAGATCTCCCTAGAGAGGTGGTCTTTAAGCTGAGACATGTAGGAAGTCCAGGAGGTGACTGTGAGGAGGGAGAGCATTCTAGATATAGGGGATAGCCTGTGTAAAAGCAGAGCTGGGGGACTGACTTAAATGCTATGAAATAGCTTAATGATATTAAACAAATATTTAATAAGGGTCTACTATGTGCAATGATAAAAAGACAAAAAGAAAAAAAAATCCTTGCTTTCCAGAAGCTTTAGTTCTACTTGGGATACATACAATTTGTGAACAGAGAAGTAAATATAAAAAAACTGGAGGACAGAGAAAGTACTAACAACTAGAAGGAGGAGGAAAGGTGTCCAGTAGGAGGTGGCACATGAACTGAAATTTGAAAGAAATGAGGAAGGACAATTTTCCAGAGATGGGAGACCTCATGAGCAAAGACTTGGAAGTGGAAGTAGAATACTGAAATAGGGCACAGTCAATAAGCAGATAAAGCTGAATCAGAGTAAGAAAACAGGACTGTCTAAGGAAAGTAGATTGGAGTTTGATTGCCTATGACTGATTTATTTTGTTGACTTGACCCTAATTAAGACTTTCAAGGCTAGAGAAACCAGCTCCTTATCCTGTACCCTCCCCTCCCATTTGTTGTTATATACTCAAATCACTCCCTAATGCTGAGAAGTTGGGTTAAACCAGACAAATCCCCCCTGAACTAGGAAGAAGCCTGAGAAGCTCACACAAGAATCATCTGTTACTCATTCCTTACTCATCAGTTATTTCCAGGTACTCTCTCCATTTCAAATATACTCCCTGGGTCAACAGTCTCTGATCTATAAACCAATTCAAAAATCATCTTCTTTAAAAAGCCTTTCCTGTGCTGAAATTTAGCTGGAAAAAGAGAAGATTTTTGGAAAGACTTGTTCTATCTGACTCCAAGGAGTAGAATTAGGAGCTTGGAACAAAGAGAAAAATTTAGGCTTGATTTAAAGAAAAACTTCAATCAGAATTATGTAAAAGTAGAATAGACTACCTCAAGAAGCAATGGGTACATCCTCATTGGAGGTTTTATATATAACACACTAAGTGTACACTAAGTGTGTTATATATAGTGGGGATTCTTTATTTCTGTACAGGTTGATCTAGATGACTACCATTTTCCCTTCCCACTCTGAAATTCTGTAGTTTTGTAGTATAGAGGCACAAATGTCAAAAAATTCTGATGTTAAAAAATTGTACTCTTATCCAAAAAGGTTGGGAATCACTGTAACAATAGAGAAGTGCATTGGACCTGGTTAGGATATTTGGTTTCTAAGCTTGATATACATTTGTGTTTAGAGAGGGAATTTTCTTAATTTTTTTTATTAGTATACCCTGAATTTCCCTTCAGCACACTAGTGGGTAGGACCTAGTCTCCTAATTCATTTCTCCAGAGATGAAAGAACTCCAGGGACACTGGTCTCTTCAAGATGGAAACTGGAAGAAGACCCACCTAACAAGCAGGAAATTGGGGTTCCAGGCTCATCTCTGTTCTCTACCTGTGACCTCCCCAATCAGATTAATTTCTCTCTTTGGATTTCATTTTCTCATCTGTATAAGGGGAGTTGAACTAGATGATCTCTAAAGTCTCTTCCAGTTCTGATATTCTGTTTTCTATAATCTGTTAACTTGGAAAAGATCCTGTAATCATTAAAAACTTGCAAACAGGAAAATAGAGGTACAGGAAATCCAGGGTCTGGGCAGTCACAGGAAGGAAGCCTGGCTCTCTCCTTCCTTCTCATCCATGTGGCTCTAAGGAAATATCTTCCCAACCCCCTCCCAGGGGTGAGAGGAATAGAATAGGGTGGAAGGGAGGAAGGAAGGACTGGAGGAGGCTAAAACTAGGATTCCTGAGGGAGAAATCCCTGGAATGCAAATCCCAGACATCAGAACCTAGTGACCTGCATCCATTTTCTCACCTATAATCTGACAGACACTCCATTCAACTCCCAAGTTTCATATAAAAACCATGCCTATTTTACTGCTCAGTATTCCCTGAGTTTTGGGGGATAACAGCATCAATATTTCATGCTCTAAGCATATAGCACTTTACAATGTTATCTCATTTGATCCTTACAACAACCTTATAATATTATGGCTGTGATATTATTATCCTCATTTTTATAGTTGAGGCAACCAAGGATAAGTGACTTGCCCAAGATTACACAGCTAGAAATTAAAACATATCTGAGGTACCACCTCACACCTCTCAGACTGGCCAATATGACCAGAAAGGACAATGATCAATGTTGGAAGGGATGTGGGAAATCTGGGACACTAATACATTGTTGGTGGAGTTGTGAACTTATGCAATCTTTCTGGAGAACAATTTGGAATTATGCTCAAAAGGCAGCAAAAATGTGCATACCCTTTGATCCAGCAATACCACTACTGGGTCTATACCCTGAAGAGATTATGATAAAGGGTAAAAACATTACTTGTACAAAAATATTCATAGCAGCTCTGTTTGTGGTGGCAAAGAACTGGAAATTGAGTCAATGTCCATCAGTTGGGGAATGGCTTAACAAACTGTGGTATATGTATGTGATGGAACACTATTGTTCTATTAGAAATCAGGAAGGATAGGAATCAAGGAAGCCTGGAAGGATTTGCATGAACTGATACTGAGCAAGACAGGGCAACAATCAGGCACAATTTTGGGATATCTGTGATGGAGAATGCCATCTGTATCCTGAGAAAGAATTGTGGAGTTTGAACAAAGACTAAAGACTATTACCTTTAATTAAAAAATGTTATGTAATTCTGCTATATCACATACTTTATATTTCTTCCATAAAGATATAATTTCACTCTCATCACATTCAAATTAGATCAATACATACCATGGAAATCATGTAAAGGCTAACAAACTGCCTTCTGTGGGGGGTGGGAGGAGGGAAGCAAGATTAGGGGAAAAATTGTAACATTGAAAATAAATAAAATCTTTCCCCAAAAAATAAAAATAATAAAATAAAATGGGAAGAGAAAAAAAAAAGACTCCACAGCTAGTAAATATCTAGAATGGAAGCTTTCCTGACTCCAAATCTGGTAGAGGTATGATGTTCTTATATTCTTCCCACAGTCCTCTTCATTGTGGGTAATAGAAGAGGAAGAAAAGGGCCATCCTAATACCAGAAAGTGTCTGCAATAGGGCTAAAGGCTGAGGGAAAGACTGCTCTGGGCCTAACTCACTCTTTTCTGAATGGTGATTTACCACCACCTAGTGTCAAAATGCAGAAGGGTGGTCCTTCTCAGAATTCCAATTCCGGGCAAACCAGTACCTTTAATTCTGTCCTACCACTAAGTTAAAAATGACAGCTGGGAAAGCACCACAAAACTCATGCCTTCTAATCAACATCTTTAAAAAAGTAACGGCTGGCCACAAAGCCCTGTAATCTCCAAAGAAATTATATAGGAGACGAGTTCTTATCTCATAGTGTCCCCAGTGTAATTGGGGAGGTGGGCATATTCATGGTTATAGGGGAGAGAAACTAAGAAAATTTTCTCTACAACACAAATGAACTTTTAAAGATAAATTTGATTGTGTGAGGACCTGGAATGGAGACCTCAGGACTGTGGTAGAACAGACCATGGCAACTACCTTGTGGGCAAGGAAACATGCCTCAACTTATAAGTCTCATAAGGGGACCCAGGACACCCCAAACCCATTGTAAATGTGTTATCTAATTGTTTTCTAATTTATTTTTTAATTAGGATCTTATTTTAATATGACTTGAATTTCCAATGGTATCCTTTCTTCCTGGTTATTATCTTTTCCCTTAGAAGAAAAACAAAAAGAAAGTAAAATTGTTTAACAATCAAGTCTGACAAGCATCTACAAAGTTCCACAATCATAGCTTTCTACCTCTCAAAGAAGTAAGATACATTTTCTTCTCATCTTTTGGGTTGAGCTTTGTTTTAGTCATGGTTAGACAGATTCAGTTGGTTTTTTGTTATTCTTATTTGTTACATACTATTATAATCATTATATACATTGTTTTTCTAGTTCTAGTTACTTTAATCTATATTAGTTCCAGGAAGCCTTACCATGCTTCTTTGAAGATTTCATATTCATTGTTTCTTATAGCAAAATAATATTCTGTTACATTCACGTGCCACAATTTATTTAACCCACAATCCATGGCCATTTCTCTTGTTTCCAGATCTTTGCTTCTATAAAAAGTCTGGCCATGGAACTTCCTATCTTTTATCTTCTTGTTTGCATATTCTTAACAGTGGGATTGTGATCAAAGGTCAAAGACATTTTAGTTGTTTTTTAAAAAGCATAATTCTAAATTATTATTACAGAATTTTTGGCCCAATTCACAACTCCCCTAACAATAAATTAGTGTGCTTGAATTTCCATAACATCCCTAGCATCTAATATTTCCATCTTTGCTCATAATTATCAATTTGCTGAGTGTAAAATAAAACCTTATTCATTGCTTTGATTTAAATTGTTCATATTCTTATTCTTATTATGTTATTACTATTTGAAACAATCTTTTACATTACAGTAGCATATTTCTCATTTTCTTCACCTTGGGGACAGTTGGGTACAGTTGCCAGAGTTGGATCCCCATGGTGTAATTAGCTAACACCAATCTCTTATTCCTAAAAATTGTTCCTAAAAATCTCAGTATTATTAAGAACTTTAGAGTACTAAAATAGGATCCAGAAAATCTTGGTTTGAAATCTACCCTTGAATACTTATTAGCTATGTAACCTTAAGCAAGTCACTCACGGAATTTTAATTTGTTCCTTCATGAAAAAATGGTAGTACCATTGCCAGCCTCATAGACTTGTTAGAAAAGCACTTCTTAAAACCTCAGAACACTATAGAATGATAACTTGTTACTCCTATCTTTTGCAATCCATGTTTGGGAAGGAAAACCTGTTCTTGAAAAATGGTTAAGACAATCTCAACTTGATGACTTCCAAAAATAGATGATTCACTAGCTTCTGAAGTAATCCAATCCACATTGAATGATTCTAATAGTTTGGAAGTTTTTTCTTAAAATGAAACATAATGAAGTATAACATACATGGGGTAGATCAACCTCAATTGCTGGTTACCTCTCAACCTGCTACTTGACTCATTCATTCTTATCATCCTGACTTTAGGGCAATTCAGAGATGTTTAGATTTTTTTTCTCAGTAATTGATAAAATTGCAATCTTGTTCTCATTTATCAGTTAGCTCAGAGCCCCATCTAAATTTATTGAATATTATTTAATAAATAAGAGAAACCTCTTTTCCCATAAGCATTTGCTAATTTCTTTCTATATATTAAAATCTTTCATCTCCATAGATTAATATTAAAGTTATTTACTATACAGTTTATTAACAGTGCAATCAACCATAATAAAATGACAAAAATTACTATTGATAATATCTTATCTGTGAGAAAGATAGCCAGAGTTCATTTTAACCATCATTATACTTAGAGCTGACATTTTACTTTTGATAATGGCTTTTAGGTAGTTTAATAACTCTTATGTGATCTCTTCTTGATCTTTCTAAGTCATTTGTTTTTCCTATGAGACATTTCACATTTTCTTCTATTTTTTCAGTCTTTTGATTTCATTTTGTTGTTTCTTCATGTCTCATGGAGTTTTTAACTTTCACTTGACCAATTGTAATTTTTAAGGAATTTTTTTTAGTGAGGCTTTATAACACTTAAGCCATTTGGCCAATTTGGATCCCCCCCCAATAGTATTTTGTTTTTTCTAATTACATGTAAAGATAATTTTCAACATTCACTTTTATGAAATTTTGAATTCCAAATTTTCCTTCCTTCCATTCCCTCCCCAAGATAACAAGCAATAGGATATGTTATGAATATGCAATCATACTAAACATATTTCACCTTGGTCAGGTTGTAAAATCAGAATAAAAGAGAAAAAAACCACAAGAATGAAAAAACAAATTTAAAAAAAACTGAAAATACTGTGCTTTGAACTACATTTAGATTCCATAATTCTTTCTCTGTATGTAGATGGCATTTTCTATTACAAGTCCTTTAGCATTATCTTTGATTACTGTATTGATGAAAAGAATTAAATCTATCATAGTTGATTATCACACACTAGTGCCCTGGTATCACTTCTCATAAATCTTTCCAGGTTTTACTAAAATCTGCTTGCTTGTCATTTATAATAGAACAATAGCATTCCATTACAATTATACATCACAATTGATGGACATCCCCTCAATATCCAATTATTGGATAGCAAAAAAAGAGTTACTATAAATATTTTTGTACATGTGGGTCCTATCCCCTTTATAAGATCTCTCTTGAATACAGACCCAGTAATGGATCAAAGTGGATCATTCATTTTTTTTTTAGGTTTTTGCAAGGTAAACGGGGTTAAGTAGCTTGCCCAAGGCCACACAGCTAGGTAATTATTAAGTGTCTGAGACCGGATTTGAACCCAGGTACTCCTGACTCCAAGGCCGGTGCTTTATCCACTACGCCACCTAGCCGCCCCTGGATCATTCATTTTTACAAGATTTCTAAATTCCATTTTTTTTCTCCCTATCTCCCCTTCTGTTTTCTGGAAAGGGTAGTTTGATATAGAATATACATGTGCTATCATGTCAAATATATTTTCTTATTAGTCTCAGTTGTGGAAAGGAAATCAAAAGGGAAAAAAACACTAGTCAGAATAAAGTAACTGAAAAAAGTAATTTTTGATCTGCATTCAGAGTCCATCATTTCTTTATCTGGATATGGATAACATTTTCCTTTATGAGACCTTTTTACTTGATTTGGATTATTGTATTGCTGAAAAGAATTGAGACCTAAAAAAAAAAAAGAATTGAGTCATTCCTAATCGATCATCACACAATATTGCTAATACTGTGTACATTGTTTTTCTGGTTCTGCTTATTTCATTTTGTATCAGTTCAGACAAGTCTTTCCAGGTTTTTCTGAAATGTACCTGCTCATCATTTCTTATTGCACAATAGTATTCCGTTACATTCATATGCCACTGCTTATTCAGCCATTCCTCAGATGATAGGCAACTCCTCAATTTCCAATACTTTGCCAGCACAACAATGGCTACTATAAATATTTTTACAGATTCTTTCTCCTTTTTTTATGATCTCTTTGGGATATAGACCTAGTAATGGGCATTACTGTGTGATGATTTGCATAGTTTGGTTTCCCTTTGGTCATAGTTGCAATGTTCCAAAGGACAGAATGGATGGATCAAATCACAACTCCACCAACAATGCATTAGTGTCCCAATTTTCCCACATCCACTCCAACATTTACCATTTTCCTTTTTGTCATATTAGCCAATTTGATAAGTATGAAATGGTATCTTAATTTCTCTGATCAATAGTGATTTAGAATGCTTCTTCATATGCCTATAGATAGCACTGATAGCTTCATCTGAAAACTGCATGTTCATATCCTTTGATTATTTATCAATTAGGGAATGGCATGTATTCTTATAAATGTGACTCAGTTCTCTATATATTTGAGAAATGAGGCCTTTATCAAAAACACTGATATTGTTTCCCAGCTTTCTGCTTTCCTTTTAACTTTGACCACAATGACTCTGTGCAAAAACTTTTCAATTACTGTAATCAGAATTGCCCATTTTGCATTTCATAATGTTCTCTGTCTCTTTCACTTTTAAATTCTTTCCTTCTCCATAGATCCAACAGGTAAATCCTTCCTTGTTCTGCTAATTTGCTTATGGTATCACCTTTCATATCTAAAGCATTTACCCATTTTGACTTTATCTTGACATACATGTAAGATGGTCTTAATCTGGTTTCTGACTTACTATTTTCTAGTTTTTCCAGCAGTTTTTGTCAAATAATGAGTTATTATTCCAGAAGCTGGATTTAGCAAATAGTCTTTGGATTTCTCAGATTAGTCATTTACTCCTGTATTTTGTGAACCTAAGCTATTACACTGATCTACCATTTCTTAGCCAATACCAAATAGTTTTATTGGCTGCCACTTTATAATTTTTTACTTCTATTTTAAATGTTATTTTATTTTTTCAACATTCACCTTTTGCAAGCTTTTGAGTTCCACATTTTTTCTACCGCCCTCTCTTCTCTACCCCATCTACATGCCTAGGAGTAATCTGATATAAGTTATACATGTATCATCATGTTTAACATATTTCCTATTAGTTATGCTATGAAAGAAGAAACAGAACTAAAGGGGAAAACTCATGAGGAAAAAAACCCCATAAAACAAGTTTTAAAAAGTGAAAATAATATGCTTTGGCCTGCATTCAGACTCCATAATATTTTGCTCTGTTTATAGATGGCATTTTCCATCACAAGAAGGATATTGAATTGTCCTTCATTGCTGAATTGCTGGGAAGAGCTAAATTTATTAGAGCTGATCCTCATATAGTGTTGCTATTAATGTGTATAATATTCTCCTGGTTCTGCTCACTTCATTCAATATCAGTTCATGCAAGTTTTTTTCAGCTTTTCTGAAGTCCATCTGCTAATGATTTCTTACAGAATAACAGTACTCTATCATGTTCATATACTATAACTTTTTTCATTCATTCCTCAAATGATGGGCCTCCCCTATTTTCCAATTCTTTGCTATAAAGAGCCTCTATAAATATTTTTTTTGTGTGCATGGTGGGTCTATTGCCATTCTTTATAATCTCTTTAGGATAAAGACCTAGTAGTGGTAGCATTGGATCAAAGGGTATATACAGCATAATATAGTTTTAGATCTGGCAAGTCTACTCTACTTCTTTGTTCCCCCCCATTAATTCCTTTGATATTTTTGACCTTTTGTTCCTCTAGATGAATTTAGTTATTATTTTTTCTAGCTCAATCAAGTAATTTTTTGGTAGTTTGATTAGTATGACACCAAATAAATAAGTTAATAAAATTAATCATTTTTATTATATTAGCTTGACCTATCCATAAACAATTAATATTTTTCAAATAATAATAATATTTTGACCTTCATTTTCTTTTTTTCTTTTTCTTTTCTTTTTTTTAGTTTTTTTGCAAGGCAATGGGGTTAAGTGGCTTGCCCAAAGCCACACAGCTAGGCAACTATTAAGTGTCTGAGGCTGAATTTGAACTCAGGTACTACTGACTCCAGGGCCAGTGCTCTATCCACTGATCAACCTAGCAGCCCCCTGTTCTTCTTTTCAAAGCAAACTACTACATCAGGGAGGTGAAGCCATGACAAACAGATGAACTGGATTTGAATGAGGAAGTATTGTTCTAAGTCTTCAGTCTTTTTTCTCCTCCAGAGTCATCTGGGTCCAGTGATCAGATATGAATCAAAATTATTGAAAATGGTCCTGGTTGAGGGGTAATCAGGGTTCAGTAACATGCCCAAGGTCATTAAGCTAGTAAATGTCAGAGTTTGGATTCAAACTCCGATCCCCCTAATTCTAAGGCCAGTGCTCTATCCATTGTACAACCTTATGTGAAAACTGTTTTGCAATTGTGTTCATATAGTTCTGGTGTTTGGTAGACTCCCAAATATCTTATATTGTACAATTATTTTAAATGGAATTTCTCTTTTGATCTCTTGATGCCGGGCTTTATTGGGAACAGATAGAAATGCTGATGATTTATATGGGTTTATTTTGTAATCTTTGTATTTTGCTAAAGGTGTTAATTTTCCAAGTAAATTTTTAGTAGATTCTCTAGGATTCTTTAAATATACCATTATCAATATTGGAAGGGATGTGGGAAATCTGGGACACTAATATATTGTTGGTGGAGTTGTGAATTCATCCAACCTTTCTGGAGAGCAATTTGGAATTATGTCCAAAGGGCAACAAAAATGTATGTACCCTTTGATCCAGCAATACCACTACTGGGTCTATACCTTGAAGAGATTAGGGAAAAGGGTAAAAACATCACTTGTACAAAAATATTCATAGCAGCCCTGTTTGTGGTGGCAAAAAATTGGAAACTGAATGAATGTTCATCAATTGGGGAATAATAAACTGTGATATATATATATATATATATATATATATATATATATATATGTGTGTGTGTGTGTGTGTGTGTATATATATATATATATATATACATATGTGTGTGTGTGTGTGTGTGTGTGTGTGTGTGAGATGGAATACTATTGTTCTATTAAAAAACCAGGAGGGATGGGAATTCAGGGAAGCCTGAAAGGATTTGCATGAACTTCTGCTGAGCAAAATGAACAGAAACAGAAAAACATTGTACACCCTAACAGCAACATGGGGATGATGATCAACCTTAATGGACTTGCTCATTCCATCAGTGCAACAACTAGGGACAATTTTGGACTATCCGCAATGGAGAATACCATCTGTATCCAGAGAAAGAATTGTGGAGCTTGAACAAAGATCAAAGACTTTTACCTTTAATTAAAACAAAAACCATTATTTTATTATGTAATTTTGCCATCTCTTATACTTTATTTTTCTTCTTTAAGGATATGATTTCTCTCATCAGATTCAACTTAGATCAATGTATAAAATGGAAACAATGTAAAGACTAACAGACTGCCTTCTGTGGGGGAGAGGGAAGCAAGATTAGGGGAAGAATTGTAAAATTAAAATAATTAAATAAATATAATTAAAAGTTAAAAAAATAAATATGCCATCATATAAAAAAGTGATAGTTTTGTTTCCTCATTACCTAATTCTTTAAATTTCTTTTTTTCTCTTATTGCTAAAGCTAATATTTCTAGAACAATATTGAATAATAATGGAAACAATGGGCATCCCTGTTTTACCCCTGATCTTATTGGGAAAGTTTCAAGCTTATCCTCTTCACATATGCTTTCTAATTGTTTTAATTTATTTTTTATTATTTATATATAACTTAATGTTATTATTATGTTTAATAATTTAATTAAATAATTGCTAATGGTTTTAGATAGGTACTATTATCATTTTAAGAAAAATATCACTTATTCATATACTCTTTAATGTGTGCTGTATGTGGTCAAAAGCTTTTTCTAAGGTCAAAATGACTACCTTTATAGACATGGAGGTTGATACCATAAGCAAATTAGTAGAAGAAGGAATATCTGTCAGATCTATAAGGAAGAGAAGAATTTATGATCAAAAGAGTAGAGAACATGATGAAATGCAAAATGGATAATTTTGATTACATTAAATTGAAAAGTTTCTGCAGAAACAAAACCATTGCAACCGAGATCAGAAGGAAAGCAGAAAGATAAGAAATAAGTTCTATACTGTTTCTAATAAAGGCCTCTTTTCTCAAATATTTAGAGAATTGAGTCAAATTTATAAGAATACAAGTCATTCCCCAACTATTAAATAGTCAGTTTCTAGATGAAGACATCAAATCTATCTATAGGCATATGAATAAATGCTCTAAATCACTATTGATCAGAGAAATGCAAATTAAGATACCACTACATACTTATTAGATTGACTAATATGACAAAAAAGAAAATAATAAATGTTGGAGTGGATATGAGAAAATTGGGACACTAATGTACTGTTGGTAGAGTTGTGAACTGAACCAAGTATTCTGTAGAACAATTTAGAACTATGTCTAAAAGGAAACCAAATTGTGCATACAATTTGATGCAGCCATATCTCTACTAGGTCTGTATCCCAAAAGATAATAAAAAGGGAAAAGAACCTGCAAAAATATTTAAGCAGCCCTTTCTATGTTGACAAAATATTGGAAATTGAGGGAATTTCCATTATTTGGAGAATGACTATAAAGTTGTTGTGTATGGATGTAATGAAATATTATTGTGCAATAAGAAATGATGAGCAGACAGATTTTAGAAAAACCTGGAAAGACTTATAGGAATGAGGATGAGAAAAGTGAGAGGAACCTGGAGAACATTGTCCACAGTAACAGTAACATTGTGGGATGATTAACTTATAGATGTAGCTCTTTTTAGCAATACAGTGATCAAAGACAATTCTAAAGCACCTGTGATGGAAAATGCCATACATAATCAGAGAAAGAACTATGGAGTCTGAATGTAGAC
This sequence comes from Macrotis lagotis, assembly GCF_037893015.1. Taxonomy (NCBI): domain Eukaryota; kingdom Metazoa; phylum Chordata; class Mammalia; order Peramelemorphia; family Peramelidae; genus Macrotis; species Macrotis lagotis. The sequence goes on along the minus strand of NC_133665.1, from coordinate 52,940,638 downwards.
TCACTTTTTTAAAAATTTACTTTTGGGGTGGCTAGGTGGTGCAGTGGATAAAGCACTGGCCCTGGAGTCAGGAGTACCTGGGTTCAAATCCGATCTCAGACACTTAATAATTACTTAGCTGTGTGGCCTTGGGCAAGCCACTTAACCCCTTTTGCCTTGCAAAAACCTAAAAAAAAATTTAAAAAAATTTTCTTTTTGGGGGTTTTTTATTGATTCTTCTTTCAACATGACTAATATGTAAATATGTTTAACATGATTATACATGTTTAACTTATATCATATTGTGTGCTGTCTTGAGGAGGGGGAGGGAGGGGAGATAAATATTGTTGAAAAATATCTCTACAATTGGAAAAAAATTTTAAAATAAACAGAAAAAGCCTTTCTGTATCTATTAAAATAATCATATGATTTCTATTAGTTTTGTTATTGATATAGTGAATAATGCTGATAGTTTTCCTAATACTGAACAAGCCCTGCATTCCTGGTATAAATCCCACCTGGTCAAAGTGTATTATCCTCATGATAAATTTTTGTAATCTCTTTGCTAATATTTTGTTTAAAAATTTTGCATCGCTTTTCATTAGAAAAAAGATTGAACTTTAATTTTTTTCTCTGTTTCTACTCTTTCTGGTATAGGTATCAGCACCATATGTGTGTCAAAAGAAGAATTTGGTGGGCTTTTTTTTCACTTCTTTTTCCAAGTAATACATATAGTAATGGAAACAATTGTCCTTTACGTATCTGATAGAATTCACTTGTTTTTTTTTTGTTTTGTTTTTTGTTTTTAGGTTTTTGCAAGGCAAATGGGGTTAAGTGTCTTGCCCAAGGCCACACAGCTAGGTAATTATTAAGTGTCTGAGACCGGATTTGAACCCAAGTACTCCTGACTCCAAGCCGGTGCTTTATCCACTGTGCCACCTAGATACCCCTCTAACTTTCAATTTTATTAACTTCTCCTTTGATTTTCAGAATTTCTAATTTGGTGTTTAATCAGAGATTTTAAATTTGTTATAGATTTTTTTAGTTGCATGCCCAGTTTATTGATCCTGTTCCCTATTCTATTCATGTAAGTAGATTTAGAGACAGACAATCTCCCCTAAGTTCTACTTTGACTGCATCCTCTAAATTTTGGTATGTTATCTCATTATTATTGTCTTTGATGACACTGTTGATTGTTTCTATGATTTATTGTTTGACCCTGTCATTCTTTAGTATTATATTATCCGGTTTCCAGTGAACTTTCAAGCAATCTTTCCATGGACCTTTATTACATGTAATTTCATTAAATCATAATCTGAAAAGGATGCAGTTAATATTTCTGCCATTTTGCATTTGATTATAAGGTTTTTTTAAAAGCCCTAAAATAAGGTCAATTTTTGTATTTTTTCCAGAAGTCTAATATTTAACCTTTAAAAAATTACTTCACTTCCTTAAGTTCTTTTTTGCTCATTTTGCAGTTAGGTTTAGGTTAGGTTTATCTAGTTTTGAGAGGAGAGGGTTGAGGTCCCTCACTAATATAGTTTTGCTGTCTATTTATTGCTATAACCCACTTAGCTTCTCCTTTAAGAATTTGGATGGGGACAGCTAGGTGGCACAGTGGACTCAGGCACTTAATAATTACCTAGCTGTGTGGCCTTGGGCAAGTCACTTAACCCCATTTGCCTTGCAAAAATAGCTAAAAAAAAAGAATTTGGATTAATTCACTAACACAAAAATTGACCATGTACTAGGGCATAAAAACCTAAGGATCAATTGCAGAAAGGCAGAAATAGTGAATACATCTTTCTCAGAGCATAATGCAATAAAACCATATGTAATATTGACCCAGGGAGATATAGATCCAGAACTAATTGGAAACTAAATAACCTAATTTTAAAAAATGAGTGAATCAAGCAACAAATTATAGAAAGAATTAATTATTTCATCCTAGATAATGACAATAATGAAACAACATACCAAAACCTATGGGATACACTCAAGGCGACTGTTAGGGGATATATTATATCTTCAAATGCTTACATGAATAAATTAGAGAGAGAAGAAATCAATGAACTAAATATGCAACTAAAATAATTAGAGAAAGAACAAATTAAAAACCCCCAATAAATACCAAATTAGAAATTCTAAAAATTAAAAGAGAAATTAATAAAATTGAAAGCAAAAAACAAGAGCTCATTTTATGGGAAAAAAAATCAATAAAATTGGGGGTGGCTAGGTGGCATAGTGGATAAAGCACCGGCCCTGGAGTCAGGAGTACCTGGGTTCAAATCTAACCTCAGACACTTAATAATTGCCTAGCTGTGTGGCCTTGGGCAAGCCACTTAACCCCATTTGCCTTGCAAAGACCAAAACAATAAAATTGATAAATCTCTGGTCAATTTGATTAAAAAAAAGAAAGAAGAAAACCAAACTGCTAGCATCATAAATGAAAAAGGAGAACTCACCACCAATGAGGAGGAAATTAAAGTAATAATTCAGAATTATTTTGCCCAACTCTATGCCAATAAATTTGACAATCTAAGTGAAATGGATGAATATTTACAAAAATATAAGTTGGCCAAATTAAATAAAGAGAAAATTAAAAACCTAAATAAACCTATCTCAGAGAAAGAAATTCAACAAGTCATTATTGAACTCCCTAAGGAAAAAATCTCCAGGGTCAGATGGATTCACAAGTGAATTTTATCAACCATTTAAGGAACAATTAGGTCCAATTCTATATAAACTCTTTGAGAAAATAGGTGAAGACAGAACTCTGCCTAACTCTTTCTATGACACCAATATGGTGCTGATAACCTAAACCAGGAAGAGTTAAAAGAGAGAAAGAAAATTACAGACCTATTTCCCTAATGAGTGTAGATGCAAAAATCTTAAATATAATCTTAGCAAAATTATTACAACAAGTTATCACTAGGATAATACATTATAACCAAGCAAGATTTATCCCAGGAATGCAAGGTTGGTTCAATATTAGGCAAACTGTCAGTATAATTAATTATATCAACAACAAACCTATCAGAAATTATGATTATATCAATAGAAGCTGAAAAAGCTTTTGACAAAAAACAGCACCCATTCATACTAAAAACACTAGAAAATGTAGGAATAAATGAACTGTTCCTTAGAATATAGTATCTATCTGAAACCATCAACAAGCATTATATGTGATGGGGATAGACTAGAGGCATTCCCAGTAAGATCAGAGGTGAAACAAGGGTGCCCATTATCACCACTACTATTCAATACTGTATTAGAAATGTTAGCTTCAGATTTACACCTGGACTTCCAGCCAAGATGGTAGAGAGAAGCCAGGCTGTGTGCTAAGGTTTCCTGATCTTCCCTCATAAACAATATGAAACAAATCTCATAATGGAAGTCCTATCAACAAAACCCAAAAAGAGAAGTGAGAAAAGCAACACATACCTCAAGGTCTGTCTTCAGGGATCTGGGCTGTGGCAAGTGCAGAGCACCAACAGCCAGTGCGGGAGGGAAGAGAGTCAGACTAATCTAAGGTCAGCCCTGATGGCTTTCCTGGTGGGAACAACTTGGCTCTGAGAAACAACCAGAGAGTGGAGGTGTTGCCATGGGAATGACAGTCTGGGATTTACAGGAAGGGCTGGAGAGTAGGTTCTAGCTTCTATCACCCCTACTGGCTTGGAGGAGATACTATGTTCAGTGAGAAAAGCCTCCAACATCCCCTACTGGCAAGCTGGAGATATTATACTGAGTGAGTAAAGCCTCTAGGGATCTCAATACCAAACCTCTGTGAACCAGCCCCTTCCCCCAACACAAGATCTTAGGAAAATGAAGAAAGACCAGTGTTAAGGGGGGACCATAGAAAAATTCCTAGAAGGAAAAGACCCTAATGCAGAGAGACATAGAACCTCAGCACAGAAGGATTTCCTTGAAGAAATAAGGAAGGAGTTTAAAAATCAATTGGAGGGGGCAGCTAGGTGGCGTAGTGGATACAGCACTGGCCCTGGAGTCAGGAGTACCTGATTTCAAATCCAGCCTCAGACACTTAATAATTACCTAGCTGTGTGGCCTTGGGCAAGCCACTTAACCCCATTGCCTTGCAAAAAATCTAAAAAAAAATCAATTGGAAAATTTGGGAAAAGAAATGTTAGCTTCAGCAATAAGAGAAAAAAAAGAAATTGAAGGAATTAGAATTGGGAAGGAAGAGACAAAACTCTCACTCTTTGCAGATGACATGATGATATACCTAGGGAATACCAAAACATCATCTAAAAAACTACTATAAATAATTAGCAACTTTAGCAAAGTCACAGGATATAAATTCTCAACATTTATATATGTATGTGTATGTATACACACACACACACAAATATTATATAAATATATATATATAATATATATATATATATTATATATATATATGACTAGCAAGATATAGCAGAAAGAGCTAGAAAGAAATCCCATTCAAATTAACCTCTGACAATATAAAATACCTAGGAGTCTACCTGCCAAGGCAGACTCAAAAACTTTTTGAAAACAATTACAAAACACTTCTCACACAAATAAAATCAGATTTAAATAACTGGGCAAACATCAACTGCTCATAGATAGGCCAAGCTAATATAATAAAAATGACAATTCTACCAAAACTAAACTACTTGTTTAGTACCCTACCAATCAGAATTCCAAAAAATTACTTTAATGAGTTAGAAAAAGTTGTAAGTAAATTCATATGGAGAAATAAAAAGTCAAGAATTGCCAGGAGCTTAATGAAAAAAAAGTACAAAAGAAGGTGGCTTAGCCTTACCAGATCTAATATTATATTATAAAGCATCAGTCATCAAAACTATCTTGTACTGGCTAAGAAATATAGTGGTGGACCAGTGGAATAGACTAGGTGCAAAAGCAGGAAATGATTATAGTAATCTGCTGTTTGATAAACCCAAAGAGTCCAACTATTGGGATAAAAACTCTTCCTTTGATAAAAACTGTTGGGAAAATTGGAAGTTAGTATGGAAGAAAGTTAGACCAACAGCTCACACCCTATACCCAGATAAGATCATAATGGATACAGGACCTAGAAATAAAAAACAATATTATAAGCAAACTAGAAGATCAAGGAGTAGTTTAACTGTCAGATCTGTGGAAAGGGGAACAGTTTATGACCAAGGAAGAGATGGAGAACATCATTAAAAAACAAACTAGATAATTTTGATTACATTAAATTAAAAAGCTTTTGCAACAGACAAAAACCATTGTAACCAAGATCAAAAGAAATGTAGGAAATTGGGAAACAATTTTTACAAATTGTATTTCTGACAAAGGACTCATTTTTAGAATATACATAGAACTGAATTAAATTTTCAAAAAAAACCAAGCCATTCCCCAATTGACAAATGGTCAAAGGATATGCAAAGGGAATTTACAGCTGAGGAAATCAAAGCGATCCATACCCTATGAAAAATTGCTATCAATCATTACTTATTAAAGAAATGCAAATTAAAGCATCTCTGAGATACCACCTCACACCTCTCAGACTGGCCAATATGACCAAAAAGGACAATGATCAATGTTGGAAGGGAAGTGGGAAATTTGGGACACTAATACATTGTTGGTGGAGCTATGAACTCATCTAACCTTTCTGGAGAGCAATTTGGGATTATGCCCAAAGGGCAACAAAAATGTGCATACTCTTTGATCCAGCAAAACCACCACTGGGTCTATACCCTGAAGAGATGATGAAAAAGGGTAAAAACATTACTTGTACAAAAATATTTATAGTAGCCCTGTTTGTGGTGGCAAAGAATTGGAAATCAAGTAAATGTCCTTCAATTGGGGAATGGCTTAATAAACTGTGGTATATGTATGTCATGGAACACTATTGTTCTATTAGAAACCAGGAGGGATGGGAATTCAGGGAAGCCTGGAGGGATTTGCATGGACTGATGCTGAGCGAAACAAGCAGAACCAGAAAAACACTGTACACCCTAACAGCAACATGGGGGTGATGCTTAACCTTGATGAACTTTCTCATTCTATCAGTGCAACAACCAGGGACAATTTTGGACTATTTGAAATGGAGAATACCATCTGTATCCAGAGAAAGAATTGTGGAATTTGAACAAAGACCAAAGACTATTACCTTCAATTTAGGGGAAAAAAAACCCCAAACATTATCTTATTATGTAATTTTGCTATCTCTTACATTTTATTTTTCTTCCTTAAGGATATGATTTCTCTCATCAGATTCAACTTAGATCAATCTATACCATGTAATTCATTGTAAAGACTAACAGAATGCCTTCTGTGGGAGGTGCGGGGAAGGGAAGCAAGAATGGGGGGGGGGGGAATTGTAAAACTCAAAATAAATAAAATCTTTCTAAAAAAAGAATTTGGATGAATTACCACTTGGTGCATATTGTTTAGTATTGATATTGCTTCACTGTCTATGGTACCCTTTAGCAAGATGTAATTATTGTCTTATCTCTTTTAACTAGCTCTATTTTTCCTTTTCCTTTGTCTGAAATTGGGATTGCTACCTCTGCTTTTTTTTTTTTTGACTTCAGTTGAAGAAAATTATATCCTACTTTAGGCTTTTACTTTTACTCTGTGTAGATCTCTACATCAAATGTGTTTCTCAGAAACAACATATTGTAGGATTCTTGTTTTTAATCCACTATACTATAAACTTCCATTTTATGGGAGAGTCTACCCCTTTCACATGTTCAAATTGACTACAATATTCCTTGGAATTTTCATTTTGAGATCACTTTTATTTTAAGATCTCTTTGAGATCTCTTTGGTAGATTCTTTCAATTACTATTTTACCCTCTGGGTTTAGGATATCAGGGCATTTTTCCTTGATTATTTCCTAAAAGATGTAGTCAAGACTCTTTTTTAAAAAAAATCACGTCTTTTAGGTATTCCAATAATTCATAAATTATCTCTCATGAATCTAGTTTTAGATCAGTTGTTTTTTTCAATGAGGTATTTACATTTTCTTCTGTTTTCATTCTTTTGATTTTGTTTGATTTCTCAGAGTCCTTAGCTTCCACTCACTTAATTCTAATTTTGAAGGAATTATTTTTCTCAGTTAGCTTTTGTATCTCCTTTTCCATTTAACCAATTCTACTTTTTAAGTTGTTTAGTAGATTTTTAAAAAAATTTAGTCTATTTAAGGAATTCTTTTCTTCTGTCAATTTCTGTCCTTCCTTTTCCAAGTTATTGACTCTCTCTTGCATTCTTCTCATTTCTTTTCCCATTTTTTTCTACCTCTCTTATTTGATTTTTAAAATACTTTTTGAATTCTTCCAAGGTTTTTGGGCTTGAGACCAATCCATATTCTCCTTTGAAGTTTTTCTTTTGCAAGGCAAATGGGGTTAAGTGGCTTGCCCAAGGCCACACAGCTAGGTAATTATTAAGTGTCTAAGGCCGCATTTGAACTCAGGTACTCCTGACTCCAGAGCTGGTGCTCTATCCACTGCGCCACCTAGCTGCCCAAGAATTCACTTGTTAATCCATTTGACCATGGAGATTATTACTTTTTTTTTTTAGATTTTTCAAGGCAATAGGGCTAAGTGGCTTGCCCAAGGCCACACGGCTAGGTAATTATTAAGTGTCTGAGGTCAGATTTGAACCCAGGTACTCCTGACTCCAAGGCTGGTACTCTATCCACTGTGCCACCTAGCCACCCCTCCTTTGAAGTTTTACACATAGGCCTTTTGACATTGTTGTCCTTTTCTGAATTTGTTCTTTAATATTCCCTGTCACCATAGTAGCTTTCAAGGACAGGGTTCTTTTCTCTTTGTTTTTTTTTTTTTTTTTGCTCATTTCAAATTCTATTTCTTGATTTTAAAAGTTGAGCTCTGCTCCTGGGGTACAGAGGGCACTGTTCTAAGCTTCTTGTGCTGGGGACTTGTGCTGGCTTTCTTCACTAGGGACTCAAGTTTTGGAAACTTGCCAGCCCAACTTTGTTGTGTCCTGGGTTCTAGGATTGAGAGTTTGCCTTCTCCACTGGAACTGGAGGTTTCACAACTGACCTGCTGAGCCAGGACCAAGGAACCTCTGCTGCTGATCTGTGCTGTTACTGAGAGCATCCTGCTGGCTTGCTTAGATACCTTCTACCCAGGGCTATGCTGTCCTTTTACCCAAATGAAACAGTCATTTCCAGAAGTCCTAAATTATCTTAAGCTGGAAAATTGTTTTACTGTGTATAGAGTCTGTCAGTCCAGAATCTATTTAGAGGCTTGATTTAATCTTGTTTCTGAAGGAAAGTAAGAGTTCAGGCAACTTCCTGACTTTTCTCCATCTTGGCTCTGCTCTGTTTTTTTAAATTTTTGAGAACTTTTATTGTTTGATAATTTAAAATATGACATTGAAATAATTTGTTTCTTCATCTTTTTGTCTTCTAGCTCCATTATCTTAATTTTTCTCTCTTTGGATAAAGAGCTGTGATTTTATGTATCTTGTACACTCAATATAGACTCAGTATAGATTGGCAACTTATTGGTAGCTGGTAGTCTAAGCAAATTGTCTGGGACACTGAGAGATTAAATGACTTGCATATGGTTGAAAAACTAGAACATGTTAGAGGTAAGACTTGGTTTCAGGTCCTCCTAACTCTGTGACTGGCTAATCACTGTACCATGCCTTAATTTGTAGATAATCTTCTAGTGATTTAATTTCTAAAATTTCTTCTTCATGTCTGCATTTCAGTCTTCCACCAGGTTATTTTTTTCCTCAGAGAATATACCATTAATTCCACTGACTGTTCTAGGCCGAGTCTTACCCACCCATCCCCACTTCCACCCCCTTCAGTTCTTTCACTGACTTTGTAACTGCTTTAATACAAGTCAGATCTTTCTTCACTTCTTTTCTTGAATTTCTTAACTGCCCCAAAGATTTTTATGATAGATCTATATTTTGCTTTGGAATGTCTTTTTTTTGTTGGTGTTATGTGCATATCCCTCGGAAGACTTCCCATTTTCCCCTACTTGACCTTTCTTAGTCCATATTTATTCACATAATATTCTTGTAGGGACTTTTTTTCTCTTACTCTTTTGCTTACTAATTAAAATTTTCTTTTTTATTTTCTGAATTTGACAAGCATTAGCAAACACTAGGATTTCCATGTATAAATAACAAAAAATATTGTATATGAAATCATGAATCTGTACTACACAGATTGCTTTTTAAAAAGTATATAATAAATCCAACATTTGTTTTCAAAACTGTCCTGTTTATTTGTAACTCCAGCTGAACTTTCTTCTGTTCTCTTCTGTACATTGTAATAAGTATCCCAGTGACTATATTTATTTCTTTTTTTGACATTCCTATAATTTGTCCTCTTCTTATTCATTTCCCCTTAAAAATAAAAAAAAAAACCCTTCTGTATAACAAGTAAGCATAGTCAAGGGAAACAAATTCACACATTGTTCATGTTTAACAATGTATGTCTCATCTCTCATGTGAAGTTCATCATTATTCTGTCAGGAGAAGAGAATCACATTGGTCAGAATTCTGGAGTCTTGCACTATTGTTTACAATGTTGTAGTCATTACACAAATGATCATTCTTCTACTTCTGCTTATTTCATTTTGTATTCATTCCTACAAGTATTGCCAGATTTCTCTGAATTTACCCATTTATCAATGTTTATAAAACAAAATTTTATCACATTTATAAGCTATATTTTATTCAGTCATTACCAATTGAGAAGTACCCCTTGAATTCTTTGTTACATCAAAAATACCATTATAAATATTTTTGTTCATTGGGATTTTTTGCATTTTTCTTTGTTCTCTTTGGGCATATACACCTAGGAGTGATCAGTGACTTTGGGGCTTCATTCCAAATTGCTTTTCACAAAGTTTGAACCAATTTGTAGCTTCACCAAAAGTACATTAGTATGACTGTCTTCTTACAGCTCCCCAACAAATATCATTTTCTTTTGCTGTCACCTTTGCAAATCCACTGGGTGTGAGTTGGAACCTCAGAATTTGTTGTTTCAAATGGGAATATTAATATTATTTAGTGTTTGCAAAGTTCAGAATTATAAAAATTGTTAAAAATAAAATCTACTCTATACAACAATTTGTATTTCTTACTAGTGATTTAAAGCATTTTTATATGATTTTTTAAATGATTTTGCAAGGCATATGGATTTAAGTGGCTTGCCCAAGGCCACACAGCTAGTAATTATTAAGTGTCTGAGGCAGGATTTAAACTCTGGTACTCCTGACTCCAGGACTGGTGCTCTATCCACTGTGCCATCTAGCCACCCCATTTATATGACTTTTGATAGCTTAAATGTCTTCCCTTGAGAAAGCAACTCATGTCCTTTGGTCATTTATGTATTGAAGAATGAGTCTTGTTTATATTATTTTAATTAGCTCCATTATGTATGTGTGTGTGTGTGTGTGTGTGTGTGTACAGATGTTGATTTATGTGAGTTTAATTTTTCTCCTACTATTTTGCTAAAGTTATGTTTCAATTAAGTTTTCTTAGATCTCTAGAATGAAGATGGTCATATATCACCTGCAAAAAAGAAATAATTTTAGCTCCTCTTTGCTTATTCTTATTCCTTCAATTACTTATTTTATAGTTATAGACAACATTCTTTCTCCTATACTGAATAATAGAGGATACAATGGAATCTTTACCTTATCCCTGATCTTTCTGAAAAGACTACTATTTCTTTATTACATATAATAATGGCTCTTGGGAAAAGGTCAATATATTTCTGTGGGTTTTATTGTTTTTTCCCCTACAGTAACGAGTGTTGTATTTTTCTCAAAAGTTCTGAGGGCGGCTAGGTGGCGCAGTGGATAAAGCACCAGCCCTGGATTCAGGAGTACCTGGATTCAAATGTGACCTCAGACACTTAATAATTACCTAGCTGTGTGGCCTTGGGCAAGCCACTTAACCCCATTTGCCTTGCAAAAACTTTTAAAAAAAGTTCTTTCTGCTTCTATAATTATGTGACTCATTTTTGTTACTAATATGATTTGTCTACTCTTTTTTTAAGTTGCTCTATTAGATAATTGCTTTAATGTAAGAATTTCTTTCCTTTCTCCAATTTTTTTCCTTATTTGGCACATTTGTTATTATTTTTTTGTGGTATTTAAAGAATTAAAAACCTCATTCAAAGCCACCTAACCATTTACCCACAAATTCTCTAATTTGTTCGTGTCCTTAAAAAAAATTTGCTAATCATTCACTCTTTGCCTCTTCTGAGAAAAAAAAATATTAAGTATCAAAAATGTGCAGAACTATGTCCACTGGAGGATATAAGGATTAGTTTCTGCTGCCTTCTAATAATTTGCAATTTTTGGAGGAATATATATATGTATGTTTGTGCATTTGAATTTGTATTTGAGTTTGTGTATTTGTATGTGTATATGTGTAGTTCTATAGACATAGTCAAATAATTATTTAAGAAAGAGGATGAATTAAAAAGAGAAATACAAAATGCTATGAGAAATCGAAGAAGGGAGGGAACTTGAGATGGGAGCAAAGAAGGTGGCACTGAAATTGGCTTTGGCACAAAGAAGAGACTTCAATGGAGTGAGAGAGGAAACAGCTAGGATAGAGAGAAGGAGTCTCTTCCAAGGCATGGAGAGTGGTATGAATGAAGGAAAGAGTGGGATAAGTCTGAAAACAAAAAAAAAAAAATCCCATTAGCTTAGAATATAGAATGCACATAAAATTGTACATAGACATAAACATAAAATTGTAAAGATATGTTAGAGATTGATTACAAGGGCCTTAAATACCATACAGGAATAAAGGATGCCAGAAGATTTTAGACACTATTTACTTTAGAAGGATATTCCAGAGAATATTATACAAATCCAGATGAAAGGTAATGGGCCCCAAACTGCAACTGTTGCAGTAGAAGTAGCAAGGTGAGAGTAAAGGATGAAAAATGACAAAACTTGTAAATGTTTGGTCTGCAACACGGAAAAGTCACTTATAATCTCCTATTCAAGGTTTTTGCCTTTGATATCAAATCTAGCCTGATTTCTTCTATTAAGAGACTATTATAGAATGAACAGTGCTTTGGTTGAGGTGTATCCCATAGATCAGATGGGGAAAATAAAAAGATACAGTTCTTGTCACATATAATTTAAGTAGCAGTCTATCTTTCCTTTCTTCTCTGCTAATTCATGCTAAAAGCAGATATTATTAGAAAAATCCTAGGACCACAAATAGGGGGCACATGGGAGCAAATTTAGATATTTCTAATAATTACATTTGTTGACACGGAGGAGGGATATGGAAACCCCTTTACCTCTTATTAAATCAAAAGAATTTCATAGCTAGAAGGAACCTTGGAGATCATCTAGTTAAAATTTCACTCAAATTGCATATCCTACCTATGATATCTTAGGGCTCATCAGACTATTTGAAGAGGGTCATTCCATTGATCTTGCGCATCTCTGTTAGAAAATGTGTCTGACATTTAGTTGAAATCAGTCTTCCTATAAATGCCCTCCTTTCATTTTTCTCTGGGACCAACCAGAATATTGAATTCCACTTCCACATGAAGATTAGAAATTGCTTCCCCTACCCTGTCTTCTCTTCTCTATAAACACCCCCATTACCTTCACTTGATTCTCCCATGAGATGATCTCAAGTTCTTTCACTATCCTGATCATTTTCCTTCCTCTTCCAGGAGAAAATATAAAATCCTGCTTGTTTTTTAAAGTCCTGCATAACCTGGCCCTTCCTATCTTTCCAGTTTTCTTATACCTCTCCACGGACTCTGCTTCCAGTGATGCTGGTCTCCTTGCTGCTCCTCAAACAAGGTACTCCATCTCCTGATTGTATTTTTTCACCAGCTGTTCCTGAGGCCTGAGATTCTCTGCCTTCTTATCTCCTCTCCTGAATTCCAAGAAGTCTCAGCTGAGCTCCCACTTTCTATACGAAGCCTTTTCTAGTCTCCATTAATCTTAGTTCTTTTCCTTTAAGACATTTTATTCATAAATATCTCATTTGTACATAGCATGTCATCTCCTCTATTAGACTGGGAGTTCCTTGAGAATAGACTGGTTTTTGCTTTTCTTTGCAAAATGCAAAGTACAATGATGGACATGTAGTTACATGCTTAATAAATATTTGTTGGGGTGGCTAGGTGGTGCAGTGGATTGAGCACTGGCCCTGGAGTCAGGAGTACCTGAGTTCAAATCTGGCCTGAGACATTTAATAATTGCCTGTGTGACCCTGGCAAGTCACTTAACCCCACTGCCTTGCAAAAACCAAAACAAACAAATAAACATTTGTTGACCTAACTTGGCAATGTCCCTTTTAAAATGTGGTTCTAGGGCTATGCTATTTCTCTGGATTAAACTATCATGTCCTGGTCAAAAGACCCATAGAGTTAACTCCTGGAAGAGACCTTCACTCAAAGGGCTGTCTAGATGAAGGAATGAAGGAAGGGAGGGAGGAAGGAAGGAGGAGGAATGAAAAGGAGGAAGGGACAAGGGCAGAAGGGCAGAAGGGAGGGAAGAAGGAAACTGCAACTCCAGCTCCAGTACCCTGAGGTTGCTATATGCCACAGGGCAGACCCTGCCAGACTGGTAGGGGTCCCCTTTCTCTCTTAATTGTTCCATTCCAAACCCCTTCTGACTACATAAATTCCACTTGAGTCCTTTGGACTTGTCATCAGTCTTACTGCTCTACTGAAAGAACCATTGGTCCTGCAGTTAAAATTCTTTCAGTGTCTTGTCTTCCCCAATTAGAATGGGAGCTCTTGAAAACAGGTACTGTTTCATACTTATTTGTATTACCTCTTTTTTTTTTTAAGGTTTTTGTAAAGCAAATGGAGTTAAGTGGCTTGCCCAAGGCCACACTGCTAGGTAATTATTAAGTGTCTGAGGCAGAATTTGAACTCAGGTATTCCTAACTACAGGGCTGGTGCTCTATCCACTGCGCCACCTAGCTGCCCCTGTATTCCCTTTTTAACAAAGTGCTTGGAACATGATGTTTAATATGTTTTTCATTATATGAACAACTCTGTATTCAAAAGAGCCTCTTAGGGCATTTTAATTTTTTGATATGAATGGGCTCTTCTGGAGCAACTAATAACCTAGGAATAATATAGGCTAGAGGAGGGAAGGTGGAGAACAGGGGAAAAGAAGAGGTCCAAGAACACAAACAGGTAAAACAAGGAGTTGAAAGGGATCTGGACTTCCCATCCACTAAGATAGCATGTGAGTCAATACTGATTTAATCTTATAATCCCCCAAGTTTATTAATGTGCAGTGGTAAGAACCCTGCCTTAGGAGCGGGAAACTTGGGCCAATTTTTAAAAAAAATCATTTTAGAACCTAAATTTCCATCTGGACTAATAATTTAAGGGATAATTTCTTCACTTACAAGCAATATAGGATTCCAGTTTCAAAATGACTACTTTACCTGTAAGTTTAATAGGTACACAGAACAGAATACAAAATGTCAGAAATAGAAGAGCCTTTAGAAATAGGGAAAATGGAAGAAGTACCATAAAACTGGAGGACAAATGTTTTGACTTAAAAAGGAAGAGAACAGTCTTCAAATTATATTTCAGTAAGCTTGGTTTTAATTGTGGAGAAATTCTTGAAATGATCATTAAAGATATGGTTGGAGAAAGGAAACTGATTATAAACACCTAGATTGGGAAACTTTTTTTTTTTTTTTTTTTAGTTTTTGCAAGGCAATGGGGTTAAGTGGCTTGCCCAAGGCCACACAGCTAGGTAATTATTAAGTGTCTGAGACTGGATTTGAACCCAGGTACTCCTGACTCCAGGGCCGTTGCTCTATCTACTGAGCCACCTAGAAACTAATTCTTTATTGACAAGTAAATATGTGGAGAAGTATTTGAATATAGTTTGCATAGATTTTAGCAAAGCTTTTGATAAAAGTCCCTCATAATATTCTGAAAATTGAGAGATGTAAATACACAGTAATAATTCAACTTGTGGTGTGGCCAGTTCCATATTCTGAAGCTCCCTTGCCTTAACCTCTCTGCTGATTTAGTTTTGTCTCAAACTGATGTTCTTTAGGTATCTTTTTTTTTTTAAGTTTTTGCAAGGCAAATGGAGTTAAGTGGCTTGCCCAAGGCCACACAGCTAGGTAATTATTAAGTGTCTGAGACCAAATTTGAACCCAGGTACTCCTGACTCCAGGGCCGGTGCTTTATCCACTGCACCACCTAGCCGCCCTCTTTAGGTATCTTAAAGTCAACATATCCAGAATAAAACTGAACATCTTTCCCCCTAACCCCTCCCACCTCCTAATTTCCCTATTACTGTTAAGGACACTTTCTAATCTCAGGCTTCAAAACCAGGTTTATCCTTGTCTCCTCAACTCTCAGCTCCTATATCTAAAATGTTGTCAAGGTCTGTTGATTTCACCTTTGCAGTATCTCTTGAATACATTCTCTTCTTTCCTCTGATGCTGCCACCACTCTGGTGCAGGCCCTCATCATATCACACTAGTACTACTGCCTTAGCTTGCTAGTGGTTCTTTCTATCTCAAATCTCTGCCCAATATAATCCATTCTCCCTTCAGACACTTTTCCTAAAGTGAAGGTCTGACCATGTCATTCCCCTTACTCCAAAAGAAAAAAATAAAACCCAAAACTCCAATGGCTCTCTTTAGCCTCCAGGATCAAATACAAAATCTTTTGGCATTCAAAGCTCTTCATGATCCTCTTACCTTTCTGGTGTTCTTAGTCTACTTAGTCCTCTTACCTTTCCACTTCTTCAAGTCAGTGAGCAACAGTGGTCTCCTTGTGATTTCACAAACCATCTCTGCTCCAGGTATTACTGTTCTTCATACTCATCTCTGCCTATTAGCTTCTCTAGTATCCTAAAAGTCCCATCTAAAAATCCTGTCTTCTATAGGAAGCTTTTCACAACCCTTCTTAATTCGAGTTCCTCTTAAATTTCCCACTTAGCCTGTCTTTAGCTTTTCATTCGTTTCTTTCCCCCTTTAGATTGTGAGTTGCTTGAGGGCAGAGACTCTCTTGCCTCTTTTTATATCTCCCTCAGCATTGTCTGGAATATAGTTAGTACTTAATGTTTATTGACTGACAACATCCACATGGCAAGAGGTCTCCAGTAGAGTAGTCCAGGAATTTCTTCCTGGCCCTTGGTTGCTGTTTAACATCTTTATCAATAATTTAGATAAAGGAATAATAGTTTTTTTTAAAATTTACTAATGACACAAAATTGGAAGGCAGAATTAACATCCTGAAAGAGGGTCTGGATCAAAAAGGATGACAATAGACCAGTGGACTGAATTCAGTAAGAAGAAATCCAATAGAGATAAATGGAGTCTTGCACTGGGGCACAAAAATATCAAATCTACAAATCTAAAATGAGAGACATGGATAGCAGTACTGTAAAGGATGGCGTTTTAGTGGACAGCAAGCTCAATATGAGTAATATAATGGGGCAGTCAAAAAAATAAAACAAAACCTAATATAATTTCACTATGTTTGTTACAAATTACAATGTGTCCAACTGTGCCTGATCAGCCCAATGCAAGTTTGGAATGCACTACCACAGGTTGGGCACAAATAGTCTATGTGAACACCTGGGGTAGGTACTCTAAACTTATGTATGTCATGTTTCCTTTGAGCTGCTTCAATTTTGCCCTTCTCATAAAGCGTAGCATCCTGATGAGGGCAAACTATGCTGGGTTGTCCTGTGCTAGTGTCTTCCATGTTGCATAATCAATTCCAAAGTTCTTAAGAAAGTCTTTCAGAATGTCTCAATATTGCTTCTTCTGATCCTCTTGTGAGTTCTCCATAAAATAGTCTTTTAGGCAAGTGTATGTCTGGCATTCTAACCATGTGTCCAGCCCATTGTAGTTGCACTCTCTGTAGTAATGTTGGAATGTGGGGCTGTTTAACTCCAGAAAGGACTTCAGTATCTGGTATCTTCTCCTGCCAGGTGGTCTTCAGAATCTTCCTGAGACAATTTAAATGGAAGTGATTCAGTTTCCTGACATGGCTCTGGTAGAGTATTCAGGTTTCACAGACATAGTAATGAGGTCATCACAAGGGTTCTGTAGACATTCAGTTTAGTAGTTAGTCTAATACCTTTTCTCTCAGAGCCTCCCAAATACTGAGCTAGCACTGGCAGCACAAGTGTCAACTTCATTGTCAATGTGTACTTCCCTGGAAAGATCAAGGGAAGTGAAGAACTTGTCCACAGTACTCAATGAGGTAGGTCTGAAGTGAATGAATGGTAATTGTTCATTTTTCATTGTTCAGTCTAAAGATACCTTCTGGGAAAGGCATCTCTGCTTATGTGACCCTGGGCAAATCATTCCACCTCTCAGCCTGTTTCCTTTTTCACATATACAATGGGGAATGCAAGAGCACTTCCCTATAGATTCCCTTTGCCAATCTCAAAAGTACTTTGTGTTAATTGCTTAAATGTTTTATATATTTCCCATATTTGTCCATACATGCCTAAGTCCTCCTGTGTTTCTGTGGTAGTTGAAATAAAAGCTTGTTACTTGCACTGAGCACTTTTGTAAAAGGGGTTTTATTACTCACATTGGGGAGACCTAGAAGTTCATGAACCACACAAGTTTTATTTGGAAGAGTTCTCTGAGATTTTGCTTCAAGATGTTATGTATCCCTGAGTCTTTAAGGAAGCCCCAGGATAAAAATTCATGTCCAAGGGTCTTCAAGACTAGGCCAGCAGAGTGCCAACCTTGGCAAGTCTTACATAGCAAGAAACACTTCAGTTGTGGATAGTGTTATTGCAAGAAAGAAAAGTATTGCCTTCCAACACTGTTCCAAACAAAAATATCTGTTAAGGATATTAAGAACTAGAGAGTCATGGTGAGGGTGGGGAAGGAAATAAATGGCCTACGTCAGGACTTCTTTACCTTTTTTGTGTGTTGGATACCTTTGGCAATCTGGTGAGGCCTATCTCTGAATAATGTTTTAAAATGATTTTTTACTAGTTCACTTTAAATTGATTCAAGATGTGATTTGAACATTACTTTCTTTAAGAGGCTATGCATTTTGATGTGCTAAAAGCAATCAAAACATTAAATGTAAAACCAAAATATTTTTTAAAAATTAAAATATTTGTGACCATAAAAGTGTCACATGGATTTGTGACTCTTAACTGAAATTGGTTTTATTGAGAGCCACAGTTGCATTAGGTTTAATAAATATCACATCTGTGGTCTCAACATAAAAGATTCCCAGGTAATATGTCTCATATATGGATTTAAAAACTTTTTTCCCCCAGTCAATAGTTTGCTCTACGTCACTTTATATATATTTGTTTCTTAAAATATTTACATTTGTATTTTAGTAGGCAATAATATTCCATGGAATACTACAATTTTCCAGTGGATGGATATATAGTTTGATTAGTTCCTCATTATTAAAAGTAAAGCAACAATGAATATTAAAAATAAAATGCATTAAAGTACATAGGATTACAAAGGAAGTCATATTTTAAAATGTCAAAATATTGTTATTATTGTTTAGTTGTTTTAGTATTGTCTGACTGTGACACTATTTGGGGTTTTCTTGGCAAAGATACTGGAGTAATTTTTCATTTCCTTCTCCAGTTCATTATATATAGATGAGGAACTGAGACAAGTGTCTGAGGCTGAATTTGAATTCACGAAGATCACTTAGCTATCTTATCAAAACAGAAATTTTTCAGAATGTTCACAGACTACTATAATCATGTCAGTCTAAGGAAGCTCTCTTTTATGCTTCAGCCCCGTACAAGGGTCCCAAGGAGTTATATTACAGTTTTCATTGCAGTTATGTGTAGATTGGGGCAAATGAATTGGAGTCCTCAATAGGAAAATTAATATCCTGGCTTTGAAAGGCTCTGTCCTGTTCACTCACCATTCAGATTCCATGCCCAGGATCTTTTTTAATATTCACACTCTGATCTCATTATTTGCCTCTATTTTGTTTGGTCAGGTGGACTGTCACACCATATCAAAAGCCACAAGTCATTACGTCACACAATTTCATGTCACTGTGTCAGTCATTAGTCAGATAATAATGATGTGTCACACTGCCTATTATGTGTTGAATGTCATGTGTAAAATATATAAAAAATCTTCAACAATATATCTACGATAAAGTAATTGAAAGTATAAAACCAACAGTGTAGGTCTCAAATTTATAGCTATGTTGACCTCAGATTCTATTGTTCATTCAATCAATAACCTTATCTTGTGTTTTACAGTATACTTCAGAGTTGGAAAAATGCTTTTTGTCTGGTCTCATTTACTATTATTATTGTTAATGCTATTTTATATAGCATTTTGTTTAGGATCTTTATATAATTCCATTTGATGATAACATAACCCTTGGGATGAATCATCACATCAGAGAATTAGAACTAGTAGAGATACTAGAATCAATGTAGTCTAACTTCTAATTTTCTGGAGAAGCAAACTGAGGTGCAGAGAGGTTAAGTTGCCCAAGGTCTCACAGCTGGTAAGAGACTGAGCAGACCAGTATCCGCCCTTAGTATAACTCTTGCAGTTTCCGTTTGGAGATAAAGAATTCTATAAAGAATTCTGCTAGCATGAGTTGTTACCTGTCTGGAGAAGCAGTGTGGATGGGATAAGGAAGACCAAGTTCCCCTCCTGCATCTATCACTGACATGCCAATCATTTCATCTCCTGGAGCATCAATTTCCTCCCCGGGGCAGGAACACTGATGTTGTTATCTTTGAATGCCAAGAGATTTGGGGAGAATAAGCATGCTTGTCCCCAGCCACACCTTAAACATGCACAGTCACCATTCCCTCTAGAGAAAAAGAGAAGGGCCCAGCCATTGATAGTAAGAGCTTTTAATCAGACAGGAATTGGGCATCACTGAAGACCACATTGGTTGCCTTTTCTTCGGCATTCCTTTCACATAACAGGGGCCCAGGAATTTCATCTGGAAGTCATCTTTCTTAGGGAAGGGGGTTATTAAAGCATGGTCAGTGATCAAGTCAGTGCTTTGTTTTTTTGTTTGCTTGTTGGTATTTGTTTTTGTCTTTAAACTTTTCCCGGCGAGTCATATTTACATTTACAGTACCTCTTAGTGATCAACAGAAAACAAAAAGGCTGTGTGTCACCAGGGATACATTACCCCAAGTGGAGAAAGGCTGAGCTTCAATATTTATATATTTATACATATATATATATATTTATATTTAATGTGTATACACAGATACAGTTTTCTCTCTTGAAAGTATTAAAAAATTGATCAACCTTCAGTCTATAAAAAATACCTACTCTACAAGATAGAAAAATCTCTCCTCCTAGTATATACTGATTTACACCCAAAGCTTTTCCAAAAATGTACGAGGCAACATCTTGAATCTTCAGAAAGGAGGGGGTGTGCACACATACCCATACTCACAGGAGGGGAAAACAGTGACTGGGAACAGGACAAGTTTGTGAAGGGGAAGAAGGGAAGGCCTCATGGCTCAGTGCTCAGATTCAGAAGGACTAGGTATAATGGGTCTCCCCTGTGGAGTCTGGGGAACACACCTTCTGGAGTCTTGGAGACATGCCAAAGCAGTAGGTAATCTGGGGGCAAAGGATCTGAAAGCACAATCCAACTAAGACCACTCCAGGGGAGAAGGGAACAGATGGGAAGGAGAGAAATGGAAGGTATTCCATTTCCTTCCAGGAAAAGAAGAACTCAAGGGAAGGGGAATTTTTTAAAAAGTACATTTCACAAATATTCGGGGATGACATTTTTTTCCATTCAACCTTTGCCTTTGGAATGCCACTGTCAACTACTCCCAGTCACCCATCACTTTCTAAGGCAGGGATCTGATCAACTCTGGCCTCCCCTTCCTTTTGCCAAAAGACACACCATGGTGAAGGAACAAGCTATTCTTAAGGAACAAGAACAAAAACCAACAACATGGTGAATGTGTGGGAAGGAAAATCAGTTCAGAAAGTTGATCTGACTGTTTTATGGCACCTTAAAGTGTATAACATGAAGCTCAGAAAAGTTCACACTTCTTCTGTGGTGCATAATGTAGAAAAACTTCTGTTTTCACTGAAAAATCACTATGAAAATCAGACATGGGTATGCTCCCCAAAGCAGCAGTAGTTGTGATTATCCTACAAGTAGCAGACTTGTATGGAGGCTGGAATCTTATCATTTGACTGTCTAGAGACTCAAAAATCAAAAGAAGATCCTAAAAGACAAACATTTTCACAAAGGAGGGGATCTCAGATGGCCTTCTCTGAACTTTTTTGTTTTTAAAAAACAATTGAACCATGATTAATGTCAAAGTGTCCAATATTAGGGGGAAAATATCTAGTATCCTAAATATCTGAAGTTAATTTCCCAGGAATGATCTTTCCATCACCATCAATCCACTGGAATGCTGGATAAAGATGAATCCCTAATCCTACTACTGTCCAGGGGATTCAACAGAAAAAACATTATAGTACTCAAACCAGAAGAATAGAGACACTATTTTGAAGAAAATGAATTAAAAATAAAATTAAAAGCATATACTCTCAACTGATTTTGAGAGGAAATATTATAGGCTTCATATCAATGAATAGTGAAGATGAACTGGAGAAGGATTATTCTGTATAGTTTCAAAATATCACTTAACAGCTCCTACCCCCAAAGAATTATTGCAATAAGTCACACCTGCCTCAAAAAGATCTCAGCTACCAGGGCTTGGAAGGATTTCTGATTAAGTGCTAAAAATCCTTGAATCCTGAACATAAGACTGACTCCTGAAGGTCCTCATGATTATATTTCTTTATCTACACTACAGCAAGAGACAGGGTGAGACAGAACCTTGGCTAAGGTGCAGTGTGCCCAATTTTTGCTGTGAGATGCATGCCTGAGCAATTCTAAGGCTACATGGGCAAGGGGAAGGCTAGGAAAGGGATTGGGGAGGGGGAATCTGCTACCAATCTGGTTCCAACAGAAGAAAACTAAGCTTTGCTCCCCTCAATCTACCTCAAGAGAAAAACCAGGCCATTTACAAGAGTTCACAACCACATTTCTATTTTAACACACTGTTCTATCTGGTGGTCCCTTCCAATATTCTTTAGTCATCTGTAATTCAGTTTCATCCATCTCTGTCATGGCTACAATTGTATTTGCTCAGAGCAGGAAAAACAGATCTGGGTATATAACTATAAACATTCTTTTACATTTGGTGTGAAATAAAATAAACTTGACCTCAAACAGGAACTGCCTGGATCACGTGTCACAGATGGGTTCAAAAAGAAGTCAGAATACACAGCACATGTCTGAAGAGGAAGTCTAACAATTTGCTTTCCTTTTACTGTGCTAAAAAGCAGCCAGTCACTTTCTAGGAACATTCTTTGAAGTGTGGAGGTAGAATCCAAGCAAGGCTTAGGGGAAATCTACCTGCACAAGTACCTTAGAAGCAGAGTCAAAACACAATTCATCAGCAGACCTGCCTGCACATTCCCTCTGAGGGAGACAGGACCTAAAGAACTGGATTTCTAGAGGTACGAGCATTTCAGAATTTAAATGAGCTTTGAGGGATTCATAGTGGGTTGGTTAGCTGGAGTCAGAAGGAATCTCTCTAACTTGTCTATCTAATATGGCAAGATGCTTGGAGAACCTTTCTCTCTCAAGAGCAAAAGGAATCTGCCAGAATAAAGGTGGAGAATCAAATCACACTCATCAAATCATTGCCTGTTTTTCTAACCTCGTACTCAGATGGTTCCACTGGCCAGGAGGCAGTTCTTCCTCCTTTCCATTTCTCCATCTTCCCCCTGCTTTTTGTTCTGCTCGACTACAATCTGCTTTACCTTGCTAAAACAAGCAAGGAGAGTACCCAAACCAAAGCTGTATCTGCTTTTCTCTCAATTGCTCTGGACTGGTTCAGGCAAAGGAATGTGATCCTCCTTGCCCCTTGATGGAGATGAGACCTTAGTGGTCTAGAGAGCTTAGCAGGGCCTCCTGAAGCTCAGAGCAGCAAGGTCACACCAGGTCACCAGGATTGGAGGGGCAGCATTTCATTCCTTTACTTCACTTCCAAGATAGAGGGGTTGGTTTCCATGATCGCCACAATGATTCTGTCAATATAGTCCTGAAGACGGAAGTTGATCTCTTCCTGTTTTTGAATCGCCTCCATCAACTGTAGGGAAAATGAAGAAGCAAGTTACTATGAGTCTGAGTTTTTCATGTTGGGGAATTGGGTCACAGAGAATTTAAGAGGGGTTAGTGAGGATGAGGACTATGGAGGTCCAGATAGTTATTTGGTGGAGGCTGGTACAGCAAATGACACATCATGCAACTAATCTCAGCATATCTTCCTTAGCCCTTAAGTCTTCCTTGTTTCTGCCCACAGAGATTTCCAAGATTGCCTCTGAAGACAATGGGAATTGTGAAATGCCCCAAACAGTTGGTATGTATATAGCGCTTTAAGGTTTACAAAGCATTTTACATTCTTTAACATAGTTAATTCTCAGGATAACCCTGTGAGGAAGTTACTATGAGCACTGTTATCTCCACTTTTTTAAACCAGGTTCATGATTTAATTGGTAGAGAGAACTTCCAGTGAAGAATACAATTTCTCATCTTGACACAGAGATTAAGTGACTTGGCCAGGATCACAAAACCAGTAGGGGGGTCAGAGACAGAATTTGAACCTAGGTCCTCCTGACTCAAGTTCAACTTTCTCTTCAGTAAGTTCCTCTCAATTTTACAGATAAGAAAACAAAAATTGGGTAAGGCACAGAGTTTGTGGTAATACAACTAGTAAGTGTCAAAGTTAGGATTTTTAGCAAAGTCTCTATGGACTCCAAGTCTCTGCCTTTATGAGATCACTAAGTTTTGGGGAAGAGTTTTAGGAAGAGGGATGAAAGATGTTGGGAAAAAAGAGGAATTTTATTTATTATTATTTTTTAAATGTTTTATTTAATTCAATGGGGTTAAGTGACTTGCCCAAGGTCACATAGCTAGGCAGTTATTAAGTGGCTGAGGCTAGATTTGAACTCAGGTCCTCCTGACTCTAGGGCCAGTGCTCTATCCATTGTACCACCTAGTTGCCCCAAGAGGAATTTTATTGGATTAAAAAAATGCTTAGGAATACTTCACTCAGGTCATTCTAAACTATAACCAAAGTATATTACTACCTTTTCCCTCTAGTACATACATATATTCAGCAAGAGTGTTCATAGCCAAACATCACTCAAACTCAGTGGAAATCTGTAGAAGACTTTGGGATTCAAATCCATGGTGATATTCCTAAGAAGTTTGGAGAAATACCCTTTAAATGTTGGCTGGCATGGGAAGTTGAAAGTGTCAAACAGTACCCTCTTCCACTCCAGCAGTTTTCCTACCTTTTGCTCTTCTCCAACTATTACACTGTTCATGTTGGAAATATGGGAAACTACATCATTAGAATGTAATTGGTGACCTCTAGTCTCCCATCTCCAATTGTCATTAAACATTTTGAAATGGATGTCCTGTAGACACCTCACACACAATGTATACCTCAGACCAGAGTTTAGGTAGCCTATCCTGGAATTTTCCCCAAAATATTCACCTCTTAACTTCCCTATTACTGTCAAAGATAATCAACCTCTCAAAAACTAGCTGTTTTCCTCAATCCTCATTGACTCTTACCCCCCTAATCTGTATCTGATCTATTGCCAAGGTCTGTTGATTTTACCTTCATTAGTATCTCTGATCTAAGATTCCTCTTCTTCTTTTATACTGCTATCATCCTGGTGCACACTTTCATCACCTCATACCTGGAATATACTAGTTGTCTCCTTGCCACAGGTCTCTCCCCCTTTTCAGGACATCCTCCATTCAGTGGTTAAACTAATATCCCTCAAATTCAGGTCTGATTTTGTCATCCACTGCTCCCTACTCAATAAACTTTAATGGTCCCCTATCACCTCCAGGATCAAATATAAAATTCTCTCCTAAGTATCCTAAGCCTTTCATCACTTGCCCCTCCTTGACTTCTCTAGTCTTTATACACCCTACACCACCCCTCTCCTCACTTCTGGCTACTCCTGGCTTTCAGAATGCTCTCCTTCCTCATTTCCAACACCTGGTTTGCTTCGAGTTTCAAATACTAGCTAAAATCCTGTCTTCTAGAGGAAGACTTTCCTAGGGCTCTAAACTTTGTTGATTGCCTATGTCTAGTTGTTTGCATGTTGTCTCCCTTGTTAAGACTGTGGGCTCCTTTGGGGCAGGGGTTGTCTGTTATCCTCCTTTGTATTCCTAGCACTGAGCAGAGCCTGGCAGAGAAGGAACTTAATAAATGGTTACTGACTAATTTTCATGTATTTCTAGCAGTACCCACTTATGAAGAACCAAGACAAAACTAAAATCACACTAAATCACATGAAAATCACACACACAAAAACTCACACTAAAAAATACTATTTACTGAAAACCAAAACAAAACACTCCCCTACAACTCCTCCCTCCCCCGCCCCCCCACAACTGAAGACTAAGATCACAAACTCCAACATTGTTAGGTATTTTCAATAGGAATGAAGTGAAGCAACATGGTTTAGTAGAAACAGCAGTAAGTTGGGGTTTACAAGGCCTGAGCTGTGGTCTCCTCAAGCACTGGCAAGTCACTTAATCTCTTTGAGGAACAGTTTCCTCAATAGTAAAAGTGAAGGAACTAGACTAGTTACTGCCCAGGGTCTAGCTTGCAGCACAGCTTGATAGGAAAATAAATGGCTTAGGAACTGGACTTCCAAGATTGTATTTACAATACTGATTCACTACCTCATCACGTGAAACAGAGCTGATCTCAGCTGCCAGGGATTCGGAGAAAGAGGCAGAGAAGAGGTTCTTTGCGCCTTGGATGCTGAGGTTTATAATCTGCCCATTTAATTCATCATTCTGCTCTTTTAGATTTCGATTATCCTGTTTATAAGAAAAACATTAAGCCATCAATCCTGATCCTATTTGAGGTACTGAGTCAATACTGAAAGCATCTTTATATCCTAGAAAGAAAGAAGTCCTAGGAAATAATCACTTGTAGAACAGAGCTAGAACAAACATTATTCTTTTGGTGACCAAAAATATCTGGATACGGATCAGATATTTCCTATGGGAAAGAAACTAGAGAGAGAGAGAGAGAGAGAGAGACAGAAAGAGAGACAGACACAGAGACAGACACAGAGACAGACACATGGACAGAGAGAGACATAGAGAGACAGACAGAGACAGAGAAAGAGATAGAGATACAAAGACAGAGAGAGAGATGGAGAACCCCAAGTTCTACTTCCAAGATGACAGGGAAGCCTGTCCAGGAAGAGGGAATGCTTTTTCACTAAGAATGGATGGAAGTAAAGCAGATGAAACTGAGTTTGAGATTAATCATTTACATTCTACAGGCAGACTTAAAAATGGCACTTTTAGCTTCATAATGTTGCTCTCTTTCTGTCTTACACCACTGGTCCTGTCCACCTAAAGAGGCTTCCTTATTGCCTCAGACCAGAGTTTATCCTGGACCCTGGGGCTGAGTGGTCTCAGCCCCAGAAGGCCAAGTGAAGACAAATATCTCTCATAAGCTTTTAGTAGAGAGTCCTTCTTATCTTTAGTGACAAAGCTCTACTTGCACTGCCAGCTCCAGTACCTGCTTCAGCCTTCGGATTTCTTGCTCCAGCTCAGTCTCTCGTGTCCTGCTGTTATATTCCTGGAGCCCTGTACTGCTGCTCCGGCCTCGTCTTTGTTCAGCTTCAAGTTTAAACAGCTGTAAGTGTTCCAACTGTTTCCTGAGGTCCTCAATAAGCTGTAAAGGTAACCAAAAAGAAGAATGTTTCATATGGAAGATAGTACTCTAAAGGCCCATGGAGGCTTTATGGAGTGAATTCAAATAAATCTTGACTGGATTTATCTCTACTCATAGTTTGTACTGGATGCTGAATTTCCAGGGGTGAAAGATAAGTGTTTCCCACTTCCACCCCAACACTGACTTTACCCAGAAGAGCATGCTAAAAATAAGATGTTGTAAATACTGGCTAAAATTAATTACTTTTTGCATCAAGAGACAAAACATCACAAACTTGAGTCAGTTTTTGATGCCAATTAACAGTGGTTGATAATGTAAGAAGACACACACATATTTTCTTCCAAGTCCTAGAATTTCATGAGAATCCAATGCAGATTCCTGTTCTCTGATTCTTTTTAGGCAAATATTAGTATTACTGGTCATGGTTGACCTAAGATTTGTGCCTGCTGATTTTTCACTAAGTCCATGTCTGGTACTGGAGGGGAAAGATAAGAGCTTGCTTTCAGACCGTGGGCAGCTGCTACTGGGCTACTGGGATAGTTAGGGTTCCAACAAAGGCCTGGAGAAGGAGACCAGGCCTAATGGATAAAGAAGGAAAAGGTCAGTAGCAACAATGCAGGGATTGGAATGCTAGGAATTGATCAAATAACAGTGCCAATGTTGTTCCTGCCTCAATCCTTCCTCCTTTCTATCATGGATGACAGCCATCACTCAATATTTTACTGATACATTTTGGGGTATAATATTTGCTTTTTGCTGGATTTCATGGAGGCAATGCAACCCTGGAATATGACTGCTTTTATAGCATTCTCACCTCCTGTGTTGACTCCTTGTCTTTTTGAAACTGATGCCTTTCATGACTCAGTTTGTCTCCCATTTTCCTTTTATTTTCCTGCTCTTCATTGAGTTGAATGGTTAGGTCTTCTATTTCATCCAACAATTTCTGCTTTTCCTGAAGAACAAAGCAAAAGCAAAACCCACCCCCACATTAAAAACTGTGAATTCAGTCAAAGAGATATTCATCTCACCAAATATGATCCCATTCATTTAATTCTGGTAGGACTTATTTTATATCCAAAATTTCTTCATCTTCATATACTTACTGGAAGCAATTCATTGATTAAATTGATGTTTGTCCTTCATTTTCGAAGAAGACAATGACATCAGGGACAGTGACTTGGGTTTGAGTGAGGGGAGTACTATGCTATGTCACCAATGTTACTTTCTCCTCCAGAGCCATCTGGGTCCAGTGGCCAAATATGAATCAGGATGACTAGAGATGGCCCTGGAGGCAAGGCAATTAGGGTTAAGTGACTTGCCAAGGTCACACTAGAAGATTCAAAAATACCTGTCCTCCTGACTCCAAGGTTAGTGCTCTATCCAACTGTCACCTTGCTGCCCTTTGATTAAATTACATCAATGGCTTGTAATTAGAAGTCATCTTTGACTCTTCACACTCTTTCATCCAGTATATCTAGGGAGTAGCAGTCCAATTTAATAATCAACATCCAATTGATTCAGCTTCCATAGTATATTTTTGTTTATTATTATTTATTTATTATGTTTATTTATTTACATTTATTTATATAAATATTTATATTTAATCTTTCCCCTCAGCTTCTACCACAATAACCCTATTCTGGCTCTCATTGCTTCTCACCTTGGTTATTATAATACATCTCAACTGGTCTCCTGCTTCATTAAAATCATCTTTCATAGAGCTTCAAGCATAATCTTTCTAGTGTACTTCTCTATATTACTCCTGCTTAAAAATCTTCAGCAGTTTCCTATTATCTACTGGAAAAGCATAAACAGATAATCCTAGTTTTCAGTTCCATCTCATGTAGGCCCCCTTCATGTACTCTATGCTCTAGTCAATCCGAACTGCTTTTAGTCCTTATCTTACTTGATTGCCTTTCTCTTTCCTACCCTCTTGTTTTTGGGACTGCTTTTCACCATGCTCAGAATAGTCTCCCACCATTCCCACCTTTCCCATATTACTTGTCTGCTGAAAACTCTTCCTCCTTTAAGACCTAATTCAGCTGTCATTTGCTTCAGGGAGTGTCCCCTAATATTTTTATCCTTTGTACTCTTCTCTGTCCTGATGAAAGAAAACTCTTTCTTTAAATTTTTCATAGCATCTTGCTTGAACTTCTTGCAATTCTCTCATTTTCCATCATATCATAGACAGTTGCATACTTATCCTTTCTCTTTATAAGAATGTAAGTTCCAAAACTATCTTTTTATCCTTAGGGTCTAACACAATGCTTGCATATAGAAAAACATAATAAATATTTGTTGAATTAAATTTTTTGCTCATAGAAGGGCTAATGTTTGCCTGAAAAAGTCTCAGGCTTTATGGGAGAAGCATTATATACATGAAACGGCATTAACAAATTGTGCCTGCCTCACTTTTGCTATATGCTGCTGAATAGCCTTTTGGTTGTAATACAGGTGAGAGAAAAGGCATATTCTGACATCTTCTCAAATTCATATGTATAAACAAAGGGTATATTCTGGGGGCTTAAAGTACTTGCTTCCAATTGAGTTTACCCAATTAGCTGTCCCCTTACTAACAACAGTAATAAATTCAACCATATACTGTCCATACTTGCATCCATTGTTTGCTTACCTTTCCAAACTCCAAGCCCAGATTAACTCCACCTTCTCTGTTCTTACTTGGCTCACTTAAAGAAGTTACATGACTGCTGATTTGAGTCCAATATAACTTTATATGTTCTCTAACTTCATCTAGGCCCTCACTGTTGCAAGAAAATCTTTATTTTCTTTCCTAATAGACTCTCTAGTGTGCTCCCCATAGCTTTTGTTCCAAACCTTCTTCCTCCTTCCCAGAAGAGGATCTTATCTCATACTTTATTGAGAAAGGAAGCCATTCACAGTGAACTCCCTCTTCTTAATTCTATATCTCAAAACCCCTTGACGCACTCCTACATTCGCTCTCCCTCCAAGTGTCAGGAGTGACCTTTCCCCTTACCAAAGTTACCCTTAATCCTTGATCTGTTCCTGCACTCTGCTCCTAACATATCCCTTTTAATATTCAGTACTCTTTATCTACTAGATCCTTCCCTGCAGCCTGCAAACATGTTCATATCTACCCTATCCTTAAAAAAATCTTCACTTTAACTCTACCATTTGCTACAACTACTTTCCTATAATTCTCCTTCATTTCTCAGACTCCCAAAAGAAAAGTTAATTGTATGTTTCCTCCATTCTCTCTCCTTTTATTACTTATTTTTAATTAAATTTTATTTTCTTCAATTAATATTTATTACCTTTCCCTCCAATATCTCTCTTGCTACCCCTACCCACATCCTGAAAAAGAAAAGAAAAAGAAAAACAACTCTACAGCAAATATACATAGTCAAGCAAAACAAATTCCCATATTGATCATGTCCAAAAATATGTGTCTCATTCTGGTTGTTCAGTCCAATTTGTCTTAGTCAGGAGGAAGGGAGCATTCACCACCATCAGTTCTTTGGAATCATGATTGATCATTTCCAGGATCAGAGGTTCTTAAGCCTTTCAAAGTTGCTTGTTTTTTTTTTTTAACGATGTTGATGTTATGGCATAAATTCTTCTCCTGCTTTTGCTCCTTTCATCCTGTATCATTTCATACATAACTTAGAGCATCATTCAATTTCGTTACCTTCTTCTACCATAATTTAATCAGCCATTCTCTGAATCAGCCATTCTCTTAGTTTTCAGTTCTTTTCCAACACAAAAAAGAGCTGCTACAAATATTTTATACATTTGAGTTATTTCTTTTTTTTGATTTCTTTGGGGTATGGATATAATAGCTGTGTTACTGAGTCAAAGGGTCTGCACAATTTAGAAGCTTTGGGGAATAATTTCAAATTATTTCCAGAATGGTTATATCAATTCAAGCTTTATCAATAGTACCTTAATGTGCTTATTTTTCCACAGACCCTCCAATATTTATCATGTCAAATTTGCCAAAGAGTGTAAGTAGAAGCTCAGAATTTCTTTATTAGTGATTTGGAATACTTGTTCATATTGCTATAAATAGCTTGAATTTGTTCCCTTACAAAATGCCTTTGCTGATTATCAATTGAGAAATGACTTTTATTGTTATAAATTTCAATCAGTTTCTTAAAAGATTTTAGAAATGAGACCTTTATCAGAGAACCTAACTACAAAATTGACTATTTCCCTACTACTCTGGCTTTGTTTGTGCAGTAACTTCTCCCACTCATTAACTCCTTGTCATCTGGCTTTCTCAGTCCTTATCCTCTGACTTCGCTTGAAACTTTTGATAGTGCTGACTCCCCTTTTCCCTGGATAGTCTTTCTTCAATCTATGTTCTTATAACACTAATCTCTTGCCTTTTCTCCAACCTAGCCATGCTTGTTATTTATTCCTCATAATTCTCTACTGCTATCATCACGCTTTGTCATGAGTCATCTTTCTGTACACCAACTCTCAGTGATTTCATCACTTTTCATGAGTTCAATTATCATTTCTAATGTTAATGACCCCTCAGTTTCTCTTCTAAATTCCAAGTACCACATCTACTTATATGATTTTTAATGTTATTTTATTTTTCCAATTACATACAAAAATAAGTTTTCAACATTCATCTTTTTTGTAAGATTTTGAGTTCATTTTTCTACCTACCTCCCTTCCCACCCCCCTCCCCATGAAAACGAGTAATCTATGTAGAATTTCAAATCATATTTCAAAATGTTCAAAACAGTAATCATCTTTCCTTTCAGTTCTCTCTTCTTCCTGACTTCCCTTTCTTTTCTGCTGAAGATGTAGCTAGTCACCCAGGTTCATATCTTGGTCATACTTTGCTCTTCTCTCTTCTTTATTCCCTATTTTCAATCAATTGATAAGTTTTGTTGATTCTACTCCCACAACATCTTTTGCTTCCCACCCTAATCTATACTCCAACAAACACCACCAGAGGCAAGGCCCTCATCACTTCTCACTTGAATGATTATAAATTCTTCTAAATTGGCTTCCTTGCCTTAGGTCTCTCCATCTTCAATTCATCCTCCACATAGCAGCCAAATTGAAATTCCTAATTCCTAATATACACATAACTTTCTTGCTCTAAAAATTCCTTCTTATTGCCTCTACTGCTATAAAATACAACCTGAACTCAGTCTACCTTGTAAGAATGATTATATAGCATTCCCTTTCATCCAATCAGTGTACTAGTCTGCACATGATATTCCATTTCCTATCTCCATTCCTTTTCACAGACTATATCCCACATCTGAAATGAATTTCTATTTTATCTCTGGCTCTGAGAACCCTGAAATCCCTTCAAGATACAGTTCTTATGCAAACTTTATCTTGATCCCTCCAGTTGCTAGCATTCTTCCCCTCTCCTAAAATTACTTTGCATTTACTTTGTATATACTTTCTATTTATGATATATCTACATGCTATTTTCCCCCCAAAATATGTATAGTTCCTGAGGACAGGGACTATAGTGCCTGACACTTGGTCTGATTATTGAGTGAATGAATAAGGTTAAGGTATTAATGTATAAGAAGCTATCTCCCTGGCAAGGGAAGAGTTTTTTTCCTGGGTCTAAGAGTGACATAAATGAGGAAGTCCAAGCTGAGTTTCCCTCACCTCTTCTAGTCTCTCAATATTGGCCTTCAGACATGGGGTGCAGGATCTCAGCTCACTGTTTTCATCATCCAACTGCTGTAATCTGTTAGAAAATAGGACAGACTTAGAATTTCATCAATTACTTCCCAAAAGACAGAAGTTTATGACTTCTAACACAGAAGAAAATATAGCTCTTTCAGAGATGCAAGATTTTTGTTAGTCTTGTACATGAGATACTTCAAAATCCAGAAATTCTCATTTCCTCCAAAAATTAGTCTGACTCCTGCAGACCAACTAAATTATTGCAGAGATTTTTTTAAAGTAGGAAAAGATATTAAGACAAAACTCTTTGTTGAAAATTTTTAAGTTCTTAGAAAGTTATAATAAAATGCTTATTTCATTTAACTTAATTTCTTTTATCCCTCAATAGCACAACTTTAATTAGCACCTTAACAAGAACCCCATTCCCATTATAATCTTGCCCAGGTTTCAGCAAGTAGTCAGTTCTTTTCTCCTGTGGTAAAAACTTAACCTTTTCTTGTTTTTCTTCCCCTAGGAGTTCTCAGACAATTCTAGAATGATGAAGACCAAGAAACTAGAGAGATATTTCATAAGCAGGAGATTCAATTGATGTTATTCAGGAGGAGCTTAGCTGCCCCCTCTGTATTGTTCCAGATATCTGTGTCATCAGTCTGTACAATAGCTTGGTCCAGAGAGCTCTATTTAAGGCTAGAAAGAATCAGTGTGAACCCCTCCTAAAAGGTGACCTAGGAATATGGATCAAGGTAATGTCTAAGGACCCATCTCATTTCAATTTCTAGGTCTCTAAACCCTCTATTTTGCCAAATGGTTTATGCCTGTAAAGAAGTGACCTGATTCTAATCATGGAATAAGGTTATTTAGACCACTACATGTTGTCTTTTTTCTTCATAAACTTTATTGTTAAAATATATACATTTTCCTCACTGCCTTTTTGTTATAGATTTACAAAACAAGCTAGAGTCTAGAAGTCAAATTCTTGGCAATACAGAGAAAGGTGAGAATGGTACTGCTGACCTCAACATTTTCCTATTTGGCTGTAACTGAATTGAGATCATTACTGAAAACATCTGAGAGGCATGTTTACAGGCTAAGTCATTATCTTGAAAAGTACCCATCTGGATCTAGAAGTTCTCCTTTGGGAAATTCTGCTGTCCCATTCTCCTTTCTCACTGCCTCTCCCCATCTTCCACCCATTAGCCCAATTCATAAAAACAGGAAAGCAAGTTTTTAGGTTCTCAGAAGTGTAAAAGACTATTCCCCCTGCCATATTTTGTTTTGTTTTGTTTGTGAAATCTGTTTCATTACCATATGACTGGGTAAATAGTATGGTGCCCCATAAATGGCCTTTTTTGTGACCTAGTACTTGGTTTGTAGTCACAGGAAACATATTAAGGCAACAGAGATAGAAAAAGTTATATAAAGGATAACAGCAATTCACAAGGATCAAAATAAATAGAGCTTAAATCAGAAAGAATCAAAAGGTTGAGGGAAAGCAAAAAATAAACACCAAGAATAGACTCTGTTTAAGAGAGTTTTCTGCTGAATCTTCAGGGGTAAACTTTCCAATTCAAATGTCTATCCTGACAGGAATGCTCTTTTTCCTAATGATGACAGATCACTGGCTTGTACAAG
Source organism: Macrotis lagotis (assembly GCF_037893015.1). NCBI lineage: Eukaryota > Metazoa > Chordata > Mammalia > Peramelemorphia > Peramelidae > Macrotis > Macrotis lagotis. The sequence continues at coordinate 52,906,616 of NC_133665.1, read as the reverse complement.
ACTCCAAAATAAATTTTTTAAAAAGTTACTGATATATTTTGTTTTGACACAATAGACACTTCCTAACAAGCAGTCAAACAATTCTTTCCCTTATAGACTACATTCCCTGACAAAGTTTCTATAAGTATGATTTTTGATGGAACATGTCCCTTTTCACTTTTGTAGTTTACTGATTGCTAACAGAAGGAAGCATGCTTTTACTTTTGATAGTATGTATGAACATCATAAATTGGATAGTTTTGACTATAGACAGAAGATATTTCCTCAACCCAATTCCTTAGCTTTTACTTTGATATCTCTAAAGGCAAGATTTGGGAAATGTGCATATGAACATAATGTATGTATGGAATAGCAAAAACAAAAAATACCCAAGAAATACTACATCTCAGAGTAAACTAGCACAGTGGTCTGTGGACCACTTGAGCCTTGCAGGCTCAACATCAGGGATAAAAAGTCAAATGCTGAATACATTACTTCTTTTTATTTTTTTTAGGTTTTTTGCAAAGCAAATGGGGTTAAGTGGCTTGCCCAAGGTCACACAGCTAGGTAATTATTAAGTGTCTGAGGCCGGATTTGAACTCAGGGACTCCTGACTCCAGGGCCAGTGCTCTATCCACTGTGCCCCTAGTACATTACTTCTTGATAACCTAGCCCTACACAAGATCTTTAAGCACAAATCATCATTGTCCTTTAGTAAAACAGTCTTAGGCATTCACATTTTAAATTGTTCTCTCCCTTCTTGCATTTTGCAATGATTCTCAGTCATAACCATCAGTAAGGCAATCTCATTTCTATAAAGGTGATGCAAAAATAAAACTTTAGTTATTTGTCTGGGGCTTTTCCAATCTATAGGAAATCACTGAATATGTGAAAAAATATATAGAAAGATGGTAAAGGTAACCAGGAAAGAAAATTTTAAGTCCTACTCCTTTATTAAATAAAATTTAAAATATTTCATTGCATTGTCCCAGTTAATTATTGTATTTAAAGGCATAGTATACTTCAAAGTATAGCATACCTCAATCACACACTGAATTAAGACCTTCTATTATACAGATCTGATTCATGTTTCATCTCTCACTATTAATACTCTTGTTTTTGTCATGCTATACCTGGCTTGGAGATTCTCAATCTCAATGCTTTTTTCTCTCTCCATCTTGCATAGGAGTTCCTTCTGCTTTCTGATTTCTTCAAGGATCATCTCATCAGCTCTCAGTTCCTGCTCCTTTAACTGTTCCTCAAGGGCATTAGCTCTTTAGAGGCAGAGAAGAGAAAGATCAACATTTCTCAAAAGTCTCATTTTAGTTCGACTTGCTTCTACAGGAGTTGTTTCCTTACCCTTTTCTCTCTTCCAGGAATTCAGGAAGAAACACTTACATTGTCAAAGAGAAATCATTATAATTCAAAACAGCTTTCTGCAAAGCTCATTGAATATACACAAAAGCAGTATATGCTAAGGATCTGATGGGCTTCCAAGGCTTTTAAATCTGACCCAAGGTTTCAGATATATCTGAGAGTAAACTGCAAGCTATATTATCAAACTGCTTCAATTCAAAATCAAAATGAGGCTGGTACATAAAAGAAGAGTTCAGGATTATGATTTGGAAAATAAGATAAAAACTCAATGACTCCTTACTTTCAAAACAGAACTCATTATTTCCCTCAAACCCACCCTTCTTGTTAACTTCCCAGTTTTTATCATGGGTTTTCTGTAATCACTCAGGTCCTTTAAAAATAAACAAACAAACACACAAACCCTTCTTCTGTGATTTGATTTTGATTTTAAAAAGCAATTGTATCATAAAAAATCTTGTGCCTAGAGATATAAAAAACACCTCTGACTAAAACACACGACTTTGGAAACAACTCTTTGGAAGCAGGGAAAGAGCCCTCTGAATACTTTCAGAGGTCAGCAGATTTCAGTCATTGAGGTTCACAACCTCAGAATTAGCTTTGATTCTTCCTTTTTCATGACTTCCATTTAGTTGCCAAGTCTTAAAATTCTCTTTATATTATTACATCTCATGCTTGGGCTAGTATAAGAATCTTCTGACATCCTGGTGACTTCAGTCTTTTCCATTTTCAACCCCTTCTCTCAAATTGCTGCTAACTTGATATCCCTACAGCACCCCTCTGACTATGTTGCCCCCTCAGAAAGCTCCAGTGGCTCTCTCCTGATACTAGGATGTAAAAAATAACCCCCACAAACTCCCATGTTTGATATTTAAAGCCCTTAATGGTGTGGTTCTAGCCTGCTAAAGTTCCTGCCTCTGGGTTTTGTCCAGACTGCCCTTCATCCTTGGAATCTACACCCTTATCAGCCAGTCTCCAAAGCTCAGTTCAGGTGCCAACTACCATGAGACTTTCCTTATTTCCCTAATTGTTATACCCCATTTTTTCAAAAATAGTTTACATTTACAAATAGATGCATATACTATGGTCCCCAGAAGATGATAAACTAACTCCTTGAGGACAGGAGCTGTTTTGGTTTGTGTTTATATATCTCCTATATCTCCTAAAGAGATGGTTGACTGCCTGACAGGAGTTCTTCCAGCTATAATTTCAAAGTTGTTTGTTATCTTAATAGGTAGAAATACCTGACCAGACCCTGACAAACTTTTAACAGTCTTTGACACTCATGACCTTCAATCTTTGTATATGTGCTGCTGAAGTGAGCACAACCTTCAGTCTTTGAATGTGAGTTAGTTTTCCTCTAGGGAAGGGAAATAAAACAAGTAAGCACTTTCCAAAAAAGTAAGGGGTGGATCAGGAGACACCCAATCAACTATGTCTCCTGCCTCCCATCCATTGGAATGAAGTTTCATGAAGAAAGAACAAACCCTCTTTAGAATCCAACTGGTTCTTCTGTATGGGAAAGAATTAGCAAACTCAACTGAGGACTGACAAAATCTAAGGTCCTGTTAGACTCTTTTAAAAGCAAGAAGACTGAGTTGTGGAAGAAGTCCTTCACCTTTTTCCTTGTGTCTCTTAAAGGGTTCGATAAATATTAAGAGGATCTTTTTTTTCCTCTCTACTCCACTGGCAATACCATCTTGCATCAGAAACATACTGCCAAAGGAAATGTTTGTAGTCAGTTTGAAAGACTTCAGTTTCAGAGTCAAGTTACAAAGAGAAATAAAAAGAAGCCAACAAATGGAGCTTGGAAGACAGAAGACCCTAGAGGCAACACACCAGTTGGTTCTAGAGTGTGTGCCAGTGAAGCAGCCTCCACCAGGGCATAAGCGAGCAGGTTCTGGTAGAGAAGCTATGGATGGGAAGGGTTTGAAGATATCAGGGGTAGCTCCTGAGATGCGATGTCCTAATGGCATATACATATGTAGCTCTCCCCTGTGAACTCTGTGTCCACTCTCTACTGACACCAGGCATGAGGCTATGGGGAAATATTTTTTGTCACTACTCTCCTTATTCTTCCTTTTCAGGAAATGCTGTTGCTTAGCTGTTACACTGGTGTAGATTTTCCTAAGCCATAGTCTGCAACAGGCATCCAGAAGGGGTGGTTTTCTCCACTGAGTGTGGGTTGGGAGGGGAGAAGTAAGCCAGATGGGTGAAACTAGAAATTCCTTTTTTCTTGAAATATACTTCTGTAGGTGGAAAATTGCACTGCATTTCTCCAATGACCAAAAAAACAAACTGGCCTGTTCAGAAATAGAAACTAAAAAAAAAAATAAATAATAGTGGAAAAGAGATATAAATTGATTCTATGATCTCTTGCAAAGAAAAAAAAAGTCTTCCTATAACTGAGTTTGACTGGGAAAGTCCTCATGCTTATAATCACTACATGATATGATCTTTGGGGGGAGCTTCCCAAGGCATCTCAGACAGTGCACTGCTCTGCCTAGGGAGCACTTCAAAACTATTAGCCATCAGTTTCTAAGGTCTGGTTAAAAGCACTTAGAATGCTAATGAGTGAGCTGATCTGGGTTGTTTTACAGGCAGGGTCTTTGTATGGGTGTAAAGAAGCCCCTGTTTGTACCAGGCTCTATACTAAGTGAGCCCTGAAGACTTAACTGACATAACTATGTGGGTATATGAGCACAATATATATACAGAGAAAGGGGGAAAGTAGCCTCAGCAGGAAAGGCATCAGCACATGAAAGGACCAAGCAGGAAGGCAGTTTAGAGAATGAGATCTGATGTGTCTTGATGACAATCAGGGAAATGAAAAACTGTGTTGAGGAAGGAGAGCATTCCAGGTTTGGGGTGGGGGTGGGAGACCTTGAGGGCAGAGACATAGCATTGGAAGATTCCACTTTGTGTGTGAAGAATGGTTAAGTGGGCAGTGTAGCTGTGACATAGACCATGTAGAAGGAAGTAAACTAGAAGAAGTGTGGAAAGTTGAAAAGGAATCAGGTTATGAAGTTTTAAATTACAAAGTATATGGGAAATGGGCTGGCGACTGATTGGAAGAAGGATTAGGCTGGAGAAGTTGAAGCAGAGAGTAAAGAGAAGGTCATTTCAATAGTCCAGAGGAGATCTGATGAGGCTCTGTATAGGGGCTTTGATTACATGAATAAAGAGAAGGAAATGCAAAAAAGAGATGTTATTAAGATAGAAATATCAAAGTTTGACAACTGATTTGATATGTGGAGTGAATGTAAGTGAAATGTTAGGGAAGATACCTAGATTGTGAGCTTGGGAAGATGGAGATGCCATCTAGTTACAGAGAAGTAGGGAAAAGGGGAAAAATAATTGTTTTAGACATGTTAAATTTGAAATACCTATGAAATATCCAATTCAATATCCAAAAGACGTAAGTGTAGCTCAGGACACAGATAAATATAGAGATAGAGAGGTATTTACATAGATATATACAATAGATAAATAGATAGGTTAGAGCCAGACATGTAGAGACAATAACTGTGTCCATCAAAACTGATGAAATCACTAAGTGAAATAATATAAAAGGAAAAGAGAAAAGTATCCTGGATGGAGTCTTGGGGGACATATCCAATTATTGGGTGTGACATGGATGAAGAATCAACAAAGGAAATTGAGGAGCGGTCAGACAAGAAAACCAAAAGAGAGAAGTATCATGATAACCTACAGAGAACTGAGAATCTTGGAGAAGATGATCAGAGAATTCAAGAAAGATAAGGATTGAGAAAATGCTAATAGATTGGGAAATAGATCAGTGGCAACTTTGGAGAGGGAAGTTCCAGGTGAAAACTGAGACTGGAGGCCAGATTGCAAAGAGTTCAGAAGTGAGAGCGGAAGGGAAGTAGCAGCACTTGGAAAGATGGCTCTCTTAAGAAGGTTAGTCAAAAAATGATGATACAGGCCAATAGCAAGAATCGTAGACTCAGGTGAGAGTTTTTTAAGGAAGGTGTGTTTGTAGACAGAAGGGAAAGGGCCAATAGGGAATGAAGAGAAAGAATGAGGATAGAGAAGGCAATCCCATGGAAAATGTGGATGCTTCTGCTGAAGAAGGCTGCAGGAGGGGGTAGAAAGTGGAGTGGTTTTGTCTCAAATAGATGTTAGAGAAAGCACTGGGTAGTGGGTAACCTCTTATTTTAACATGGGAAAGGTTAGAATTCTAAGTCTTCCATTAAATATTCATATAAGAAGTTTAAGGCAAGAAGCAGCTTTGTGCAGTATGATCCTTATGCCTCTACCAAAGAAAAGTGGAAGAGTGGAAATGGAGAATAAAAGATTTTCTCTCTTCTCCCAAACCCATATCAGTCAAAAAATGTTGCAATCAAACCACTTGTCTAGTAAAAGATGCTATGTCCAGCAGAGAGTAAAATGAGACAGAGACCCACACTCTCTAGAGAGAGAGAAACTAAGAGGCAACACTCAAGGTAAGAGATTCAAAGGAAGAATTTGACCCATAAGTTGGGAGATAAACAGTAAGTCTAGGTAATTCAGATGAGCAAACCATCCAATAAAGATAGAACTCCAAGAGGAGGATGAGGAAGAGGACAACACAAGGAAAGAAAGGACATTAGGGTCCTAAAATACTGGAAATGTGGGATACCTTGGTCATATGTATCTCCTACATGTGTGCCTCAATACTACTGTACTTTTAAATTTGTTCCCACTATTCCCACTTAAACTCTTTGTTAAATGTTTTGTAGCTAATGTTCTTACTATGCTATTTTTATAAATGACACTGCTTTGAGCTAATTGTATCTACTGGCCATTAAAGGAAAAAGCTCATTGGTAGGGGCTCATGAACTATAATTTTGGGAGTACAAATCACCAGGATACCTCTAGAACCTGAAGTAGCAGTTGTCCCTCCTTGGAACCCAAATTGTGAGTGTGAGTTGAGGAGAAAGGTTCTAAAGGAGGTGCTCTCTATGCAAATGTGAGAGTAAAGAAAGATTTTTACACTTCAGGGTTGCTTAAAATAGAACTCTTCTACACATGCTAGACTCATACATTAAAGCAATAAAGTAAACAAGTCTTTGACTCATATAGATCATTACAACTTATCCCAAAATTTGACCTTAGTAATATCTCTACTATCCTCCTTATAAAACCTTCCAATCTCTCAATAATACCAATCATTTCTGCTACTTGAAGATATTCCCTACATATTCAGTTTTATTTTTCTGAATTTTATTTAATGATTCTATGGCATTTCTTATTATTTTATTTATTAAGTTTTATTTAATGATTCTTTTATTCTAATAATATTTCAAATGAAATTAATTTCTTTTCCTCACTAAATCAAACCATTTATGTCAGGACTCTACATGGGAATTCTATACTGATGAGGTGCCAGAAATAGTTATGGGGGCACATTAAAGGGTGAGAAAGAATGCCTTCCAGTTGGGACAATCATCAGTCAAAGTTTAAAGTGTTATTAAGAGTTGGTCCCATGTCAGAATTGTTACGACCTATCTTATCTCCTCAGTTTCTAAATTTCAATTCAATCTACACACTAATGGCAGAAAATTGCCTTTAAGATACTGCTTTCATAATATCACTCTGATGTCTCTCTACTACTTAAAACATGAAGTTTTAGCCTGGTGTTTGAGTTACTTTACAATTAGCCTTGGTTTCATCACTTTTTATTTCTCCTATGAATTTCAGTCTGGAAAATCTGATCTCTTTGCTGTCTCTTACACAATCTTAAACTTCAAATGATCAAAGACATGGAGATGAATGTTTTCCTCCCCAGAATCTTTGCCTATTGAAATTTTAACCATTCTTTAAGGCTCCAGAGAAGTCAATCATATGGCAAGCATTTTAGAAGTGCTTATTATGGGCCAGTCACTGTGTTAGTGCTGGGGATACATGGAGCTTCCATGAATCTTTTCTAGGATGACCCCACCCAGAAATGATTGCCTTTTTCATGTTTTATGCTATGCTAACAGTATTTTCTATCTGTACCATTCATATAAAACTCTTCATGTACTGTCCCTAATATGCATACTTGTATACACTTCTCACTTCCACTAGATCTACCCTTCATTTCTTTGGACCTTAGCTCTCATCTATAAAGAGACTAAACAAGATAATTGCTATACCTCTATACTGAATATCTGTTGAATTAAAAGTCATAGACCTAGACAGTTCAAAAGATAATGACTGATAGAGTTTGCTTCTCTAGCAAATTTACTTTTCATAATGCTCGCCATTTGCGGGGTGGTGGTGGTGGTGGTGGTGGCTTTTATTAATTTACAAAACTTTTTTGTATTTAAATGCTCTCTTAAAAAAAAAAAGCAATCAGTCCCAGGAAGGGTTCTCTGAATCTCCAAAAGTCTAGGCTTAGACTTGTAAGAAGCTTAAATACTGGGGTTCTCTCCAAGGCTGGTGTCAGGACTAGTCTGGACAGTTTTACAATTTCTCTGAGAACATTTTCACAGTGAAATTTGCATTATTACTGCAACCAATACTATAGCTCTCTTCCACAAAAGTCAAACCAAGTTTACCTGTGCACTAACTGCAGGTTTTCTTGTTTTAACCGGCTGTGTTGCTCTCCATTTGCCGCTGTGTCCTTCTCTAGTTCTGTCACTCTCTTCTCTAAGAAGATGACCTTTGCAACAAGAAGCATAGGACTAATGTGAAATAGAGTAAAACAAAGCCTAGTCACAAGATTTTATGAAAAACAGTACAAAGTATCCACCTCCACAGTCCATTTGAATAAAACTGAAGTATCCAAACCCTTTGCCATCAATGCAGGTTCCCACAGTTATAAATTATTTTTAAATACCTGGCACAGCTTGGTCTATCAGTCTATCAGCCTTTTTCTTGTTTATAATAGAAATTTTGAGCTTCACATATGATTGATATACTGCTTGCCTTTTCAATGGATGGGGAGGGGCTGGAGAGAGGGACAGAATTTGGAACTCAAAGTTTTTCAAAATGAATTTCTAAGTTCCTTCTCCCTGATTCTGTTTTAAAATTTTAGTAGTGTCTTTTATTTTTTCCACCACAGCCATTTTCCAATATGTATTTCCTTTCACTCCCATTTAACAAAGAAATGAGTTAAACAGAAAGAATTCAAGTGACATCTCTTGACACACATATAACATTCGGCTCTTGGGGGCTTCCTACTCTCCAGTAAGTAGGAAGCAAGTTTGCTCTAGGAATCCATTCTTCAGAACCAAGCCTGGCCACTGGAATTAATCTGAGTTAGATTGTCCATAAATGGTGTTCTTATTTATGTTTAACATCCTGATTCTGCTATTATACATTTAGTATTAGTTCATATAATTCTCTCTGTTATTTTGAATTTCTCACATTTACCATTTTTTAATAGCACAACCACATTCCATTTCATGCAGATACATGAAATGTACCCAGTTTCTTTGCAATTTTTTGTAACCATGCAAAGTCCTACACAGAATATTCTGCCATATGAGGGTTTTTTCTATATACTTTCTTGAGGGATATATTGAGTAGTTGGATCATTGGTTCAAAAGGCATAAGAATCAGTTTACTGACTTTTTTTTTTGCAAAATTCCAAATTGTTTTCCAGAATGGTTGGACCTGGTGCAGCTAGGTGGTGCAGTGGATAGAGTACCAACCCTGGAGTCAGGAGGACTAGAACTGGTTCAATCACATCACAGTTCTACATGAGTCTACAACTGTGCCTATCTTTTCATAGCCATTAGATTTCCTACTTTTGACTTCTAGCATCTTTCCAAATTTAACAAGTATTAAGTATAATTTTAGAGTTGTTTTACATTGCATTTCTGATAGAGGGTAACTTTTTAATCAAATAATCGAGGTAATTATAAATGATAAAATGGATAATCTTGATTAAATGAAATTGAAAAGCTTTTGCACAAATAAAATTAAAGCATTCAGGCAACAAAGGGGAGTGGTTGCCTGGGAAATATGTTAAGAGTTTTCTATCTAATACATATAGAAAAAAACAAACACATAAGATCAAAAATTATTCCCCAATAGATAAATGATCAAAGGAAATTTTTTAAAGTTCTCAAAAGCATTGTAAGTAAACACTCCTATAAATGAATGTTACAAATCACTAGTAATAAAAGAAATACAAATCAAAACAACCCTGAGGCTTCACCCCACTCCCATTCAGCAAACTGATAAAATTGACAAATGAAAGGAATAGAGGTATTGTAGAAGGCAGGCACACTAATACAATGCTGGTAAGGATGTGAATTGTTACGATCATTCTTGAAAGCAATTCGGAATTATGCAAAGAAAGTGACTAAAATGTTCATATATTTTGACCCAGAGACTCTACTGCCAGACATATACTCCAGGTAGATAAGAAAAAGACTCCATATATACCAAAATATTTATAGCAGCACTTCTTGTTTGGCAAAGAACTGGAAACAGAGGTCTATTTAATTAGGGAATAGCTAAACAAACTATGTGATAAGAATGTAATGGAATATTACTGTGTTATAAGAATTGAAAGTGATACAGAGAAGCCTAGATATATCTACACCAACTGATGCAAAATAAATTAAGTAGAGCAAGGAAAACAATATAAGACTACAACAATAAAAAAGGAAAGAACTAAAAAGAATCAAATCTGAATCTGTGAAATTACAATGATGAAGCTTAATCCTTGAAAAGAGATATGAAAAAATAGCTCTACCTACTTTTTGCAAAGGTGGGGATCTATGGGGTTAGATGGGGGTGAGGACTGCGATATACAATGTCTGACTTTTTAATGTGGTTCTTGGTTTTGCTGATTTTTTTCTTTTCCTCCACTTAAATTTTTTTTTCTTATAAAGGGTATGGGAAGGAATTTAGGAGAGGGGAAGGAACAGGAGTAATTTAGGTAAGATAAAATATTTTTTTTTAAAAGTTGGTTGGGCCTTAACTACATACCAAAAAAATGCTATAAAGTAAAAACAAAAAAATTACATTTCTCTTATTAGTAATTTAAAGCATTCCCCCCCCCCCCCCCACAAATTGATAGCTGGAATTTCTTCTTTGGAAAAATCATCTGGGTCATTCTTTAATCATTTATCTGGAAGGATGGGTAATTTTTGCTCTATTTGCTCATCAATTTCATTTTTTTTTAAAGTTTTTGCAAGGCAAACAGGGTTAAGTGGCTTGCCCAAGGCCACACAGCTAGGTAATTATTAAGTGTCTGAGACTGGATTTGAACCCAGGTACTCCTGACTCCAGGGCCGGTGCTTTATCCACTACGCCACCTAGCCGCCCCATCATCAATTTCATTTTTAAAAAAATTTTATTTAAGGCAAAATGGGGTTAAGTGATTTACCCACGGCCACACAGCTAGGCAATTATTTAGTATCTGAGGCTGGATTTGAATTCAGATCCTCCTGACTCCAGGGTTGGTGCTCTATCCACTGTGCCACTAACTATCCCATGCTCGTTTCATTTTTCAGAGTATATGCACTTTGTCAATCATTTGTGGCAGCTTCACAATTTAATTCAAGAGCTCTAAATATCCAAATATTATGGTAGTGCATAACTCATATTGTGTACTCATAATATGAACTTTAGTCAAGGATTTTTCGGTAAGTCTAACAACTGGCTCTCCTGGGGAAAATGTTATATATGACATGCATTTAAGTTTAATCTGCATCATTAATATTTTCTTCATTATCTTCTTAGGTATAGACAATCAAAACAATCAATCTCTAATTTATAATATTTAATGATTTTTGAAGTATAAATATCGACACAAAAAATTTAGTAAGCAGTTTAAGAGTTGGTATTAGCTGGCTGCAGTTCCCCACTGGCTTTATTGGAGAAGCATCATGTATTAATGAAAATGCCCTGGGTTCCATTCTGAGCTCTAGCCTTTAATAATTGTATGACAAGGGCAAGTCATTGCAGTCCTTTGAACTTCCTAAAGTTACCTCATCTTTATAAAATGACTTGTCTGCTATTTATTTCACAGGGTTGTTATAAAGAAAATGCAATATAAATGATAAAATACTACATAAACATGAAATGTTACCATGGCTATCCTTTTATATTAAAAAAACTTTAAAATGCTAATTTCATAAGAATTAATATGTTTCATCTACAAATTAATATATTTTGACTTTGCATAGGCACTTAAAAACATGGTGAAGTAGAAAGCACTGGACTTGGACAGTCAGGAAGTTATGTTGTGACCACGGGAATTCCAGTTTCTTCATCTGTTAAATGGTATAATACTTTTTCTTTACTTTTTCAGAGTGCTGCTATGAAGAAAATCTTTTTTTTTTATTATAAACTTTCTTATGCAAAGAAAGCCCTTTGTCAACCATATGGTATTATACAATATGAGTTGTAATTTCTAAATTTTGTAGTCTAAAAAGAGGAGATTTAAATAGGTTATTTCAGATGATTAAAGCCAGATGGAATAATAGAGATCATCCATTCCGATTGTCTGACTTAATAGATGAAAAAACCTGAGTTTCAAAGGGGACTAAGTGTCATGTCCACTATCATACACAAATAAATAATTGGAGAGCTGGGGTTAGACCCATCTTCTATTTTCCAATTCAATGCTATTTCCTTTATCAAAATGTTCAATCTTATTTTTATTGATATATCTTTTGTTTTTATATCACATTCATTTACAAATATAACCTTCTCCTGTCACTTAAACAATAAACTATGCTTTCTAACAAAAAAAATTTTAAAAAGGGAAAAAGCTGTTTAGCAAAACTCAACAAATAGATCAAGCTGACAAAAGAGGCTTCTTCCCACATTCATAGTCTCACACCTCAGCAATGAAGGGAGGGGAGTGAATGTTCTCTTTTTCAGGTCAAGCTTGGCCATTTGAATTATATAGCATTCAGTTTCCTGTTTTTTCTATTTCCTGCTCTTTCCATTCACATTGTTAGCAATGTGTTTATTTTTTCCTGATTTAGCCTACTGTATTAATTCATTTAAGCCTTCTTGTACTTCTCTGACCTCCTCAACCTTTTCCTTCTCTAAGTTCTTCATATTTGTTTCTTCTTCTTCAACCACTCCCCAGTTGATAAGCATCCATTTTTGTTTACAATTCTTTTCTACCACAAAAAGGCTGTTATGAATATTAACTTCTCTGAGCCTTAGTTTCTTAAGCTATAAAATGGAGATCATAATAGTAACTGTCTCACAAATGGTTGCAAAGTTAAAATGAGATAATATATAAAGTACTTTGAAAACTTTAAAGCACAATATACATTTTAGCTATTATTATTATTTTTACAATTACTATTATTATGATTATTACTGTATACAAGACTTTTCTGTCTTTGATTTCCTTGGGGCATATGTCTACCAAGAAAGGATCTCTGGATCAAAGAATATGGACATTTTTAGTCATTTTTTTAGCATAGTTCCACAATTCTTTACAGAATGGTTGGATCAATTTATAACCTAATAGCCCAATTCACAGCTCTATCACAGTGGTATTTAGTGTAGCAGCAGCATATTACAACAGTGAATCTTCCTCCTACCAACAATGATTATTTCCACCTTTTGTCATCTGTGCCAATTGGAGGGGAATGAGATAAAATAGCAGTATTATTTTGATTTACAACATTATTCCAGTGAGACCTATGACAAAACTTGGCTTTCTTTTAAGGACATTTATAGGAATCTTATGTAATAGTCTGTAAAAGGGTCATCACTTAAGTTGGTAAATATTAAATTACTAGCATGAACATCTATACTGTGTATCTAGAAAAGAGTTCATACAATATTTCTTTCCTCTATTTTTATTTCTTTTTGAAGAATCTAGAATTGAAAATAGGGCTTTAGGAGATAGCCGATTCATAAAGAAGTGTGAAAGAAACTATTTAATACTGGATTCTTCCAAAGAAGGGCGGGGGAAGCATGCATGACACATTTTTAAGTTTACAATCAAGCCCTGACTTGTAATTTAACAATCAACTTTTACAAATCACTTCAAGCTGGCTCCAGCCCCCCTCTCCCCATCCTCACCCCCACCCCCCAGGGATCAACCTATACCTAAATAAGAATCCATTCTACAACATATCTAGCTAGTCAAAGGGAACTTACAGCCCACAAGGCAACCCCTTCTATTTCTGAATAGTTTTGTTAGATTTTTCTTTTTTCACATGAACTGCTTTTAAGCCACAGTTTTCCCACCAGAACTTGTATAGCTGATACTTCAATCCAAATAAAGGACTTTATCTTTCTCAGGAGTTGTTTCATTCATTGTATTTGTATCTAACAGAGTACTTAATAGATGATTAATAAATGTTCATTGATGAATTGACTGATTAACTCTATTAAATCTCATTTTGTTAATTTCAATTCATTATTCCAAGATGACAAAATATTTTTTAATTCAAATCTGTTACATAATATATCAGCTAATTTCTTAATCCTATCTGACAAGGTTTCAGATGATTGTAATAGTCATCTATAAATCTGATAGTCTCATTATCTCTTCTTTCTAAAATGTTAAACAGAGCAAAGCTAAGGAAAATCTCTGCTTCAGTTCTATCATCATCCTTCAAAAACAAATATATTTTCTACACAATGGTTACAATTACCTTGTCAGCAATGTCTTCGTCTGTACAATCCATAAGATCCCGAGAAGGTTCTTCCATGGCATCTACAGTCAAAGTCCCTGTCTGATGGAGATGTCTATAATAAGAAAAAAAGAAACCAAACCAAAGAAAATACTTGTTCATTAGAAAGATGGAAAATACAGATGTTAGGTTAATAAATAGTTTCTTAAGCATTAGAATTTTCCAATTATTACAAATAAATAGATAAGCTAATCTCCAGAATTTATCCAGTTTATCCAGAATTAATCCAGAAACAAAGCATTTTTGGGGGACTAAACTCTTTTCCTAAAGTGAATGAAAGAGAAAATGAACTTTCTCACTAACATATCATTCTCTGCAACTTTTCCAGCAACCTTTGGAATATCATGTTCTTATTCTTCCAACTTGTTCTATCAGGTTGATGTAAAAGAACTTTGTGCTTAGGTGCAATAAAAGTAATATGAATTTTAAGTTATAAAACATTCTCTTCTCATTCCTCAGACTAGTAAAATATTAATTTAAGCTGGCACTTTGTACACAACTTTATCATTTAACATATCTGTCAAATTGTCCATTTGAAAGGAGATAGTTATACCTTAGTAGGGATGTCAGAGGGAGGTTACCAATTCTAAAAAGCAGTCCTATTTATACAAAGCTATAGCCATGTATTGTAAGAGACAATGTCATAAATGGGAAAAGCACTGAAATTGTAAATGACTTTGGCTGGAATCCCAGTTATTACTACTCACTCTATGTAATTTCCATCATTTTTTCAGGGGCCACAGTTAGGTCACATATCACACATCCTTAGAGATGTGAGGAATGCGAAAATACTCTTGTCTTAGAATATGTTACAGAGAACAAGAAGAAAGCTGGGCATTATTTGACATTCATCCTAGATTTGGGGAAAGTAGATTTCAAAAGGTCCCCAAGACTAATAGTCTATAGAGGAAGTCAGCAAGAATGAAATTATGAAGACAAAAAGAATCAATTTTGATAGGGTTTAATTTAGAATTTAAGCAAGCTGCTTTTTTCCCTCCAAAGAGAAGTTCTTACTTGAACATAACAGGAAGGTTTAACTGTTTTTCACTGTCTTGGAATAAGGAATTGGGGGAGAGCCTTGTGATGTTAGTTTTCTAACACTGTCATGATGGGAAATGTGTTTGGCAATGGAATTCTTAATCTTGAAGAGTTACTAAATAGGTAGATGCTTTTAGTATATAAAGTAAACTCAGTTTCAATATGAAGTTGCTATTAAAAAAAATTCTGATTAGGAAGCAATGTGGTACAAGGAAAAGAGCACTAGATTCAGAGAAGTTAGATTCAAATCCTGTCACTGACACTTACTCTCTTTGTGAACTTACTATTCCTAATATGTAATATTCCATCCCATCTACCAACTCCATACCGTTTTATCAGTTGACCTCCTTTAGAAAAGTAAAGTTCTTGGAGTGCCCAGATTATGTCTCAAATTTTTAAAAATTTTATAGATAATTTTTTTGGCACAGACACTTCCTAATAGCACCCCAAAATCTCCTTACAAAGTTGATTTCCCCAATATAGTCAAAGAAAATATTAATAGAAAAGAAAGATATATACCTATAACTTTGATGATATAGGACTGCCACTGTCTGTTGTATTTGACCCAAGCTCTATGGCCTCTCAAAAATGTCATTTTTGGGGACAGCTAAGTGGTGCAGTGGATAGAGCACTGGCCCTGAGTCAGGAAGATCTGAGTTCAAATCCGACCTCAGACACCTAATAATTGCCTAGCTATGTGACCTTGAGCAAGTCACTTAACCCCACCCCATTGCCTTAAATAAAATTTAAAAAAAATTTAAATGCCTTTTTTCTGTTACTTTTTTGCCTCTTCTTTCTCTATTGCATCACTTCATTCAAGTCTTGAATGAATCTAATATACACCACTCTTTAAATTGCTATAGCACTCTAGCATTCATTTATTCAGACAGTTCCCAATCATTGGGCACAATTATATTCTGCTATTAGCAACAAGAAATATATAAAAGTATCATAGTAGGATTAATTGTGAATAGAAGAATCTACAAAATCATTCATGCCCAATCCTATCTGCAATGGAGAATACTATCTGTATCCAGAGAAAGAATTGTGGAGTTTGAACAAAGACCAAAGACTATTACCTTCAACTTAGAAAAAAAAACCTGTTATCTTATTATGTAATTTTGCTAACTCTTATACTTTATTTTTCTTCCTTAAGGATATGATTTCTCTCTCATCACATTCAATTGAGATTAATGTATACCATGGAAACAAAGTAAAAGGTCAATGCCTTCAGGGGGGAAGACTGTAAAACTCAAAAATAAATAAAATCTAAAAAACAAAAAAAAAACAAAAAAATCATGCCCAATCCTAGAAAATGGTTGAACACAGATGTACATTTCTTTTCAATGCCACCTAACTTAGCATGATGATATATGAGCAGCATGAATTCTAAATGAAGACTTGCTAAAGTGATAAATCTCCACTTTTCTGGTTGTTTTGAGGGACATCCAATTGCCTGAAAAATGTCTAGTATCTAAAAATGTAATTGTATTTTTAAAATAGGACAAAGTACAATTTCTTAAAAAGATAATTATTATTTGCTTTGGTAACAGAGCTCACTGATCTCCTAAATCTGATTTCTTCATAAAGATCCTAAATAAGAAAAACAGAAAAAAATTTTTATATGAACCTAGAAAAGAAAATTAACTTGATTTTGTCATTTTATTTCTTAAAAATGTTATCATTAATCTGATTTTTAAAAGTTAGTTCTGGGGTGGCTAGATTGGCACAGTGGATAAAGTCTGGAGTACCTGAGTTCAAGTCTGGCCTCAGACACTTAATAATTGCCTAGCTGTGTGGCCTTGGGCAATCCACTTAACCCCATTGTCTTGTAAAAAATAAAGTTAGCTCGATATTATTTTCATGTGGATTCTAAGCAGTTTTTTAAAAAAGAAAAGGAATACTAATCAATAGAGAAATCAATAAAAACTCTGATGAATTATCATAATAATTCTAGTCAACAAAGAGTAAACACAAATCAGAGAATCTCCAAACTCTAAAGGAAAACTGGTATTTAGAGATCCAAAGAGTAGAATGTTATTTACAGCAGGCACACATCTTTTTAAAGAATCATTATAGCAATAATTCAGCCTGCTGGCTAATTTGCTGAATTGATCTGGGTTAAAGGACCGGTTTGCCTTTTAAATTCAATGCTTACTGGCTTGTTAGCTTGGGAAAGTCACTTTCCCAGAGTAAGGTTCAGTTTCTTTGTTCAAAAAATAAATGATCTCTAAGATTCCTTCCCATTTTAGACCTTATGATTATCACAAGCCATGTTACAACAATATAAATTTTTGAGAAGTTTCCTTGTGAAACTTTAACAATTACCTCATTCAATTTAAAGTAACCAACAATATGCCTATCCTGGTACTTTAACTAAGTGAGAATATTGCTTGATTGACTGATTGGTTAATCATAAATATTACACTAAATGCAAAAAAAAAGTCCTTGATCAATTTAAATATGCTTAAAAACCACTAGATGAACTGGAATAATGTTGCACAGAACTGTATTTGAATTTGTTGAGCACTCTTTTGGAAGTTTAGACCCCAAGGGATTCAAGAATCTAATAGTTTTAATGGTAGAAGTCTCTAAGCAATTACAAGAAAGCATCTACTAGCAGGAAGGAAAAAGAAACATCTGTCCTCATTCTCCTCCCCTTCCCTTGACCAGAGGAGTAACTTGTGAACTTTGGAGGGTCAGGGGGCTTGAGACTTTTTCACCAGCATCTTAGCAGTCAGTATCCCTGTGCCAGCAGCAGCTGACAGTAATGACAGGTTGAACTCAATAAAGAAAGACCTTAAGGACCTCAAGTAGAAATGTTTTGATATACCTAAGGAACCATCTTGAGGATGACAGCAAAAGAACTTCTAGGATCTGAATTACCCATATATGTTTTTTAGTTTGAACTCAGATCCTCAGATCCTAATATATATATAAATTAATGAGAGAGGGTGTCAAAGACTTGGAAGGGCAGGAATATTTTGTACACCTTCATAAAACATCTTTTTCTAAATACGAATTAAATATGCTTAACTAATATTGAATAATAATCAATGGGGGGAAAGCCCACTGTTTGGAGTTTTTATGCTATAGCATTAGAAAAAATAATCCCCCCAATTTCACAGGGCTATCTCTAGACTCTGAGGGGACAGACAGCTGAGTAATGGAATGTGACTTACCAGGTATGAATAGAGATTGGAAGAGTATTCCCAAAGCTACTTGAATTGAAATTTTTTTTACTTGAATAAATATTTTATCAAATTTACAAAAATTTTGTGGTTTTTTTTTTTTTACTGGTCTCAAAGGAAAAAGAACCTTACATTTGTTAGTTGCTATACAGAAAATAATATCAAACAATTTTCCTTTTGAAAACATTAATATTCCTTAAAATAAAAAATATACCTCTGATCTTTGATATGTGCAATAAGCACTTTTGGTCTTTTATTCACTGAAGGAATGTTTATTTATTCTTCTCATATATAACTGGGAGGCAGTGTAGGACAATGGAAAGAATGTTGAATTTGGAACCACAGGACATCATGTACTATGGATTAATTTCCCCTTAATTAATTTATCTGTTGGTCATCTAGGTCCTGGTTATTTCTGCTTCCTGCTAATTATATTTTTATTTGTTTATTAACATTTGTCCCACAGAGTAGGGACAGGACAAAACTTAAATGACTATCACCTCTTCAATTTTACTATTTGTGGACAGTTCAGGTAAAAAGAAGTGACTGGCTAAATGGCTAAAATAAGGTTTTTTCATATAGTCATCAAATATCAGTTCTTTCTACCATTCTTTCCCCTTATACCCATAGATAACTGAGAATTTTCTATTCATTTCAAAAATACTTTTTAAAAGTAAGAATTTAATTCTTTAGTGTCATTCCATTAACTGATTTAAATAAAATAAATGGTTTGAGATCTTATAAATAATCAACTTTATACTGTCTCAGGAATGCTGAGAGAATGATGACATCCAAGTACAAGTACTCTCAACATGAAAATCTACTGATTATTTGCCTCTATATTAATGATAACTAATCTTAACGGCAGGGTATCTTTAGTTTATTAGAGAGGTGCTAATTTTAAAAATCTTAATATTTATTTTAAAATTAAAATATAACATATATAGTTTTAATAAAAAAATTATAAGAATACTACAATTTTTAAAAATCAGTTGTCCCTATTGTATAGTTATGGTAAGGAAAAGACTATATAAATCTTATGGTTCATTATGAAGTAAAATGAAATCAAACATGATAGATCATTGCAGATGGTCAAAGTAAAAAGAAACACCACAAAAACCACATTCTAAATGGATTAAAAATTTTTTTTATTGAGGTTTTCTATAGAACTCAAGAAATAAACTTGGGGTAAGACAGAGATACACTTGTGGCACTGAAGAAAGCAGTCCTAGAGGGGCAGATAATGCTGAGAGTAATATGAATTAAAAATGGAATGACATGTCAATCTATTGTCAAGATTTCAATTCTGTTTTCTATAGCTATTGGTGTATATTATAAGTAACAGTCCTACAGTTTCAACTCTTTATACTGTTCAGCTAAATTCTAGAGAAACTGGGAGTAAATATTTTTGCTATTATTTTATTTGCAGAAGTGTTTTGCAAGCAAGTTTTCCAATGCAACAAAATCCTTTTTTAAAAAGATGGATATGCACATATAACTAAAGATGAATTCAAGTCCAAACTGGAGGTATTTAGAAATATCTTTCTAAAGTTTCTAAAAATTAAACTAAGTTAAACAAAAAACTTTAAAGTCCTCTTCAGTTTTCTGGTAGTCAAGGGAGAGAAATGAAAATATTTCTTTAAAAGGAGAAATTGTGCACTTTAAATAATGATGAGTTTTAGAACAATATTTCTTTTAAAAAGGGATAAAATATTTTGCTTACCTTGCTACCTTCTTACTGGAGAGTCGTTTATTTGGACTGTGCAATGAATAAAAACAACAGGAAAACAGAGTCAGGAAAACTGACAGAGAAAAGCAAAAGGAAACAGGAAATTCAGACTAGAGAGATAGAGGAATGGGGGCACATCCTTACCAAATGCTGTAAACACAAGCATGCATTACTCAGCTTTTCAATCACGATAACCATGCGAAGTCCTATGTTGGGTCCCCTCTTACACATAAGGATAAAAAAGACTTTAATAAGTCCCCTGAGATTTCTGCAGTTACCACAAGCATTAATGGCTGGTTTATTTACCATAAGCATTAATGGCTGCCTTATTTTAGTTCTGAAACAGATTTTTACCCAAAATAGCAATAACAGGACCAAGTTAGGAGAATTCGGTCTACTGGATGAACTAATTCATCTGACAGAATATCAAAAAGGTGCTTAGCTTGAAGGAAAGTCTTCTGAATATTCTGGCTATGAGAAACCAGTAATCAGAATGGATGATAACAAATAGTCTTAAAAAACAAAAACCATGACTGGAGTATTATGCTTCAAATAATCTACCAATTCAGAAGAATTTTGTTTAACTCTAATTTCACTGGTTTTTCAAATCACTTGGGATAACTCTATGGTTGCTTTCTAATTGCTATTTATTTTTTGCTATTTGGAATATAGGAAAAAGGAAGCAATTGAAACAGTTAACAATCTACTAAAAACCATTACCCATCTACTTAAACCAAATGATTTTATGAATCAGATAGATTATCTCTTTAAAAAGAAACAAACTACTAATATTTTAAAACTTACCTTTCCCATATGACAGGTGCTTCTTTCCTTCTAAACTCATCCTATGCTATGCTTTATCAATTAACAATACATACTTTAACTCTAGTTAATTTATAATAGTTTCTTATTCTGGTATGTGTGAAAAGTCAGAGCTCTAACAACTTGAAAGATGAAAATTATAACTACTAATGTATTGAGAAGTTAGCTCTCCTGAAATAAGCAAAAAGACACAATCCCATATTATTCTTTAGTTTAATTATTTAAGATATAATAATCTTTGTCATTTATAAAGATCAAATAGAAAATTAATTTAGGGAATTTACTTATATATTTTTATTTACTTTGTATGACAACTTCTCTAATAGCCTGATTTTCCTCCTTCTTCATTCAGCTAGACTCCATAAATATAACATCATCAAAAATTCAAGTGTAATTTATTAACTACTACATTTCAGTATATTGGTTGCCATCCCATTAAAAGTTTTTATTATTTGAGGCTGCATATCACTTGTAAAATCTAAGTATATCACTTTTTAAATCTCAGTGAAATAAAATGTTTCTGGAAAATACCAAAATGATGAATAGGTTTTAAAGTTATTTTCTGAGTTTACACTATGTGTTAAAATAGATCCTGAATATTTTACAAGAGATTTGAGTAAATCATACTTTTTTCACTTCACAAAATTCACATGGAATTTTGGTCTAAGACAATCATTTGTTTCATTCAAACTTTTATTAACCATAGATTTCACATGCAATGTACTATACTCAGTACTAAGGAGTCAGAGGTCCTTTCTTTCTAGGAAATTATAATCTAATATTATTAGCCATGTCTTTAATCATGGTTATGTATTATTCACTGGAAAAATGTATTATTTCCTAAGATTTTTATTAAGAATAGATCATTAACCTATTCCCATTAATTAAAATACTACTTTGCCTATGGGAAAATGTGATTGAACAAAGTTCTAAAACAAGCTTAGTAAAATTAATTTATAAATTAAATTATAAAAAATTAACCCAATTTAAAACCTACATCTTATTCTGTTTCTCATCTCAGTTTAGCAAAACTTTTTATAAATGAATATTGTTTACTTGTAAACAAATATTATAATAGTAATTATAATTATTGTAAGAGATAAGGCTCTAATTTTATTACAAATATAATTATGCACAGTATGGATTTCAACTTCAAACTCTAAAGAATGTGATGTAAAGTCTGCTTTCATACTCACTTTTGAAGGTAGCTGACATACCTTGATTAGAAATTACTAAATAGCATCCAATATAGTAGTCTGCATGCAGTAGAAACTTAATAAACATTTGATGACTAAAACAAATAGCTAATTTTATCCTCAGACTTAACTGTTCCAAATTTTATTCTCTTGATTCTTCAGATGAACTTTCTTTTTCTGTTAAGGCAATTCATTACAGTCATGGAATGACTTAACTTGGTCATGTTTTTTGGGGAAGACAATGAACTTATATATAAGACCTGATTTCCAGTTCTGCCTCTGATACTCACTAGTGACACTCTGTAAATCAATTAACCTCCTTGTATATAAACTGGGAATAACAGCAATACTTAATCACAACACAGGGTTGTTGAGAGTCAAATAAGATAAAATATGTAAAGGATTACGCAAGCCTCAAAATGTTATGTAAAAATATTTTATGAACAACACCGGAATAAGGATCATGTTTTCTTCTGCCTTCTATTTCTTTGATAGGTGCCTGTAATCCAATGGATCAGATTTCTATTCTTTAAGTTTCCATAAATTTCAAATCCTGTTGTCCATGCAAAACACTCCCCTATCTATTAACTCCTGTAGCCTGTATAAGCCTGCAGAATAACCAAGGGTTTTCCCTCTCATTTTACAGGCACACCCCAAATAATATATCAATAATGTTATTAGAATACTATAGATAATTAGAAATTAGCTATAGATAGTTTCCCCTTTCCTAACCCTGATGTTGCATCTTTGGGACAACAATCTAAAATACCTGGCAACATAAGATCACAAATTTAGAGCCTGAAAGGGGACTCAGAATTTATCTATAGCTCATTTAGAAATCAGGAAACGAAGCCCAGACTGATGAAATAACTTGTTCAAGTTCAGACCAGTGAATAATTGGTAGAGCCAAAATTCAAACCCAGATCCTCCAAATCTAGCTATATACTGTACTTATTTAAGATGACTCAGTTCTCACCTCAAGTTCCCCTCCCTTGGCCTATCAAATTGTTCTACCTATGCCTAACTCCAATTTTCTCTGCCTACCCTTTGGTATGATGGTTTCCCAAAGGGTACAGTTTTGCTTTCCATAGTCCTTGAACATGTTTTTCAAAATCCCAGTTCTACCTACTTAGGTCATCTATGAAATTAATTATTTTCTATAATGGTATATACATATATGTATATACCATTATATATATATATATATATATATATATATATATATATATATATATATATATATATATAAAATATATATGTGTGTGTCTATATGTATATATACGTGTGTGTGTGTGTGTGTGTGTATCCTACTATCATTTTTCCTGATCTATGCAATGAATGTTATTTAGGTAGGGTACTTATAGAGAAATATGGCAAGTGAATCCCCAAACAGGAAAGCATCTTGCCAGAGGTTATGAGACTAGAACTCAAGGCTCCA
The DNA here is from genome assembly GCF_037893015.1 of Macrotis lagotis. Taxonomy (NCBI): domain Eukaryota; kingdom Metazoa; phylum Chordata; class Mammalia; order Peramelemorphia; family Peramelidae; genus Macrotis; species Macrotis lagotis. The sequence continues at coordinate 52,883,232 of NC_133665.1, read as the reverse complement.
GATTTCTCATCCAAGATTCATCTCATTATGTGACTCATTACCTCAATCCTCCCTCAGTCTCCTCTCCCCGTGACAGATTTACTATTCTATAGATGACTAGTAAAAATACCCATGTAAACTTAAACATTCATATTATTATTACCACCCCTATTATAATGTTATAGTTTTTTCAACCTATTTAAAAAATCTCTTCATGACTCTTCCTGTATAAATCCATAGTTTCAGAGTTAAGACTCTGATTTTTAGAAAATCCTGAGGTGCTATAGGTAAAGGTCAAGAACTATAATTAGGAAAAATTTACTCAGAGTACGTGTGTGATGTGCTCTAAATTGAATTTATATCAGTTCAGTAGCAACTAAAGATCAACAAATGATTCCACATTTGCCATAACAAAGATAGTAAAAAGACAGATATTGGGAGTGCTTTCCAAGAAAGCAAAAAAAGGAAAATATGTATGTATGTATGTACGTATGTATGTATACATACACACACACACTCACACACACACACACTCTTAAGTAATCATTTTGAATGGCTTCTAACATCAAGAATTTACCTTTATTTCAGGCTCAGTGTACAAGGGTTGACTATGTCTGAAGAACATTCAGCATCATTAGTGGAAATGCTCTTGCACACAAAAATCTGAATCTAAAATATTTACTACAAACTAGTTTTTTTTTAGGGTGTGAGATACCTTTAAAAGGAAAAGAAAAGATACCTTTAAAAAGAAATCAAACGGAGGCGGCTAGGTGGCATAGTGGATAAAGCACCGGCCCTGGAAGTCAGGAGTACCTGGGTTCAAATCCAGTCTCAGACACTTAATAATTACCTAGCTGTGTGGCCTTGAGCAGGCAACTTAACCCCACTGCCTTGCAAAAAGAAAAAGCTTAAAAAAAAAAAGAAATCAAACTAGGAAGGTTTAAATTTGAACTAAAGTCAGGAGTCAGAAATGAGAGAAGAAAACAGATGATTCATAAATGAAAGGAAGAAGAGTTGGATCTAGTACCAGTTTTGCTGCTGAAACTGTTTCTTTTTCTTTTAAACACAGAGGTTAAAAAATAAAATTGACTAAAAATAAACTAATTAAAGCCAAAGGCAATCTTAGTAAAAACTATTCAAGACAATATCTAATTTTGAGTCCAGATATATCTTTTTTTCATGTGTACATTCCCTAGAATTTCACATAAACCAGATTTTTGCTAATAATAATTAACATTTATATAGTAATTTGAAGCCTGCAAAGTAATTAAACGAATTAGGTTTATAATTATGTTGTATGTTAACTAGCCCAGTATTTAAATGAATTCTATTTGGAAAATAAGTCCTTTGGTAATGTGAAGAACGAAATAGTTCAAATAAGTGAAATAACTCCCTAATTTATCTACTTGGTAAATACAGATTTGCCTATTTGATTTACCTCAGTAGGATAGCTTAATAACAACTGTTATCCCCAGTACCTGGGGGGGGGGGGGGGAATGACCCTTAGACTGCATCATGCAAATTATGATGAAGAGAAGATGAATTCACTAAACACAGAATGAACAACATGCAAAGGTGCTGGGTCAGGTATAAAAGGAGGATCCCATCACTTGTTATACTCTCTTTAATTGGAGCCTCAGGACTTCAGGTGTTCATGAACATGAAGGTGCACCCCTAAGCTATAGGACAGCCACACTGGTTGACATTTTGATCAATTTAAACAGACTAAGATGAAAAACTGTCAAGTAAGTGAACAACAGTGAGTATATCCCTTTCTCCTTAGAGAATTGGATGCCATGCCACTCACTGAACCAATTACCTATTCATTTCAAGATCATTCAGGCGAGCAGAAAGATCCTCAAGGCGGTTGATTTGTTTGTGGCACTGGCTACAGTAAAATTCAAACGCCTCATCAGTGAGAATGCTGTGCAGTTTCGCAGCAAGTGGGTTGGTACTAGAGAAATCAGAAGGGTCAGTTTAGGAAAAGAGTCTGGACCAGTATAGTTTTACAGCTGTGGCTTTCATAAGTTTGTGTTTGAAGACTAACAATAGAGCAAGTACACAAAAGTATTGGTGTATAATAAAAACCATGGCAAACATTCATTATTCCCAGTTGTAATAACATTTAGCCTATGTTTTTTAAACAACATTATTAAAGGAATGTGATTTGTAACCTGCTATTATAAGCAACAAAGAAATTCATCAAAAAAATCTTTCCAATTTTCATAAGCTGCTTAAAATAAAGTATTCTGCAATTCCCCAACTTTATTTTCAAAAGATAAAAAATTAAAAATTAGATACTATAACCCTCTTAAGATTTGTTTAATGATGTCTTTAATATGCCAGTTATTCCTGACAGAATAGTGTGTTTAACTAAAAAAAAAAAAAGCATGTCAACATGTACAGCTTCAGGATGAAGAAAAAACCCTGGAGAATAATACATTAATAAACATTTATTTACTATCTACCACGAACAAAGGCACTGTGCTAAGTGTGGGGATACAATAAAGGCAAAATACAGGCCCTGTCCTCAAGGAGCTTACAATTTAATGGGGTAGTAAGATATGTGTATGCACACAAACATGGGAGTTATATGATAATATATGTAGTGTGTGTATGCAGATAATATGCATACCTATCCAAACATATACATACATACACACACATATGTATGCCCCCATATATCTATATTTCAAAAGATCCATCATTTCCCCAGGGCCAATATTCCTTCAATGCCTTCAATGGACTTAGCAGACTATCTTCATGAATTGCTGTGGTCAAAGCTTCTAAAGAGATCCTAAACTTGTTTGTCTGGTCCTGGGTTCCGAGGTTCCCATAGGTTTCCAACTGTCTGCCTGAGCTGATACCCCATCTGTATAGCCTGAGAACCAGAGTTACTCATCACATCATGATGAGTCATGAATCAAAGGCCTTGGTAAAAGAACATATACATAACATATAGGGGCAAGCACATAAAATAGTAGCTGATACTTAAGAAATACTTTATAATATATGAAAGCACTTTAGACATTATTTCATTTGCCCCTCACAAGAACCCTGTGAAACACTAAGAGCAGAGCACAAGATCATAATCTAGAGCCAATGGGGAACTTGGAGATCATCAAACTTGACCTTACCTTTCAATTAACAAATGAAGAAACTGAGGCTCAGGGTATAAAGTGACTTGACCAAACTCATAAAGGTAATGTCAAGTGCAGGGCTTGAACCCAGGTCCTCTGACTCTAGAGTATTATTCCCATTTAATAGATGAGAAAACTGAGGCAGGGAAGCTAAATGACTTAGGCAACAAACCCTTGAATCAAAGTTCTAACTTTACCTGCAACACACATTGTGAGATGATGACAGCTAAGTACCTTATCTGTCCAGTGACCCAAGTCCCTCCACAAGACTCTAAGTTTAACAGCTGTAGATCAGCTTTGATAGAAGAATTTTTTTTAATTAAGTTTCCCATACCAATAAAATCACAGGTCTAGTTTTTTTTTGAAGAGATAAATATAAAGTTTTATACTTATATTCAAAACACAGACTCATTCATAAGATGGGCAAAAAGTCATTGGTCTGAAAAGGATCAGAATTTAATGGACTTCAAACTCTAAGTAAGGACAGCCTCTTGAAACAGCACCTTAAAAGTTCAATGTCATCTTAAGAGAAGGGCCATTTTGAGGATAAAAGGGAAGTGATCATTCCACTGGGTCTCTACTATCATGCTCTCAGTTAAGAAATAGTAGGAAAGACTTGCCCAGGGGACAGCTCTAGCTTTGTCTCTCTCTCTAGTACCTTAGGCCAGTGCCTGGCACATCATAAGTAAATGTTTGTTGACTGGTTAAAGAAACTAAGAATCTTGAAAGAAATTGAGGAACTTGAGTCTCTAGCAGGGAAGGCAAGGGGTATATGACAAATGTCTCCATGCAGAAGAGAAAAATCAGTTTTTGCTGGATCAGAGGGTAGAATGAGAAACAATGAATTTCAAGGGGGTAGAGTTAGGGTCCACATCAAGAAAAACTATAAGAAGAACTTTTAGTTCAAATGGTTAGAACTGAACAAAATAGAAGGACTTGCCTTGGAAAGTGGTTAAGTTTCCCTTCATGGGAGCTCACTGAGCAAGAACTGGATGATCACCTTTTTGTTAAGTTGTAAGAACAGATTGTTATTTGTATAGAGGTTAGATTGGATGAATTTGAGGACCCATTCAACAGTTAGAATCTGGCTTAAGCATTTGTCTACCGGTCTGCACTACAATAATCAGTCTAATTAAGAAGTCACTCCATGACTGGTCACAGCAATTAATGAATTGTTTGTTAAAGCACTGAAGATTTCAATCTGCATCAAGGGAAGGAATACTCACACCAAGGATCTTCTCAAAAAGTCAAATAACACTTTACAACTAATTTTTTAATTAAAATTTTTTTTCCAATCAGTGAAAATCTGCTTTCTTTCTCCCACCCTTCCCTCATTGAAAAAGAAAACCTTTGTCACAAATGCAGATAGTCAAGTAAAACAAATTCATGATATTGGTCATGTCACCCCACCCCAAAATCTCAATTTTTCCTGAGTTCATTACCTCTCTGACAGGAGGAGGAGTTTAATCAGAGAGGTAGTCTATTGAATCATGAATTCTCTGGAATTGATTTTACAACTATTTCAATAGTTATTGAATAAATCAATATTAGAGGTCTATAAGAGGTAGTTTTGCCAATTCAAACACATTAGTTAAAAAAAATCAGTGTTTTATTTCTATGAATCATGTTAATTGCTCATGGTTTAATTTTAATTGAATTTTTAATTTTAAAGAATATGTTGATAATCATTTGTTAGTGGACAATGAGGGCTATAATGAAATATATCAGCTATCTTCAAACACAATACCTTTTGGAAGCCGAAAGCTTAATATAACTGATAGTTAATATTGAAATATAGTTTCACATATAAGTTATACCTAAATAGAAAAACAAAGGAAATATCACATTAAGAGGATAGGAAGTAGAGTGAACAAACAGAAGTAGGCTATTCAAAAAGTAGCATGTTTTACAGGTTATACTTGATCTCTCTTACTCATATAAGCTAAATGAAATTCTAGAAATTGTTTTATAATCTCAAAATATACAGTAGAAGAAAACAATATTAAAATGCAAATGTATTACACAGGTAAGACATGAAATCTGAACCACATTGCATTGTGTTTTATTCTCTTAAGTGTGACAGAAAAGAATAATCTCTGGTGTTCTCTAAAAGGAAACTATGGCAACACGATGATAACCAGAATATTATTTCAACAGTAAAAAAGTAAAAATATTATTTCAAGAAAGATATACAGGAAAAAATAAGATAAAACTTATCTGTTTCAGATATTCCTAAACTAAAATTTACATTTCTAGTTGATACATTCCAAAAAAATCTAATTAGAATTACCATAGTAAAAAATTTATCTGAAAAAAAATTTATCTGAATTAATTTTACCATTCAAATTCTGAATGTGGTTTCATTTTAGAATCATTATACACAGTAGTGAAGGAAACACTCATTATATACATGGGGGGGGTCATCACAAGTCCCCATTATATCACAAATAATACCTTCATGAAAAATGGTAGATTTCCTATCATAAGGACAGAAAGAAGATCCTCAAGTTCTAATACACCTCTAGTACCTTACAAAATAAAAGTCCAGTAAAATTATGCATTAAAGATAATTTTTCTTTCCTTATGTCAGGGTAATGACATGCCTTCCATTTCCAAATATTACCTTGCAATATCTCTTCCTAATAAGGTCAAGTGAGAAAAGTTTCATTTTTCTTACCAATAACATCAATAAAGACAAATAATTAACATTTCTTGTGTACCAAATAAGAATAAATTGCGTAACATGTGAAAAATAAGAGGAAAAACCCAAGAGGCATATAGGAATTCTTCAATTTATGTCCCTGATCATTCTAAGACTCAAGAGTTTTGTACTAGAATCTACAGAAAATACTATATAGTCAATAACAGAGAAACAAAACTTTTCACATTTATTCTATTTATGGCCTGAAGTAATAATCCATCCCATTATATTGTCCTATACTTATTTTTGTTTAAAGAGAGCATGACTTGATAAATTCAAATTAAAATATTAAAAGATTTTTTTCTCTTTTAAACACAGGAAATCTTGTTCTTAGTTAAAAAGTCTAAACATTTGGGGGGGAGGCCACAGTAGCTGGTGTAGGGCTTTTAGGTTAAAATTCCTTAATTAAGCCTAGTAGTCTACTACTGCTCAGTTTCTCTTCACAGGTCATAAAACCTAGGGAAAAAGTGCTTATACTAAGAAAAGGAGAAAGGTAATAGAGCAATTTTCAAGTTCCTGCCACTTTTAACAAGTAGAAAGAAGAAGGAGCTTCCTGACTCCTCATAATCCCAAATCCTCCCAGCTCTGCCACTGATGCTTTGTGTAAGTCACCTAACCCTGAGTTATGCAACCAGCAGAGCAACATGTGAGATTCAAATCCTATAAAGTGCCTTTTCAAAGGTAAGGAAATGATCTTCTTGCTAAGGAGAGTTCCATGAGAATAATACCAAGTTTTCAAATAATGAGCTAGAAATCTTTTTGTAAATTTTTTCCTAATCTTACAAATTTTTAATAAAGGCACATTTTTTTTTATCAGACCACATTCAAAAACAATACTCACTACTCTGGAATCCATTTCAAGATAACATAAATATTTCTATGTGAATGGATTACTGAATAGGAACATAATACTCAAAGGGGAGGGAAAACTGGAAAGCCATCAATACAAATGAGAAATTTTTTAAATACCAAAAAAGTTTCATTAGAAGTAAATAAGAGGTGGGGCAGCTAGGTGGAGCAGTGAATAGAGCACTGGCCCTGGAGTCAGGAGTACCTAAGTTCAAATCTGGCCTCAGACACTTAATAATTACCTAGCTGTGTGGCCTTGGGCAAGCCATTTAACCCCATTGCCTTGCAAAAAAACCTTTAAAAAAAGAGAGAAAAAAATAAATAGGAAATGATATAAAGTACTGATTTTTCTTTTAGGTTTTTAGACTTGATCATTTAAAACCTGGGAATAATGAAATCTGCCCAACTGAAAAATCTTGGACAGTAATGGTTCAAAATTCTGCCTTAAATTTTTATTTTACTTAAGGGATAAAGTGCTTCTGTTACCAAAAATACAGAAGGGAAAGGATTTTTGTGGATATGCTACTATCTTATAATCATACCAATTAAGTAAAAATTAATTCAATTGCATTTTCTACCAACTAGAAAGATAGAAGGTTTACTAAAAATAGTAATAAGAGCTGAGTACATATGATAATGTCTTTAAACCTGAAATGTCAGAACTTCTTATCTGGCAAAAAGTTTAGTTTTACATATATATATTCTTTCAAAGAGAGCTGTTGTCATATTATAAAAGCATTAGCAAATATATGGTATACATATATTACTTAATGACTGTGAATCATAAACTTTTGAAGGGTCATTCCTGGAATACTAAAAGTATCAGAAATAAGGTTCATGATCAGAAGCAATAATAGAAAATGGAAAGGGAAGACTTATACAATACTACTTACTAAAACCAAAGAATCTTATGAAATTCTTAGATGAAAACAGAAGTGGTTCTTCAGTATAGTTATAATTCAAGATTAGGAATTTATAAATACATGGTTTCTAAGTAGTAAATGTATTACTATATTTAAACCTCAAAATTTTGTGTAAATCTTTAGATATAACTAGATAAGTGACCCTCTTGTCAACTTTCACTCAGGTAAATAACAATATTTCAAAAGATTTATGAAATTATTCCACATTTAGGTCTTTCCCCCTCTGCTAAATTCCATATTTGGGCCTTCCTCCTCCCACCACAAACCAAAAAGGCAAAGGCATTCCCTAGTGATTAAAGACAACAAAATTAAGAAAAGGCAAAAGCCAAATTCCACTACTAGAAGTTTTTACCTGGGAGAAAGGAAAGAGCTGCTAAAGCTTGCTTCTCCATTACACAAATTATCAGAAAACAATTCCGCCTCATTCCCTTCTCCATAATCTTCAAAATGCTCCTCCCCACTGATCACAGTAACGATGGAGTGGTTGTTCAGGTCGGAGCTCAAGGATAGATCATGTGGGTGGGATCTAAAAGAGCAAAGAGCAAAAAGGCAAGGGAGCATTACCATTTTGAACTGTTGGAAGAACTTGTGTTTCTTCAGACTGAATTTAAGAGACAAGAGAAAATGCTCATTGGTAAGGTCAAGAAATAGACATGGACCCTGAAAACCAGCTTAGGACAAAGACATTAAGAGGAGCTAGACTTTTAACTTCTACTTAGTATGCTTTTCATTTATTGCATAATAGTGTCTAATATAATTACTCATTTACACACACACACACACACACACACACACACACACACACACACCCTTTTAATACCTCTATCAGGTAAAGGTAAGTTTTGAAATCTTTGAGGTTCTGTAAATCCACAGTATCATCAAAAAACACTCTTTCTAAATGAAACAATTTTTAAAGGATTTGACAGAACCACAGAGGTTCAATGTTTGTTCAAGGCAACCAGTGGAATAAAAAAAAGGTAACAAATTATACAGCTGTATATCCACCATCACTAAACATTACTTAAAATGTTTTAATTCCTTTTAAAAATGTATTATTATTAACAAATGAAAAGATTATGTTTGATTTTAGTACTTTGAAACAATTGTTTTTAATAATGAAATAATAGCTCATAATATGATCACATAAAATGTTATGAACAACACTATTAAAATTCAATTTTCACCTGACTCCAAACTGTCTCTGTAGTTCAAGATCCTTATCAGGTAATGTCCTGTGCTTAGTGTTAACAAAAGAACAAAGTGCTTCTTTCCAACAGCAAAGGTCAAAGAAAAACACTCCACTTAAACATGTTATTTCCTTTTGTTAAGATTAAGTATTTATTTTAGAAATATACTAGCTCTTGCAAAGAATTTTCAAAGTACGCCAATATAAATGAGTATTTAGTAAGACAGTGTTTCCCAACTTTTTCAAACATTAGGACCCCTTTATGAAATACTTGACTATAAACAGTAATTATTAAGAGAAATAATGAAATAACATATAAAAATAAAGAATAAATTCTTAGTTAAAAACTTAGCTTTCAAGAGCTAATGTTTAAATGAATTAACAATGGACAAAAGCAAAAAACACTTTTGACTGAGCTTCCTTTCCAAGTCAATAAAGTTTTTCTATCTTTGAATTTTTATTTCCTTTTACATAATTATAGTCAAAGAATCATAAATTCAGAATCAAACTATATCTTTTATGTTATAGGCTAGGTATTCATATTAATGAATAAGAAAGCAGATATAAATAATTGTTAAATAATTTGTCTCAAATCAGACGGCTGGTCTGTGGCATAGCCCAGGTTGGATCTTAAGTCTAGTTTTCATTATTAAAACAAGTGTGTATCTATAGGTCAAAACTTTTTGTTGTGTTTATTAGACAAATCAGTCGACTTATTAAGCACCTTGTATATGCCAGGCATGATACTAGGAACTAGAGAGACAAGGCAAAAACAAATAGTCCCTGACCTTAAGAACTCGCAATCTCCCAGAGAGATATTTAAGTACAATTTATATACAGTTATGTACATTATTCATAAAAATATAGGCAAAATGAATACAAGATCTTTTGGTTTAGACCAGATAGTCTAGACCATCTTTTAGTTCTTCTGGGCCACATCACTCAACAAAAATTGGTCAATGGACACATATAAAATTTAAATATATAAATAATATAAATGAAGCTGTCTAAAAATATATATAAACATTAAATTTTATGAGGTTCTTGACAAGTTTTTCTGAGTGATGCAATCCAAAAGAGCTAAAAGATTAGAAACCCCTACTTTAGATTTTTGGGTTCATTAGTACAGCAAATTCCTGATGAGAAAACACCCTCTCCCAATTTTGATCTGTAGCTGTCCTGTAATTTTCCTTTTAGATATTTGTCTAATGGCACCAACAAGTACCCAGGGTCACACACACAGCCACTGTAGGTTAGATAGGGTTTTAATCCAATTTTTCCTGGTCTAAGGATGATTTTTTCTATACAATATACATTACTGCCTAAATGTCAAATGTGTACCAAATAAATGAAAAGTTTACACACATACACATACACATATACACACATATATACCGATATTAGTTAAGATAACTAGTCTAGTCAGAGGTTAAGGTAGGATATGTTGTGAGGTACAGATCCAAATATTTTTTTGACCATGCACACAGCCATATAGTTTTCCCAATCATTCTTGCTGAATAAATGATTCTCTAACTTAGTGCTCTTTTTAAATGTTTTTTTTTTTTTTTGCAAGGTAATGGGGCTAAGTGACTTGCCCAAGGCCAGACAGCTAGGTAATTCTTAAGTGTCTGAGGTCCCATTTGAACTCAGGTCCTCCTGACTCCAGGGCCAGTGCTCTATTCACTGCACCACCTAGGTACCCCTAACTTAACTGCTTTTTAAATAAAATAATAACCTTTTACTTTTAAAACTTAATTAAAGATTTTATTTTGAGTTTTACAATTTCCCCCCAATCTTACTTCCCTCCCCCACAGAAAGCAATTTGTCAGACTTTACATTGTTTCCATGTTGTACACTGATCCAAACTGAGTGTGATTAGAAAGAAATCATATCCTTAGAGAAGAAACATAAAAGTATAAGAGATAACAAGATCAGACAATAAGATATCAATTTTTTCCCCCTAAATTAAAGGGAACAGTACTTGAACTTTGTTCAAACTCTACGGCTCTTTATCTGGATACAGATGGCACTCTCCTTTGCAGACAGCCCAAAATTGTCCCTGATTGTTGCACTGATGGAAGGAGCGAGTCCATCAAGGTTGAACATCACTCCCATGTTGTTGTTAGGGTGTACAGTGTTTTTCTGGTTCTGCTCCTCTCACTCAGCATCAGTTCAAATTACTCCGGGCTTCCCTGAATTCCCGTCCCTCCTGGTTTCTAATAGAACAGTAGTGTTCCATGACATACATATACCACAGTTTGCTAAGCCATTCCTGAACTGAAGGGCATTTTATTTTTAAAACTTAAGAAACTGGAACAAAAGGAATGTAATGTATTTGCCTTCTTCTTCTTCTTCTTTTTTTTTTTGCAAGGCAATGGGGTTAAGTGGCTTGCCAAAGGCCACAAAGCTAGGTAATTATTAAGCGTCTGAGAACGGATTTGAACCCAAGTACTCCTGACTCCAGGGCCAGTGCTTTATCCACTGCGCCACCTAGCCGCCCCCTCTGCCATGATTTCAAGCTTTACAGTGCCCTCACTGGGAACCCTCAGCTTGGCTTGCTCTGTCAAAAATGGACCCTAACTCCACTGTCTCTCCTGCCAACTCTGGCTTCCAGCCTAGTTATCCATGGTCATGGCCAACCTCACTATGTATTACAATATTACCATCCATAATGAACCTCTGGATTGAGATTCTTTTCAGCTAATTGTAGACAATGTTCCAAAGATAGTAGAAAACTTCTGTGGAAAGAAGAAGGGCTGTGGTTTCAAAGTATCAAAATCATTTTTGGATTCTAATGTCAGTGTTGTGGCTTCACATGCCATAATAGCACTGTTGGCATGTTCATCCATGGGAAGAAATTTGGTGATGAGAACTTCATTCTGAAGTATCTGATTGGCTGCCAATTCTGTGTCCAACAGAAATGGATGATAATTTTTCCTACTGAGTAGTTGGTTGGCAAACATGTGGTCTTTGGCCAGATGAAGGAATGCAAGGATAATGGGATGGCAAGACCCGCAAAAAGATGACCATTTCTGCCTGCAGACAACTCTTGTGAATATTTTGGGGTTTTGTTTGTTTTGGTTTTTTTGCCTTAATCATCAAACATTCCTCTGGAGCTAGGGAGAGCATCTCATACCCTATGATTCTTGTGCTCCCATTTATTGAAATTCTTTTTGGATTACATTCCCCTTTTCCATTCACAAGTCTGGCAAGACTGAAAAATTAAGAAATAAAAACTAACCTAGCAAAAAAAAGAGCTATGTTTTGCTCCTTTTACTGATTCAGATCTCAACCATCCAAACCTTAGACTGTCTCACAAAATGCACTCTCTTAAAAGATAATCATTTTATAACCAACTTTCTGGCAATAAGGTTCACTAAATAACAACTGATAAACAGCCCATTGTGAGTCTCCTACTGAAGACTTCAATTTTACAGAACCTGGCTTAGCCATCAGGAACCCTAAGCCACCTACATACTAGAATGAGGCATGAAGTAGGACTTCAATAGAAGGTTTAAGATTATAGTATTCTATTAATCTAGTAATTTCTATAAACATAAATAGCAAATAGTTGGTTTAAAGTTAGATTCTTGGGAACAAGTTCTAATAGGCAAACTAAAAAACTTATACTTTATGTTCTCCAGCTATTGATCAACAAATGAGCATTTATTAAGCAGCGAGACAGCAATTACACATAAGTTACCAGGAAGGGTATTTTCACTTTAGAATCTTAATACAGGAAGGGAACATCTTAGCAGAACAAAATAATAAACCTTTTAATCCCTAGAGGTACTATTTTTCCATGAATTAACTACAACAAATGAATAAAGTAGGTTGATCATCTTTTGTGCTCTATAATTTGCAAACTTCCTTTTCCTCCATCTCTAAAAATTAGCTCTTGGATTTTAGGATATCAGAGATAACATAAGAAGCTGGCTACTGATAGAGTTGAAGAACTCTCTAAGCAGATTCTGAGTGACTCTAAGATCCTCCTAGAAAATATTCCTTACTGGATTGTAAGCTCTTTGAGAGCAGAGGAGATATCTTATTTTGTTTTTGTTTCTTATTACCAGGCACAATGCACTATCCATAGAATATTCTCAATAAATATTTATTTCTGAAATTTGTCTCTTTCATCATAAGTGTGAGGGTACAACCAAAAGATGTGTTCTCTCTTTTTTGCCCATGTTATTTCCTCTCTTCTCAGCAACAAAATTCATATGTAAAATATCATTTTATCTGAAATCACAAGAGCAAAAAAATTTCATGTTAGCCTAGAATAGATAATAAATAGTTGCTTGAGTTCAAGAGGAATTAATATTGAAAGAGTTGGGGCATAAGGAAAAGTACTGCCATTTGTCTCAGATAAATCAATATTGGTAAAAATGACTAAATAACAAGCTAAATTATTTATATTATCTACTATCTGTATATAGTTCTGTAAGATATTATGTTACTTAGATCAATGTTAGAAAGGATGTGGGAAATCTGGTCCACTAATACATTGCTGATGGAGTTGTGAACTCATCTAACCTTTCTGGAGAGTAATTTGGAATTACACCCAAAGGGAAACAAAAATATGCATACCCTTTGATCCATTAATACCACTACTGGGTATATACCCTGAAGAGATGATAAAAAAGGGTTAAAATATCACTCATACAAAAATATTCATAGCAGCCCTGTTTGTGGTGGCAAAGAATTGGAAATCAAGTAAATGTCCTTCAGTGGAATGGCTTAACAAACCGTGGTATGTGTATGTGATGAACACTATTGTTCTATTAGAAACCAGGAGGGATGGGAATTCAGGAAAACCTGGAAGGATTTGCATGAATTGATGTTGAGCAAGATGAGCAGAGCCAGAAGAACATTGTACACCCTAACAGCAACATGGGAGTGATGGTCAACCTTAATGGACTTGCTCATTCCATCAGTGCAACAATCAGGCACAAGTTTAGGGTTTCTAAGATGGAGAATAAATACCATTTGTATCCAGAGGAAAAACTGAGGAGTTTGAACAAAGACCAAAAGACCTTTAATTTTAAAAAAAAGCCATTATCTTATTATGTAATTTTGTAATTTTTCTTCCTTAAGGATATGATTTCTCTCTCATAACATTCAACTTAGATCAATGTTAGATCAATACCAAAGAAATAATGTAAAGACTAACAGACTGCCTTCTGTAGGGGGTGGGGGGAGGAACGCAAGATTAAGGGGAAAATCATAAAATTCAAAATAAACAAAATATTTTTAAAAAAAGATATTATGTTACTTAGTCAAACTCTTCACATTAATTAGTGAAATTACTGACAATTTCCTTGAGTTTGTTTATCAAACAAGATTTTACTATTAATTACTATTACTTGCTATTAATACCAAATACTCAATGTACCTGTTTTACTATTTAAGAACTTTTTCAAATTCATAGAAATTTTGATACATACTTGCCAGGTGTGAGTAGCAGTGGCCCATTCTCTGGCTCCTCCATGCCATCTGGGCATTCTGAGTGACCAGCAGAATCAATAGCGCTGTCTGTCTCGACTTCATTGTGCATTTCATGTTGTACCAGTGTGCTGGTATCCTCATCTGTGAAGGTTTCACATTCACTATAAGTACTCTCTGAGCCCATATAAGCGCTGTCCGTCACCTCATTTGCCTAAAAAGAAACAAAAATACATAGATCCTATAATTAAATTCCTTATCCTTGACTCAAGGAAATAATCTTCTAATAAAAGAGACTTCAATTTTTCAAATTACTTTTTCAAGTATCTGAAAACCATTTTTATATATTAAAAAACAAGAATTTTCCTGCCATAATGTAACTGAATATAAACTGTCAAAGTTACTTTCTCTGCATTCATAAAGGATACAGAATTATCAATGACAATTTTGTAATTTAAACAACTTTCAGGCTACCATGACTTCATTGATTTTTAGATTCCTGTCTGACTTTTCCCAGGCATCAATCATACCTCACTACTACTCCTAGATTGTAAGCTCTTTGAAGTCAAGAATTGTGTTGCTTTTTATCCTGACCTCTTCATCCCTTCTAAATCCTCCCATAGGTTTCCCTTGCTGACTCTCAATTGAGAGTCCCAAGAGTTCCTTCCATCTCACAGCATTTACATGTCTCCCTTATTAGCTTCTCCTTCACCCATTCTACATGAAGAAGGGCCATTCTTCTTTTCAAGGCCTACCTCTCTACATGTACAAGGGATCCCATCCTGTTCTTTCTTCTCCAAGAGAATATAATCCCTATTCTTTCTCCTATTCAATCTCTTCCTATCTATTCTTCTCTGCTATCTATAAATATGACTAGGACTCTCCTATCCTTAAAAAACTTCACTTGATCTGTCCATCCCCCCATGCAATTGTCTCATATTTTTCCCTTTTGTGACCAAGATTGGAAAAGTCATCCACAACAGATACCTCCACTACCTTTCCTCTTGCACTCTTCTTGATTTTGCAGTCTGACTTTTGACCTTATCATTCAAAAGAAATACCTCTCTATACTAACAATAATCTTATAATTGCTAAATAATGAAATAACTTCTCTGATGAATTTATGATAAAGCATGCAATCCATCCCAGAGATAGAGGTAATGGTATCTGAACACAGACTGAAGTACACTTTTTTTCTTTTTCTTTTTTGAAGGTGAATTTTTTTTTATTTTTATTAAAGATATTATTTGAGTTCTACAGTTTTCCCCCAATCTTGCTTCCCTCCCCCCACCCCCACCCCACAGATAGCACTCCGTCAGTCTTTACTTTGTTTCCATGTTGTACCTTGATCCAAATTGGGTGTGATGAGAGAGAAATCATATCCTTAAGAGAACAAAATTCTCAGAGGTAACCAGATCAAACCATAAGACATCTGGGTTTTTTTTTTTCCGAATTAAAGGGAATAGTCCTTGTACTTTGTTCAAACTCCACAGCTCCTTATCTGGATACAGATGGTACTCTCCTTTGCAGACAGCCCAAAATTGTTCCCAATTGTTGCAATGATGGAATGAGCAAGTCCTTCAAGGTTGAACATCACTCCCATGTTGCTGTTAGGGTGTACAGTGTTTTTCTGGTTCTACTCATCTCACTCAGCATCAGTTCATGCAAATCCCTCCAGGCTTCCCTGAAATCCCATCTCTCCTGGTTTCTAATAAAACAATAGTGTTCCATGACATACATACACCATAGTTTGCTAAGCCATTCCCCAATTGAAGGACATTTACTGGATTTACAATTCTTTGCCACCACAAACAGGGCTGCTATAAATATTTGTACAAGTAATGTTTTTACCCTTTTTCCTCATCTCTTCAGGGTATAGACCCAGTAGTGGTATTGCTGGGTCAAAGGGTATGCACATTTTTGTTGCCCTTTGGGCATAGTTCCAAATAGCTCTCCAGAAGGGTTGGATGAGTTCACAGCTCCACCAACAGTGTAATAGTGTCCCAGATTTCTCACATCCCTTCCAACAATGATCATTATCCTTCCTGGTCATACTGGCCAATCTGAGAGGTGTGAGGTGGTACCTCAGCGAAGCTTTAATTTGCATTTCTCTAATAATTAATGATTTAGAGCATTTTTCCATATGGCTATGGATTGCTTTGATCTCCTCATCTGTAAATTGTCTTTGCATATCCTTTGACCATTTGTCAATTGGGGAATGGCTTTTTGTTTTAAAAATATGACTCAGTTCTCTGTATATTTTAGAAATGAGTCCTTTGTCAGAATCATTAGTTGTAAAGATTGTTTCCCAATTTACTACTTTCTTTTGATCTTGATTACATTGGTTTTATCTGTGCAAAAACTTTTTAATTTAATGTAATCAAAATCATCTAATTGGTTTTTAGTGATGTTCTCCAACTCTTCCTTAGTCATAAACTGTTCCCCTTTCCATAGATCTGACAGGTAGACTAGTCCTTGATCTTCTAATTTGCTTATAGTATTGTTTTTTATGTCTATGTCCTGTAAACATTTGGATCTTATCTTGGTAAAGGGTGTGAGCTGTTGGTCTAATCTAAGTTTCTTCCATACTAACTTCCAATTATCCCAGCACTTTTCATCAAAGAGGGAGTTTTTATCCCTGTGGCCTGACTCTTTGGGTTTATCAAACAGCAGATCATTATAATCCTCTCCTGCTTTTACACCTAGTCTATTCCACTGGTCCACCACTCTATTTCTTAGCCAATGCCAAACAGTTTTGATGACTGATGCTTTATAATATAATTTTAGATCGGGTAGTGCTAAGCCACCTTCGTTTGCTCTTTTTTTCATTAAGCTCCTGGCAATTTTTGACTTTTTATTTCTCCATATGAATTTACTTACAATTTTTTCTAGCTCATTAAAGTAATTTTTTGGAATTTTGATTGGTAGGGCACTAAACAGATAGTTTAGTTTGGGTAGAATTGTCATTTTTATTATATTAGCTCTACCTATCCATGAGCAGTTGATATTGGCCCAGTTATTTAACTCTGATTTAATTTGTGTGAGAAGTGTTTTATAATTGTTTTCAAAAAGATTCTGAGTCTGTCTTGGCAAATAGACTCCCAAGTATTTTACACTGTCTGAGGTTAATTTGAATGGAATTTCTCTTTCTAGCTCTTCCTGCTGTTTCTTGCTAGTCATATATAGGAAAGTTGAGGATTTTATGGGGGTTTATTTTATAACCTGCAACTTTGCTAAAATTGCTAATTGTTTCCAGTAGTTTTTTAGATGATTTCTTGGGATTCTCTAGGTAGACCATCATGTCATCTGCAAATAGTGAGAGTTTTGTCTCTTCCTTCCCAATTCTAATTCCTTTAATTTCTTTTTCTTCTCTAATTGCTGATGCTAACATTTCTAATACAATATTGAATAGTAGTGGTGATAATGGGCACCCTTGTTTAACCCCTGATCTTATTGGGAATGTCTCTAGCCTCTCCCCATTGAGTATAATGCTTGTTGATGGTTTCAGATAGATACTGCTAATTATTTTAAGGAACAGTTCATTTATTCCTACACTCTCTAGTGTTTTTAATAAGAATGGATGCTGTATTTTGTCAAAAGCTTTTTCAGCATCTATTGATATGATCATATGGTTTCTGATAGGTTTGTTATTGATATAATTGAGTATACTAACAGTTTTCCTAATATTGAACCAACCCTGCATTCCTGGAATAAATCCTACTTGATCATAATGTATTATCTTAGTGATGACTTGTTGTAGTCGTTTTGCTAAGATTTTATTTAGGATTTTTGCATCTATATTCATCAGGGAAATAGGTCTATAATTTTCTTTCTCTGTTTTAACTCTTCCTGGTTTAGGTAACAGTACCATATTGGTTTCATAGAAAGAGTTAGGCAGAGTTCCATCTTTCCCTATTTTTCCAAAGAGTTTATATAGGATTGGAACCAATTGTTCCTTAAATGTTTGGTAGAATTCACTTGTGAATCCATCAGGCCCTGGAGATTTCTTTTTAGGGAGTTCAATAATGGCTTGTTGAATTTCTTTTTCTGAGATAGGGTTGTTCAGGTATTTAATCTCTTCTTCATTTAACCCGGACAACTTATATTTTTGTAAATATTCATCCATTTCACTTAGATTATCAAATTTATTGGCATAAAGTTGGGCAAAATAATTTCGAATTATTACTTTAATTTCCTCCTCATTGGTGGTGAGTTTACCTTTTTCATTTATAATACTAGCAATTTGGTTTTCTTCCTTCTTTTTCTTAATCAAATTGACCAGAGGTTTATCAATTTTATTGGTTTTTTCATAATACCAACTTTTGGTTTTATTTATTAATTCAATAGTTTTTTTGCTTTCAGTTTTATTAATTTCTCCTTTGATTTTTAAAATTTCTAATTTGGTATTTGATTGGGGATTTTTGATTTGTTCTTTCTGTAATTTTTTTAGTTGCATGTTTAGTTCATTGATTTCTTCTTTCTCCAATTTATTCATATAAGCATTTAGAGCTATAATATATCCCCTGAGAGTTGCTTTGAATGAATCCCATAGGTTTTGGTATGTTGTTTCATTATTATCATTATCTAGGATAAAATGGTTAATTCTTTCTATAATTTGTTTTTTGGTCCACTCATTTTCTAAGATCAGGTTATTCAGTTTCCAATTTGCTCTGGGTCTATATCTCCTTGGCCCAGTATTGAATATGACTTTTATTGCATTGTGATCTGAGAAAGATGTATTCACTATTTCTGCCTTTCTGCAGTTGATCATTAGGTTTTTATGTTCTAGTACATGGTCAATTTTTGTACAAGTTCCATGTACTGCAGAGAAAAAGGTATATTCCTTCCTATCCCCATTCAGTTTCCTCCATAATTCTACCATATCTAATTTTTCTAACAATCTATTTACCCCCCAATTTCTTTCTTGTTTGTTTTATGATTTGATTTATCTAGATCTGATAGTGGGAGGTTGAGGTCTCCTACTAGTAGAGTTTTGCTCTCTATGTCTTCCTGTAATTCTTTCAGCTTCTCCTCTAAGAATTTGGGTGCTGTCCCACTGGGTGCATATATATTCAATATTGAAATGACTTTATTGTCTATGGTACCTTTTAGGAGGATAAAGTTTCCTTTCTTATCTCTTTTAATACTATCTATTTTTTGCTGCTGCTTTGTCTGAGATAAGGATTGCTACCCCTTCTTTTTTTACTTCAGCTGAAGCAAAATATTATTTTGCTCCCACCTTTTACCTTTACTCTATATGTATCTCTCTGCTTCAAATGAGTTTCTTGTAAGCAGCATATTGTAGGATTCTGGTTTTTAATCCACTCTGCTATTTGCTTATGTTTTAAGGGAGAGTTCATCCCATTCACATTCAAGGTTATGATTACTAATTCTTTATTGCACTCTGTGCTATCTTCCCTCTGTTTGTATTTTTCCCCCTTTCCCCCCCTTTTATCCATATTCCCCAGTATTTTGTTTCTGAATACAACCCCCTTCAGTGTGTTTGCCCTCCTATATCACACCCTCCCCTTTCTTTCCCCTTTCCCTGTTCCCTTCCCTTCCTTTTGTTATTTCCCCTTATTTCCTCCACTCCCCTTCCCTTTCTCTGTCGCCCCTCCCCTTTTCCCCTTTTACTTCTTCAAAGGTTAGATGTTTTATAAGTTAACTGAGTATGTGTAGGTTGACTTTAAGCCAAGTCTGATGAGAAGAAGATTCAGGTGTTTCTCCTCTACTCCCTTCTTCCCCTCTATTATCATAGGTTTTTTGTACCTCTTAGTGTAATGAGATTTGTCCCATTCAATCCCCTCCCTCCTCCTGTCTCTTTCCTGTCCCCCTTTTTAGGGAGGTAGTGTATTTTTTTTTTAGATCATTCTATCTAAGTCATAGAAAATTCTGAGTGTCTGTCCCTTCTAGTTCAGTATATTCTGTTGAATAGAGTCAAAATTCCTGAGAGTTATTAGAGTCTTTCTCCCCAGTGGAGTTAAAGCCAGTTACATCCCATTAGATATCAGTCTCATGGATAGGTCATGGATGTCCATCATTTCTGGCTAGGTATATTCTCTCTGTTAGAGTTACAGTTCTCAATATTTCTGAGAATCTTTATCCCCATGCTGGGATATAGCCAGTTTCAACTTATTGGATAGCAGTTTTTTTCCCTTTACCGCCCCCCCCTTTTTTAACCTTTTCATGTATCTCTTGAACCTCCTGTTTGATGTCCAAATTTTCTATTTAGCTCTGGTCTTTTCATCAGGAATTTTTGGAATTCTTCCATTTCGTTAAATGTCCATCTTTTTCCCTAGAAGAGAAGGCTCAGCTTGGCAGGAAAGTAGATTCTTGGCTGCATTCCAAGCTCCCGTGCTCTTCGAAATATCTTGTTCCAGGACCTTTGATCCCTTAATGTTGATGCAGCCAGGTCCTGTGTGATCCTTACTGTGGCTCCTTGATATTTAAATTGTTTCTTTCTGGCTGCTTGCAGATTTTCTCTTTTATCTGATAGTTCTGGAGTTTGGCCACAACATTCCTTGGTGTTTTCATTTTAGGATCTTTTTCTGGTGGGGATCGATATACTCTTTCAATAACTACTTTGCCCTCCGATTTGATGATGTCAGGGCAGTTTTCCATCACTAGATCCTGTAATATTAAGTCCAGGCTTTTTTTCTCTTCAGTGTTTTCAGGAAGTCCTATAATTTTCAGGTTTCCCCTCCTCGATCTATTCTCGAGGTCAGTGGTTTTGTTGATGAGGTATTTCACATTTGCTTCTATTTTTTCTATTTTTTGATTTTGTTTAACTGACTCTTGCTGTCTCATGGAGTCATTAGTTTCTGTAGACTCCATTATTTTTGGGGGGGAGTTTTTTTCATTAACCTTTTCCAATTGGTCAATTCTACTTTTGAAAGAGTTTTCCATTTGACCAATTGAGGTTTTGAGAGAATTAATTTCTTTTTGCATTTGCTCATTTGAGGATATGAAAGAATTATTCTCATTTTGTAATTGTCCAATTGATGATCTGAGAGATTTATTCTTCTTTTGTGTTTGTCCAATTCTACTTTCTAAGGTCTTGTTTTCTTGTTGCAAGGTATTAATTGTCTCCCCCAAATTTTCCAGTTGATTTTTAAACTTCTTCCTTATTTCTTCAAGGAAGTCTTTCTGTGCTGGAGACCAGATTGTATTCTCCTCAGATGTTCCAGGTCTCTCTGGGTTGGGGTCTTTCCCTTCCAGGAATTTTTCTATGGATCCATCTTTCCACTGACCCTTCTTCATTATGCTAAGACCTTGAGTTGGGTGGGGCTGGTTCACCTGGGCTTAGGATCTCTAAAGGCTTTACTGAGTGCAGTTTCTCTGGCTGGCCAGTAGGAGGTGCTGGTTGCCCTCTCTGGGGTGTCTGTGACCTTAGTTGGAAGGCCTTCTCCCTTTGCTTGAGGGAGGGAATTGGAGCTATTGAATTCTTTTGCCTTCAATCAATGGTGGGCTTTACCTTGGCCTGAGGTGATTCCTCAGCTGGGCTGGTTCTTCTGCTCACACACCTGGGCCTAAGGCAGAAGTAATTTGCATTTGTTTGGGAGGAGACCTCAGTGCAATGGAGGCGTGGGCTCAGAGTTTCTCAGATGGTGTCCACAGCTCTCCTGCACCAGACCTCTCCCTGCAGCCCCCTCCCCAAGCTCCAGGGGGACAGCCCCAACACCAGCACCTCTGCTTCCCTGTGGACCAAGCCCTCTTCGTCCAGCCCCACCGCTGATCCAGGAGGTCCAGCTCTCGGGCCCTCAGACTCCCGGTTCCGATTCAGCTGTTGGTCTGGCTGATCTTCCCTGGGAGCTCAGACTCACCTGCCGGTACTCAGCCAAGGCTGCTGCGGGAGACAAATCCTGAGGTAGATTTTCCTCTCCTGGCTTTTCTTTCTGGGTTTCCTGGTTCGGATTTCTTTTAAGAGGTTTATTTCATGTGATAGATGGGGAAGAGATCAGGAGACTTTAGAACTGTGCCTGTCTTCTCTCCGCCATCTTGGCCGGAAGTCCACTTTTTTTCTCTCACTATTTTTCTTGAGGTTTCTCTATCTTGGTGGGGGGACGTTATATTTACTTTTAGAGTAAGATTATTGTAGTATGTGAAAATAAATACTTTTTTTAAAAAAAGAGAGAATATGAAGAGTTGTGATGTAGACAAGAAAAAATTCCTACCTTCTAGTTAGATGAACTGATGCTGAGTGAAGCAAGTAGAACCAAAAGAACATTGTACACATTAACAACACTGTGAGATGGTCAACTATGATGAATGCTTTTCATCTCAGCAGTTCAGAGATCAAGGACAACCCTGAGAGTGCAGGTATGGACAATGCCACCCACATTCAGAGAAAAAAAACTAGTGAGTCTAAATGTATAGATTGTCACCATGGGAAGGCAGGAAGGAAGGGAGGGTAGAGTGACTGTGGAACTCAAAAATTTGCAAATGGATGACTACATTACATTAATTGGAAAAATAAATAAAATTTCAATTAAAAATATTCCTACCTTCTGCAAGAAACCTTTCCCAGTATCTCTTAATCTTAGGTGACTTCCTTCTGAAACAATCTCCAATATACCATGCATAGATTTTGTGTATACATTGTGGTTTGCCTATCATCCCCCCCTCCATTAGATTGTGAGATCCTTAAGCAGGGTTGGGTTTTTTTTTTACTTTCTTTGTAATTCTAGTATTTAGCACAGGGAAAGGCACTAGCAGTCATAGAATAAATACTTGTTGATTGACTAACTTTTTTAAAATTTTATTTCTTTAAGGCAATTGGATTAGGTGACTTGCCTAAGGTCACACAGCTAGGCAATTAATTATTAAGTGTCTGAGGCCGGATTAAATTTCTCAGGTCCTCCTGACTCCAGGGCTAGTACTCTACCTACTGTGCAATATAGCTGCCCCATGATTGACTATAATTTATAATTCTAAAAAGTTGCCTGAGGGCACTGGGAAGTGAAGTTATTTGCCCAGGATTTAGCTAGTATGCATCAAGCAAGGCCTCCATGATTTTAAGGTAAGTTCTATACCATGCTATCTTTTCTACTTATCATATAAACAAGACAAGCAAACCTTGTTCAGATGTACTTTTTTAATGATTTAAATCACTTCTAAGGATCCCCATCCAGGTTAGCTAGGTAACAGAAGACCCACCACTGCTAGGATGCCCTCCATCTTTCCCTTCACTTTGACCTCTTAGACCTCTAGTCTTCTAGCTCAGCCCTGTCTTCATCTTCCTACAGAGAAGGCCCCACCAATGCCAACCAACAGACCTACAGAAGGCAACAAATGAGTTTGTAAAAAAGCAGCAGGAAACTCTTATAGAGATAGAAGGCAGTGACCACCATCACCTCTCCTCAGACTCTGAATCCAAGAGCCTTTGTAATAGCAGTCTTTCCAATACAGCACCCAAGGTCATCCTCCTGGGAAGCCATCTCTCTGGCAATGCCGCATGGCAATGGTTCTTCAGACCCAGCAAACTACTGCTCCCAAAGTCCTTAAGCAATGCCAAATGGCTGAGAGGACCTTTGGCAGGAACAAATTGCTTTGCCATTGTGCCTTATGAACTATGGGGGCTTTTCCATCTGCTTTAAGATGAAACTTTCCCTCCATATGATTTCCTCTACTGGAATGGGAGTTCTGTGAGGGCAGCTTTCCCTAGCACTCAGTAGAGTGCTTTATGCAGAGTGAGCACTTGATATGTTATCTTTTCATTTATAACCTTGCTGGAAATTTCTAGAGTAAGGACAAAGTTTATTCAAGTACCATGTCCCACTACTTGTTTTCATACTCTTTTTGGCATCTTGAGGAAGCAGATATTTAAGTATTTGTTGAATAAAGAATTTTATTAAAAACTGCCCTGTTCTTAGCAGTGTGCTGGTGAAGGAAGTGGAAAGAACTCAGTCTCTATTCTAAAACTAATTACAAGATAACTAGGAAGATAAAGTAACATACACCTACCAACTTACCATGCAAAAGAAATAAAATAGTTCTCTTAAATTTGCCTTTTATTTTTAAAATATTACAGCAGGCAGCTAAGTGGCACAGTGGATAGAGCACTGGCCCTGGAGTCAGGAGGACCTGAGTTCAAATGTGGCCTCAGACACTTAATAATTACCTAGCTGTGTGACATTGGGCAAGTCACTTAACCCCATTTCTTTACCAAAAAAAAATTACAGCTACCTTCTCTAATATTTTTGGTACTAAAAACTAGTTCATGAATTTATATTATTAAATTATAAACTCCCTAAGATCTAGATTGTATTTTACCTATTTATCTCTAAAAGCTAGAACGTCTTAAAGATAGTGAGGTCTTAATATCAATGTTAGTTATTGAATAGCTTTGAATTAATTGAATGAAGAAATAAGAATAGTTCATATTTTTAATACTTACAAAATTACTTAATAACAACAGAGGTAGTCCAAGAATTATTAATCTTGTTTTCTAGAGGATGAAATTCCCTTTCAGAGGTATAAGATGATTTGTTCTGAGTCCTATAGTTAATAAGCCTCAAAGCCTAGGCTTGTCCAAGACAGTCTTCTTTAAACCATGCTTTGCTACTGGTCAACCATTAAAGTATTACAATTACTTGCAAACTCAAAAAAAAAAAAAGAACTATAAAAAAGTCGATCATTATACAATTGATTTTGGCTGTATACAAAAAGAAGTAACATACAATATAACAGAAAACATAATTGCCTAGGAGTAAGTTCTACCACTAATTAGTAGGGTGATCTTAACCAAGTCTATTCTTCTCACTGGACTTAATGTCTTCTTTAATAATACAAGAGGGTTATATGATCTCTAAGACCTCTTTCAGTTCCAGCATTCTATGATTAAAAGCAGAATCCATAAAAAGGGTTTTTAAAAGTTAAGCCTGGGGCAGCTAGGTGGAACAGAGGATAGAGCACCAGCCTGGAGCAGGAGGACCTGAGTTCAAAACTGACCTCAAACACAATAATTACCTAGCTGTGTGACCTTGGGCAAGTCACTTAATCCCAATGTTTTACCAAAAAAAAAACCCTTAAAAGTTAAACCTGTTGAAAATATCAAAACAATAATTTATGGCACAGAGGGTAGATCCTAGTGTTAATATTCTTAAAGTGAATCTAAATCAATGGAGACATCACATTCCTGAGGGTGAGGAGGAATTAGTGAGTGCAACTGTTTTTCTTTTTTCTCATTTTAGCTTTTTATTCTCCTTTTCAAGTATCTCTTCAAAATATTTTAGTACTGTAGTGGGAAAGCCTGATGACAAAGAATTTTCTTGTATCACTTTCTGGCTATTCCTAACCAGAGTTGTCCTGATCCTGTCTAAAAGTACAATAAGTACTTGACCTTTATCATCCACTATCAAAACTGAAAACTAAAAAATAACCATTAAACAGGGCATGCTTTAAAGTTTAAAGAAAATACCAATGTAGATTAAAAAAGGATATTTTATGGCTTGGAGGTCTGTTGGAATTAACAAATTTATAAGTATAAAAAATTTGAAAAAAATCTGATTTGCTAAAAATAGTTGTTGCAGTATAAAATATATATGTGGGGAGGCAATGTGGATGTGGGTATGTAAGTATGTGTGTATTTTGGGTTCTAGGATCTGAAAATGAATAACATTTTAAAGCTGGAAAGGTTTATCAAGTTATCAAGGTTATCAAGTATAATCTACATCAGAAGCAAAAATTCTCTTTATAACCTTCCCCTTATGTCCAGCAGCAAAGTGGTTAACCAGTCTTTGCTTAAATACCTTCAGTGCCAGAGAACAAGTTATCCCTTCCATATCAAGGGGGTTAGGTGCACAGCGCCCCCATGATGTGGAAAATTTGTGTAAAATTATTTGGCTTTCCCTTCGTAGAAGAGAAGAAGAAATCTATTTGGTTTTTTTTTTTTGTCTTTTATGGGGAGTTTCGGTATCTTATTGTAAAATTTGGGTTATTTGATCATAGGCTGCATAATACAATCTCATAGACATATTTTATGTATTCCTGAGTTTCTAAACTTTTTCTGTGTTGTCTATGGCTTCTGCAAAACTCCCCACCCCACCCCCGCCAAATTCCCATTTAATTAAATTTGCTGACCCTGATATATCACTAGGGAAACTGAAATGGGGAAGGGTAGCTGTAATGAGAAGTTAGGGCCTTGTTGGAAAATTCTCATTATTAAGTTTTCCTTATATTGAGCTGAAATTTGCTTTCCTGAAACTTCTTCCAGTTCCTGCCTTACCAGATGGGACCAAACATAATTAATCCAATTCCTCTTTCACAGAATTTCAAATACTTTAATTTAGAAATCTCTCTCCAAAATTTTTCCTCTTCAAACTAACTATGCCTATCCTCAGCTTGTTTTGTTTTGTTGTGTTTCCAACTGATCTTCATATGACATTGTTTCATGTCTTTAACATTTTGGTCACTATTCTCTATGCAATACTCTGACATGCCAGTGTTTTCTCTAATCTGTCTACTTAGAACTGAACCCGATAATCTAGATGATCCAACTAGAGAAGAGCACCAAGAGCTATTACTTTCCTCATTCTGAATACTGTACTTTTGTTAATGCAACTCAAGAGTATGAATGAAAAACCTTTTGGGGGGGCATGGTGAAGCCTTTTGGAACTTTTCTCAGAAAAATATTTTAATTGAAGGAAATGTTAAACCTCAGTTGGAGCAAAAATAATTATAAGTAGACCCCAAATTAAAAACTCCCTTAAAGCTAATGCCAGTTTTTTCCATTTCTCCTGTGTGTGTGTATATCTATCTATCTATCTATCTATCTATCTATCTATCTACATGTTTTCTTCCTAGTAAGCCTGAGAACTCTGAGAGCAGGGATTGTTTTTTTACTTGTATCTTTAGTGTTTGATACAATGAGTGATACTTATTAGGAACTTAACAAATATTTGTTGATTGACTGATATAATCTAAGAGCCCTTTGGCCTTTTTTTGGAACTACTTATCATACTCTTAGATTCATGAGCAGTTTTCTGACCACACTTCCCCTAGTCTGTACTTACTAAGTATAGAACTTCACATTTTATCTTCAATAATTTTCAGTTCATTAGATTTGGTTCTAGTTTATCTAGAAATTGAATATGGTATTATTACAATTATTGAGCTTGCCTCTAAAGAAGATATTTAAAAATGCAGAGGTGGGGGGTGAGACATTAGGCATAGGAACACCTTATAAACTTCAAGATTCAACTGATAATCAAGTAGGATTTATTCCAGGAATGCAGGGTTGGTTCAATATTAGGAAAACTGTTAGTATACTCAATTATATCAACAACAAACCTATCAGACATCATACGATCATATCAATAGATGCTGAAAAAGCTTTTGACAAAATACAGCATCCATTCCTATTAAAAACACTAGAGAGTGTAGGAATAAATGGACTGTTCCTTAAAATAATTAGCAGTATCTATCTGAAACCATCAACAAGTGTTATATTCAATGGGGAGAGGCTACAGGCATTCCCAATAAGATCAGGGGTGAAACAAGGGTGCCCATTATCACCACTACTATTCAATATTGTATTAGAAATGTTAGCATCAGCAATTAGAGAAGAAAAAGAAATTAAAGGAATTAGAATTGGGAAGGAAGAGACAAAACTCTCACTATTCACAGATGACATGATGGTCTTCTTAGAGAATCCCAAGAAATCATCCAAAAAACTACTGGAAACAATTAGTAATTTTAGCAAAGTTGCAGGTTATAAAATAAACCCTCAAAAATCCTTAACTTTTCTATATATGTCTAGCAAGATACAGCAGGAAGAGCTAGAAAGAGAAATCCCATTCAAAGTAACCTCAGACAATATAAAATACTTAGGAGTCTATTTGCCAAGACAGACTCAGAATCTTTTTGAAAACAATTATAAAACACTTCTCACACAAATTAAATCAGAGTTAAATAACTGGGCAAATATCAACTGCTCATGGATAGGTAGAGCTAATATAAGAAAAATGACAATTCTACCAAAAATAAACTATTTGTTTAGTGCCCTACCAATCAAAATTCCAAAAGATTACTTTAACGAGTTAGAAAAATTGTAAGTAAATTCATCTGGAGAAATAAAAAGTCAAGAATTGCCAGGAGCTTAATGAAAAAAAATGCAAAAGAAGGTGGCTTAGCTCTACCTGATTTAAAATTATATTATAAAGCATCAGTCATCAAAACTGTTTGGTATTGGCTAAGAAATAGAGTGGTGGACCAGTGGAATAGACTAGGTGTAAAAGCAGGAGAGGATTATAGTAATCTGCTGTTTGATAAACCCAAAGAGTCCAGCCATTGGGATAAAAACTCCCTCTTTGATAAAAACTGCTGGGATAATTGGAAGTTAGTATGGAAGAAACTTAGATTAGACCAACAGCTCACACCCTTTACCAAGATAAGATCCAAATGGTTACAGGACTTAAGACATAAAAAACAATACTATAAGCAAATTAGAAGATCAAGGATTAGTTTACCTGTCAGATCTATGGAAAGGGAAGCAGTTTATGACTAAGGAAGAGTTGGAGGACATCACCAAAAACCACTTAGATGATTTCAATTACATTAAATTAAAAACCTTGTGCACAGATAAAACCAATGTAACCAAGATCAAAAGAAATGTAGTAAATTGGGAAACAATCTTTACAACTAATGATTCTGACAAAGGACTCATTTCTAAAATATACAGAGAACTGAGTCATATTTTTAAAACAAAAAGCCATTCCCCAATTGACAAATGGTCAAAGGATATGCAAAGGCAATTTACAGATGAGGAGATCAAAGCAATCCATAGCCATATGGAAAAATGCTCTAAATCATTAATTATTAGAGAAATGCAAATTAAAGCTTCGCTGAGGTACCACCTCACACCTCTCAGATTGGCCAGTATGACCAGGAAGGATAATGATCATTGTTGGAAGGGATGTGGGAAATCTGGGACACTATTACACTGTTGGTGGAGCTGTGAACTCATCCAACCCTTCTGGAGAGCTATTTGGAACTATGCCCAAAGGGCAACAAAAATGTGCATACCCTTTGACCCAGCAATACCACTACTGGGTCTATACCCTGAAGAGATGAGGAAAAAGGGTAAAAACATTACTTGTACAAAAATATTTATAGCAGCCCTGTTTGTGGTGGCAAAGAATTGTAAATCCAGTAAATGTCCTTCAATTGTGGAATGGCTTAGCAAACTGTGGTATATGGATGTCATTGAACACTATTGTTCTATTAGAAACCAGGAGGGATGGGATTTCAGGGAAGCCTGGAAGGATTTGCATGAACTGATGCTGAGTGAGATGAATAGAACCAGAAAAACACTGTACACCCTAACAGCAACATGGGAGTGATGTTCAACCTTGAAGGACTTGCTCATTCCATCATTGCAACAATTGGGAACAATTTTGGGCCGTCTGCAAAGGAGAGTACCATCTGTATCCAGATAAGGAGCTGTGGAGTTTGAACAAAGTGCAAAGACTATTCCCTTTAATTTAGAAAAAAACAGATATCTTATTGTCTGATCTTGTTACCTCTTAGACTTCTCTTCTTTAAGGATATGATTTTTCTCTCATCACACCCAATTTGGATCAAGGTACAACATGGAAACAAAGCAAAGACTGACAGATTGCGTTCCGTGTGTGGGGAGTAAGTTTGGGGGGAAAATTGTAAAACTCAAATAATATTTTTAATAAAAATTAATTTAAAAAAGATTCAATTGATAGTTGGTTTTGTTGAACTGCTTCCCCCTCCTTTTTTCCTTTGTTACCTTTTGTTTCAAGGGTTAGTTTTCTAATATGGAAAAAGGAAAAGATATATTTGGAAATGAAGGTGACCAAAAAGATATTAATACAAATTTTAAAATAAAATCTAGGTACACAATAGTAACTTCATTTTTGTGATTTCTCTGTCTAGTAGCCTATGCCTCCCCTTTAAAAAAAAAAGAGTAAACACATAACAAATTTTAAAACAAAAAACTTAGGAATCATCTAGATTTTATATTTTAAAGAGGTACTGATATAATGGAAAGTATACTAAGGTAAGTTAGGAAATATAAGTTCTGCACTTAGCTCTAGTTGTAAGGACTTGGGTAAATCAATCTCTCCCGGTTCTATTTTCTTATCTGTGTAGATTAAAGGGTGGTACAAATGATCTTTAAGATTCTTTTCAAGGGGCAGCTAGGTGGCACAGTGGATAGAGCACTGGCCTTGGAGTCAGGAGTACCTGAGTTCAAATTCGGCCTCAGACACTAATTACCTAGCTGTGTGGCCTTTGGCAAGCCACTTAACCCCATTTGCCTTGCAAAACCTAAGAAACAAACAAACAAATAAATAAATAAAATTTAAAAAAAATTCTTTTCAGTTCTGCCATTCTGGAATTTTTAAACTCTATTTTGGAAGAGAGATCTACAGAGGCTCAAAAAACCCCATATGGGATAGTCTTTTTTTATGCTTGGAGCAAGCAATGAAGTTTCCTTTCCAGGTAGCCACCTGTACTTTATTTTTGGGGGAAGGGAGTAGGGGAAATTTTCAATTTAACATGCAAATTTTAAACTTGCTCCAGTATGTTGCTATTGTCCTCCTCTATGTTTCCAAGTAAATGTTCCCTCTCATAAACAAAGGCAACCAAGCAATTACCATATTTAAAGATGCAACTTTGAAATCTATCAGCTACCACTATAATACTAATTTTTAAAGGGAAATATTTGGGCTTTTAAAACTTTTTTTTTAATTGACTTTTTGATCATTTAATTATTTTTATATCAGACTTTTCATGCAAAATAGACATTGTCCAAAATAACTCTCTTCTTATGCCTAATTCCTCAAGGAAATGAAAACAATACAGTAACTTTAGAAATGGAATGGGAAGGGGGGGTGGAATAAAAGAAATAACCTATAAAATAACAGTTAGGCAAAAGAGTAACTTCAGAACCAGTTCTATGCCAAGAAACAAAGCAAGACACTAAATACCAGGAAGGTAACAGTTCATATGAGAAAAATAAATGTTACCATAAAGAAAAAACAAACTTAGTTTTAAGAAAAAATTGGTACTTCCTGTCAAGATGACTACCTGAATGAAAGACAGATTGCCTAGCTCCCACATACAACTCCAGCAAAACTTTAAAATAACTCCAAATGGAATAAAGATCAAGAAAATCAATGACAAGCTACCATATGGATTTTTTTTCTTCCCCAGAACTATACAAAAAGTCAGTCAAAAGACCAAGGCAATAAGAAGGGGGCCCCTGTCCCTTAACTTCAGTGCTAATACTGGATTACCCAGTAGGACCAGGAGACAGATTCCCAAACCTGCAGATTTATGTGTCTGGGGACAGTAACAGCAAAAGGCTTCAAAAGAAAGGCCCAGAGTAATCAGAAAGCTCAGTGCTACTGCAACATTCAGACCAGGACACACTAGGCCCAGTATTAACATTCTGTCTTGAGATATGAGAGAGAATTCTGGAATATCAGGGCAGGAGCCTAACCCAAAGAGGTAGATGCCAATACAAGGACTAGGGAAGCAACTGCTGCCCCACCAAAAGTGCCACAAGGGCTGAATCTAGCCCTGGTACAAAGTCCCAATTCAAAAAGTTAAGCTGGAGAGATGCCTAATTCAAAGAAAACACTGAGCACTATCAAAAATGGAAATCTTGAGAACTCCTCCAAAAATTCTGTAACAATTTCAAAAAAGAACACAAAGGGAAAAAATGGATTTTTTACAAAAAGTAGATGACTACCTAAAAGAAATGAGATAAAAACTCTTGAGGAAAAGACTGGAGGGAGTATAAGAACCTTGGGAGAGGGTGACAAAATTTATCTAAAAAATAAAATCGCAGAAAACTAGACTAGATCAAATAGTAATTCTGTAATACAGTAATAATTATTAAGACAAAATCAAGATTAAAAAAAAGAAAATGCAAGATACCTGATACCTAAAATAAATGACTTGGAATTTAAGATTCATAATGCTTCCTAAAAATAATATTTTCTTTATTAAAAAAAGACTAAATGCTATATTCCAATAAATCACAGATTAAGACTGCTTAAACAATTCTACTGATCACCTCCTGAAAATCACTTCAAGAGGAAAAGGCTCAGAAATGTCATAATAAAACGAAAAATTCCTACATCAGAGTAAAATTATTAGTTAACTGAGTATGTATAGGTTGACTTTAAGCCAAGTCTGATGAGAAGAAGATTCAGGTATTTCTCATCTGCTCCCTTCTTCCCCTTTATTACCAAAGGTATTTTGTACCAATTAGTGTAATGAGATTTATCCCATTCAATCCCCTCCCTCCTCCCATCTCTTTCCTGTCCCCCTTTTTAAGGAGGTAGTGTATTTTTTCAGATCATTCTGAGTCATAGAAAAATCTGAGTATCTGTCACTTCTAGTTAACTTTATTCCATCTAATAGAGTTAAATTCTTGAGAGTTATTAGAGTCTTTCTCCAAAGTGGGGATAAAGCCAGTTACATCCTATTAGATAGCAGTCTCATGGATAGGTCATGAATGTCCATCATTTCTGGCTAGGTATATTCTCTCTGTTAGAGTTACAGTTCTCAATATTTCTGAGAATCTTTATCCCCATGCTGGGATATAGCCAGTTTCAACTTATTGGATAGCAGTTTTTTTTCCCTTTACTGCCCCCTTTTTTTTTTAACCTTTTCATGTATCTCTTGAACCTCCTGTTTGATGTCCAAATTTTCTATTTAGCTCTGGTCTTTTCATCAGGAATTTTTGGAATTCTTCCATTTCGTTAAATGTCCATCTTTTTCCCTGGAAGAGAAGGCTCAGCTTTGCAGGATAGTAGATTCTTGGCTGCATTCCAAGCTCCCATGCTCTTCGAAATATCTTGTTCCAGGCCCTTCGATCCCTTAAAGTTGATGCAGCCAGGTCCTGTGTGATCCTTACTGTGGCTCCTTGATATTTAAATTGTTTCTTTCTGGCTGCTTGCAAGATTTTCTCTTTTGTCTGATAGTTCTGGAATTTGGCCACAACATTCTTTGGTGTTTTCATTTTAGGATCCTTTTCTGGAGGGGATCGATGTATTTTTTCAATAGCTACTTTGTCCTCCAGTTCCATGATATCAGGGCAGTTTTCTCCTCACTAGATCCTGCAATATTAAATCCAGGCTTTTTTTCTCTTCAATGTTTTCAGGAAGTCCAATAATTCTCAGGTTGTCCCTCCTTGATCTATTCTCAAGGTCAGTGGTTTTGTTGATGAGATATTTTACATTTTCTTCTATTTTTTCTATTTTTTGATTTTGTTTAACTGGCTCTTGCTGTCTCATGGAGTCATTAGTTTCTGCAGACTCCATTCTTTTTTTTAGGGAGGAGTTTTTTTCATTAACCTTTTGCACTCCTTCTCCAATTAGTCAATTCTACTTTTGAAAGCTTTCCATTTGACCTATTGAGGTTTTGAGAGAATTATTTTCTTTTTGCATTTGCCCAATTGAGGATCTGAGAGAATTATTCTCATTTTGTATTTGTCCAATTGATGATATGAGAGATTTGTGCTCATTTTGTATTTGTCCAATTGAGTATCTGAAAGATTTATTCGCCTTTTGTATTTGTCCAATTGTATTTTCTAAGGATTTGTTTTCTTGTTGCAAGGTATTAATTGTCTCTCCCAAATTTTCCAGTTGATTTTTAAGCTCCTTCCTTATTTCTTCAAAGAAGTCTTTCTGTGCTGAAGACCAGATCATATTCTCCTCAGAGGTTATAGGTCTTTCTGAGTTAGGGTCTTTCCCTTCTAAGAATTTTTCTATGGATCCACCTTTCAGCTGACCCTTCTTCATTTTGCTAAGACTTTGAGTTGGGGAGGGGCTGGTTCACAGGGGCTTGGGATCACTAAAGGCTTTACTCACTGAATGCAATTTCTCTGGCTGGCCAGTAGGAGGTGCTGGTTGCTTTCTCTGGAGTGTCTGTGACCTTGATGGAGGCCTTCTCCCTTTGCTTGAAGTTGCCTTCAATCAATGGTGCTCTTTACCCTGGCCTGAGGTCAGAAGTAGTCTGCAATTGTTTGGGAAGAGGCCTCAGTTGTAATGGAGGCATGAACTTGGAGTTCCTCAGACCAGAGGAGCCCAGGGATGGTGTCCACAGCTCTCTTGAACTAGATCTCTCCCCCCAAGCCCTGTCAGCAAGCAGCTCCAGAGAGACAGTACCAGCACCAGTGCCTCTGCTCCCTAGTTGACTAAAGCCCCCCAGTCTAGCCCCACAGCTGATCCAGCAGGTCCGGCTCTCTCCGGCCCCCAGACTCCCAGGCTCCAATTCAGCTGCTAATCTGGCTGATCTGGGGCTGATCCGCCCTCTGAGCCCAGACTCACCCACCTGAATTCATCCACTGCTGCTGCAGGAGACAATCCTGAGGGAGATGTTCTTTCTCCTGGCTTTTGTGTGGGTCGGATTTCTGTTAAGAGGTTTATTTCATATGATAGATGGGGAAAGATCAGTAGAACTGTGCCTGTCTTCTCTCCACCACCTTGGCCGGAAGTCCCCAGAGTAAAATTATTGCAAATATCCAGAAAGAAGCACTTCAAGCAACAAGCATCTACAGTCAGGATCACAAGACCCAGTAGCTTCTACTATAGAAATGAGATTTTGGAATACAATATTTTAAAAGAAAAGAAACAGACTTACAACCAAGATTAATTTATGGCGAATAGCTGAGAATAATCTTGGCAGGGGGTAGGGGGATAGGAGGAGGGGCTGGAATGTTAATGGAACAGAAGACTTTCAAGAATTCCTAAAGAAAAGATCCAATTGAGATAGTGGAAGCGGAGCCAAGATGGCGACATGAAGGGATCCAGTCTTAGGAGCTCTCTGATAAAAACTCATAAACTAAGGACTCTAACTAAACTTTCGAGAGACAGAACCCACAAAGGGACCCAGTGAGGCAGTTCTCCTACTCAAGGTAACCTGGAAAAGAGCAGAAAGGCTCTGCTCCCTGGGGCCGGAGGGGCGGCCCGCCAGAGCCAAGGAACTTCAGCCTCCCGGAGGCAGCCCCAGGGCGCTGGGGGCTGCAGCTCGCAGCAGCGGGGGAGTCTTCTGGGCTGCATCCGGGGGAGCAGTGGGGGACCCCTGCCGGGGCGAGCACTTGGAGCCCAGCCCTCAGGGCACACAGCCAGCAGCCTGGTCTTTCAGCAGCCTAGACCTGGAAACAGAAGCAGGCGGAGCCGGTAAGCAGGAGCCCCTAGGGCATGAGCCCATTGAGCTGAGGGAGGGGAGTGAAGAGAGACTGCAGAGCTCTGTCCTCTGCCTCTGGAACAGGACTCTGGAGCTCTGACCACATTCAGATCCTGATTGCAGTCTAGGCACCCCCATAGAACAGCAGGGCCTCCCCCAACCTC
This sequence comes from Macrotis lagotis, assembly GCF_037893015.1. NCBI lineage: Eukaryota > Metazoa > Chordata > Mammalia > Peramelemorphia > Peramelidae > Macrotis > Macrotis lagotis. The sequence goes on along the minus strand of NC_133665.1, from coordinate 52,847,677 downwards.
AGCCCTGTGGCAGAAGGGGGCGCATATGGTCATTCACAGACCAGGAGGGAGGACAGAGCCTCACACACTGAGACCCTTGTGGGAGTGTCCCAAAAGCTCAGGAAGCACCCCCCAAAAAACAGGCTTAGGCTGGGAAAATGAACAAAGAAACAAGAGGAAGACCATAGAGAAATATTTTGCAAATGAGCCCAAGAAGGATCAAAATACTCAGTCTGAAGATGAGGAAGCACAAGCTCCTGCATCTAAAGACTCCAAGAAAAACAGAAATTGGGCTCAGGCTATGACAGAGCTCAAAAAAGACTTTGAAAATCAAATGAGGGAGTTGGAAGAAAAACTGGGAAAAGAAAGGAGAGAGATGCAGGAAAAACATGAAAATGAAGTCAGCAGCTTAGTAAAGGAAATCCAAAAAAATGCTGAAGAAAATAGCATGCTAAAAAACAGCTTAGGTCAAATGGATAAAACAGTTCAAAACGTTATTGAGGAGAAGAATGCTTTAAAAAGCAAAATTGGCCAGATGGAAAAAGAGATAAGAAAACTCTCTGAGGAGAATAAATCCTTCAGACAAAGAATAGAATTCAGGGGGATCGATGAATTTACTAGGAATCAGGAATCAATACTTCAAAACCAAAAAAGTGAAAAATTAGAAGAAAATGTGAAATATCTCATTGAAAAAACAACTGATATGGAAAACAGACTTAGGAAAGATAATGTGAACATTATTGGAATACCTGAAAGTCATGATCAGGAAAAGAGCCTTGACATCATTTTCAAAGAATTACTACAGGAAAATTGCCCTGATATTCTAGAAGCAGAGGGCAAAATAGAAATGGAGAGAATCCACCAGTCCTCCCGAGAAAGAGATCCCAAAAAAACAACCCCCAGGAATATTATAGCCAAGTTCCAGAACTCCCAAGTCAAAGAGAAAATATTACAAGCAGCCAGAAGGACACAGTTCAAATATCATGGAGTGGCAGTCAGGATCACACAGGACTTAGCAGCAGCTACATCGGAAGCTTGTAGGGCTTGGAATACAATATACCGGAAGGCAAAAGAGCTTAGAATGCAGCCAAGAATGAACTACCCAGCAAGGCTGAATGTCCTCTTCCAGGGAAAAAGATGGACTTTCAATGAACCAGGGGAATGGCCAGAGCTGAACAGAAGGTTTGATCTTCGGATACAGGACTCAGGTGAAGCATGGAGATTGGAGGAGAGGGGGGAAATATGAGGGACTTAATGAGGATGAACTGCATGTATAGAAAAATGATACTGATAATATTCCTATGAACCATCTCAGTTAATAGAGCAGGTAGAGGGAGCTTTTATAGTTGAAGCACAGGAGAAAGCTGAATTCGAAGATAAAATATGGTGTAAAAATGAAGTCAATAAGAAAAAAAAGGGAAATGGATTGGGAGAAAGAAAAAGGAGAGGGGAAATAGTCCAAGCTATTTCACATAATAAGATTTTTTTTATTACAATGAGCTATTGCAATGATATGGAAGGGGGGAGGCAAGGGGGAATGAGGGAACCTTTGTTCTCATCAGAGATGGCTAGGAGAGGAAACAGCAAATATACTCAATGGGGTATAGACAACTGAAGTAAGAAGGAGGGGGGAGCAGGGGGAAGGGGTAGGGATGTGAATAAAGGAGGAGAGGATGGACCATGGGGGGAACAGTGGTCAGATATAACACATTTTCTTTTTTTACTTCTTGCAAGGGGCTGGGATTGGATGGCCTGCCCAGGACCATAGGGCCAGGTGGATTCTGGGCCTAAGGGGTGGTATGGGGGCTCAGGGCTTCTTGGCCCCAGGACCAGGGATCTGTCTGCTGCGCCACTCAGCAAGCCTACAGCAGAGTCAGAGTGAAAGGAGAGAGAAAATATAGTACATGGTAGTGGAGAAGTAAGAAAGGAGGGAGTTGCGATCAGCAATGGCAACGTTGGAAAAATATGGAAGTAACTTTTGTGATGGACTTATCATAAAGAATGTGATCCACTCACGACAGAGTTGATGGTGTTGGAACAAAGACTGAAACACATTTTTTGTTATTATTTGGGGGAGGGTGCAGGGCAAGTGGGGCTGTGTGGCCTGCTTGGGGCCACATAGCAGGGTGATCATTGGGTGTCTGGGGCCGGATTCGGACCCAGGTGCTCCTCGCTCAAGGGCCAATGCTGTCTGCCACCCAGCCACCCCTACTATTATTACTATTTTATTTTATTTTGGGTCTTTTTTTCCCCTTCTTTTTGGTTTTTGCAGGGCAGTGGGGATTGGGTGGCTTGCATGTCACATGGCTGGGTGATTATTGGGTTTACGAGGCTGGATAGGGACTCGGGTGCTAGTGGTTCCAAGGCTGGTGCTTTGTCCATTGCGCCACCTGGCCATACCTACAATTATTACTATTATTTTTTTTAATTTTAATTTTTTTCTCCCCCCTTTACTTTTTTGCCCAAGCAAGTCTATCTATATTCATGGGGGGAGGGGTATTTTGTTTACTTGTAAACAAGTATATTTTATTAATGTAAAGAAAAACATTTGTACAAAATGAGAATAAAAAATAAATTAAAAAAAAAGAAAAGATCCAATTGAGGAAGAACTCTGAAATACAGACACAAGTTTGCAGAAAACTGCAGAAAGGAAAATTTATTTGAGCAACTGGAAGGAGTTGTATGATGATGCAATGTTAACATTCTAATAGAAGGAATAGTAACACATGTTCCTTTGTGATCCTTAATGTCTTCAAAGGATATTAAGAGAGATAAATGAAAAAAATAAGTGATGAGGTTGAATATCTGAAGAGGAAAAAGGAAAGGGAGGGTAAAAGGAATAATAATTATAGTGGCTAGCCTGGAAGCAAATTGGCTGGTTTTAAAGATAATTCTAATCCAAAGATTCTAGGACTTGGAGTGGTGGTTTGACCTGTCAACTACAAGCTGTTTCCTGTCACTTTCTCTCTCAACCCTGCTGCTCCACCTGCAACTAGGGATGTCTGGCCCATTCTCTAAAGGAATTATTTACTTAGATAATGGCTACAAGAGCTGAGATAGAATCACATGATCTGATAAGTGTTGCAGCATTCAGGGCTCTTTTTGGTTGACAACTGACTGAAGTCTGGAACCAGACAGTGTTTCAGTGGAGTTTTCTACAAGGCAAGCATCTTTTGGCCAACTGTGATGCATCTCATTCAGGGTCAAAGGTAGAAATTCTCATGTACATGTATGTAAATATACATACAATATGTTATATTTATGCACACATGTAATATACACAAATTCATGTATAAAATTCTATAGAACCTAGAATTTAGAAAAATCTAAAGAATTTTTCCTGGAATAGAGGACTTTCAAGCATTTCCAATGAAAAGAACTGAATGAGAAATGAATCTTAAATGCAAGAATGCAGAGAAAGTTTAGAAAACAAATCTATTTGAACATCTAGAAGAAGCTATGTAATGATATAGTGCTAACATTTTAATGGAAGAGAAGAAACAAATGCCCTCTTATAAACCTTAATATCTTGAAAGATAATACTTGCTTTCTCAATGTGGGTGAAGGGCTTGAGGGAAGGAAAGGATTTAGAATTCAAATTTTTAAAAAATTAATATTAAAAATTTATGAAATAGATTACTGAGGGAGAGAAATAAGAAAAACAGAAAAATGGAGTACATTAGTTCTATTCTGAAGATCTGAAGAGAAGAAAAGAAAAGGGGGGGTAATAAAATAAAGTATTGGTTAATTTGATTCAAAAAAGAAATAAGAAAACCAAATTATCAATTATCTGATGAAGATAAAATTAAAGTAATTATTAGGAGCTTTTTGGCCCAATTATTTACAAGTAAACCTGTTAAATTAAGTGACATTGTTGAATATTTATAAAAATATATAATTCCCAGATTAGTAGAAGAGGAAATAAAATATTTAAATAACCATATCTTGGGAAAAGAAATTGAACAAACTACAAATGAATTCTTTCAGGGGAAAAAAAAACCAGGATCTATTTGGCTTGAAAATGAATTTTGCCAAAAATCTGAAGAATAATTAATTCTAATATTATATAAGCAATTTGAAAAATAGGTAAAGGAATACCAAAAATTTATTTTATGACACAAATATGCTGATATCTGAACCAAGGAAAGTAAAAACTGAGAAAGAAAACCAGATCAATTTCTCTAATATTGATGCAAAATTTTTAATTAAAATACTAGCAAGATTACAGGAATTTATCAGTTATCATTCAAATTGATCAGGTGAGATTTATACCAGGAATGCAGGGTTGTCTCAATATTAGGAAAAGTATAAGCATAGTTGACCATATCAATTACAAAAAAAAAAATACATGTGATTATATTAACAGATGCAGAAAAGACTTTTGACAAGATAAAACACCCATTCCTATCAAAAGCAGTAGAAAGCATAGGAATAAAGGAGCTTTTCTTAAAATATTAAGGTGTGACTATCTAAAACCAAGAGAAAACATTACCTGTATTATATTAGTTATCTTCTTGATAAGATCAAGTGAGGCAAGAATGTCCATTACCTTTATAATTCAATACTGTACTAGAAATGCTAGCTTTTGTAATAAAATAAGAAAAAGAAATTGAAGGAATAAGAATAAGCAATGAAGAAACAAAACTACTACTTTTTACAGATGATATAACAGTATACTTAGGGAACCCTAAAGAATCAAAACTCAAAAATTAGTTAAAACGATTGAACAACTTCAACAAATTTGCTGCATATAAAATAAACACATAAATAAACATTATTTCTACCTATTATCAACAAAACCCAGGTGGGATAAAGAAATTTTATTTAAAATAACTGTAGAAGATATAAAAGTCTATCTTCCAAGACATTCACCAGAACCATAAAACTATTACAAAACATTCTTTAGGGCACCTAGGCAGTGGATAGAGCACCAGTCCTGGAGTCAGGAATACCTGTATTCAAATCTGGCCTCAGACACTTAATAATTACCTAGCTGTCTGGCCTTGGGTAAGCCACTTAACCCCATTTGCCTCACAAAAACATAAACAAACAAACAAACAAATAAATAAACATATTCAGTGCCATACCTGTCAAACTACCAAAGAATTTTATAAAGCTGGGGGAAAACAAACCCAAAATTCATCTAGAGGAAAAAATGTCAAGAATATCAAGGGAATCAATGCATAAAAAGTGAAGGAAGGAAGCTTAGCAGCACCAGATCGCAAACAAAGCTGTAATCATCAATCATTTTATTCTGGTACTAGATAAGAAATAAAAGATTAGATACACAATAGACAGAAGTAAATGATCATAGTAATCTTATGAAGAGTAATCAAAGATCCAAACTATTGGGGCAAGAACTCATTATCCAACAAAAATTGTTGGGAAAATTGGAAAGCAGTCTGGTAGAAACTGGGTATAGATCAACAGTTCACACCATATAAAAAGATAAGCTCAAAATGTGTACACGATTTGGATACAAAGGGTGATATTATAAGCAAATTAGCGGATCATGGAAAAAATTAAAGGAAGCAGTTATTACCAAAAAAGTACTAGAGAGGATCACAGGAGATAAAATGCCTAATTTTGATCACATTAAATTAAAAAGGGTTTGCACAAACAAAACTAATGCAGTCAAAATTAGAAGGAAAGTAAGAAATTGGCTAATATGGAAGAGAAATTTTTAATAGCAAGTTTCTCTGATACTAGCCTCATTTCTCACTTCATTTTGCATGTTTGTTTACTTCAAGATTTTCTGAAACCATCCTGCTTGCCATTTCTTATAGTAGTTCATTAATATCACATACCACAACTTGTTCAATTATATCCCATTGTTGTAATTCCTTCAATTACCAATTGCCACTGCAAAAAGAACTGCTATAAATATTTTTTTTAGGTTTTTTTTTTTTGCAAGGCAAATGGGGTTAAGTAGCTTGCCCAAGGCCACACAGCTAGGTAATTATTAAGTGTCTGAGACCAGATTTGAACCCAGGTACTCCTGACTCCAGGGCCGGTGCTCTATCCACTCCGCCACCTAGCCGCCCCAGCTATAAATATTTTTATACAAATAGACCCTTTTCCTTCTTTTAATCTCTAATAATGGCTAGATCTAAGGGTATGCACAGTTTTATAGCTCTTTATGCTTAGTTCTAAAATGCTCTACACAATGGTTGGATCAGTTTACAACTCCAACAGTGCATTAGCATCCCAATTTTCCTATATCCCCTCTAACATTTATCATTTTCATTTTCTGCCATATTAGCTAATTTGATAGGTGTGAGGTGGTGCCTCAGAGTGGCTTTTATTTGCATTTCTCTAATCAATGATAAGTTAGAGCATTTTTTCATATGGTTATAGACAGCTTTGATTTCTTCATTTAAAAACTTCTTGTTCATATTTTTTCACCATTTAGAAATCGGGGAATGACTGTAGTTTTAAATATTCTCTATATATTTGAGAAATGAGACTTAGCAGAGACACATTTTAGTAAAAAAAAATTTCTTATAACTCCTATAAACTTTCTCATTTATAAAAGCTGTTAGAAGGAGCATATATAGACAGGACATAGGAAGGAGCAGAATCTAATGGTGTAATATAGTAAAAAGATGGTGTCAATGGGTGAAAAAAGAAAGTACTGGGAGGAAGGAAAAGGAGATGAGGAAGAAGCTAAGAAATTTCATGTTAAGAGTCAAGAAAAAGCTTTTTCAATGGAGTGGAAATGGGGAAGGCAAGGGGGAATGAGTGAGCCTTCATTCTCATCAGAAATAACTCAGAAAGGGCGCTAGGTGGCGGAGTGGATAGAGCACCGGCCCTGGAGTCAGGAGTACCTGGGTTCAAATTTGACCTCAGACACTTAATAATTACCTAGCTGTGTGGCCTTAGGCAAAGCACTTAACCCCACTGCCTTGCAAAAAACCTTAAAAAAAGAAAGAAAGAGAGAAATGGCTCAGAGAGGAAATAACATACACACTTAATAGGGTGAAGAAATCTATCTTACCCTAGAGAAAAATGAGAAGGGATGGATAAGGGGGAATGGGGAGAGGGAAGGGGAGAATAGGTGATAGAAGAGAAGAAAGATCAAGGGAGAGGATACTCATATTCAATACAATTTTGGACAGGACCAGGATGGAAGGAGAGAGAGAGAATAGAATAAATGAGAGTGGGGAGGAACAGAGTGGAGGTACAGCTAGTGATTAGCAACTGTGGGGAAAAATATTGAAGCAATTTCTCTGGTGGACTTATGTTAAAGAAAGGAACTCACCCAGAGACAGAGCCATTGGAATCTGAACACAGGCTGAAGTACATTTTTTTTTCTCCCTCTCTATTCTTGAGATTTCTCATCTTCTTGGGAGGGGGGATTATGTTTACTCTTATAACACATTCAATTTACATCAATGTATAGCATGGAAACAATGTAAAGACTATCAGACAGCCTTCAGTGGAGGGGGGGGGATTTGTAAAATTCAAAACCTTACAAAAAATGTTAGGTAGATACTACTATTGTATATAATTGGAAAACAAATAAAATGTTAATTTAAAAAAAATTTTCCCCTGCTTTCTGCTTTTTCCTAATCTTGGTGACATTAGTTTTGTTTGTGCAAAAAATTAGAATTTTCTTTTGTGTTATGATGGGTGGGTAGAAATATTCTCTTTTGGTGTTTAAGTTCAAAATAAGAATGTTTAAAGAAACAAAAATTTAGAATTCAAGGGACAAGAAGTATATTAAGGGGCAGCTAGGTGGTGTAGAGGATAAAACACTGACCCTGGAGTCAGGAGTACCTAGGTTCAAAACCTGGTCTCAGACACTTAATAATTACCTAGCTGTGTGGCCTTGGGCAAGCCACTTAACCCCATATGCCTTGCAAAAAAAAAAATTATATTAAGAAATTCAATAATAAGGGAATTTCAAAAGTTGCTTTGAGAAATCATTCTTATAGTCTTGAAAAACCCTCCCTTCCCAATTAGTAGATGGTATGTCACCTACATTCTCTTGGGATGCCTTTTAAAGCATTGTTTCTTAAGTACTTATAATGAAAAACCAACATAATTCACTAACTGGAGGCTTTTAAGAACTACAGTCATAGAATTCTGAGCTACAAGAAATTTTAACAAACCTTAAGAGTTCGCCAAAAAAAAAAAATCTAACTATAAAACACCACTTAAAATAAATCTTAGCTACTCCATAACCTGAAACCTTCTTAACACAAACAAACCTTGTTTGTGTTTTTTCCCCTAGAGTTTGGCAAGTACAGTAATTCCTAGAACAAGCCTGTTTTCCCTTTTAAATATTAACTAATAAACCCTCAAACAAACTAAAGAAATTTTGTCTGAGACATTAACCTCTATTCTTACTTGACCAAGAAAGAGACAAAAGTAGCCAATAAAATGTTAGATGCTTTTTTCTCCAAATACCATAACCTAAAGGTATTTTGATTCTCTTTAAAGAGTTGATTTTTTAATTAAAAGCATCTAAGTTTACTTTTATAGATTCAAGTACTTTTTGTAACAAACCAATGACGACATTTTCTCCTTTGATCTATCTCTGATCCCAATATAGGCAACCTAAACCTATACTTGACTCAGTAATATATTAACTTAAAGAGAATGTTTTTTTAAGGTCATTTTTGATTTTTGTTATTAGAACTGAGTATTTTTTCCTCCATAAGTAGATCTGACAAAGACTCACAAGATTAAACCTATTTATCCAATTTGCAAGGACATCATGTTTAACTATTCAATCAGTAACTCAAATTATCTTGTGATGAAGCTCCTCTAGAAAGTAACAGTTTAACCTACCCATCATCTTTAAAGAAACAGCTAAGTGCAGAAATTGTTACAACCCAAGGATTTTTTTTTTTAAAAAGTCAATCGACTTTTTCTACATATTCCCTTGCATCCCTACCTATATAAGCTTGAGTAAAACACTTTGTCTTTCTGAGTTTGTCTCCTCATCTGTAAAATAAGGGAGTCAGGCTAGATGAGGGCCAAGTTCCTGTTCAGTCATAACATACGATTCCTTGATTTAAAGCATCATGAGTTATCTAATCTTCTGTATTTGAGTATCAGTAAATATAAATTCTTAAGTAAAAAAAAATGATACACTTCTGTCCATAATTCCACATATTTTAAAGAAAGCTTCATTTTTCCTGTCATTCAAAAGTTAAATTAGATAAAAAATATATATTTTATATGCCTTTCATTTTATTCACAAGGTACTTTACTTTCACATTTATAAATCCTTTTAAATACTCATTGTCATAAATGAATATCACAGGGATCTAATCTATCTAGCATTATTATAAATAGCAAGGAACTTCTAGTGGGGATGTATGAAACTGAAACACAAACTTCAAGTGTGAATAAACAAAAATTAAAATATGAACAACAAGTCGAGGAAATTTAGTCAGATAGCAAAAGTTATCCATAGTCCCCCCTGAAAAGTTGAGGAACTATTACACTAAAGGGAAAGAATGAAAGGATTAAGAGGTGCAAGGTCTAAAAGGAGTTGTGCTAGAAAAGGAGGAGAGTTCATTTGTAGGCATCAAAATTAATGAAAGCCCCTGAGTTTTAAACCAATTAACATTAGAGAAATGTTTTTACCCCACTTTTCTAGAAAGATTAATTTTGTTACTTTTTTGAAGTCTTTCAAATCTTTATCTTTTCTGAATTAATAGTCCTTTGTTAATAAATGATGCCCTTTATACATTTTACCTGGTAAACTCCCTCAGAAACTAACTAGATAAATGTCTTACAATTAGGAAAAAATATTTAAAATACATAGCCTGCCAGATTTACATGTATTCTGAATTTTAAAGGAAGACTGAATTAAGTGGGTTTTGAATAGTTAAGTAAGATTTAAGAACGTCTAGAAGTCTGAATCTAAAATCACATGGAATTCTAACTAAAGCTACCCCCTTTTAAAAGAAGTTTAAAATAAGTACAAAGGCTTTGAGATTCTATCTTGACTTTGGACAAATTTACTATGTCATATGACAAATTGTAATCATTCTTCAAAGACCTTCAAATGTTACAAGTTAGAGACTTCAAATTAATAACTTCAGAAAAAGTAAACATTTTTTGGTCCTAGTTCTTCTATATGCTTTGTATATAAATCTAGTTGTAGATTCCTTCCCTTCCAAAGTAAATAGACATGCTAAACACCTATAATTTAGCAGTTGTTTTTTAAAATGGCTAAGTAATTTATTTATTTCAAAATAAATTATATTTTATTAAAGACAGACTCAATTTCTTACCTGCAACATTAGGTTTCCAACTGCATTTAAGTTCTGGTTTCTTTGAGTTAACATGAATTTAGCGTTCCTTTTGGGCAGTGTTGTTGGAGTCTCTTCCACATGAAACGTGTATGTTCACCTGAAGGTGTATCACCATCTCAAAAAAGTTTAATCTGCTTCCAGCTACGCTCTATTAAACATCCAACTATTTCTGACCAAGGGAGGAGGGAAGCAAAGTTCAGAAAGTGCTCCATATTGAGTTTTGTTTTAACAAACTAGCCTCAACACTCAAAACAGAAAGGCTTTTGTTCTTGACCTACAAACCTTCAAGATAACATATGAGCAAAGACACATTTCCCTATCATTTTCATTAACATTCCCCCCATCCACCAGTAACCAAGAAAGCCCCAGTGAGAGAGTCAGGAGGAAGAAGGCATAAGAGAAACAATTTTTTGAGCTATTTCCGCTATCAATTCTTTGGTCTGGATCTCTTTGTGCCTTTCCAATTACTCCCTTTAGGAACTCCTTCAAATAGTTCCTCCTTTTTCCCAGATTCTAAGTGGCTCCTACCACTCCATCCTTCCCTCTTTGGTGGCATACCTGGAAAACCTGAACTTTTTTTTTCTAATTACGACAGCTTTGAAAGTGAGGTGCCAAAAAGGATTAAACATCATTGATGTCTTCTATTCAATCTCATCTCTATAAGTACCTGTGAGAGTTGTGTTTTTTTTAAATGAAGGTTGAAGAATTATATTTTAGGGATAGGGAAATCTATAATTTATAAAGTAGCCAAAAGGATCTTTTTGTACAGAACATTTGGGAACCAGTGTACTAGATCATAATCATAACACAGTATCCAGAATACTTAAAAATGGCTAAGTCAGGCCAATAAATTTCTTTAAGTAAATAAACAAAATCAGGAATCTTTCATTTAAGATGTCCCTGATTATTATGGTCCAAGGAAAACCAAAAGTCAGTAGATTGTTAAACACCAGAATAGTTCTATAAAAAATAATTTTAAAACTTCCTTGTGGATCATCTTTAAGAAGAGGAAAAATACCTAACTTGTCTATAATAAATTATAAATTACCTTGATAAAATATAGATTCTTTCCATCTAAATCTGTTCTTTAATTTAAAATACAAAAGATAACAAACTTGCATTTTAAAATTTGTATTTAAGCTTTCAAAAAGAGGATTTTTCTATTTCTAAATAATTTGCTATAATTTAATTTCTTAATTCTAAGGATACTTATAACTTTAAAGACATTTCCTAATTCTAATAAAATGTATTTTTAAATTTTTCACAAAAATACAATTTATTTCCAAAAGTTTGAGAAAATCTTTAAAATGTATTCTTAAAACTTAATCTTCCCATATTCCATAAGCCCTTCCCAAAAAACAAGCACTTTATTCCTATTTATAACCACCAGAGGGAAGTGTTGCATTACAGTAATAATATTTAAGGAGTCTATTGCCCTAAGATAGCAAATTTCATTCTAGATTGGAAGCCCAAAGAAAGCTCAAAAAAAATCAGGTAAAACTTAAAAGAAATTAGTTTGGGCCTAAAGGAAATCAGTAAAACATTTAAATAAATTAATAATATGAACTAAAATGTTGATATGAAACTCTTCCAAAGCAATATAGTTCCCTACCATTACTAAGACATAGACAAGTAAAGAAAGAAAGTGGGTTTGTATTTTGAAAGAGCTTGTATTTTGTCAAGGCAATTTATAATTTAGTCTAGAGAGAATGGATATTTTTACTGTTCTTAAAAAAGATCAACAAAAATTATTAAATAATATTTTAGAGAACCATTCTAGAGTTTAACAAATTATGGGGCTTTTGGTTTGACTTGAATCATAATAATCAGGAATGAATAAAATGAATTAAATAAAAGATGTCTGGTTTTGTTAATAAACTTCTGAGGAATTTTTCAGATGAATTATGAACAAATTAATAATATATAAGAAATATTTTAATTAGATATAAGCTAGCAACTCAAGGTCACTACTGATTTGAGGAGTTGGAGCAGAAAAAAAAATCAAAGAAAAGTTCTTGGCAGGAATAGCAATTGAAGTGAATTTTAAGGGATGAGTAGAAATTGCCTGCTAACTGAGACACCAAACACTCCTAGTGCTCATCCCTCTCTAACTGCTCCTATCCTTTACTGGCTCTTTATCTTGTTCTTAATGCCTTAAAATAAGGATTACCAAATATTCCTTCTTCAACTTCTCCTCTCTCTCTCCATCTTTTCCATCTTATTCACTCATATAGCTTGATCTATTACCTCTACACCGGGGAAATCTAAATTTGATTCTGACCTCTATCATCTGACCTCTTCATCTCTGACCTCTATCCCAAGCTCAAGGCTCACATTTTCAACTCTTTTATGATATGGCTCAATGGTAGCTCAAATTCAACAATACAAACTGAGCTAAGCTCTAAAAGTTACTCCTGACTTCACTATTTCTATAAGTAATGCCACTGTTTATTTACCAGGCTCCCAGGCTAATTTTTTTTCTTTTTTCTCATAAGCAATGTTATCCAGTTTTATTGATTCTACTATAAAACATCTAATCCATATATCTATTCCTAGGTACCATCCTAGTAACAGGCCCTCAGTATTATACGTCTGGACTGTATTCCCCTAATTTACCTTCCCATCTCCACTTTCCTTCTTTCAAAACATTTTTTATATCAACTACCAGACATCTTTCTTAAGCATAAATCTGACTAATCATATCAACTTCCTGATTCCCTCCTTGGTAGTGATCATATGCTACTTATAGATTCATCTAGCACTTATTTCAATGATTTATGCATTATTTTGTACTATGTTTATTAAAAAGCATGTCATATACCTCACCTGTACTAGATAATAAATTTCATGAGGACAGGCATTCTATCTAATTAATATATCCTACCCTCTAATAGCACAGTGCTCTGTACACAGTAGTCATTTAGTAAATGATAGTTAAACTGAAAACAGACAGATTTTTTAGTTATCAGCTGAATAACCTTAGGCAAGCATAAACCCTGTAAACCTCATTTTGCTCCTCTGAGAAAGATGGTAGACTAGAAAGTATGTCAACTTTGGAATCAGAGGATCTGATAAAAATCTTGACTCTGCTATTTAGTACCTGGTTTACCTTGAGCAACTCATTTAATCTCTTTGAACCTGAATTTTCTTATCTTTATGGAAAGAGCTGGAGTCAATAAGCTTTAAGGTTCATTTCTAACCCTAATTCCTATAATCTTATATGTACAAAATCTTTACTTCTTTAACCAATAGCAACCAACACAATACTTTGTATATAATGAGTATTTAATAAGTATTCAAGTGAAATAAAATTTTTCTTAGTCCTTTGTGCAGCCTATGAATAAAGTCAAAGGAAATATAATTACTCCTTAATTTGTAATATCCAACACACAATATAGGTTTATATATGGAAGAACAAAGGGATAGTAAGAATGAGAATCTTTTTCATTTCTGTTGCCATCTATTTTGGAAATATATTTTACCATTAGCATAGATATCTTGGCTTATTTTGACTGTAGACTGAACAAAAATTTTTTTTCAAAGTAACAAAGATGTTATGGTGTTTTCAAGAGATTGTTTACAACACTGTGGATTGATCATCCTTGATAGATGCAGCTCTTCTCAGTAGTTCAGAGAGCTAGCATAACTCTAGGAGACCAACTATGGATAATGCTGTCCCCATCCAGAGGAAGAAAAACAAAACAAAACAAATTTAAAAAAAAACCCTACAGAATCTGAACATTACATTTACTTTTTTAAAATGTCTTTTATGCATTTCTTTCCTATCTCATGATTTTCCTTTCTTTTCCCTTAATCCTAATTCTTCACACCAAAAATGACTAATCTGTAAACATGTTAAACACAAATGTACCATATTCACCTGACTGTTAACTGCTGAGGGGAGGGGGATGGGAAGGGAGAATATATGAAAATTATGTAACTTAAAATTCTATATGCATATGGATGAATGATGAAAAACTTTTATAACATGCAATTGGAAAAATAAAATACAATATCAATATATCAATTAAAAAATAGATCTGTTTTCTGAAAATCTTAATATATAATACTATTAGGATTTTTTGACACCAAAACCCATACAGAAAGAAATATAAGGAAGAAATAATAAAATATCACAATTCCCTCTCTCAAAATTAGGAGATTACTACTGTGGGCTGTGTGTGTGTGCATTTTAGGTAAAATTTAGGAAACATTTCAAAAGTCTAAATTAAAAATTTTAACAAAACATTAGTTCAGAATGTTTACCCAGGTTCGAAATGAAGATAATTAGCTCCATTGAGGGTGAAATTGGAATCTCTTTAAATTGTTTTGTGTCTTTAAAATTTTATTTCAACTCCTTAAAAAAATAAAGAGCCAAATTTGGAATAAAGAAAACATGAATTCAAATTTTGCCACTGCTATATAATAATAGCTATATGGATATAGGAAAATCACTTAATCTAAGATTTTAAGTAGCAAGCAAGTTGTCAATCTTCATCAGTGAATAGAGCTTTCACACAAGAAAAGTCCTTATATTGATAAAATCAGAGACCTAAAAGAAAACATAGCCAAAAGAAAACTCATGCTCTCATTTTTTATTTTAAGAACAGGACTTAAAAGTTTGATCAATAAAAATTTACAGATATATATATATATATATATAACTATGTTTCTATGTATACATATACAACCAAACTGCATATATACTTAATTATAAATGTACATATACTAATAATTTATATAATTATATATATAACTACACTAATAACAAAATATTTTGACACAAGTAAAATAGTAAAATATGCATCTATATATGCACAGCTCAAGTATAAACATATATGCTTATATTTGTTAGCTATATAGCCCACAATATTTCTGTATTAAATTTATTATTTTTAAACAGACAACAATAATTGCATAACTCCAATGCACTCTAAGATTTCAAAAATGGTAAGACCTCTAGGAAGAAATACTTCAAAAGAGAGGGTAGGGTAGCTAGGTGGCACAGTGAATAGAGCACCAGCCTTGGAGTCAGGAGGACCTGAGTTCAAATCTGATATCAGACATTTAATACTTACTTAGCTGTGTGACCTTGGGCAAGACACTTAATCTCATTGCCTTGAAATATTTTTTTAAATAAAAAAAAATTTTAAGGGAGATGGTACCAATACAAGAAGCCAAATTTTTATCTGATATTATGATTTCTGGACTTCAAAGCCTGAATTTTGGATCTATGCTTTTAACATGCTTTTGGTAAGAGATTTGCTGTCCTTGAGAGTAAGTGATGATGATGGGACATCCAATGTATCCTAAGTAATGCTAGGGATGCAGGTTAAAATTGCAAGGATCATCTTGAAGAGGAAAACAAGGCATAAAAGGGAAGACTAAAAAAAAACAGATAGTATGTAGATGGAGGAAAGGCTGGCTTAGATGATTTGGGTGAGGTCTGTCTGTTACTTTACATACATCAAATTTCTCAATTTTACCTCAGTGTCTCTCTCAACTGTTCTTAACTCAACATTCATAACACTGATTTTTGTCCTTCACCCCCAAAGAAGACCATGACATCAGGAAGGTGATGCCATGACAAGTATATGAACTGAATTTGAGTGAAGGCGACCAGCTTCATTATCTCCTCCAGAGCCATCTGGGTCCAGTGGTTAGATATGAACCAGACAACTGGAGATGGCCCTAGATGAAAGGCAGCTAAGGTTAAGTGACTTGCCCAAGGTCACACAGACAGTAAGAGTCAAGAGTCTGAAGCCAAATTTGAACTCAGGTCCAAACTCCAGGGTTGATACTCTATCCACTGTGCCATCTAGCTGATCCATTCGTAATGCTACCTAAGTCCAGGCTCATCTAGGACTGGACTAAGAGCTTTGAAATTGGGTTCATGTGTGTGCTCCTGCTCAAATCTAACCATCCTTCACACAGCAACCAGTTCCCTTTCTGAACATATCCTCCCTTGTTCAAGAAACTTTATTTTAGCTCTCCAAGTCAAAAGACAAACTCTTCTGGCAATTAAAATTCTTCATGATGAGGCTCCATCTACACTTCCAGGCTGGACAGGCCACATATTCTGCTACTCATATTCGTGTATGAGTGGCCAAACTGCTCACATGCTATTTCCTCATAATATCTGACATTCCATCTGCTGTTGCCTCGCACCTTTCAATACTAAGGTGCTGCCCCTGAAAGAACTTCTTCATCCCCCTAGGTTTTAGTATCCTGCCTCCCAAAGCACTTCTGTATTTATTTTGTATAGACTGTGTCCTTAATTACCTGTGAACATGTTACATCCATTAAGAATGGAAGTTGCTTAAGGGGACAGACTGTCTTACTTCTCTCTTTTATGTCCAGCATGTGGCACAGTGTCTGATATACTGGGGTTTAGTTAGTGTCTTCTAATTGTATGGCTATTGTAAGGTCCTTCTTCAGTGACAAGGGTCTATTCTTATTCTAGAGAACCAGGAAAGTGTTCAAATAAAAGGACTATCTCTGGGGTCAGTCTGCAAGTATAGCAGCAGAGGGATTCCTTCTAGAGAAAGGGCTTGGGGCACCGGGGTGGCACAATGTACCTCAGACACTTAATATTTACTTAGCTGTGTGATCTTGGGCAAGTCACTTGACCTCACTGACTTGCAAAAAGAAACCAAAAAAGAAAAAGAGGAGGGGAGAGGAGGGGAGGGGAGGGGAGGGGAGGGGAGGGGTAAGAAATTCAATTCACTATAACTTAGAGATGGCTTAACATGATACCTGCCATCATCATGAGGTTTTTTGACTTTCTTTTCCTAGTAGTTTCTTTACAATAATTTAAGGAGAATCAGTTTTTAAAAGCCCTTTCTCTGGCTCAATAAAAGCTGTTAGAAACTGCATGTCCAAGTGATGTCACTTTCATTGGGGACATGTAACAGTAAAGTATATGGGGCTGCTTCTGTAAGTATTAAGGATAGTGGTTAAAAAATTACAAGTTAAACATAAGGGAGCTGAAAGAGTCCTTGTTAGAGGCATTGTAGTATGGTAGTGCTGGACGTGGAATCAAGAGAGAAACTTTTTAAAGATCATTTCTATACTTGCAATAATCATTTCATCAATTGGCCATGAATAAATCACTTGATCTTCCTGAGCCTCAATTTCCCCATTCACAAATGGGGATAATCATACCTGTAGTTAACTACTTGATAAGGATGATAACAGGATGATGATGTATATAAATGAGATGATGTATATAAAGCACTTTGTACATTAAAAGCAGTATAGGAATATAAAAGGACTGCCCCAGAGCTTTCACGGTTGAGGGAACTCCTATCAATGCAATTTATGATATTGGCTCAGTGGTGAGACCTAGAATTACACTACTAGTGAGTTTCAGAAGTGACAGACACAGACACACACACACACACACACACACACACACACACACACACACCTAGTCATAAAATATTACACAAATTGTTACTGTGATGATGATGATGATGGTGATGAGGATAATGAAGATGATCTATCTCATTTTATAAGAAGAAACTGAAGCAATTTGCCCAGGTCACAAAGACAGTACTGAACCAGGACCAAGATCTTGCTTTTTCCACATTAGAAGTTAACCTTTAAGACTTAAAGGATTCCCAAAATGCCTGAAGTGTGTGTGTGTGTGTGTGTGTGTGTGTGTGTGTGTGTGTGTGTATTTGCAAGGCAAATGGGGTTAAGTGGTTTGCCCAAGGCCACACAGCTAGCTAATTATTAAGTGACTGAGCCAAATTTGAACTCAGGTACTCCTGACTCCAGGGCTGGTGCTCTATCCATTGCACCACCTAGCCACCCCCCTGAAGTATATTTTAAAGTCTTTCTTAAAAATATTTAAAGTCAGCCAGATATTAATTCTCCTTGTATCTATTCTTATTCTATGGAACCAGGAGGGAGTATGGTAAAAGAATAATTCTAACAATTTATCTCCAGTAACTGTGCTTTAAGACTGTAAAATTCAACCCTTATGAGACCTACAATTATGGGTGACAAATAAGTCACTATATAACAAAAGCATTAGTTACATTTGGAAGGAGGAAGAGAAGGCAAAGTTAAAAAACTAAGATGAGTCAATCTTCCCTAACATGGTCAAAATTTTTATTTTAAGGAAATTTTGATAAAATAAAAACTCACAGTCCTTTGAGCTGCCCTTTTCTGATAACCTAACAGAAAGGGGATTCTGACATCACAGAATATACATAACATTCTGCTGTTATGTATGTTTTACAACAGATTACAAAAAGTTAGTTTACACAGGGTGTCTCATTAATATCTCAAAGCATAGGTTTATAAAAGCTAGCTCTTAGGTGCTCTTCTTCAGCAATTGTGAATATTAAGCAGTTACAGGAGACCTTATCACATATATTTTTAGAATTGTTAGGTGTCAGTTAGACTTACAATATCAAAGTCAGTCTGCTTTCATTTGATAACACAGCAGTGTTCCTCTTCCTACACAATGAATTACAATTCTTTTTAATGATTATTGCTGTCCAAATATTCAAATTTGTATTATATTCAGCTACATATATATATGTGTATCATCTCCCAATACCATCTGTAATAACTGATTTTTATATAATGCTTTAAAACTTACAAAATGCTTTACATACAGTATTTCATTTAACTCTTACTACAACCTTCTGAAATCCCCCTTTTACAAATGGTAAAACTAAGGCTTAGTGAATAAAGTCAAATAGTTTGGTTAAGTTATCAGAGATTTCTGAATTGCCAAATCTAATTATCTTTTTCTCAGTCCTCATTCTTCCTTACCCTTCTGCCGCAATTTGATATTGTCAACTACACTGTTCTCTGGACCTTCTCTTATTTGATATTTCATGACACTATTCTGTCCCGCTTCTCCTTCCTATCTGACCATTCCTCAGTAGTCTTTGCTGGCTCATTACCCATATATGACCATCTAAATGTGGGTGTTCCCCAAAGTACTATCTTGGGCGTTGGCCAATCTGCTTGTATGACTGATTAATTGCCCATGTCCCCATAGCTAATGTTAAAAGGTAAGATTTGAATCGGAGTCTTCCTGATTTTAACCCAGCAATTCAGATTCCCTCCTTGTAAGGTAATGATGTTTATGCCTCTCCAAGGACCTCCATAGGACCATCCACATGGTAGGTATTTAATCAGTGTCTGATAAATGACACAGAGTCACTTCTGGTGACCATCATGGTACTTACAAAACATATAACCATCACCCCAGTCACACAAAGTTTCCTTAGACTATGCACCAAAATAATTCTCATTCAAATATGAAATTGAACTACTTTGTTAAATCAAATTTAAAACAAACAAATAAATTAAAACACTTCATAGTTTGGTTTGTTTCTTTAACTGAATCATGGAGTCATTATTTAATACTGAATTCAATTCAACCATCACTTTTAAGTGCCAGATAACAAACAGGCTGTAGTAAATAGGCCTCCTGGAATAGGTCCCTGATTTTTTTCACAATACTTGCCTCATAAGTAACAAAGTCATCAAACTCATCAGGGCAGGCAGTGGAATCTTCTTGAACATATCCAATGTCATACAATTGGCTCTCAGGATCTAAAGGAAAAAGAATATGGACTTTAGTAGTTATAGTTTAGTATTCTTTTGATATGACACATTTCCTACTCAAAAATCTTATTAAAGCACAAAGACAATACCTGGGCAGTGGTGAAGTGGATAAAGTACTGGCCTTGGAGTTAGGAGTACCTGAGTTCAAATCCGGCCTCAGACACTTAATAATTACCTAGCCGTGTGGCCTTAGGCAAGCCACTTAACCCCAAAGTGAAATTTTTGTTCAAAGAATAACAACGTAGATATTTTATGAGAAGAATTAAATTATAACCATATAGGTACTTTCACTATAAATGAAACCAGAAAACAAAGTAATTAAATGGAAAAATAGTTCATAGGTGCTCCTTAAAAAAAGAAAAAAAAGGAATAGGCAGAGTTGGCTTCAATATGGCCTCAAGGGAGAAATAGGGATTATTTTTTTTATTTTTTCAGGGCAATGGGGTTGAGTGACTTGCCCAAGGTCACATAGCTAGGTAAATATTAAGTGTCTGAGGCTGAATTTGAACCCAGGTCCTCCTGACTTCAGGGCTGGTGCTCTATCCACTCTGCCACCTAACTGCCCCATGGCTTTCCTTTTGACCACTCTTTCCTTCCTCTGGTTTATCCACTGAGTGAATCAGAGAGAATTACCAGTGTTTTATTAGTTTATTTATTTGAAGATCTTTTGCCTGTGCCATCTAGCTCCCGAAACAGGAAACTTTTAACCAAGATGGCTGTCTAACCAGGAGGCAGGGTACACAGCTCCCACATACTTACTCAAGAAAAATTATGAAGTTCACATCACATCAAGAAATAATCAATAAACCCAATGAGAAATGACAGTAAGTGAAATCTTCCACCACACAACTGCATAAAAAGTTACAGAGATATCCTCAGACAATAGGAAGGGGGGCTCCTAAAGCAAAGGGGGACCCAATGAGACTAGAAACCGACATGTGTATAAGTAGAAAGGAAGGGTGAGAAAGTCTCAGGGTGGGGACACTTAAAGTCCCAGAAAGCAATCAGCACAGTACAGACTAGTACTCAGACCCTGAAGCTCAGAAATCCCTAATATTCTTTCATGAGATACCAGAAAGATACCAGAAACTTAAAGAAACAAGGAGGCCAAATTCTATATATCAGTGGTCAGTTCTGTTCTGAATGTCTGATAAGGGGAAAGAGGAGGAAGGATAAAATGAAAAAATCACTAGTATAGAAAGGAGGAAGGGGAAGAAAGTGCAATTCCTCCTAAGTGACTGAATGAGAATAATATATAAATATGAAGGAAAGAGATGGAGTGATATCAGGTGACCTTAACTCTTACTTAAAATGGTCAAAAGAGGGGTGAATCCACAAATACATACATAAACAGTTTGATGTAGAAATATGTCAATAGAAACAGGGAGTCAAAAGATTTGTATAGTTAAAGAGATTATCACTGAGAAGAGCATAGTGACAAGTAAACCATCCTTGCTGACCCTGAAAGAATTAGAGTGGTAGATGGGAAAGAAGAAAAGAAATTAGAAAAGACAAGCTAAGACAAGAATTAGCAACTCTAAGAGTACCTTGCATTGTCTCTTAAACAATTGTAGAATGACTTTAATATAATACTATTATACCTTAAGAAATGATAGAGATAATTTCAGAGCAAAAATCAACAAAAAAATTAAAATTAAAATTAACTTTAGAAGAAATGCAGATAAGATTCTGTGTTAGTTTTTTTAAGATCAATCATAAATATTTATTAAATGCTTACTTACTATGTGCATAGCAATGGAATGGAAAGCTCACTGAGCTTTTTTTTTTTAAGATTTCTAATATAAAACTTTGAGTTCCAAATTCCTGTGTGATCTTAAAACAGTTCTAAATTTCAGTTATTTAAAATAAACCACTAAGCCTCAAAAATGGGAAATGGATAATTCAATTCAATAAACATTTATTAATTGTGCCTATACCAGGCACTGTACCAAGTACTAAGGATACAAAAAGAGGCAAAAGATGGTGTCTACCCTCAAGGAAGTTGTAATATAATAGTGAAGACAATATGCAAACAAATATAAACAAAGCAAGATCTATATAGGAGAAATAGGAAATAATCAACAGAGAGAAGTCCTGGAATTAGAGGATCACTGTAAGAGGTAGGATTTTAGTTGGGACTTGAAGAAAGTAAGAGAGGTCAGTTGTTGGGGTGAAGGAGGGAGAGCATCCCAGGATGGGAAATAATCAGAGAAGGCATGAAGCTGAGAGATGGAGCCTCTTCTTCTAGGAACAGCCAGCAAGTCAGAGTCACTGGATCAAAGACTATGTGAGGAGTAAACAGATTGGAAGGAAAGAAGGGACCAGGTTATGAGGGGCCCTGAATGGCAAAGAAACCATTTTGTAATTGTCCTGGAGGCAATATGAATCTAATGGAGTTTATTGATCAGACTTGCACTTTAGGAAAATCATTTTAGTGGCTGAATGTAAAGTGAAATGGAGTGGGGATGATATTGATGATGATGATGGTGTTTGTCCTTTATTCTTAAAGATCATTAAATGGGGGGGGAGTGTTACCATGAGAAGCAAGTGAATTGGATTTGATTTAGGGATGCTGTGCTAAGTCACTAGCCTCACTCTCTACTCTGGAGTCATCTGGGTCAAGTGACCAGATATGGATCAGGTTGACTAGAAACAGCCCTGGATTCAAAGTAGAGTTAAGTGATGTGCCCAAGATCACACAGCTAGTAAGTGTCAAGTACTTGAGGCCATATTTAAACTCAATTCCTCCTGACTCCAGTGTTAGCCTTATCCACCACACCATTCAGCTGCCCCTGGGGAGGAACTTGAGGCAGGCTGATCCACCAACAGGCTACTGAAATAGTTTAGGCATGAGGTGATGAGGGTGAGGGTCTGACTAGAAATGGTGGCAGTGACAGAGGAAAAAAGAGGGTTTATTTGAGGACTATTTCAAAAATGAAATTGACAGGCCTTGGCAAATGTATGGATATTGGGTAAGGGGGTGAGAGATGGTGATGAATGTAGGATGATTAAGTTGCAAATAGAGGAGGTAGGAGGGGGTGGAGACAGCGAGGTAGCATAGATAGAGTGCTCAGTCTAGAGTCAATTAGACTAACCTTCAATTTTAGTATATACATATATATATATATATACACATACACACACACATACACACACCATGTGTGTGTACGTATATATACTGCATAGGAAGACTCATCCTAACCTGTTTACTGCCGAAGCAAACATAGGAAGACTCATCTTAATCTGTTTGCTCAAGTTTCCAACTACAAAATGAGCTGGCAAAGGAAATGATAAAACACTCTAGTCTCTTTGCCTAGAAAACCCAAATGGGATAACAAAGAGTTGGACAAATGAACAACAATAGGAGGGAGTAAAGGTTTAGAGGGAGTTCTGTTTGGACAGAATGAATTTAAGATGTTTATAAGACATTCAGGTCAAGATGTCTGAAAAGTGGTTGGAAATTCAAGATTGGAAGTCAGAAGAGATACTGGAGCAGGAAAGATAGATTTCAGAATCCTTACCACAAAGATGGCAATTACATACATGGGAGATGCTGAGATCACCGAATGTAGTATTAAAGAGGCAGAAAAGACAACCAGGACAGAATCTTAAGGGATCCCTATGGTTAGTGAGTGTGATTTGGAAAAGGATTTAGCAAAGGACATGAAGATCAGGTAAATATAGGAAAACCAGGAAAGAAAAGAAAGTTATCAAGGAGGGAGTGATCAATAGTGTCAAAGATTGCAGAGAAGTTAAAAATGAGGATTCCTTCAGAAATTTCTCTTAAATAACTACCTTATGACCAAAAGAACCTAAAAACTTTATCAGAAAAGATACACTTCTTATCCTTGCCAAGCATTGGGACAGGGCAGAAGAAAGCTGGCTGCTCTCCCTTGCCCATTTAGAGTACAATCTTGTCTGCAAAACATGATGAAAGTGAATGAATGAAAGGTGAATGAATGAAAAATCACCTATTAAGTATATAGCATATAGTAGTGTTGTGCTAAGTAGTAGGGATCCTTATATAAGTAAGACAGCTCCTGCCCTCAAGGAGCTTACAAGGGGGAAGACCTAAGCTCTAGGGAGGAGCAGGCAGGAAGAAATGTTTGGCATTATTGGGGGTTTTTTAATTGTTTTTAAGGTTCAAATAGATTTTGGGAAAAGTTAGAGAAGATTAGCTATGTACAGGAGCAGCAAGCCAGGAAAATATTGGGAGAGGGGTATGGTGAGTCAGCATGTGGGGAAGCTATGAAGAAAGTCAGCAGTCCCATGGCAGAGAAGATCCTGGATTACAAAGCTAAGAGAGAAGCCAGAGTATAACACCTGAAGAGTACCTAAAGGGTCTAGGTTTGGGTTAAATCTATTGTAAACTATTAAAGTATAAGTAATACTCTAATAAAACAGTGAAAACAAGTAGAAGGGGAAATTAGCCTGAAGAAATTGTATTCTAAGAGCCAAATACATCCCAAGATCATTTTATTTTTTTTATTTTTTTTACAAGGCAATAGGGTTAAGTGACTTACCCAAGGTCACACAGCTAAGTAATTAAGCATCTGAGGCTGGAGTTGAACTCAGATCTTCCTGAGTCCAGATTCACTGTTCTATTCACTGGGTAACCTAGCTGCCCCTCTAAGATCATTTTTACACAAAGTGATCAACCTAAAACTGAGTGGTTGTCACAGAAAGAATGCTGGTTCTGGAGTTATAGAGCCTGGTGACTTGGACAAGTCACTGGATTTTGTCTGGATTCTTTGTTTCTTTACCTGTGAAGGAATTAGAACTAGATAGCAAACGTCAGCAAGTATTTCTGCTATTGATCTAATCTCATCACCTGTATATATGTCCTCATATAAAGTACAAAGATTTTTAATTCTCTTCTTTAACTAAACTCTTTCTCAATGACTATATTAACGCTAATAGGATTAATGATCATATATATGCAAATGCCTCAGAGATCTATATATTCAGCCCAGGTCTCTCTAGAACTCCAATCAGACTGAAGATAACTCAAATTCTACATTTCAAAAGCAGAACTTATATTTCCTTACAGACCCTTCCTCCCTCCATCTAAACTTTTCTATTCCTGTCAAGAGTATTAACATTCTGTCTCTCAGATTCATAACTTTGGCATTATAATTGCCTCCTCCCTCTCCCCACATAACTAATCCTCCACACCTCTCACTGTCCCGAACCTTCCCTCAATTCACATTGCCACAGCCTCAAGTTCTGGCCACCATCACCTCTCACCAAGAAACACTGTTTCAGCATCTCTCCCCGCCTCCAAACCATTCTTTCATCCAGGTGCCAAAGTAATTTTCCATAAAGTCAGACAATGTCCCTTCTTATTCACTCAACTACAATGTTTCGCTCTTACCTCTGGGATAAAATAGAAATTGCTGTTTTCCTTTGATATCCCGTACAATCTAGACCCAATGTATCCATCCAGCCTTATTAGACTCCATTTCCCCTTTTCACAAACATGGTCCAGCCAAATCAGTTGTTTCTTACTTCTCACACAGGGCTCCAACTCCTGGCGCTCCTGTTTCTATGTTTTGAATTAAATTCTTTTTCACCTCTGAATTCCAGAATCCCTCCCTTTAGGTACTTATTATACATGAGACTTTTCCTGACCTACTTAACTGCTGGTGAGCTCCCTCTCTATTTATTTTGTGTTTATTCTGTACATATTTATTGATGTATCTATTGTCTCTCCCCAGTAGAAGGTAAGATCTTTTGAGAGCAGGGATTATTTCATTTTTGTCTTTGTGCCTCCAAGATCTATCTAGCACAGTTCTCAAAACACAGTAGCACCTTAATAAATGCTTAGTGATTGATTAAAAGGAAATAACACTCAAGAAAATAAAGAAAAATTTTCTGGATACAATCAAATGCAAAGGAAATATATGATAAAAACAACACAATTTAAAAAGCCTTCAAGTATTTGATTTTCAAGATATTTTGAAGAGGGAAAAATACTAAAAGAATTCGGGGTGGCGGTGTCACAGTTAATTAATTGACATTTTGTTGAGGAGTCAGAAAAGACAACCAATAACTACTGACCTACATGCACACTTCCGAATTCTTGTGAAATCTTTAGAAGAATGTCCCATGTAACTATGGAAGTATCCTTAATGAAAATATGAGAAAGGAGGAGAGACATTCACAGGGGATTCTTTCTCCACAGTTGATTACATCTTCACAGTAAAAAAAAAAATACATATAGATTATAAAAGCTTGCTGTTTATTGTTTAATACTAAAGACTTATCTAATTCTGTAAACAAAGTGAAATCTTAAAAAACTCTTATCTACCCAAGTTTGCCCATGCATGTTAAGATCATTCAAGATTCATTAATAGGTGAAACAGAAACAATTCTCAGTCAACACAGAGGCATAAAATAGGGAAACAAGCTCATCAAAGGTGTTTACTATTTTTTTTTTAGGTTTTTGCAAGGCAAATGGGGTTAAGTGGCTTGCCCAAAGCTATACAGCTAGGTAATTATTAAATGTCTGAGACCGGATTTGAACCTAGGTAACTCCTGACTCCAGGGCCGGTGCCTTATCCACTGCGCCACCTAGCTGCTCCCAAAGGTGTTTACTATTGTCATGTCCTGTATAAAAGTACAAATGCAAAAATATTCCCTATAGCTATTATGATTCTCCAAAAGTTTATATTAGTTCGTGTTGTGATTTCCTTTTTCCTTCATCTCTGCCCCTATTTTTTTCCATTTCTCTAGACTTCTTTATTTCTGTTTAAATACCAAGAGCTATAATAGGCAATTCTGTTACAAAACACAAATTCAACTGAGGGTAAAGGTAGTCAGAGACCTCAGAATACCCTAAGGTTGGATTATGATGCTATTACCAGTTATGCCAAATATCTGAGACAAGACTCAGCTGCCTAGCCAGGTGGCAGGCATATTCAAGCAGACTTCTGCTCCTATTCTTGAATGTTCCTATTATCTAGAATCTTCTATGCCTAAAATTTCTAGATCAGGAACTTTCAGCTTCCCAGCTGAGTGAGTGCCTCCTGTTTACATGATCAGAGGCAGGGAAACCAGTCACACCTTCCTGAAATCTCAATCCCTCTCTACAGAACACTTAGCCCTCCTCCTCCAGCTTCCCTATACTACCTTGATCCCACAGCTGCTCTGATATATGCCGTATATCATCACAATGGGAGAGCTTGGTATCCAGTAAAAATGTGCAAAGTCCTAGAAGAAGCTTCACATAAATCATTTTGGACTCCCACCATGACCTGTCATGGAACATCAAGCTCAAGACTTTCTAGTCACAATTCTGGTTCTATCCCTTCTCTTCTGTGTCATATTTTAGAGGTATTAATGGGAAATTAAAATGGTGTTTCAGTTTTGGAGGTGTTAGTCTTAACCCCAGTATGTATATCTCTTCTGTGGGAGGTAATTCTACAGTCTTAGTACTCTTTCTTTATCTTCCTCCTTCATGTTTCCTTGGGTAATTTCAGTTAAGCCATGTAGCTTAAAAGTACCAAATAAAAGGTCTTATTGTTTTCACTACTGATTAGCTCATCTGGTTCTTTTGAAGCCCATCTAAGTCTCAGCAGTGTATCCCAATCTATGAGTCATAAAAAGTTGAAATTGCATATGCCTATGGAATTTCCTTGTACTACATATCTAGTAACCCTAGCAAGGGGGGTGGTGGTGGAATAAGTTTAGTCTGTCAAGACTTTTTCTTAAATAGTACTCAATATAACTATTCAGGAGTCATGTCTTTATTAAACTGTTTTAGAATTTTATAAGCAAATGAAATAAATTCATTGATCTATATTTTGAAGTCTCAATCTTTCCTTTTTTTGAAACATCTTGTAACATCACTTATTCTCCATGATCTTTCGAAAATCACTGATAAAAATTCAATAATTATGCTCGTAAATTCTTTTTTATTATTTTGATTTTTATTTATTTAAGGCAATGGAATTTGAGTGACTTACCCAAGGTCACAAAGCTAGGCAATTATGTCCATAAATTCTTTCAGAATTCTGGTTCTGGGGGCGGCTAGGTGGCACAGTGGATAGAGCACCGGTCCTGGAGTCAGGAGTAACTGAGTTCAAATCCAGCATCAGACACTTAATAATTACCTAGCTGTGTGGCCTTGGGCAAGTCACTTAACCCCATTGCCTTGCAAAAGACTTAAAAAAAAAGTGTGAGAACAAAATTCTGGTTCTGTTACTACCTGTATGACCTTGGGAAAAATCATATAACCTCTCTGGTTCTTGGATTATTCATCTGTTAAGGGGGAGGATGGAAAAATGAATTAAATTACTTTAAAGGTCACTTTTAACTCTAATGTCTATGCTCTTAGTGGAAAGAACATTGGATTTAGAGTTAAAGGATCTGGGGTCAAATTCTGTCATTTCTTAACTATTAGATTATGAAAAAGTCAAATCTCTCTAGGCTTCATTTTTTTTAAATCTATAAAATAAAGAGAGATTAAATTGGATGACCTCTAAGGTCCTTTCTAGCTCTAAATTTATGATACTATGATCTTCAGTTACCTGTAACTTCATTTTCAAGTTTTTGCATAAAGTCTGAGCTCAAGGAGTTACCCAGTAGTCATAGTATCTCCTCAGATGTCACTTGTCCCGCTTTTCCCATCCCTCATTGGAATCATCTCAAAATGTGATATGCGAATTTCATTCTTAATGCTCCCATTCTTCTTCAGCCAACTTTCTTTTTAGAGTCCTGGCCATAAGATCCTATGCATTAAATAATTTGAAATTCACTCTTTTAAAGTTTAGATTCAACTCAAACTATCTATGGTGTCTTTTTTCTTAAAAATTACAAAATCCAAAATAGCAGGAGTACTTCATTTCAAGTTTCCTTAATAAACTAGCTTTTTCTTTATTAGTTTTCCACCTTCTGAAAGATGAAATTTCAGCAGAGTATGTCAAAAACTTACCAGTTGGGGGCAGCTAGGTGGCGTAGTGAATAGAGCACCAGCCCTGGAGTCAGGAGGACTTAAGTTCAGATCCAGCCTCAGACACTTAATAATTACCTAGCTGTGTGAACCTGGGCAAGTCACTTAACCCCCAATGCCTTGAAAAAAACACAAAAAAAACCTTACCAGTTGCTCTGCTAATAGCTGAGAGAGACTTATAGCATATATCAAGTAGCCAAAGTTACTGATCATAACTAGCTTTGTTTTTGATTTTTGCTCTTTTGTGAGGCAATGGAGTTAAATGACTTGCCCAAGATTATACAGCTAGTAAGTATCAAGTATCTGAGGCTAGATTTGAATTTAGGTCCTCCTGACTCCAGGGTCAATGATCTATCTGCTGCTCCACCTAGCTGCCCTTCTATGGTAGCTTTGTGATTTATAACAGAAACTAGTTGTCCATATCTCTCTTCTAAAATATATAATATAGAAAATATATATTATATTCTCCACCATGACATTTCATTTTTACTCCCTTCTTTTATCATCAATATATACTTTCCAGCTTCCTTCCTATAGCTAGGAAATTTCTATATAAGTAGTAAATATCTATATCAAACATAATAACATTCTTCTATTCCTTAAGGTCTTTTGATTTTTAAATCCAGTATTCTATTATAAGCACCTGTTTCTCATGGAATATCACAGAACTATAAGACAGTCCAAAACACTTCTCTGATTTCTTAAGTCTCTTTTGCAGCCAGCTAATTCCAGAATACTAAGACATGTCTTTTTCTCTTGGATGGTACTCCTGGGCCTTGCGCCTTTCTAGAAATCCTCAGGTGAAAGCACTAGCACCCTATAACTATATATCCTCCGCCCTCTCACTAAAACAAAAGCTGCCACCCCCCTCTGATCCCAGGGCCCTTACTGACAACATCCAGGTGCCTAGGCAGTCCTGCTGCCTTAGTATTAAAATGACAGTTACAAGAGTTTTAGGATCCTGGTGAGAAATGCCAGAGGGTTATGTGGCCTCAGGGAAGCCACTTAACCTCTCTGGGCCCTTGCTGTTTAGTATATAAAATAAGGAAGTTGGATTAATGCCCTTCCAACTCCAAATATATGCCTTAAAGTATTCACATGAAAGTAGCAGGAGAAATTTTTACCTCAAAGAAAAAGACATATTACTTTCCTTTTTTTTTTTTTTTGGCAGAGTTGGGAAGTGGAACAGTACACATAAAGCAGACTTCATTAATACTATATCTTTGCTGGATTGTTTTTATCTCTTTTTTTATTTTATGTTATAAAGACTGATTTTCTGTGTAGGGTAAATAGAGGGATCAATTAAGAAATGAAGTAATATAAAACAAAAACTAAAATTGGTTTAAGCAAAGAACATCAAGAAAGAGGGAAAATAATGGGATTTTTTTAAAAAGGAAACCAAACCAGCTAAACATTTCTACTTATTCTTATTCAGTAAGTATCTGAATGCCTACTTCTGTACCAGGCATCATGCTAAAGAATGCAAAGACAGACAAGACAAAGAGAGACTCTGCCTTCAAGGAGTTCACTTTCTAATGGGGGAGATCACATGCAAAACAATTCATATGTAAGATATATGCAATGGAAATGGAAGGGAATAATGCTAGAGCAGATCAGGCAGCATACAGAAGGAAAGGACCAGGTTCCTCCCCTCAAGAATTCTACAAGATTATTCTGAAGACAAGACATAAAGAAGATAAGTATCAAAATGTGTGGAATATATTTTTTAATGCTACAGAAATTTTTTTAAAACTTATGCAAGGAGGAGCGGCTAGGTGGCGCAGTGGATAAAGCACCGGCCCTGAAGTCAGGAGTACCTGGGTTCAAATCTGATCTCAGACACTTAATAATTACCTAGCTGTGTGGCCTTGGGCAAGCCACTTAACCCCATTTGCCTTGCAAAAAACCTAAAGAAAAAACAAACCAAAAAGAAAAAAACTTATGCAAGGGAATTGCTGACATCACTGGAAGATGTGGAATTTGAGGCACAGAGAGAAAAAAGAGGGAGGGGAAAAAAAGAAGAAACCAGGAACTAGATATTTATTCAATCACCAATAAATACAATCCAAGACATCACATTTGAAACTCGAGCTACAGAATTTGACACCAGAAGGCTGGAATTTAGGGGGTAAAAGAACACTAAAATATTAAATAACAAAAACTTAAGCAATAAATAATGCAGAGAGCAATAAATAATGAAAAGGTATCTTCCCCACCCTCCAAAGGACCCTATTTATCTATTCATATAGGTGAGTTATCTTTCATCATAAGGTTCCCCAATCAAATTTTGTGTTCCAATGATATCAACTCTAACATATACATTCTGGGTTGGGTTTTTTTCTGATTTGATCATATATTTCTGATTTAATTTTACCTTAAAGCCTTGAAAGGAAAAAACACATGTGTGTTGAATTTGTAACAAAATTAAAGAGGCAAAATAAAAATCTTATGGGATAGCAAAGGAAAAAAATTGGTTTATTTTTATTTGACTTTGTTTTTAAATATTTAGAAAAAATTAAAGGAAATAGAGGCATACTCTTCATAACTCCGCCCCACCCAACATTAATAAATATAACCATCTTTCTAAAGCTTTTAGGCTTTCACTCAGGCAGTTCTGATACCCATAGTCACAGAGCTAGTTAAGTATTTAAGACCACATTTGAATTCTGGTTCTCCTTATTCTAGAATATTCTACAGTACTCTATCCACTGCACCACCTCATTCTTTTCATTGAAGTTAGCTCTAGACTTTCTTCAATCATCTCTGTTCCTATGGAACTATCTGCCTCATTAGTGTCATTTCTCCTAAAGTCACTTTTTTATTGATCCAGTTAAAACTTTAGTGAGGTTGTGCCTATAGTAAAAAATCTAAATCAATAATTTTCAGTTTTCAAATCTCTGTACTTAACTGTAAGACACAAATAGGAAGGACAGATAACATTACAGAAAGAAAAACTATACAGGCAGAAATAGTGAACTCATTTTCATTTTTCCCCTCATGTTGACCTCATTTGTCACTAATTAACAGAAGAAACTAAAAACAAGTAGTATGGCAATTGTTTTCTACTTTTCTAAAAATCACGTCAGAACACTGTTGGAAACAAACACATACAAAACAGAAATCCTCTGCTTCCTCTTCTCTCTAGTATAGCATTCTCCCAGTACTATAATATTCACCTATGCTCACTGTAACTATATTCACTACCAATATGCATTGACATCACAGTAAAAATAATCTACTCTACAACACAAAAGCTATCATGAGACAATAACTTTACAACACTGGTTTTATGAAGATTAGGATGAGTTCTGCCCTAATAATTTAAAGTCTTCTTTCAAGTCTGATATTCTTTCCACAATACCGCCTGCCTCTCATGTAATTTAACTGGGAAAATGTTCATAAATATTTTCATGAGTCACAAATATGATCTTTCATTATATTCATTCAAAAAAGCCTGAGTTCAATTAGACCAAATCTGGTGGGAATAACTTTTGAATAAAACTATCATAATTCAATATATTTTAAAGTCATTTCTTCACAACTTCAAAAGATAAGCAGAGTAGGCAGTCACCTGGGACACTACAGGAAGTACTGGTCTACGTCACTCTATTCAAAAAGTTCCAGTGGCTCCATATTGTCTCCAAGATAAAATAGAAACCTCAAGGTTTGACATTGAGAGTTCTTCATAATTTGGATCCAGTCTACCTTTTCAGGGATGCCATCACTTAAGCACCTCTCCTCTTTTTAATAACCCTGTTCAAACTCCTGTGGCTAGTAAGAAATAGAATATAAACACTAAGCCCCATAATCTTTCTATTAAAATGCATCAAATTATTAATTTAACATAATAATCACTACATGGATTAAGTTTGTTTGATATTTTTAATTCTTTCAAGTTAATTCAATCCCTGTTCTACTCCTGCTTCAAAAAAAAAAAGAAAAAAGAACTATTATAAGAAAGGTCTACCACATTTATAGCTTTTTCTATTTCCTCTTTAATTTACCCCCCAATTATCTCCTTAGCAACATGGTTCTTATTAACGCAAGTTAAATACTAGGAGTCAGACTCAGAATCACATGACTCCAAATGAAATCACAGAAGCAATTGCTACTGACCTCTCATGCCAGAACATTCTGACTCAACATAAAAATAGCATACACCAAGTACTCACCTTTAAAAAAATTTATAGCATTTTATCTTCCCTCAAATCTATATTATAACCTGCTAGTAATATAATTTCCTTATCTGAGAACCTTGAAAATATGACTTTTTTCAACAAGGACAAAAATCTTACTGACTTAACAGTTGGGAACAGCATCAATTACATTTTTATACTCAATTCTCTTTAAATTTCTGTTTCTGGATATAATTTCTTATGGTAAGTATATCTAACTTTCATATAACCATTCTGCAAGAAGTAAACTAGGTAGGTCCTAGTAGTTCCTCCCCTACAAAAACAGAACAAGTCTATATGTAATACATTTCTGTGGTATAAGCAATCCG
The DNA here is from genome assembly GCF_037893015.1 of Macrotis lagotis. Classification (NCBI taxonomy): domain Eukaryota; kingdom Metazoa; phylum Chordata; class Mammalia; order Peramelemorphia; family Peramelidae; genus Macrotis; species Macrotis lagotis. The sequence goes on along the minus strand of NC_133665.1, from coordinate 52,814,373 downwards.
ACTGATTAGGTCAAATGAAAGATCCATAGAGGCCACCATTAGAAACTATTTAATAAAGATTGAAATACTGAATAAGCCCTTCAGGATCAAGTTCAGTAGTCACATTTTCAGAGTCATTTTGCTTCCTAGCTCTATTAGTATTAAAAAAAACAAACTAATAATACCAACTTGGAGTTTCAAGGTTTATTTTTGTTCTCCTAAATACTGTTATAGTAATCAAAGATTTTTTAAAAATCTTTTGCCTTTTATTCATGAAACTTATTTAAAGTTCAATGTAAAATGAATCAGGTTTTTCTGTTTGTTTGTTGCAGTAACATATTATAAATACCATCTGTCTTCTGTAGGCTAAAAATGTTAGTTTTTGAAGCACTTTAATATCTTTATATGAAAGGAACTCTACCAAACGCTTCCCTATTCAGCTGCATTCATTTTCACTTCTTTCCCAACCATAGTCAACTTTATTGAGGTTAAGTAGTTTTTCATTTTTTCCATCACATTAAAAAACAAATCAGTCCATCTCAGTTGAAAAACATTTTGAAAGGCTAAGAATTATATTATATTTCAACATTTTCATCACTACTCTTCCCTTAAAAAATCTTTTTCAATTTAGAGTTTATATTGGCAATTTTAGAACTGGGATACTCCTCTATATGAGATTTCCTGGTATTCATTCAATACCTCACTTTTTTTCTAAATTGATCCAAATTCAAACCCTCACTCAAAGGCTTATTCATTCTTCTAACTTGATAGCTAATAGTTTGCCATCAATATCATCAAGATTACTTTATATAAATAACATTTTTATTAAGAAGAGACAATTTGGTTCCCCTTCTATTCCTGAGGATCATAACACAAATTATGAAAATACTTTTATGCACTACTTCAAAACATTTTCTCTATAACTAAGTAAAAACAAAGTCTCCTAAACTATAACTTTCATGTTTGTTTTAGAAAAATAAATAAAAATGAGAATTATAGTTTAACTAAAATATTTTCATCAGCCTTCATAAAGCTGACTTGGGTGTAATGAGGTAACAATCCCCTTTCCATGAGAAAAATAATGTGCCAATTTAAAATTAGATTTGTTTTCCCTTTTCAAGGGATCTGGTGTTGCCCTTATTTCTATACTCTCTCTGATCTTGGGATCATAGCTCTAGAGCTAAAGGACTCTTGAGACTGTCTAGTCTAATCACCTCATTTTACAGAAAAAGAACTTAGGTAACAAATAGAGTAAGTGGGATGTCCATCACAAGGGAGAAAGCAGGACTGGGCCTCAAATCTAAATCCTCTGACTCCAACCCCAATTATACCAAGCTTACCTTGGCTGACTAAAAACAGGGATGAGAGTTTCAAAAACATATTATTCATAGTAGGAAGCTGTTTGAAATCCCCTACTACTACTAGGATTTTCCTGAAAAGGAAAAATTGGCCCTTTCCCTAAATACTCTGATCACTGTGAGCCACTAAAGATACATTCCTGAAGGAATTTAACTTTTACCACCTAGGATGCTACCCTTAATGCTTGTAAGGTACAGAAAACACTCCTATAATCAGAACTAACTTAAATTTCTATAATACTTTAAGATTTACAAATTACTTTCAACACTATTCTATGTATTAGATAGTATTATTTCCATTTTAAAGATAAGGAAAGTTAAACCCTGACTTTTTTTCAAGTTGATTTAGATCTTCTAGACCTTAGTCATAATAGCTATGTTATCCCTCTGACTTTGATGCTATTTGTCTACCAGTCATTTAGTTGAAGTTGATATGTCTGTGTTCATATACCTAGAAAAGGAGGATTCAAACACAGATCTTCCAGGCCCAAGTCCAATTCTTGAACTAATTAGCTGATTGTAAATATGTCCACCTAAACTATTAAAATTAAGCAAAGTGATATGTCTCCTCCAACATTTTTATTTTTTTTAACAATTCCCTGCCTTATCAGTAATAGATAAAAGAGAATAAATAATTAGCAGATGAACTCAAATCTTCAGAACATGACCATCAAGCACAAAGGTGACTTTCTGAACAAATAAAAGAGAGAAATCAGAGAAAGAAAAGTGGTAAGTCAATGTCCACACTGGAAAGCAAGATAAAGAAAGAAGGCTAGAGGAAAAGGAATAAGGGATGAAACCAAGGGTAAAGAGAAGACTGGAGAATTTAAGAGACTTCAAAGAGATGGGAAGATGTCTAAGTATTGTAAAAGGGATATGGAGGAATTGGCAGTAACTGTAGTGGTTAAGAAAGATTCTGAGGCTAGTGTGAAAGGAAGGCTTAGAAAAATTGAAGAGATGTGGGGTGAGATTTAGCCACAGAGGAGTCTTTAGACATGGTTCCTGAAAGATGAAGGAATGTAATAGAAGCAGAAGACATGCTATGGGAGTCAAGATCATTAGAAATACAGTTTTAAAACTAACCTCCATTGCTGATAGCTGTAATTCCTCGATAAAAATCTTCAAAACTAATGATACCAAGTCCACTGGGATCCAGATATTTAGTCAAATCCTTCACCTGCAATTACAAAAATGAGAATTATAGTTTAACTAAAATATTTTCATTTTAAAAGTTGTGCATGACATAAATAAAAGTTATAAAAGAAAAAATAAAAACTGTCATTAGCCACATGAAAAGATTTCTTACCAAAGAAAGGCCTAATTATCAAAGAAGTATAAATCAAAAATCTTTATACTACCTTATAACTATTACATCAAAAAATATTATTGAATGATCAAGTCAATTGGCAAGCCTGAAGGAAAACAGGAATACATCACTGATAGGACTTCAGATAAGTGTAAATATTTTGCAGAGTAATATGACTGCATGTAATAAGAGTCATAAAATTGATATCATGTCACAGAATCATAGATGTAGAATTTGAAAGGACTTCAGATATCATCTAATTTCACCTCAATTAAATTAAATTAAATTAAATTAAATGAAGAAATGGAGGCTCATAGAAATTAAGTGATTTGTTCAAACCCATACAGGTAGCAGTGAGATTCAAACCCAAGTCCACTGATTCTAGAACCAATACTCTTTCCACTGTATAAGACTTACTGCTAGGATTCTATAGCAGAAACATCATGCAGAAGAAAAAATGATCTATATGAACAGAAATGTTAAGAATTGTTTTGTGTTAGTAAAAATTAGGGACAATCTAAAAAATCTAATTGGAGAATGGCTGAATAAATCATGTCATTTTATTATAATGGAATATTATGATACCTGAATGATAAATATGAAATGTTTAAACAAGTAAACATTGGAAAACCTATATGAGGGGCAGCTAGGTGGTACAGTGGATAGAGTACTAGCCCTGGAGTCAGGAGGATCTGAATTCAAATCTGACCTCAAACACTTCATAATTACCTAGCTACCTGACTTTGGGCAAATCATTTAGCTTCACTGCCTTGCTAAATAAATAAATAAATAAACAAGATGACCTTTATGAGGTAATACAAAATGAAATCAGTAATACATGATAAAAATTGAATTTTTTAAAAAGGAAAGAAAAATTAAAAAAGGAAAAAATAAGGGAAAAGGTGATGAAAAGAATAAAAAAAGAAAGCAGGATCAAATGTGACAGGACAAAAGTATTTTATCTATTTATTTGCTGCTTATTATTTTGGTTTTGCCATATTAAAGGTTAGAGGGCTCAAGAAAGATTTTACTAAAAGATTTTTTTACTAAAGATTTTTTGTTTGTTTTTGTTGACAAGTTTATAATGAAAAAATTAGAAGATATGTATTACATATCTGAACATTTTATACAAAAATAATAAACTGACCTCTAAAATGTATTACTTTATTCTGAATGAAAAGATAATAAAAACTCCTCTTCTGAATAGAAAAGCAAAGTTAGAAGGAAGAGACCAGGAATATTATAATAGAATCTGAAAAGTATAACTATGACTTATTCGTCTTTATATTCTACAGTACCTAACACTTCATCTTCTATGTAACAGTTGAAATACACTGAATTCCTGGGATTTGGGGAAAAAGAAAACTGGCTAAATGTTCTTAAATAAATGATAAAACACATTTTTTTTATTTTTAAAGGTATTATTTGAGTTTTACAATTCTTCTCCGAATCTTACTTCCCTCCCCCCACTCCCCACGGATAGCAATCTGTCAGTCTTTATTTTGTTTCCATGTTGTACATTGATCCACATTGAGTGTGATGAGAGAGAAACCACATCCTTAAGGAAGAAACAAAAAGTATAAAAGATAACAAGATCAGACAATAAGATATGTTTTTTTCCCTTCTAAATTAAAGGGAATAGTCCTTGAACTTTGTTCAAACTCCATGGCTCTTTATCTGGATATGGATGGTATTCTCCATCGCAGACAACCCCAAATTGTACCTGATTGTTGCACTGATGGAACGAGCAAGTCTATCAAGGTTGAACATCACCCCCATGTTGCTGTTAGGGTGTACAGTGTTTTTCTGGTTCTGCTCATCTCACTCAGCATCAGTTCATGCAAATCCCTCCAGGCTTCCCTGAATTCCCATCCCTCCTGGTTTCTAATAGAACAGTAGTGTTCCATGACATACATATATCACAGTTTGCTAAGCCATTCCCCAATTGAAGGACATTTATTTGATTTCCAATTCTTTGCCACAACAAACAGGGATGCTATGAATATTTTTGTACAAGTGATGGATGTTTTTACCCTTTTTCATCATCTCTTCAAAGGTATAGACCCAGTAGTGGTATTGCTGGATCAAATGGTATGCTCATTTTTTGTTGCCCTTTGGGCGTATAAACCACATTTCTTGAGGGAAAGAATTAAACTTTTGAAGTTTTACAAGTTACAGTAACACTTGTTCAGAAATCATGAGTGGTATAAACTCATAATACAAGAGGTTTAAATATCATACCTATTATGTAGTTAGTGCTCATTACAACTAAAAAGAAAGTGTCAAGAAAAGGTTTCTTGATTCTTGATAAAATCACATTTTCTGACAATCTTGTTTCATAAAATGCCTCAAAAGTCAATTATCTTAATTTTTTTATTTTGACAATTATAGGCCAGTAAATAGTCTTAAGAATCTTTTTAAAATGTTTGATTAGTAAAATAAAAACATTAGAATGGTTCTAAAAATTCATCTAATATTGTTTAAAAAATAATAGTGATGCAAAGTGAAATGAGCGGAACTAGAAGAACAATTTATATAGCAACAGGAGTATTATAAGGATAATCAATTTTGAATGACCCACCACAATTCTAAAAGAGTCATAATGAAACATTACCCCCTTCCAGGTAGGGAACTCATAGACTCAGGAGTGCAGATTGAAGAATTTTTGTTTTATTTTTTCTTTTTAATAACTGACTAAGGCAGAAATCTGCTTTGCATTACTAAACATATTTGTAATAAGTTTTGTTTTTCTTGCCGTAATAATGGGTGAGATATGGTGTAGATAGAGTGAGGGAGAGAATTTGAAACTGAAAAAAAGTCTCTGTGCTTTGAAAAAATTATTTTTAAAAAACAAAGAAAGGGGTATCAATCATCTAATCCAATCCTTTCATTTTACAGATGTGGAAACTGATCTAGAGTGAGAAAGTAACTTGACCAACAACAACAGTCATTTCCAGGAATTAGATCAAAATCTGGGTCTCCTGATTCTTGATCCAGTTCCTCTGTACAGTTTAGAGTAAGATGCAGATTCTCTTCTTCAGAACAATGATACATTTATATTTTTAAAAGTACTTTTCTACCTCATAGTGTTTGCAAATATGACTCATCCCAACATCAATAAGTTTTAGGAACATTAAACTAGTTAGGATCACAGTTTTACATTTTGTTACTAAGTCATTTTCAAAGTTACAGAATTTGTATACACAAGACAGACATCTGATATTAACTCAAGAGACTACAAACATGTTTGGTTTTTATCAAGCTAACCAGTGATTACAGCAGATATTGAGTTGAAATTTTTTAAAGTTTTATAATGCTTCTTTTTATTTATACACCAGACATTGTAAGTAATGAAAATGTAATGAAAAAAAATATACCGATTACTCACTACCTAAGTTTAGCACTCTATCAAACTACAAGAAAGGGGTTTGGACTTGATGATGGGAAGAAGGATGAATGAAAAAGATGTGCAAAGCATGAAAACATCCAAGCAATCAGTCCCTTCAGATTTTTTACTATATTCTACTAGTCTGTAAACCTCAGTACATTCTGATCTAATTTCCTTTCAAAGTATTATATATTCCTGTGGTGAGAATTTAGAAGCAAAAGAAACTTTGAGATGTCAAACAATTAGGAGACCATTGTGTCACCTTGAACAAATTACTTTCTCTCTCTCTCTCTATTCAGTTTCCCCATCTATGAGAGGATGGATTTAAATGAGTTTTTGCTTTGTGTTTTTTAATTTTTCAATCTAATTTTTGAAGCATACTTTATTTTTTTCTTCATTTCTAAAGTTTTCTCCAACCCCCAAGAAAGCAAGAAAGACAAACAAAAAATTTCATTTTTAAATAATTATTATTTTAACTGAAGAGGGAATGACCACAGAGGAAAGACACAAAAATCTTTTAAAATCCAGGTTTTCTTCTTTTTTCTCTCTTATGTATCTACTGCAGATTAAGAGGCAGACCATCTACTTGTAATTAAGTTTTGGAGCAATTTATGTGTAATTTGTAGCCAAGATAATAGAAATTGCCTAATCCAACCTCCTCATTTTATAGATGAATAAACTAGAGGTCAGATAAGTGCAATGATTTGCCCAAGAACCAAAGATTATATAAGAGATCTTGGAGGAGGATCTATTTCAATTTCCTCATTTTTTTAAATGGAGAAACTGAGAAGCAAAGAGATAAAGTCCCTAGTCCAAGTTCCCTCAGATACTTAGTAGAGTAAGTAGAGCTAGGCTACAAGTCCAAGTGCTCTGATTTTTAATCATATATCATGCTACACCATTTCTAAAGGGGCACATACTTTTTGCATTTTTATTTATAAATTCAAACTTCTTTCTTCTATATCCAAAAACCTACTAGTTCATTTTATTTGACCTCCTTTACAATCTTCTTTAGCTAATGATAATTAGGAATCCTATTTTTTAAAAAGTTTTTAAATAAAACAGCAGAGAAAATTAAAATATGCATATTAAGATCATATGCAGTTCCCTTGCCTAAGATATTCAAGATCACAGGGTTCTGTTTTAAGTAATGAGTTCCTATAACAGCAGCAGCCTAGCAACCAGGCATGAAGATGAATATTTGGAGGTTAAGTCTATTTATGCAGAAATACAGGAATTTTAGCAAGACTAGAAATTGTCATAGAAAATGAATCACAGAAAGAAAAAAAATCAAGGATACTAAAACATCTATTATATAAAAGCTATTTTCTAAATACAAATGAGCTGACGAGTTTTTCAGTCAGTCAGTCAATACCCATTTATAAAATACCTACTATGTTCTAAGCACAGTGCTAAGTACTAGAGATCAATGGCAAACAAAAAAAAAATTCTGTAATCAAGTAGATCACTAAGGAGAAAATAACACATGTGAACAGTGAAATTATATTCACATATATGAATATATATATATATAATTATTTTTCTGAGTCTTTAGGAATGGAGTTGGGTGAAGTCACCTTTAATCAGATCAATTTAGAAAAGAAAACTCCCTTAATTGTAAATAAAACAAAGGCTTGCCTTCTTAATCCCACTAAGAGTCCCTTATAGCTATACCCTTTTGTTTGAAGGTCTTTTAGGATTGTCACTCCATAGGAGTGACAATCCTAAAAGACCTTCACACTTTAAACAAGAAAGGAATAATATTTTGACTACAGATACTATAAGCAAAGAATGAAACTGCATGTTTAATATCCTTTCAGTAATAGGCCCTTCCCACCACTTAAGGAATTTAAAGGTGTCTATGCCTATAAGAATTCCCTTCAATTAAATGATATAAAAAGATCATTATGCTTCTGGATAAAGTCAGATAATAGAAGATGAATCTCCTATTATTCAATAATAAAATTACAAAATCACAAATTGTGTTTAAATTATGACAAAATTTTCCTACTGATCATTTTTTATAAAAAAAAGATTTCAAACACTAAACAGTATATTGTCAATAATTAAAGAAAACAATATGGATCAAGTTCATTTGGTAAGCACAATTATTTTTTACTAAAAAAAAAAATCATGGGCTACGCTGCCAATGTACAGGGTTTGAAAATTGATAGGAAACAATACATACTATAGCTATGACCTGTCAGACTTGGAATCTGAAATTTAAGTTGGAAACCCAGATATAGAAAGTTATTTGTGTGACCCTGAGTAAGTCAAAGACCTAGATGGCACAGGAGAGGACAGGAGTTTGAATCCTACCTCAGACGCTTGACATATTAGCTGTGTAACCTTGGGAAAGTCACTTAACTTTGACTGACTCACATTCAGGGCCATCTCCAATCATCCTGATCCATATCTGGCCACTGGACCCAGATGGCTCTGGAGGAGAAAGTGAGGCTGGTGGCTTAGCACAGCAAACCCTCACTCAAATCCAATTCATGTGCTTGTCACAGCATCACCTCCCCTGATGTCATGGTCTTCTTCGGGAACAAAGAACAAACATCATCATCAAAATAAAAATGATACTTTACAAGGTCGTTGTATGGATCAAATGAGATTAGATATCTATAGATAAATGGATATGTACATATAAACATTCAAAAAGCATTTTGCAGTTAATAAAACCATTTAATATATAATTTTAATATTATTCCTTCTTTTTCTTCTTCAGGATTAATTGCTAAATAGAATATAAAACAGATGGATAAAAACCAATGAACCTACAGGTTGAATTATCTTGTTGTGGAAATTAGTCTGTAAATATCCTACTGTATATTATTTTACAACTTTAACCACCACTCAGTATTTACCCCCAAAAAATCTTTACAGCAAGTTTCTCTAAAATAAGTTTTATTTTCAAGATTTATTTATTTCCAAGCAACAGATTTGGGGCAGCTAGGTGTCGCAGTGGAATAGAGCATGGGCCCTGGAGTCAGGAGGAACAAATTTCAAATCTGACCTTGGACACTTAATAATTACCTAGCTGTGTGACCTTGGGCAAGCCACTTAACTCTGTTGCCTTAAATAAAAAAAAAGTTATGAGTTTGGTTTCTTTTTTTCTCCACTAGTCTGTAAAATTATTTCCCCCCCAAATTAGGACTTTTTTTCTCTTTCTCTATAAATGCAATTTTATGCATCTTCAAATATTTTAGTTTAATCTGTTTTAAGGTGATTCCATTTCCACTGGCTGCCTTCGCTTCACCTTACCCCTTTTCTTAGCTCTGGAATTTTGAATAATTTATTAGCTCCTTTTTCTTTCTCTTTTACAGGTTATTTAATTCTTCCTCTCATTGTCTTTTCCTCTGTCAGTCAAGCAAAAAATCTCATTCTTCTCCTCTCCTTCAATTTAAATTTCTCATTTTCTGCACCTTTCTTTCCCTGAAAAATATCCCTTTCTGTCTATCCTAGACTTATTTTTTGACCCATAGGCTTCATATTTATTTCATCCTTCTTTAGCTTCTATATTCCTTGTGAAATTAAAATTTCTAACAGTGATTTTGAGTTCTCTTCTAAACAGTTTCTGCTGTTGCTTGTTTTTAAGAAAAAAAAATTTTCCTCTAGTAGTATTTTTATGTCCTTGATTGTGCAGTTCATTATTACCTTATGCCTTCCCTAAGGGTTATTTTTCCCTTATTTGTCTTGAAGTCTTCTCTCTGGTTCTATCCATTCCACTTTTTTGGGTGTCAAATGTTACCACAAGCTCTCATTTCCCATCTCCTAAAACAGAATGAATAGTCTCTTTAATCATCAAATCTCTTCAGATTATCTGCCCTGAAAGGTCTCCTTCTCTCTATATAGATTACCTCCCTTGGGGCGGCTAGGTGGTGCAGTAGATAGAACACCGGCCCTGGAGTCAGGCGTACCTGAGTTCAAATTCGGCCTCAGACACTTAATAATTACCTAGCTGTGTGGCCTTGGGCAAGCCACTTAACCCCATTGCCTAGCAAAAACAAAAAACAAAAACAAAAACCTAAAAAAAATAATAAATTACCTCCCTTCTTATATGGGAGAATTCATCAGTGTATCCCCTTCCACTACTGAAATAAGATTTCTCCCTTTCTTTTTGTCAGTTTTAATCTTCTCCCTTTGTCTTTGCAAATAATTTAACCAGGACTAGTCTAATTTGTAGGAGTGCTTCACAAACCTCTTTATTGAATGTCCAGTTTTTTTCATTAATGGCTAAACACAAGTATCTAGAGTATTTCACCTTGGTTTGCATCCTGAGATCTTTTAGTCTTTGCAATACATTCTATTCCTTCCTACAATTTCTAGTAGAAATATAATATAATTTTAATTCTGAGTTATTTAAATTCCCTTTGTTTTATATTTGAAGGGCTTTCTCTTGTTTGCAGAAATGTCAAATTTATCTACTATGTGATGTCTTAGAATTTACAGCATACTGTTTTTTTTAAGGAGGCAACCACTGAATTATTTCTCTTGAAACTTTGCTTTCTATATTGGAAGTTCTAGGCAGCTTTCTTGTATTTTTTTTTTTTTGCATTATGATGTTCAGATTTTTTTTAAGCTTGTAATATTTTTCTGGGAAACCTATAATATATTCTTCTTCAAGATCAATATGTTTTCTTTTCATGCCGTTGCTTTTTGTTTCTCTTCTTAGACAATATCCTTTACTTCCGTGCATTTGCATTTCCAAACAATTATTTTCTCATTTGCTACTTTGGACAAACTTGCCACCATAAAGTCAAGAGTTTTTTTTTCCTATTCTACCAATTATTTCTGCTTGAAAGCCATAAATTTTTCTTTCACAATTTCTTTTTCTCTTTTAAAGCATTCAAAAACATCCTCTCTTGGCAATTCAGTATCCTCTGATAATGATTCATTTTCCTTTGTCTTGTTATATTCATTCATAGATATATGAACTCTTTTAGCTAGGAAAACATATTCCCTTCTATTAATAATATCTTACCTGCCTATGCTCAAGGTCTTTAATTTAATTTTCTTACTCCTGAGATCTTAAATGATGTCAAAATTTGTTTTTCTTTTAATTCCCCTATTGTTCACTTTCTGACTCCTTTGCCCTTAATGGCATTTATCTCTGGAGCCTGGATCTTAATACCATCCCAGTCTCTTCTCCACACTGGGCAATTTGCATTTCACAGTCCTCAGTCTCTGTGACTTTTGGGGGAGACCGAACTGACCTCAGCTTTCTTTCCCCAGGCTTAAAAGAGTATCACATATGGGGCGGCTAGGTGGCACAGTGGATACGTCCTGGAGTCAGGAGTACCTGGGTTCAAATCTGGTCTCAGACACTTAATAATTACCTAGCTGTGTTGCCTTGGGCAAGCCACTTAACCCCATTTGCCTTGCAAAAACCTAAGGAAAAAAAAAGAGTATCACATAGCCCCCTACACATATATCTTTGTCCCAATTTACTGTGTTCCTCAGTTTTCTGGCAGAATTCTGTGGTAACTGTTTCAGTCTAAGCAAGACTTCTGCCTTTTGATTTTCTAGCACTGGGAGAAGGAAGGAGGATAGAGTTGAATTCTGTGGGTCAGTTTATGAAACCTGGATGAAAGAGAATAGTAGGTGGTAATAAGGGGATGCTGAGTAAGCATTTTAGGGCTTAGGAATTCACCTTCTCTGCTGTTAGATTATTGATTTGCTACCTTATTAGGGTATTCGGTATCCTAGAACCACAGAGAACTAAAAATGCTGTATCTCTTGCACAAAATTCCTACTTTAGAGAGACTTGAGAGGTTGTGAAGTTCAGAAAATATGTCTAGACCTCCATCTTGTTGGTCATATGACTTAAAATAGGCTTTTAAAAATTCTATTTAAAAACTGAGCTGATATTTAAAATTCAAAAAACTAAATGCCAAAATAGATGGAAGCTATGTGAATCTTGTCCATAAACTGCTGAAACTATATTCTTTCAATGTTCATTGAAAGGAGCCACGAAGTCAATATAAATAAAGGATTTGTTGGTGATCTCTGAGATGTAGTTATATCTTAATGAAGATAAAAGGGATATTTTCTATGAATATCAAAGTATCCTAAGTATAATAATGTATATTTTGGCCAAATATCACCAAAAATAATTGACCACAACTATATCATAGATCTAGACTGAAAAAGATCTTAGAAATCATTTCATCTGGGAATTCTTAACCTTTTGTTGTGTCCTAGACTCTTCTGAAGTCTGGTACTTTCTATGACTCCTTCCTTATATACATGAAATAAACTAAGAATTACTAAGGAAACTATTTTATAGGTAAGGAAGTATGTAAGGAAAATGATATAAAATATTTTATTACAAATTCATTTTATTTCACAACCAATTACAGGAGAACAGACTCCATTAATGCCTCATTGCAGCATGGGGGTAATATGTGTTCTTGGAAGGTTATACCAAGAGTATAAGCTCTCACAGTTTCATGATAGTAAACTTGTTGCCCACAGCAAATTTAGAAGACAATCTTCAGTTAAAAATCTGACTCAGAGGTGGGATTACCTATACCAATTAGATCATGGATTCTTGGAAGTATTGCTGAACTTTACAATAAAACTACTCTTTTTAATTTTCACTTGAAAGGAGTTAGTTAGACAATTCAATCTCCTCTCCAAATTTACACTTTTTACATTCTAACACAGGATAAGGGTCCAAAGTTCATTTATCAGCTGATTTCTTAGAAACAAATAGGATTTCTTTTCAAAATATCATTCTCTTATCTATATTAAGTCATCATCATTCTTAAAAACATGTGATGTATAAATAGACTATCATCAGAAGTCAAGAGTACATTTAAAATACTATCTATAACTTAAATCACATTACCTACCCTATGTATAGTAAATACTCTAAGAATTTCTAAGAATTTCATTATTTAGAGTTAGGCAACATTTGAAGATCCATAACTTTGTTGTATGGGTATTAACTCCACTTGATACATCATAATTTACCTATTATCTTAGCAGAAAGTATCTATGAATTGCTGGTGGCCAAAAAAAAAATGTTATCAGACATCCAAGATTTCAGAATAAGCTTCTTCTTAGTTTTAGAAGTCTTAGACAAGCAGTTGGTTCATCCCTAGGCACATATCAAATCCCTACCAGTTCAGTAAGACCTGCCAGAATTTAAACTCCATTGGCATTGCATTTGAACACTCAACAATGGAAGTTAAATGCTAAGAACTGTCAACACTGATATAAAACACAAATTTCATTAAAAACACAAATCCTGATACTTATGAAACAATTACTCAAGCTAAGAGAAATAATTCCTATGACATTATTTCACTATTTTAAAGTAGACTAACTGGCATTAGTCATTAACTGCATAGGGTAATTTCAAAATGTGAGTTTTCATTAGTAAATCTGGTCAATTTATACATGTATCATTAGGCATATACATGTATTTTGACTTTAGTTACTGTCTTAACTGGTAAGAGTTTACACTTTAGAGAAAAATGTACTATCTCATTTTTTTGTATTTTCAACAGTCTTTCCTTTTCTCCAGTATAGTACAACTATAAATAGGTAAGTATATTCATGACAATTTGAGGTGAAACAAACGCTTTTCTTTTTTAAAAAAGTGAAAATGTTTTTGTTTTGACTGAGTTTCTCAACATATAATTCAATTTTATGATAGTTTGTAACTGGAACAGTCTAGTGCCCCTAATGCTACAAAGAGCGACCCCTTTTCCTAGAAATGGGTCAACAGCTGTGAAAAATTGAAAGCATGACATTATTAGCAGCATGGGCACTTCAACTGCAGACCTCTTAACAGGTTAAAAGGGAATTAAAGTATTTTTTTTGGTCTGCAAATTTTACACTAAATAAGCATAAACATGTAACCTTTTCTGATAAAAATAAGAAATGGGGACAAGATATGAACACCGAAGGAACAGTATATACAGACAAAGACAAAGACTATCATCAGAAGTCAAAAGTACATTTAAAATACTATCTATAACTTAAATCACATTACCTACCCTATGTATAGTAAATACTGTCTAAGAATTTCTAAGAATTTCAATATTCAGAGTTAAGCAACATTTGAAGATCAAATACAATTAGGATTTCAAAAGATGAGTATAAGAAAGGGGAACCAAATATTTTACTCAAAAGCCTTTCAATAAAGATACCAATATTTAAATACATACAATTATCCAAAAATAAATATTTACTCAAAAACCCTTCTATAAAGATACAAATATTTAAATATATATAATTATACAAAAATATTTTATATAGATAAATATTTCTCAATGATGGAATCAAAACTATAATTATAACATAAAGCATTGTCTTTTATAAGACTGCTCATCCAGCTGTACTTTCAATTCCTTCTGAATTAGTGAACATAGTACATATACTAGATATAAATATGACAACTGTTCAATATGGATCAAATAGACAGCATTTTCCAAAAGGGTTTGCCAACCAAAAAAAAGCATTGTTCTAAGATTCCATGACATTGAACTTAAGACAAGTTCTTAAGTTCTTATTCTACTAAAAGTAATTTTTGATTAATTTTTTTATTTAATAAAAGGACTGTTGATTTTGCTTTCTATATTTTATTGTTTACTCACAAATGCTTTTTTCTAAACAATGGGTCTTTGGGAATAATAGCTTAAAATATAGTTAACATTATTATGAAAATCTTAACTTAGATATACAATTCAGGAAATGCAAAGTAGTGTTGTTGATGTTTAAAGAGTGAGGCAGTAACTTAGTAGCATCATAAAGGTCTTTAGAGTCAAAAAAGGGTTTGTATAGTCTACAATTTTATGTGCAAAATGTTTTATTCTGAGTACTAACTATAGAAGTGCTAAACATTCTTTTTCATGAGGCAAGAGATGGAGGCATTAGAATTAGGAGTGACTTACAAAGTTAAATTTGTATCTTAACTAATTTATTCACTCATTTTTCTGTTTCAGCTCATAAGGCTATCTCCTAAGTAAATCATTTCCTGATCTCCCTTGTACCTCAAATTGTCATGAATATACTTACCTGTTTATATTGTACTGTCCTGGAGAAAAGTCTGTCGAAAATATGAAAAATGAAGCTGAACATTTTCTCTAAATTCTAAACTTTTTTTATATAAGTACCTATTCTGTGCGATGATTTTTTTTTATTTTTACATTTTTTTTACCCCAGTTATATGCCAAAGCAAGTCTCAACATTTACATCCAGAACTTCTTCCTTCCTCCCACCCTACTCCCCCTATTAAGCAAACCAGTTACTTGGTATATGCTAAAAATGTATAGCAGCCATGAAACAAATTATTACAATAGTCATGTTGTAAAAGTAAACATAAATCCCCCTTCCCCCCAAAGACAGAATCCTCAAGAAAAATAAAATGGGGGGAAAAAAGTGTGCTTCAGTCTGTATTCAGACACCATCAGTTCTTTCTTTGGGATGGGAAGTATTCATCATAAGTCTACCAGAGAAAATGTTTCAATATTTTTTGCATGTTGTCATTGTTAGCTGTATTTCCCTCCATCCTATCCCTGCCCCCATCCATTCTATTCTTTCTCTCCTTTCACTCTCTCTCCTCAAAAGTGTGTTGTATCTGACTACCCTCTCCCACAAGCTTACCTCTCTTCTATCACATACACATATCCCCCTTCCCTCCCCAGTCCCCTTTCTCCCATTCCTCTTCTCTCCTATTTTCCTCTTGGGTAAGATAGATTTCTATACTCAATTGAGTGTGTATTTTATCTCCTTTCTGAGCCACTTCCAATGAGAGGAAAAGCTTTCTCATTTCCCCACATCTTCCTCCTCTTCTACTCCATAGCAAAAGAAAGCTTTTTTTTTGCCTCTTTTATAACTTATCCCATTCTACCTCTCCTTTCCCTTTCTTCCAGTACATTCCTTTCTCATCGTCCACTATAAAGTCTAAATTCTTACCAGTAAAGTCAACAACTAAAACACAAATACATACAAATACATAGTGATATGTTTGTAAATTGACTAGATTTACAAATGAAAAACTTTTCTTTTTAAATGACCCTATACACCGAATATTTTGGAGCAGTACTGTTCTGTAAGAAACCAAGAACGGTCAGACTTTAGAGAAGCATAGAAAGAATTACATGAAGGGAGCAGAACCAAGAGTATAGCACAGATTAACAACAATATTGTGAATTGATCAGCTATGATGGATGCAGCTGCTCTCAGCAGTTCAGACTCTAAGATACCCTGGGAGACCTGTTATGGATAACTCCATCCACATTCAGAGGAAAACACACACACACACACACACACACACAAACAACACAGAATCTGAATGGATTCTATGTTCGTTTCTTAAAAACCTCTCTTATGTTTTTCCTTCTTATCTCAGTTTTCTTTCTTTTCCCTTAGTCCTAGCTCCTCATACACAAAATGACTAAAATGCAAACACAAATATACAAGTACAACTTTTACCAGAGTGTTTGCTGCCTAGGGGAGGGAGAAGGGAAGGGAGGATGATAGAAAAATGTGTAACTTATAAATATGCATGTGGATGAATGTTGAAAAACTTTCATGGCATGTAATTGGAAAAATAAATTATCATTAAAAAACAAAATAAATAAATAAATGACCCTATACAGCTAATGACTTTGCTGCTAAATAGGCTACTCTAAATTTGTCAAATAATGTCATGGGAATTACATCTCTCAACTAGAGAATCTAAAGTATATTTTTAAATCCTTCAGTTCTTTGGTGGAAAAGATGACAACAGATCAAAATCAATTTAGCTTATAGTTAGCTACTT
Organism: Macrotis lagotis; assembly: GCF_037893015.1. Taxonomy (NCBI): domain Eukaryota; kingdom Metazoa; phylum Chordata; class Mammalia; order Peramelemorphia; family Peramelidae; genus Macrotis; species Macrotis lagotis. The sequence goes on along the minus strand of NC_133665.1, from coordinate 52,797,559 downwards.
CAAATAAGGAAATAAAAAACAAGAACAGTTTCTGCAACTTAATTTTTACTGTCACATTTCACTGGAAAAATTTAGACTGCTAGCAATCAAAAGGGTTATAGAGAGCTTGCTTTAGCTAGTTATCAAATGTCACACTAGGTTTCTGGCCACAGGAAAGGTCAAAACAATTGTCTAAGGACTAAATATAGCAAACTACTAAAAATTATACTGAAAACCTGTTACAAGTAATCTAAGGAAAACAGCCTTAACTCCTTGATAATGTCTCATAAAGAAATGGTATAAAAGAGTTTTCCCTGGTACCTAATATATTTAATCTTAGATATACTGAACTCCTTTTTTAAAAATTAACATTTTCTTTTTTGATAGATTTGATATGTCAGAAATATGAAATACTGACTTTCTTTTATCATCATTTGAATGAATAACAAAACTATTAAGTGTGAATAAAAAAGTATCTTTTAAAAGTATTTATTAAGGGTCAGCTAGGTGGCGTAGTGGATAAAGCACCAGCCCTGGAGTCAGGAGTACCTGGGTTCAAATCTGGTCTCAGACACTTAATAATTAACTAGTTGTGTGACCTTGGGCAAGCCACTTAACCCCGTTTGCCTTGCAAAAAAAAAAAACTAATAAAAAAAGTATTTATTAAACATTTAGTACTATATACCAAGCATTGTGCTGCTAGGGATTCAAAAGAAAAAAAATTGATCCCAACTTTCAAGAAGTTCCCACTAAAATTGAGGGGAAATAAAAGAAAAGTCCAGAAGTCTGTAGATGCTGTGGAATGTAGGATGGAAAGGTCCAGATATCTTTAGGGTATTGTAGTAAGTCAGATTACAGTCCCCAAGGGTCTGTAGGACATAAAAGCAATGCAGATATAAAAAACAGAGAACTTCAGGGTAGAGTCACATGTACCTTTAAGGGTGCCATAATCCATGGAGTCTGAAGGCCCAGATGGGAGAAGGACAAAGGGAAGGGCACCTTGCTGCCCTGATAGTTCTTCTATTCTGGCCAGGCCCATGGGGCTGTAGCCTGAGGTAGGGGGAGGGGCAGCATGAAGTCTAAGGGTGGGGAGAGGGTGAGTTGTGCAATGCTTCTCACCTACTGGGCTAGAGGCTGGACTGTCTAGAGGTGGGGGATAAGGAAAAAGGGAAGGTAAGGGTCTATTATTCATATAGTTTCAAAATGAAAAGGCTGTCACTGGGGTTTTTTTTATTTTATAAAACTTTTGTAGGTTCTAAGAAATGTTTTTCAAATACTTAACCACTTCAAAGTCCTAATAACCTCAGACAAATCTTTCCCTCTTTAGGCTACAGCAAAGATGATTTTTGATAATGAAGAGGAAAAAAAATGAACTTCCTAAAAAGTCCAACTGTAGATGTATTGATAATACCAAAGATAAACTTAGAATTTTTCAAAAGCATGCTTAGGAGATGGTAGAGGGATAGAGGATAGCAACTATATCTGTGATTTCACTGGTATAGGGACCTCTCAGGTAAGGAAGACTTCTAACCAACAACAGGTCAGCATCTTCTCCGAAACTTAATGCTTTAGAGATGGTTACCACTAGAACCATAAGAGGAAGTAACTTGCCCCAAGTCACACAGACCATGCATGCCTGAGACAGGATATCAACCAAGATGTTTGAATTTCCCATTCAGTTCTCCACTTAATGCAGCCTCTCAGGAGATGGAAGCAAGGACAAGTAACTGCAGATGAATACAAAAAGCTTAGTCCTGTCAAAACTTTATCAGTGGCAATAGTACCAATATGAATTGAAATAGGAATTTTCTTAGCCTGTTTAAATCATAGTAGTGGTGAGAAGAGGTGGAAGTTGCTGGAGGTGAATGGCTATGATAATAGAATGAGACATTGATCCACTCAATTTTTTTTCCCAGGCTATTTGTCTTTTAAAAAGAATGATCTTTGGACTGAAAAATGACAATAAAAATAGTTATCAGGGAATAAAAATAACAATATAAGAGAATCAGGCAATATTGTATCATTCTCAATGAATTTAAGTCACCAGGACCAGATAAACATTCTAAATACAGTACTAAAAAAAACAGGTATAAGCATTTAGCAACTGCCAATGATATTTGAAAGATCTAAAGCATGGGAAAGATGATTAGGGTTGATGCTGTTCTAATTATTGAAAAGTTAAAAAAATGAGAATGGCTTCTTCAAATTATTATCCAATGTTGTACACTTATATTGCTAATTTCTACTGCTAACATTCTAAAGCACATTATTCATAATCACTTAGAAAATGAAGCAGAGGGAACCAAGATAGCACCATGAAGGCAGGAATTCCCAGAAGCTCATTTTCCAAAAAAAATCCAAAGGCCATCAAATCATGACTATAGCCAAAATTTAGAAGGGCAGAACCCAAAGAAAGACTGAATAATACAATTTCCCAATCCAAGACAATTTAGAAGTCCTGCAGGAAAGGTCTGTTTCACTGGGACCAGGGGCTGGAAAGAGCAGCAGTACAGCCAGCCCAGCCAGGCCAGAGCAAACCAGCTCCAGCTCCAGCCTTCCAGGAACAGCCCATGGGGCACCTGAGTCCCTGGAAGCAACTGGGTCCATGGCAGAGGGGGTGGTTTCCAGACATCTTAACCCAGGGATCACCAGGGACAGCTTGAAGCAGGGTAGGAGAATTCTGCCACACCAGAGTGAGTGTGGAGTAGAGCACTGGTCTCAGCAGCCCTGTGGCGAGAATCTGCAGCAGGAATTGGTGGAGCCACCAGCTACTTCCAGAGTTCCCAGCTCACAAACTGTAAGGGGGACCAGGAGACTGTAGAGGTTTCTCTGCTCTCCCTGGGGCAGGACTCTGCTGTTTGCCCACACTCAGATCCAGGCTGCAGTTTGGGCCCTCATACTACCATAATTGAGCAAGGACCCTCCTCACAGCTCCAGGGCAGAGAAGAGAGCCCATGGTCATCCACAGACCAGAGCACAAGCAAGAGAGCAGTCAGAGCCTCTCATAAGACCTTGGAGGAATTAATATCCCTGTAGAATGTCCCCAAAACCCTCCAAAACCTTGAAAGTGCAGTAAATCAGCATGGGTTGAGAAAATGAGCAAAGAAAAGAAAAAAGAAGAATCTGACCATAGAAAATTACTTTGGTACCATGGAGGATCAAAATACATACTCGGAAGATGACAACATCGAAGCTTCTGTATCTAAAACCTCCAAGAGAAATAGAGAATGGGATCAGGCTATGGATGAGCTCAAAAAAAAAAAAAGACTTTGAAAAACAATTAAGGGAGGTAGAGGGAAAAATTGGGAGAAATGTGAGCAATGCAGATGAATCACGAAAACCAAGTCAGCAGTTTGCTGAAAGAAATACAAAAATTACTGAAGAAAATAACATGTAAAAAACAGTTTAGGCCAAATGGAAAAAGCAACCCAAAAGGCAAATGAGGAGAAGAATGCCTTAAAAAGCAGAGAATCAGCTGGAAAAGGAGATAAAAAAAGCTCTCTGAAAAAAATAACTCCTTCACATGCAGAATGGAGCTAAAGGAAGTCAATGACTTTGTGAAAAATCAGGAAGAAATAAAACAATAACAAAAGAACCAAAAATCAAAAGAAAATATGGAAAATAACTGACCTCAAAAGTAGATACAGTAGAGATAATTTAAAAATTATTGGGCTACCTGAAAGTCACAACCAGGAAAAAGAGTTTAGACTTCATTTTTCAAGAAAAAATATGGCAAAATTGCCCTAAGATCCTAGAAGCAGAGGATAAAATAGAAATTGAGGGAATTCACCAATCACCTCCTGAAAGGGATCCCAAAAGAAAAACTACCAGGAATATTACAGTCAAATTCCAAAACTTCCAAGTCAAAGAGAAAATACTAAAAGCTGCCAGAAACAAACAATTCAACTACCAAGGCTCCATAGTCAGGATTACACAGGATTTGGCAGCATCTACATTAAGGGCTCATAGGGCTTGGAATACGATATTCTGGAAATTAAATTGGATTACAACTGAGAATCAAATACCCAGCAAAACTGAACATCCTCTTTCAGGGGAAAAGACAGACTTTCAAACATTCCCACTGAAACAAGCAGAGCTGAACAGAAAGTTTAGTCTCCAACTACAGGACTCAGGTCCAACATAGAGGGGGTGAACGAGAAGGACTAATTATGAGGAACTTAATGTTGTTGAACTGTTTGTATTCCTGCATGGGAAGAAGATACTGATAACTCATATGAACTTTCTTATTTATAAGAACAGTTAGAAGGAACATATATAGACAAGGCATAGGAAGGAGTTGAATATAATGATATAATGTGGTATAAAGATGGACTCAATGGGTGATAAAGCAAAATACTGGGAGGAAGGGAAAGAAAAAGGGAGAAGGGGCTAAGATTCACATAAGAGTCAAGAAAAAGCTTTTACAATGGAGTGGAATGGGAGAAGGAGAGGGGAAATGAGTGAACCTTCATTCTCATCAGAAATGGCTCACAGAGGAAATAACATACCTAATAGGATATAACATACATAATAGGATACAGAAATCTATCTAACCCTAGAGAAAAAAATAGAAGAAAGGGATGGGAGAAGGGGGAATGGGGGGATGGGAAGGGGGAGTAGGTTATAGAAAAGAGGGAAGATCATGGGAGAGGGTACTCAGATACAGCACACTTGTGAACAAGGGCAGGGTGAAAGGAGAGAGAGAAAACAGAATAAGTGGGAGTGGGAAGGAATAGAGTGAAGGGAAATACAGCTAATAACAGCAATTGTGGGAAAAATAGAGAAGCAACTTCTCTGGTGAACTTATGATAAAAAAAAAAGGCAACATCCCAGAGACAGACTGAAGTAGACTATTTTCCTCTCTCACTATTATTGAGGTTTCTCTCTCTTTTGGGGGAAGGGGGGTTTATTTTTACTCTTATAACAAGATTATTGTAACAATGTAAAATAAACCAAAAGAAAAAAAATGAAGCAGAACTCACCAAAAGACATCATAGCATCATTAAGATGAAGTGACATCATAGTAGTTACCAAATCAAAAAAAAAGAGATTAGAAGTAACTAACAGTAGAATTATAAATATTACATACTTGAATTTCAAAAAAGCATTTGACAAGGTTTCAAGTTCTGTTTGTGGATAAAATGGGACTACATTAGTTTGGTGATAGCAGTTGGGTAGATTTAGAACTGACTAAATGACTAAACTCAAAAACTGCTCACCAAAGATAGATTGATGTCACCTTGAAGAGAAGTTCCCAGGTCAATGACTCAGATAAAGATATAAATGATATGCACATGAAATTTTAAAAAGATACAACACTAGAAGGAATAGCTAACAAGAAGTATCTATTATGTACAAGACATTATGATAAGTGCTGAGGATACAGAAAATACAAAAAAAACAGTATCTCTCTTCAAGGAGCTTAAAGTCTTCTAAGCCAATACAACATATAAGCAAATAATTTATATACATATATATATATATATATTCATTTGAGAAGGGAAAGAATACTAATAACTAAGGGTTAACAAAGAATTCTCATAGGAGATGACACATAACGAGCAAATGAGTGATGCAATCATGGTACAATCAAGTCAGCAAGCATTTACTAAGTACCAGCTCTGTGCTGGGCACTACACTAAGCTCTGATGATACAAAGAAAGATCTCAAAGAATCTGATGGAGGACCTCACAGTCTCCCAGATTCAAACTATAAACTTCTTTGAATTCTCATTCCCCAACCCTTCACCCCCATGAAAAGATTTAGACAAGTACTGTGTACTTCTGATTTGTTCATTAGCAACACGGACACCAAATTATTCAAGATATATGAATGACTGGATGATTTTTAAAGATTTCCAATCAAAGATATTTCACAACTTTCACTGAAAACTCGTTCTAGTATTTAATGATATAAAATAGTTCCCATGTTCAAGTATAAATATCTATTCCATATGATTCAAGGAAAAGATAAGGAACAGAAGAAAAATGATTTATATTGTGTTCTCTAAAACTAAAGAAAAATGGATAAAAAAATGGATGCGATCACTAAAAGGGGGAAGGAATGGTTATCATTAAAAAAATACATTTTAAAACACATGCTTCTTATGCCTAAGGTCTTTTGAGAAATATTTGAACTAAGAATGCTGATTTTATAACTCAGAAACATTATAATTAAAACTTCTAAAGCTGGAATACTAACTATTCCATCACTAATGATTTTCTTCAGAATTGGGTCCAAGAGTCTTTAAAACCTCTTCACTTTCAGTTACAGGTCCCAATTGTACCAAAAGAAAAAAAAGGTATGCTAACTCTATAGCTACATACTATTGATCCACAAGTCAGGATTTAAATATATCTTGACAGACTAGAAACAATGGGATGGATACAGAATATGTATTTAATAAGGACAAATATAAAATTCTATACATCAATTGCAAGAAAAAATCAATTTCATACCTACAATATGGGGAGATATGGCTAAATAACAGTTCCTATGAAAAAGATTTCAGTGAGTGGAATACAAGATCATTATGAATCGAAGGTAGGTTGAGGCAGTAGAAGCTATATCAGAAGTACAGTATCTATCTAAAAAGTAAAAATATATTCTGCCTGCAGGGGAGTAAGGAGAAAGCTAGATGGCTGGATAGATAGAGAGAGAGACAGACAGACAGATAGATAGATAGGCAGGCAGGCAGAGATATAGACACATATGTATACAATCCCCACACTGTACCCCAGGTCTTATCTGGAAAAATGTGCTGTTTTAGGAAACTTGGGTTTTGGGAGGGAGGAAGAGTAACAAGTTTGGAAATGTCTAAAAGAGGGTAACCTGGATTCTGAAATAACTGAAGGCTATTCCATATAAGAATTAACTGAAGGAAATGATGACAGCCTAGAGAAAATTTAAGATACAACAATATCATATGATAGTTGTTTTTAAGTATTTATTTGAAAGGACTAAATAAGGAACCATAGACAGAAGTTATAGAAAAGCAGATATAGGATTTGAATTACCGAAAATTTTCCTAAGAGCACTATCCAAAAGTAATATGGGTTAATTCTTATAGATTCTCTGCTACTAGATGTCTTCAATAGAGAATGAGTGAACACTCATCAGGGATATTGGAGAAGAAATTCTGGGTCAGGTATGACTTCAATTAGATAGTCTTCTTACAGATACCAATATCTGGTAATCTGGTAAGCTAAAGAATATGCTTCCAGAAAATTATATCTTATTTAAAAAAAAGATTTTATAAAAGGGAGAACAGACCAATACTGTACATTAAGCAGATATACTAATGCATATGAGGAAATCCCAGAACCAAAGAAGGGATGCATAGTGGGGACATTTGAAAGAAGATCCATGAAAGCTTTAACAGAAGCAATATTGTCACTGAAGAAACTAGAAACTACCTGGTGAGAAAGAAGAAATAAATGAAAAGTTTGAAAAATAAATTACAAGCTCACACAGAAAGTGATATAGTAATTACAGTTCTGATATCTGCTAGAACTCTCCATTCCCAATTAAAGTAGAGCAAAAAAAATTATTTCTTTAATTTCATCCTTCAAAAAATAGGGGAACCAGCCAGGACAATTTTATTACATATCTAAGTCTCAAGTAGAGTGCCACAATAGAAAGAGTGTGGAATTGGGAATCAAACGACCTAAATTTAAAACCTAGCTCTGACACCTGATTTGTTTTGCTAAACTGTACTTATTCGTTACAAAGAAAGTGGGAGTAAGTTGGAGAAGAAGGGAAATGGGACAAGATGATGATATTTAAAAAAAAGAGAGCAATAATTAATGGGGGGGTGGAGAGGGTTAATGAAAGAAAGAATCTGAATACAAAGTCTTAGCATAATTTTCTAAAAATAGTATGAGTGTTCACCTGCCAACAATAATTTCAAATCACTTGGCCCAGATGAACTACATCCTCAATACTAAAAGAACTGGCAAATGTGGCTGTTTAAACATAGACCATTGAAAGATCAAGAATAAGAGAAGCACTACAGGGTTGAAAAAAGGATAAATAGTGTGTAAGATGGGAGGAGGGGTGGGAAGGAAAGAGGGAAGGGGAGAGGGGGGGGGGAGAGAGAGAGAGAGAGAGAGAGAGAGAGTAAACCATAGGCTGGTGAGGTTGACTTTTTATTCCTGATAAAATTCTATAACAAATTTTTAAAAGAGTTAATGAGCATCTAGAAGAAGAAATAGTAAACACCAAGAGTCAGCAGGGTTTTATCTAGAACAGGCTTTTCCAGATTAACTTTATGTCCTTTTTGGCAGAACAGGGTAACTCTGTAAATATTATTTGATATTCTCTAACTTTATTCTGTCCTGGTCAGATCACATGAGAAGTACTGTGGTCAATTTTTCAGGCTACATTCTAAGAAGAACAATGGATAAATCAGAAAATATCCAGAGGAGGGTAATCAGGATGGCGAAAGATCTAAAGCTCCTATCATGTGAATATCAACTAAATGAACTAGCCTAGAAAAGGGAAAACTTAGTTGGAGACCACAGCGAAGGGCTGTCAGTACAAGATAAGGGGTGAAACCTTCTGCTTGGTCTCAAAAAAGCCAATATAGAAAAGAATTCACAAAAAAAGGTAGATTTAGGTTTGATGAAAGGCAATGAATCCTAACAGAACTATTCAAAAATAGCATGCATTTTGAGATAAAGTGGATTCCTCTTCATTAAAGGTCTTTAAACAAAATCCATTATTCAAGAAGTATTGAATGCTAAGTGTACATACACATGCACACACACACACACACACACACTTCTTAGGAGGACTCTCTTGAACAATGCTTTTCAGATGTGATCAAAATCTGTGGGCCTTTTCAATTCAGAAATCCTTTGATCTAAAAAAATTAAGAGGTTGGGCTAGATGATTTTGACAATACTTTCCAGTTCTTAAATTCTAATTCATACATTATGTCAAATATCTCACTAACACTGCTATGAAATGTTCATTAATTAAATCCGGTTTTTTTTCCAATACGGTAAAAGAAGTGATCATAGGGGTAGCTAGGTGGCATAGTGAATACAGCACCTACCCTTAAAGTCAGGAGGATCTAAGTTCAAATGCAATCTCAGAAACTTGAAACTTACAACTGTGACCTTGGCCAAGTCACTTAACTCTAGTACCCCACCCTATGCCCCTCAAAAATCTAATCACCATAAGAAATGGCAGAAAAATGTTCCCAAGCAAATCATAGAATCATAGCATCTCAAAATCAATCATGAAAAAGGAAAGAAAGATGAAAGGAGTATCTCAGTTTTCACATTTTCTAGGGATTCCACCAATTTTAAAAGAGATTATAACAAAGGACACAAGACAAAATTTTCTAAGTGTTCCCTGCAGCTTTGCCCCTGGCTTGCCCTAAATCATCCTTAACAAATTGCCTAATTCTCTTCTCCTCTATTTCAGTTTCCACATAACAAATATTTCTTCAGTGATAAATGGAGAGCACTTACTAAGGGAACTTGATTGAATTATACAACACAACAAAAAGAAGAGCAAGGATGGAGGAGGAGTAGAGAAGATAAAAGAAGCACTTCAAAAATAAAATGCAATTTTAAACCCACTATGGAAAACTGAGAAAATAATCATTTATATTAAAATTTGCATATCAGAGAACAAATTATTTTAAGATAGAGGTGAATAATATGATTACATAATCATGGTAAAAGAATGAACTATAATTCTTAAAAGGCAACAAAATAGAATATGAGCTATTTTGAACAACTGTTTAAATACAGTAGTAATCAAAATTGCACGAATGAAAATTCAGCCCCAAACTAGTCAAATATAGCACTAAAAGAGCCTACAAAATAAAGGCCAGTTTGATATATAAAGTTCTAATACCCCCCCAAGAGATTATTTAATTGACTTATGAAAATTTAAGACAATAGATTAGCACAAATCTGTTACTGGCTTTAAAGAAAGTTTAAAGAAAGTAGGGTTGTAAGACAATTTACTAATCAAAAATCTGTTTTAGAATCTCTAAAAGGTATATGATTTAAGTAAATGAAAAGCTATCAAACAATTAAATGAAAGATCTATTTTTCCCCTACTTTTTCAGTCTTCCAACACAGAAATTATTTTCAAGGACATGCCTATGTAATCTTTTTTTTAAAATGTGGTTTTACTTTTTAATGAGAAATCAGCATCTCATCACCAAGATAAAAGTGTCCTTGAATTTAATTTTACATATGGTTAAAACATAAATTTCTTTCAGGCATGGAAAACTGGAGGTAAACATTTGTGGAGCTCAATCAAGAATTAGGATGCCAGTTGCTTTGTCTTGGTGTGACCAGAACCCATACCAGCAATCTTTACTGGAGATATTAATTAAACTCTTATCTCATAGCCATAGCAAAAAAAAAAAGTTATTTTCCTTTATTAAAATGGAGGGAAGAAAAGTATTTTTAAAGTGAATATATATATATACATATATATGTATATATATATATATATATATATATATATATATAAAATTAAAGCTATTTTAAATGGCTTCAATAGATCAATAAAGATGTCCAATAATACAAAAAGAGAATAGGAGGAAGTTTAGAAGGAAAACATAACTGGGGCAGTTTTTGGAGTGAACATGCTGAATTTAATATATGTTTAAAAAATGAATGTACATTAAGAGTACACAAAAAGGAGAAAAGGGAGGAGAAAGTCAAAACTGCAGTCTTAAGGGGGGAATGAACCTAAACAGTTAAGAGACCTTGCCCAAATAGAGACTTGGAGAGGGACTCACTAGTGTGAGACTGGGAGCCAGTCATAGAGCTATGCTCCAGGATATGAAAACAATGAATGTTTCAGAGGGAGAGAGCCCCAACATTAAAGAAAATCCAAGATTAATATCCTTCCAGGGTCAGAAGTTGAGCTAGAATAGCTTTTGTAAAGGTAGACCTCTCTCTTCATCTTGAAAGCCTTCTGAGTCAGTTCACTCTATTTTTGGACAATTCTTAGAAGTTTTTTTTTTCCCCTTAAATTTTGGCTAGTCAGTTTGGTAAATTAGTGGATAGAATGCTAACTTGAAGGATCAGGAAGATCTGAATTTGAATCCCATCTCAAACACTAGTTGGTATGATCCTAGACAAGTTATTTAATCTATGTGCCTCAATTTTTTCATCTACAAAATGGGGATAATAATTGCCCTGATATCAGAGGTTGTTATTATGATCTAATGAGATAAAATGTACAAGGGGAAAGCTTAAATCAACATAAAGTTGTCAACTATTATCATCATCATCATTATTATTATTATTATTATTTTTAAAATTCAAATCTCCTCTTTGATATTGATTACTAACTAAAAGAATCTAATAAAGAGTATCTTAACTAAACATTTTGTCAATTTTTTTCTGTCTCTGAATGAAGTAAAATTTCCCAAACTGGGTCAAATTATCTCCTATGTGTCACTCTAGAGGAGTTCCCTTCCATCAATTTGAGTTACAGCTTCAAAACTCTATTCTTATCAGAATAATAAGATGATGCATTTCCTGTTAAGATGATCACCTGAATGGGAGACAGGTCACCCAGCTCCCACATACCTACTACAGCAAAACCCTGAAGTATGCACCAGCCTAAAAACATAATTCAAAAATTCAATAAGAATTATAAGAATAGGGGGCAGCTAGGTGGCGTAGTGGATAAAGCACCCGCCCTGGAGTCAGGAGTACCTGGGTTCAAATCTGGTCTCAGACACTTAATAATTACCAAGCTGTGTGGCCTTGGGCAAGCCACTTAACCCCATTTGCCTTGCAAAAAACCCAAAAAAATTATAAGAATAAGTTGTAATTCAATAAGCAAATTACAATATCTTCTATCCCTGAACTGCGCAAAGAATCTAGCAGGTCTCATCCCAACAAGCCAGCACTAGAAAAGAAAATGTCCTAGAATGCACTGAGAGTTTAAGTGACTTGTCCAGAGTCACTAAGTCATTATATTTCAGAAACTAGACTCAAACCAGTATTCACATTATGTCATCTGTTAGTCACAAGAACTGAAATGAAAATAAAAGTGTGTAGTTTTAAAATGTAGCAACCTTGACCAATTAAAACAGGTTGTATTTTTATCAGGTGACATTTAGATTTTCACTTGTGGCTACTATTCTTTTTTATTCAAATATCCTTTTGTTTTCTCTACTTGTTTGTTTTTAATTTGTCCTACTTCTAAGCAAAATCTTTTGACTAATCGGAAATTCTTAAGTTACACTTGGTTCCCACACCTTATTTGTTAAGTCATGAAGTCCTATTCTTCCCTTTCTTAAAGCTAAATTGGGAATGTTAGCTGATGACATCAATGACTTGATAATCATCTACAGTAAAAATGTGCAGTGAAGAGCCATCTTGGCATAGAAAGATCTTCAGTCTTGGGAGTCAAGATGAGCTGAGTTCAACTGTAACTGCTGCATTATTCTGGCTCTGACTCAAGGCAAGAAATTTAATCTCTGCTCCAAAGGTAACTTTCTAAACTATAAATTGCAGAAATATTTGCCTGTCTTTGTTAGGGAGCCTTAGTAGAAGGTAGAAGGTATTCCCTCTACCAATAAAATCATAGATCTGGATATTGTTTTAAAGTTTCAGTCTTTTAGACTGTCCATCACTCTAGGTTACAAAGAAGGTACTAACCTTTATTGGCAAGGGAAGTATTCTTAATTCAGAAATTCCCTCTATCAATGAAATCACTAGTCCAGTTTCTTTCCCCTAAGTATATGACATCATTTACCTAAATATCAAATTCTGACATTGTCCTGATGCATGTGAAAAATATTTTCTTCCTTAAGGAATACCATCACCAAAAAAATATTTCTAAAGCAAGACACTGGTCTAGAAGTCAGAAGAATGGATTGAAGTTCTATCATATGCAAGCTTTTTGACTTTAAAAAGTCATTTCTTTTCATGAAAGTCAGTTTTCCATCAGTAAGATGGGTACAGGTGAGATTAAATGAATAATTTCTAATGTCTTTTACATTTCAAAAGTCTATGAAAAATTCATATGTCAAAGATCCTAACTTATGTTGTGCTTTATTTCTCTGAAGTTTCTCTGAAAGTTTCAATGTACAAGGTAATTTAGAAATACAAAAGCCTACCCCATTCTAAATGCTCTACTCTTCTCTTTTTCTTTTGTCTAAAGAGAAAAACTTTCCACATAACAAATGAATAATTATATTAGACATTTGAGCAATTAACATTGGTAACTGCCAGTACAAAATACTGGGATAGGGATAAATTTGTGGGTAACAGTGGTCTGGGAGGGATAACTCATAACACAATGAAGGATTGATCTGTAATTTGAAAAAGATCTCAACTGGCAACAATATGCCAAGCCAATTAAGATGAAACTTAACAGGGATAAATTTTAAGTCAAAACATCAATTGTACTAGTACTGAAATACAGAAGAACTGGCTAGACAAGTCACATGGAAAAAGACCAAGGAATTTTAAAACTAAGTTCAATGAATCCAACAAAATAATGTGTCTGTCAAAAAAAGCTAATTTGATATTAGGCTGCATTAATATAAGTACAATGTCTAGAGTGATGGAAATAGCAGTTATATAACTCTGTCCTAGGAAGACATATTGAGTAAAGTATTCCATTAGGTTTTGGGGAAGACATTAACAAATTTATCCAAGCAGAATGATGAGGGGGCTTGCAACAATTCTATATGAGGCTCTATTAGCCTTGAGGAAAGACAATTTAAAGAGACCTAATTAAGGTCTTTAAATATTTGAAAATCTGTCAGAAAAAATGAAGAATATACTTATTCTGCTTGATCTTAGATGGCAGAACCAGGACCTATAATAAGAGGTTATAAGGAAACAAATGTTGGCACAATCATAATTTGCTAACAATTAAAACTTCACAAAAACGTGGAATAGTCCTTTACTAAGTAGTGAATTTCCCACCACTAGAAATCTTCAAATAGAGTATAAATATACATTTATCAATAATAAAAAAGAGGAAAATATACCTCAATCAGGGGTTAAATTAGATTAATCCCTAATATTCCTTCTGACCCTTAAAGAGTTTGTGATTCTACACAAAGCATACTAATAAAAGAGTTTAATGTTTTTTCAATAAATAAAAGCTCTAAGTCACTGTACATAAAAGATCACATTTAAATAAGTTATCACAAGTAAAGTACCATAAAAGTGAATATTATTACAAGAATTCTATATAACAAAACTATACCATGTCTTGGCAAGTGACATATAATAATAGTGTTTTGCCCATCTAGTTACAACAAATACTCAACGGCAAAAAAAAACCCAAATCCCTCTCTAGTCTCTTTTTCTTACCCCCTTCTAAAAAGGAAGCCCTGGAAAACATATTGGCTGCACTCTGAGGGATGAGAACTAAGGGATGGCCTCTCCACTTGCCCTTTAATTTTCTTCTCCCTGGGAAACATTCTCCAACAAGAAAAAGACAGACTTGGAGCTTTTTATCATCTACAGGGTCAGAGAATCAAGAATAAAAAAAAAAGCTGATACACCCTTATGTTACTAAGAAATATAATGTCTAGAATTAAGGAGATAACATACAAAATAATCATTAGAACACATTGGAAATATTGGGTAAGAACTTTTAAGATGAAGATGGACAAAGTGAGGCAAGACAAGGATGGTGAGAAATAACAAAATCATGTTATAAGGGGAGTGGTTGACAGATGCTTAGTTTTTAAAAGCCAGTTAGATTTTTTTTTAAAGGAACAGTATCAGAAAAATCAGTCACATGGAAAAGGGATTTAACTTGTTCTAAATGCTTTCAAAAGTAGACCTAGGTATGACAAATAGCAAGAAGTTATAAAAAGCCTGATTTCAGTTTAATAGAAACAATAATGACCAATAAGAGCTGCCCATCAATAGATGCTATTGTCTTACAAGTTTAGTGATTTCTCTCTCATTGGAGATGAAGAAAAAAGACAGATGAGTAGCCCTAAGGGAATTTCAAGATGGTAAAATAGAAAGATGACTGGGCTTGAGAAATAGGAAAAGTACAAGTTCAAAATCTTGTTCAGATTGTCCTTACTCATGTGACCAGGGCTAATCACTTACTCTCCCAGCACTTCAGCTTCCTCATTTAAATAAAAATTATACCATTAAATTTTACTTTCAGGTTTTGGTAAAGAAAGTGCTTCTTAAACTTTAAAGCAATATGTAAATGTAAGTGGTTATTAGTACAAAGGAACTATACCATGAGATAGATTAAGTTAATAACCTCTGAGGTTTCTCCCATTCAAATTTTATTCCATTAAATTAAACTATTTTTCAACCAGAGAAATATAATTCCACTGCAAAACTGAATATAAGAAAGGGCATAAAAGATATCATCTAGGAAATATATGATTGGGAAAGGAGATCATGTATTGATAGCAAGTGCTGCATACTTTATATTTAAAGACCCAAAGGAAGGCACCTAGTACATTGAATCTATCTTCTAAAGAAGATTTATGGAAAGAAAAATACAAGAACTGAACAGAATAAAAAGGCATGTATAAAAGTTATGTCAGGAGTAAGAGTCATCACACTGATGAGATCATAGACACACTGAAATTATGTGACAGAATATTACATAAAAATAACTTCCTAGACTAATTTTGACTATGGCATACCATGAAGATCTAAGAATGTTTAAAAGTAAAACTGTAAGCTGTTAAAGAGCCATGATCAATCATTCAGTACTTTCTATGTGCTTTTTAAACCCTGGGGACATAAAGGTAGTCCCCGTCCTTGAGGAGCTCACAATCTTTTTTTTTTAATTATAAAGATTTTATTTATTTTGAGTTTTAAAATTTTTCCCCTAATCTTACTTCCCTCCCCCCACCCCACCCCCACCCCACAGAAGGCAATTTGCCAGTCTTTACATTGTTTCTATGGTATACATTGATCCAAATTGAATGTGATGAAAGAGAAATCATATCCTTAAGGAAGAAACATAAATGTATAAGCAATAACAAGATTAGTTTTTTTTCCTAAATTAAAGGTAATAGTCTTTGTTCAAATTCCACAATTCTTTCTCTGGAAACAGATGGTATTCTCCATTACAGACACTGATGGAATGAGTGAGTCCATCAAGGTTGATCAGTTATATTATGTAACTCTGTCCTAGGAAGAGATGTTGAATAAAGTATTCCATTAGGTCCTCCCCAAAACATGGGGCTCAGTCCACAGAAGGTAAGGGAGTGGAGGGAGACTGCCGAGGTCTGTCCTCTGTCCCTGGGACAGGACTCTGGGGCTTTGACCACATTCAGACCCTGATTGCAGTCTAGGGCCCCAAAGGGGTGAGCTTGTGGCCATTCAATAGACTGGGGAACAGTCAGAGCCTCACATACTGAGATTCTTGAGGTGTCCCAATATTACTCAAAAACATCAGGAAACAACCACAAAACCACACATAGGCTGGGAAAATGAGTAAACTGAAAAAAAAAGGAACCTGACCATAGACAATTATTTTGGTCCCATGGAGGGCCCACAATACTCAATCTGAAGATGATAAAGTCCAAGCTTCTGAATCTAAGGACTCCAAGAAATATAGAAGTTGGGCTCATGTTATGACAGAGCTCAAAAAAGATTTTGAAAATCAAGTAAAGGAGGTGGAAGAAAAATTGGGAAAAGAAATGAGATACAGGAAAAACATGCAAAAAGTCAGTATCTTAGTCAAGGAGATCCAAAAAAAGCTGAAGAAAATAACATGTTAAAAACCAGTTATGTCAAATGGATAAAAAAGTTCAAAAAGTTATCAAGGAGATGACTGCTTTAAAAAGCAGAATTGGCCAGATGGAAAAGAAGATAAGAAAGCTCTCTGAGGAAAACAAATCCTTCAGAAGTAGAATGGAGCTAAAGGAAGTTGATGACTTTGAGAGAAATCAAGACACAATAATTCAACACCAAAAGAATGAAAAACTATAAGAAAATGTGAAATATCTCATTGAAAAAAACAATGAATCTGGAAAACAGATCCAGGAAAAGACAATTTAAAAATTATTGGGCCACCTGAAAGTCATGATTAAGAAAACTGAGCCTTGACCTCATTTTTATAGAATTAAAGAATTTTAAAGAATTAAAAAATTTCTACAGGAAAATTGCCCTGATATCCATAGAAACTGAGAGAATCCACCAATCTCCTCTGGAAAGAGATCCCAAAAAAACAAACCCCAGGAATATTATAGCCAAGTTCCAGAACTTCCAAGTCAAAGAGAAAATATTACAAGCAACCAGAAGGACACAATGCAAATATCATGGAGCTACAATTCATTACCCAGGACTTAGCAGCATCAACATTAAGGGCTCATGGGGCTTTGAATATAATATTCCAGAAGGAAAAAGAGCTTGGAATGCAACTGAGAATTAACTACCCAGCAAAACTGAACATCCTCTTCCAAGGGAAAAGATGGACTTCCAACGAAACAGGGGGATTTCAAATGTTCCTGTTGAAACAACTATAGATAAACAGAAAGTTTGATCTTCAAGTACAGGACTCAGGTGAAGCCTAGAGAGTGTGGGTGAGATGCGTAAATTATGAGGGACTTAATGATGAGGAATTACATGTATTCCTGCATGGAGAGATGTTACTGATAATACTTATATGAATCTTCTCATTTAATAGAGCATGTAGAAGGAGCTTTTATAGATGACGCATAGGAGAAAGTTGAATTTGAAGGTATAATATATTGTAAAAATGTAGGCAATGGGTGAAAAGGAAATGTACTGGGAAATAAAAGAAAGGAGAGATAGAACAGGCTAAGATATTTCACGTAAAAGATATTTCATGCAGCTTGTGCAATGGTGTGAAAGTGGGGAAGGTGCAGGGGAATGAGGGAGCCTTCATTCTCATCGGAAATGGCTCAGAGAGGAAACAGCATACACACTCAATAGAGTATAGACATCTAGAAGAAAAAGGAGAGAAAGAGGAAAGGGAAAGAGGAAGGGGGATGTGGGTGATAGAGGAGAGGGTAGATCACAGGAGAAGATTGTCAGATATAACATATTTTCTTTTTTACTTTTTGCAAGGTGGTGAGATTGGGTTGCCTATCCAGGACCAGGGGCCGGGTGGTTGCTGGTCTCTGGGGTGGGATATAGACTTGGGCCTCCTGGCCCCAGGACCAGTGCTCTATCCATTTAGTTGACCCACAACACATTTTTGAAGAGGGACAAAGTGAAAGGAAAGAGAAAATATAATAGATGGTAATGGGGAAGAATGGATGGAGGGAATTACAATCAGCAAGAGCAACTGTGAAAAAATATGGAAGTAACTTAGGCTAAAGAATGTAGTCCACCAGAAACAGAGCTGATGGTATCAGAACACAGACTGAAACATATTTTTTTCTCTTTATTTCTCATGCGGTTTTATATTTTTGTGGGGGAGGGGGTATTCTGTTTGCTCTTAAACAAGTATATTTTAGTAATGTGTAAATAAATTAAAGAAAAAATTACCTTTAATTTTTAAAAAAAATCTTATTATATAATTTTGATATGTTATGCTTTGTCTTCTTCACCGGGACCCACTGATTTCTCTCTTATCACATTCAACTTGGATCAATGTATATCATGGAAACAATGTAAAGACTAACAGACTGCCTTCGGGGGAGAAGGAAGCAAGACTGGGGAGGAAACTGTAAAATTCAAAAGAAATAAATTTTTAAAATAAATTAAAGAAAATAAAAAATAAAAGAGGGTCAAGGGTATGGATGAAAGGGTAAAAAAAAGATCAATTCAAGTCACTTTTGTCACACTTACATTAACCAATGTCTCTGATCTCTGTTTTCTAAAGGATAGCATTAATTTTACTACTTAACTCACAAGATTATGTTAATGATCAAATGAAATTTAATATATATAATCTATTTGTGAATCACAGAATTCTGTATAACTATTGACTTATTATTTACAATCTCTCAGCAGAGTCTGTAGCATAGAAAACTGATACAAAAAGAAGTTATATGTGTAGCAGGATGCCAATGGTTCAACCAAGATAGTCCATAAAATTTTGAGTCCAAGTCTTCTAAGATCATTCAGCTTGTGACAAGTCATGCTTAATGAATAGTTAAAAAGAAAAGAAAATTTGAAAGGGGAAGCTGGTTATGAAGGACTTTGAACCCTTAAGACAGTCACGAGAAGACAATGAAATAATAATTATTGATCATGAGGGAGGAAAGACTGACATGGTCAAACCTGTGCTTTAAAACAATTAATTGGGTGGCTGATGGGAGGATGAAGTTAAGAGTAGGGAAAGAGTTGTGGCAGGTTAGCTAACAGGTACTAGTGTGGCAGCTATCTCTGATGACAAACAGAATATATTGGAGAGATGCTGCAAAAGTAATATAGACAAGCCTTGGTAACAGACTGGATATAGGATGTGAGAGATAGTAAAGAACTAAAGATGAAACCTAGGTTGTGAGCCTAGGAGACTGGAAGGAAGATAATGCTCTCAGTAGAAATGAGGAAGCTTGGAAGAAGGAAGAAATAATGAGTTCAATTTTAGACATAGAACATCCAGTTGGAGATGTCTGACAGGCAGTTGGAGGTCAGCACAGAGATTAGGGTAGGGATAAATGACCTATTTTATTTATAACTGACTAACTCAAAATTCAGACAACCAGGTCAGAAAAATTTTCATTCTAGTATTTTATTTTTCCATCAGAATTTTCAAGACAAGCTCAGGAGCCCTGTGAGTGGCAGCACCACTCTCATCTCACAACTATTATCCTCTGTGCAGAGCAGTGGCCAGTCATCCCCACCAACTGTCATTCATACAAATGAGCAAGTCAGCTTAGATGATGAGGGAGAGATGGCAGCAGTTTATGCCAGGTTAGTTATAACATAACCTCCACTGTGCCCACCATCTCCCTTCAAACTCTGAAGGAGATTATGTAGGACCCAGAATCCAAGAACCATTGCAGTAACATTGCCCTCAGCGTTATCCATCATCCTGAGAAGGTTCCCTTGAAGATTCAACCTGGCAGCTGCTTTTGCAAGGACTGCAGCCACAGCTACTAAAGATGTAGAAAGAAAGTTCTTATCAACAGAGTGCTTGGATCTATCAAATAATTCAACATTACAAACTGATAGAATTTTATCAATGGAAAAAAAAATTTTAAAAGAGGCAATGCCATCTACTTTGCTGTCACTCTCAAAGGACCAGGGGTCTTTCCCATCTGACTTGCTGCTGAAACCTTCCACATGTGTCATCTTTCTCAAAGACTATGAGCTTCATGAGATCACAGACTCTTAATTTTCTATTTGTGCCCCCAAGATTTAACTCAGTGTTTTGCAAATAGTAAAAGCTTAATTAAATTAGATTAATTCTTAAGCTAAAAGAAGAAATTACCAGTATATGGTAAAAGATTGGTCTGGATGGAAAAGTACTTCTTTTTGTGTCTGTTTTCTCAACTGTAAAACAGGATGTTAGACTGATAATCTTTACAATTCCTTCCTATTTTAACATGATGTTTCTATGAAAAATTGATGGCAAATTACAGTTACACTAAAACATATGTTACAAACATTATTTTGATAGCAAAAAATAAACACTATGTTCTAAAACAAAAATTTATCAGAAATTATAATGTAAATTTTTCTAGCAAATGAGTAAGATTACTTGCCCCAAAAACAAGACAACCAAATCAACAAAATAAGAAAACCAAAATCTAGAAAAATGTCTAGCTATCCTCTCTTTACTGTTATTGCCAGTATTGAGAAACTGGCATTCACAGAACTGACTTTCCTAGTAAACCTTTCATTGACAATTACCATAAAATGCAAGACTTTTTTTGGTTTAACTTTATTCTGATAAATCAACCTACCCAACATTGGAAGGAAGTTAAATTTTATAAACAGCAAGGGAAAAAATGGAGGTGGGGAGAGAAGGGAAAAGAGAGAAATGGGAAAAAGGAGAATTTTAGAGGTAGCTACTTTAGTCAGGAGACTGATCCAGACTCCTTTTGATCCTCAAGAGAATTCTTACATGGCAAAGAATAACCATACAATTCCTTTTTCATTCAAAGGAGATCTCTGATACGGCAGCCAAATGAAACTAGTATCAGGCTAGTCCTGGACAATGATACCATACTTTAAGCCAAAAAAGCATATACCAAATACCTTTTTGTTATGATTTTTTTAGGTTTGTTTTTTTTGCAAGGCAATGGGGTTAAGTGGCTTGCCCAAGGCCACACAGCTAAGTAATTAAGTGTCTGAGGCCGGATTTAAATTCAGGCATTCCTGACTCCAGGGCCGGTGCTTCATCAACTGCACCACCTAGCTTTCCCTTGTAATAACATTTTAATAATTTTGGGTGGCATGGAGGAGGGAGTAAAATTGACCATTCAGATAGAACATACCAAAGCAAAACACAGGAAAAATGATTTATTATATTTTTTTGATTACCTTGAGCTCCAGGTGCAGAACTACAAAACAAAAATTGCCGAACATTCAAAACACATTAGGAATTGGAATATACGTGTAGAGATGCCCAAATATTATATAATCAGCTCCTGACTAACCTAGGGTAGACTGTTTTGCCTAGTCCTACATAAAATCTTTCAATTCACTTACCAATATTGGCCTCCCTCAATGGACTATTTAAAAGGTCTAACTTAAGAAAACCAGATTAACAGGTACAGATAAACTCAATTTACACATAGCATACCAGTCAGCTCTCCCAACTTCTTCTTTTCCAACTATATTTAAAGTTTAACTAAAAAAGACTATTTGAATAGAATGACTACTAACAAAGGAATAGAATTCATGGAATCATGCCTACCTTCCCTGGCCTGAATATAAGGAAAATAATTTTAAAAACATTTATAATGTTTATTGAATATTAAATTGACTTAACAAAGGATATAAGTTCTCTGAGGTATAAGGCCAATATTAAAGAGTCTACAAAGAAAAGAGCACTTATTTAGCGAGTATTTAAAACAACTTAGATTCTAAGACAAATATTCATCCCCAATACCACCCAACACAGTTCAGTTCCTTATCACCTCACATGAAATGTAGGCTACTGAAATTCAATTCAATTCAAAAAGTATTTAAGCCTCTATTGTATATATGGAACAAAAGGTTTATTGGATTTGGTAAGACATTACCAGAGTTACAAGCTTACTGACATCTATTGCCACTGTGACTTTGGGCAAATTATTGAATCTCTCTGGACCTTCTTTTCCTCATCTATAAAATGGGGGTATTCTCTTGAAATGACCTCTAACTTCTGTTGCTATGGTCTAGAGGCTCTGAGACAAAAACAAAAACATGAAACCGGTCTTACCAACAAAAAACTTACATTACTAGAAGACAGATATAACATGTGCAAAGTTAAGCAAATGCAAGATAATTAGAGGAGGGGGCAATCATCACCAAATGGGAATATCAGGGAAGGCTTCAGGAAGAAAATCAGCTGAGATTCAGAAAAAAGAATTCAAGAAAAAGAGGTGAAGAGAGAGTTGTTCTCTAGGCTTGGAGACAAACTGTGCAAATACTGAAAACCTGGGATAGAAAAGTCCAGTTTGAGAACCAGCTAACCATCAGTTTGGCAATAACCTCCCAACTGGTCTCCTTGCCTCAAGTCACTCTTTTAATTTACTCAGAATAACCTGCTATATTAACCTGTCCAAGATCCCTTTATTACCAAGTTCAAAAATCTCCCATGGCTCTCTATTACTGCATAGTACAATGCTCTCCACATAATGGGTACTTAACAAAAGTTCAATGTACTATAACAAAGTCCAAACTCTACCACCCCACTACCTTACCTTTCAAGTCTTATTTCCAACTTCTTCCCAACAAAATTCTATGCTCCAGACAAATATGAATTATTCACTATTTGTCAAAAACGTAAGTTGTTTTCCTAACTGTCTCTTTGTGTATGCTGCTCCCTTTGCCTGAAATGAACTCCCATATGCTACACCATTTGCCCCTTTAGGCATAGCTCAAATGCCATTTCCTAGAAGATGACCTTCTTTATCCTTCCCTAACACTCCTTTTTTAGCTGGAAGCAATCACTCATTTTTTTGAATTTCATCAACATTTCATTTGTAACACTCAAAAAAACCTACCTATAGCACCTATTAAAAAGAGTGAACTTGGAATCAGTCTTGCACTCTCCCACTAACTATATGAATTAAGGGAGATCCCTTGACCTCCCTGAGCCTCAGTTTCTTCAACATGAAAATGAAGATAATATTTCTATTTCCTTCCTTACAAGATTGTTGGAAGAAAAGGGCCTTGTGAACCTTCAAGTGACTACAGAAGCATGAATGACTGTTCTGGAACTTACTTGTGATCTCCCTCCAAGTACTGTGTAAGTTTCTGTTGCAGAGTCCATTTCTCAGCTATCTTTAAATGCAGCACAGTAATTTTTGCATATAGTAAGCACCCAATCTACCATATGAACAAAATACTTTAAAGAATGGCTCAAGTTTAAAAATCTTCCACAAGTACAAGTATATGGGATCTGGTTTCACTTGAAAACACACACTCTGCCTTTGACTCTTATAACAGTGTGGCATACTATAAAACAAAATACACTAGTGAGACCTACTCTAAGATTATAATAATGTAGATTTAACAGGTATCAATTGTGGGAAAATCGGGGGGGGGAGGAGTGGAGCAAGAAGAGAAAGTTAATGCTTGCCAAGAACAAGGGAAAAAATACAAAAAACAAGCTTGAAAACAATTTTTAAACTATATTTTATGATTCCTTATAGAGTAATGATAAACTGAACACACAAGTGAGAACAAGATTATTCCTCTTAAAAACTATGTGGCTTAACATTTACAGATGTCCAGAGAAGCTTGATTTTATAGAAAAGGAACTGCAGTCAGTAGGCTATTGTCATCTGCTAGCATTGCTAATAGATCCTATGACCTAGACAAGTGAATCAATTTTTGCACATGTGCAATGAAAGGAAAATGGCTCTTTAACTGTTAACTAGTGATTCATAAAATTTTCACTGGATAAATTCTAGGCAGGTTCTCATAATGGCCCAAGTTCCTTAATACCCTTTCAAAACCTAGCCCCCAAAGCAAACAACTAGAATTCAATTTACTTGATGGTTAAATGAAATATGGTCCATGAAATCCAGTAAATGTCCTTCAATTGGGGAATGGCTTAGCAAACTGTGGTATATGTATGTCATGGAACACTACTGTTCTATTAGAAACCAGGAGGGATGGGAATTCAGGGAAGCCTGGAGGGATTTGCATGAACTGATGCTGAGTGAGATGAGCAGAACCAGAAAAACACTGTACACCCTAACAGCAACATGGGAATGATGTTCAACCTTGAAGGACTTGCTCATTCCATCAGGGCAACAATCAGGAACAATTTTGGGCTGTCTGCAAAGGAGTGTGCCATCTGTATCCAGATAAGGAGCTGTGGAGTTTGAAGGAAGTGCAAGGACTATTCCCTTTAATTTAGAAAAAAAAAAAGATAGCTTATTGTCTGATCTTGTTACCTCTTAGACTTCTCTTCAAGGATATGATTTCTCTCTCATCACACCCAATTTGGATCAAGGTAGAACATGGAAATAAAGTAAAGACTGACAGAGTGCTCTCTGGGGGGGGGGGCGGGAAACAAGATTGGGGGAAAATGTAAAACTCAAATAATATCTTTAATAAAAATAAATTTAAATTAAAAAAAAGAAATATGGTCCATGAATATGTAGGATTATTATTGGGTCATAAGAAAGAATAAATAATACAAATCCAGAGATATTTGGTTAGATCTGTGTGACCCAACAATAGTTCAAAAGAAGCAAAATCAGGAAAACAATATATACATTAGTTTCACAGTGTAAACTAAAAAAATGATAATGTTAAATTGAATTCTGTGAATTTTTAAAGATCATGCTTGTCTCTGAAAATAGATGATAAAATGCTCTTTCCCCTTACTACCCTTCATGCAAGGAACGAGGAACCAATAGCTACAAAATATTGCTTATGCTTATGCTGTGAGATACTGATAGGCTGAATGATTTTTTTTTCTTTTTAAATTCTGAAAATGTAAGTCGGCTAGGTAGGAGAGGCTATATTCAGAAATGACTTTTTTTATGTGCTTCTGTGTGTGCATATGTGTTTATATATATATATATATGTGTGTAGGGAAAGTTAATAATAAAGAAAATCAACATTTTTTAAAAATTACTTATTAGACATGCTAACCTTATAGGGACTGACACTATCAAACAAAAATCTGATAAAAATTTTCTAACTCCAGCCATTTCCCCTTTAGTATTACAGAAGTTCTTAAAGACCTTGGGGTATTAGTGCAGGGGAAATCTCCAAGAAGCAGAGATTATTAGTTCAATCCATTTATAGAGCCAACATCACTAATGTGATTCAATAAATCTTTTTTAAGCACCTACTTGTTGTACTGTAGATACAAAGGCAAAAACAAATAAAGGCCTGTCTTAAAGGAATTTACATTCTACATTAAATCACAACATTTTATTTCTCAAGAACAATTACAAGCTCAAACAACCATTATCAAATACCTATTTGGAAATCTATTTGCATTCCCTCCTTCCACTCTACCTGGGACATAGGTGATGGAGGTAGGGTATGGGTGCCCACTCCCACTTTTTGAAAAACATCTTTTACATCTGATAAGAATTACATAATGGTTAGAGGGAGCACAGAGAAAGAATTAATAAATTCTCTAAAACACAAATAGTCAAAGTTAATTATTTACAAATTATTTAAAACAGATGACCAAATCTGCTGTTTTGGCCATTTTATTACTTATCAGCTCTTTACATTTGTCAGAGGGTAAATGAACAGATGAGGTAAATTCCTATCAATCAATTTTGAAACTTTCTGGGCATTGAAGTAAAAGGGAAATTAAGTTAAAGAGTTAAAATTTAATCAGGTGAAATGTATAGTATTCATGAATTGCAATGACAATATACATATTATCCCTGCCCCTCTATCCCTAACAAGAAATGTTTGATTTTTTTTGAATGAGCTCTTGACTGTTTTCCCCCTTGCTTAAGTGACTTGTAATTATTTTAGTCAAACACTAGCAAAAATGTCAGCTTCTCTACAACTTCTTATTTCAGAAAGTTGCCTTGAGCAACTAAGAGATTAAGTGATTTCCTCAGGGTCTATGTCTGTCAGAGGACAGTCCTTCCAGACTCTGAAGACAGATCGCTAGCCATTCTGTCATTGCTCTCTTCTTATGGCCAGATTCTTATATATTCACAAACTCCCTTGAAAAAATTTCCAAAGATTACAAATTCTTTCTAAATAACATAAAAAGAGCCATATACTAGCTTCCAAATAAAAAAAAGAGAGAGTTAATATATCCGCTCAAAAATATTAAGGTGAAGTGCTCCAAGTAACTTCTGCTGGTTATCTTTAAAGAAAAGGTTAACAGGTGGCTAGGTGGCGCAGTGGATACAGCACTGGCCCTAGAGTCAGGAGTACCTGAGTTCAAATCCAGCCTCAGACACTTAATTACCTAGCTGTGTGGCCTTGGGCAAGCCACTTAACCCCATTGCCTTGCAAAAAAGAAAAAAAAAGAAAAAACCCTTAAAGAAAAGTTAACTTTTTTGAGGAAGTGGAAAAAAAAAGATACTGTGATTTCAGGCTTATTTACACAAAAGGTAGGGCATTAGTTTTATTATAACACTGCAAGAAAATGTTAATAATAGCTAGTGCTTTAGCTATTGGCATTTGATATGTTATTTTGTTTGAACCTCACAACAAACCAGTAAGAGAGGTGCTATGATTCCCCTTTTACAAAAAAAGAAAAACTGAGGCTGAGGGAGATTAAGTAACATGGGCAATTAGGATCTAAACCAGTGGTTTCCTGACTCCAGGATCAGTACAATCCCCTGGACTAACTAGCTGCCATAAAGATAAACCAAAATCTACTTCTTGGACTGTAGAAATAACATGTTTATTTAATTTTCTCTATAAAATACAATTCCATTCCTAATGTTATTTTTTCTTTTTTTTTTTAGTTGTTGAAAAGCAAATCTTTTTTTTTTTTTTGGTTTTTGCAAGGCAAATGGGGTTAAGTGGCTTGCCCAAGGCCACACAGCTAGGTAATTATTAAGTGTCTGAGACTGGATTTGAACCCAGGTACTCCTGCCTCCAAGGCTGGTGCTTTATCCACTATGCCACCTAGCCACCCCAAAAGCAAATCTTAAAAAAAAAAAAGAGTAACACAGATGAATTTGCCAGAATTTTTTAGAATGGATTTTTATATCTGACAATATTCAATAACCATCACAAACTCAATATATAACATTTAAGTAAGAGATTAAAATTACAATTCACGGTACAGAATAGTGCTAAGAAAATCAAATTCAAGTTCTGGATTCAATATGTAATAGCCAAAGTGACCATTAGGATTTTTTTTAATTTAAGGCAATGGGGTTAAGTGGCTTGCCCAAGGTCATACAGCTAGGTAATTATTAAGTGTATGAGGCCAAATTTTGAACTCAGGTCCTCCTGATTCCAGGGCCAGTGCTCTATCCACTGCACCACCTAGCTGTCTCAGACCATTACAATTTTAAAAGACCTAGTGAAAAAGCTAATAACGAACATGAACAAAACATTTAACCTTTCTGAGCCTCAGTTTCCTAACTACCTCACAGGTTCTTTGTGGGAAAAAGTATACTCAGTAAAGTGTAAGTCATAATATAGGTATAAAACTAGTATCATGAAGTACTTATAAGACTGCTAGTGTCTAAATTTTGAATATAGCTAAGTATATCTATATTACTGATGCTAAATCAATAAATTATTCTCCTAGAAAGAACCAGATAATCTTCAGATAATATTCACTTCAAATGCAGTTACAGAAGCAAAGCTCAGCCTAAGTTGTTGAATACTGGTCCAAAATGAAAAAATGATAAATATTTCAAAGTATTCCAAAGGAAGAGTGCAGTGTGCCCTTTTAAATTTAAAAAGAATGATTCTTTTTTCCTTTCCCCATTTCACAAACATTTTTTAAACCATAAAGTCTTTAAGGCCAAGAGCTGTTTTAAATGTCTTTTGCAATCCCCTGGCACAACTAGTATCGTTCTCAACACACACTAACTGCTCAATAAACTCTGCTGATTAATAATCATTTCAACTTTTCTAGTCTCCAAATTCTCTCTTCAATGTTTTCTTAAACATGACCCTAATCCAGATAGCTGTATGGTTATACAAAGAAACACAGTTGGGATTTTTAAGGCACTAGCACAGGAATGTTTTATGGAAAACTAAAACTTATTAGTTTTTTTTAATGTGAAATTATTATTCTCTGAATTTGCAATTACATTCTTCCAAAGATCTCTAGACACTTTCACTAATTACCCTTAAAGAATCTTAGTAAATATAAAACAAGTAGGAATCAGCTACATTTTAAACATGGTAAGTTTCAACAAAATAGCACTCATAGCACCACTTTTGGAGATATTCAACCAGAATGTCAACTGCAGTATATTTTCCCCTCACGTGTTCTTCTAAATATACACTAGAATCATCCAGAATAAACTGAATTCCACATAATTTTTCCAACACTGAAAACAGTTACATGATGGAATTATCATTCACCCTGCCAAATAAGAAGCCAAAAAACTGGGAAGGTAAAAGAAAGGAAGCAGTTTGGGATTAGAGACTTAAGTATTGTGTTTTGGAACAAGTTAATGAGGAGCTTTTCTTGAAGCAGATGATGTATTTCCAAAAAGTGTTTCCAAGTACTTTCTGTCTCTTTCCTTCACTGCCTGTTTTGAATGACATGGAAAAGATGTGAGCTAATAAGGAAACCTGAATAAACTATCGCCAGATAAATACAATCCCAAATCTTAAAACAATAAATCCAATTCTCCTAATATTTAAAATTATTACTTGCTAAAATGAAGGCACTAAAAATCCAAGACACTGCCAAACCATTAGGCTGTAATTCATTCAAAATAATGTGTTAAAATGCAATAAAAAGGGCGACTAGGTGCAGCAGTGGATAAAGCACCGGCCCTGGAGTCAGGAGTACCTGGGTTCAAATCCAGTCTCAGATACTTAGTAATTACCTAGCTGTGTGGCCTTGGGCAAGCCACTTAACCCCATTTACCTTGCAAAAACCTAATAAATAAATAAACAAACAAACAAATAAATAAATAAAATGCAACAAAAATTCAATTCTATCACTATTTACTGAGTCCTTACTTCAGGCAAGGTAATGTAGGTTCTTGATAAGCCATGGTCCTTCCTCTTAAAAAGCTTACAAGGAGACATGTTCACAAATAACTATAATCCAAATGATAATGTAGTGATGTAAGAAGTACAAAAAGAGAAGTATAAAAATGCTACATAAAGTAGAAGAGGAGACAGCAATCTGGGTCAGGGAAGGAAGAAAAAGGTGAGCCTTAAAGTTTAGGTAAGATTTAACAGGCAGAAATGGGGCATGTGAGAAGGAAGAAGGGATTAAAGGCACAGACAGCAGAGCAAGAAAAGGTCTCAGAGATAGGAAAAGACCAGGTCAGTTCAGGAAACAGCAAGAAGTCAAATCTGGCTACAATACAAAGTATAAAGTTGGCTCAGGAAGTCAGACTGGACCTTAGAGAGTAAAAAGTCCTGATGCCAAGCGAAAGTATCTGTGCTTTCCTGTTGGCAACTGGGAAATTACTGAAGATTTCTCAACAGGGGGATCCCATGACCAGGACTGAACATTAACACTCTGGCAAAGGTACAGAGAATGTATTGGAGAAAGGAGAGACCAGTGTGGAGACTATTATCATAGTCCAGTAGAGAGGTAATGAGAGCCTGAACTAAGGTTGCTACAGCAATGGAAGGGAATAAGTATTTATATGGGGCCTACTTATGTGGCAGGCTCTACGCTAAGCACTTTCCAAATGTCTCATTTGAAAACGCTAATGCTATTATCTATAAGGGATTTGCCTATGGTCACAAAACTCAACAGTATCTGAGGCTGGATTTGAATTTAGATCTTCCTGATTCCAGGCCCATCACTCTATCCACTGTGCCACCTTGCTGCCTAGAAAAGAGGATAGGTTTTAATCATCAAATGGATGATGAGACAATGAAAGGGTCAGAACTCATGCCACAAACTTAGCATTGTAAAGGTCACCCAAGTTCACCTTCCACATTCTATAGATGGAAATAAATGAGGCAGAGAGACGTTTAAGGGATCTTTCATATCACACAGCTGGTGAGTGACAAAATCTGTGATTCAAATCCAGATATTTTCCCACTAATACTGAAGAGGTTTTTGAACTTGAGTGATTGATGTCAATTAACAGAAACAGCACAGTTTGGGGTTCAAAGTGGAAAACAAGATGTAAAATCAATGACGATTAGTAATCCCATATTAAGCACTGTGTGGATATCTAAGGATATAAAGACAAAAT
Organism: Macrotis lagotis; assembly: GCF_037893015.1. Lineage (NCBI taxonomy): Eukaryota > Metazoa > Chordata > Mammalia > Peramelemorphia > Peramelidae > Macrotis > Macrotis lagotis. The sequence goes on along the minus strand of NC_133665.1, from coordinate 52,767,201 downwards.
TTAGGCTCTTCCCTCTAGGGTCCTAATTCTATAAAGGGAGGAAGCAAATGGAAATGTGCTCAGGAGAGAGGGTGGTGCTCAAAGGTTTTAAGGTGCCTTCCAAAATTCCTAATTTTCCAGTTAGCTGTTCCTTAAAAGGTATTATACCTAGACTTTTCAGATGTTCAATAAGTAATTAATTTCAACAGCATTAATCCTCAATCTCAACTCAAAATTTGTGACAAAATATCCCAAACCACACAATTCTAAGTTGCTTATTAGAAGATACAATGACTATTATTTTCATTTCATTGCTTTGGAAACTCCCAGGTGAAGATCTTGCTCAGAACTGGTTGGCATCTTTTCTATAACATCCAGTCTTAAGAGAGCTGCATGAAGGTTAGCAGTGAAAGGTTAATGAAAATGCCTGGGATCATTCAATCATTATGCTTCCAATGTGATACTTCTTGGTTTTGAGGTTATTTAGCGATTCCAACTTGCTGTTTCTCACTCCAAATATATTCATATTGATTTGTAAATTGTCTATTTATACATGGTCTAAGTTTATTTTATTTTGAAATTTAATTTCATGTTGTCATTCATGAAAAAAATGTTCCACAAAGTTATGTTGCCCCAAATGAAAGGACAGTTTCTTTCACTGGCCATGCTTACTAAATTATGATACCTTAATCCCACCCACCAATTACGTGAGAGTTTATGTTGAAATTAAGCTCATAAATTTCTGTCTTGGTGATGTCGGTTATTCTTGCAAACTAATTTTAAGGTGTTAAGTTTTTATAATTTTAACCAGCAGGTACAAAATACACTGAAACTCTTCATTTGAAAGATTTTTAAACAGGTTAGAAAATTCTATTTCCAAATGTTTTAAGTATACAAATGTCAGAGTTCATACAGATGACACATAATATCTTCTGTAATAAAATCACAATAAAATTTCAGTAATAGGGGGCAGAGCCAAGATGACAGTGTGCAGGCAGCATTTCCAGGGAACTCCTTCCCCCCCAAAACTCCAAAAGTCAACAAATAATGACTCTAGCCAAAATTTAGAGGGGCAGAACCCACAGAAAGACTGAGTAATACATTTTCCCGGTTCAAGATAACTTAGAAGTTCCGTGGGAAAGGAGTGTTTCACTATGACCCAGGGTTGGAAAAAAGCCGCCGCCACACCGCAGCCCAGCCCAGCCCAGCACAGGCCAGGTCAGGTCAGGCCAGCCCAGCCCAGAGGTCACCAGCAACAGCTTGAAGGGGAAGAGAGAACTCTGCTACACCAGAATGAGTATGGAGTGAGGAGCACCAATTGCAGAATCTGCAATGAGAACCTGGAGAAAGCAGTCTGCGCCAGCCAGTAAGGGGGTCAGGGAAGTCTGCAGAGATTTCTCTGCTCTCCCTAGGGGTAGGATTCTGTTGCTAGCTTACACTCAGATCCAGGTTGCAGTTTGAGCTTCCGTATTAAATGGCCTAGCAAACCCTCATTATAGCTGCTCCAGGGCAGAGGAAAGGATGGGGGCCATCTACATATCAAAGCACAGGCAAGAGAGCATAAGACCTTGGAGGAATAAAGGTCCCAGTGGGGTGCCCCCCCCCCAAAAAACCCCAAAGCCTTGGAAGTGCTGTCTAGGCTGAGGAAATAAGTAAACAACAGAAAAAGAATCTGACCAAAAAGAACTACTTTGGTCCCAGTGAAGATCAAAATACATACATAGATGATGACAAAATCAAAACTTCCGTATCCAAAACCTCCAAGAGAAATAGAAAATGGGCTCAGGCTATGGATGAGCTCAAAAAGACTTTGAAAAGCAATTAAGGGAAATGGAGGAAAAACTGGGAGGAGAAATCAGAGCAATGCAGAAAAATCACAAAAACCAAATCAACAGCTTGGTGAAAGAAATACAAAAAAATACTGAAGAAAATTATGTTAAACACCAGTTTAGGCCTAATGGAAAACACAAAACAAAAGGCAAATGAGGAGAAGAATGCCTTTAAAAGCAGAATTGGTCAGCTGGAAAAGGAGATTAAAAAAAAGCTCTCTGAAGAAAATAACTCCTTCAAATGCAAAATGGAACTAAAGGAAGCTGATGACTTTGCAAGAAATCAGGAAGAAATAAAACTCTTCCAAAAAAAAGCCAAAATTAGAAGAAAATGTGAAATATCTCATTGGAAAAACTACCAATCTTGAAAAGAGATCCAGAAGAAATAATTTAAAAATGACTGGGCTACCTGAAAGCCACAATCAGGAAAGAGTCTAGACTTCATTTTTCAAGAAATACAGCAAAAATTGCCCTGAGATCCTAGAAGCAGAGGGTAAAATAGAAATCGAAAGAATTCACTGGTCACCCCCTGAAAGAGATCCCAAAAGAAAAGCTTCCAGGAATACTATAGCCAAATTCCAAAACTCTCAAATCAAAGAGAAAATTCTGAAAGCTGCCAGAAACAAACAATTCAACTACTGAGACTCCATACTCAGGATTACACAGGATGTGGCAGCATCTACATTAAAGGCTCGTAGGGACTGAAATATGATATTCCAGAAGGCAAAAGATCTTGGTTTAAAACTGAGAATCAAATACCCAGCAAAATTGAACATCCTCTTTCAGTGGAAAAGATGGACTTTCAATGAAACAGGGGACTTTCAAACTTGCCTATTGAAACAACCAGAGCTGAACAGAAAGTTTGATCTCCAAGTACAGGACTCTAGTGAACCATAGAGGAGGTGGAAGAGAAGGACTATGAGGAACTTAAAGATGCTGAACTGTTTGTATTCCTGCATGGGAAGAAGATATTGATAACTCATATGAACTTTCTCATTTATAAGAGCTGTTAGAAGGAGCATATATAGTCAGGACATAGGAAGGAGAGGAATATAATGGTATAATATAGTAAAAAGATGGAGTCAATGGATGATAAATGAAAGTACTGGGAGGAAGGAAAAGGAGATGAAGAAGCTAAGAAATTTCACATAAGAGTCAAGGTAAAGCTTTTTCAATGGAGTGGAAAGGGGGCAGGCAAGGGGGAAGGGGTGAACCTTCATTCTCATTAGAAATGGCTCAGAGAGGAAATAACATACGAATAGGGTGAGGAAATCTATCTTATCCTAGAGAAAAATGAGAAGAAAGGGATGGGATAAGGGGGAATGAGGGGAGGGAAGGGGGAAATAGGTGATAGTAGAGAGGGAAAATTGAGGGAGAGGGTACTCAGATTCAACATAGTTTTGGACAGGGCCAGAATGAAAGGAGAAAGAGAATAGAATAAATGAGAGTGGGGAGAAATAGAGTGGAGGGGAATACAGCAACTAATAGCAACTGTGGGAAAAATATTGAAGCAACTTCTCTGGTGAACTTATGATAAAGAAAGCAACTTACCCAGAGACAGCCATTGAAATCTGAACACAGACTGAAGTACATTTTTAAATTTTTTTTTCTTTCTCTCTCTCTCTCTCTCTATTCTTAAGGCTTCACATCTTCTTGAGGGAAAGGAGAGGGGTTATGTTTACTCTTATAACACATTCATTTGATATCAATGTATACCATGGAAGCAATGTAAAGACTATCACACAGCCTTCTGTGTGTGTGGGGAGGGAATTGTAAAATTCAAAACCTTACAAAAAATGATAGGTACATATTGCTATCGTATATAATTGGAAAATGATAAAATGTTAAAATTTCAGTAATAAAAAACAATGGAAACATTTCCAACATCCTTTTAGAAATGTCTATTGCGAGGGCTGCTAGGTGGCTCAGTGGATAAAGCACCAGCCCTGGAGTCAGGAGTACCTGGGTTCAAATCCAGTCTCAGACACTTAATAATTACCTAGCTGTGTGGCCTTGGGCAAGCCACTTAACCCCGTTTGCCTTGCAAAAAAAAAACCTAAAAAAAAAAAAGAAATATCTATTGCACAAGTTTCTTCTAAAAATAGTTGCTTTCATATCTAGGGAAATAATACAAATATATAATACCGAAAACTTTTCCCTAATAAATAAGGGATCAAAAGATATGAGCAAACTGTTTAAAAGAAGAGTTGCAAACTATTAACTATTATGAAAGATTGCTCCAAATCACTAGTAATCAAAATATAAATAAAACAATTCTGAGTTCACAATTCATATCCAGAAAATTAATAATTTCACAAACTGGAAATTTGATGATAAATGATAGAATAGTTGTATAAGGGTAGACACAGTAAAAAGTAGAACAGCAAATTGATACAACCATTCTGAAAAACAATTTGGTGCCCGTTAATTAAAATGTCATAGCTTAGGGGAGGCTAGGTGGCGTAGTGGATAAAGCACCGGCCCTGAAGTCAGGAGTACCTGGGTTCAAATCCAGTCTCATATACTTAATAATTACCTAGCTGTGTAACCTTGGGCAAGCCACTTAACCCCATTTGCCTTGCAAAAACCTATAAAAAAATTCATAGCTTTTGACCCAAAGACCCCAGTTGTAGATATATACTCCGAAAGAGGTCAAAGATACAAAGAAAGGCTCAAAATATATATATTGCTGTGGTGCATAAATGTAACATAATACAATTGTGCTATATGGGACAAATATGAAAAATTACAAAAGAGATAAAGATTTTTATGAACTGAAAATGAAATAAGTAAATGAGCAAAATCAAGAAAACAATAAATACATGACTCCAAAAATGTAAATGGGAATACTGAAAGAATGTTGCACAATTATTATGACCAAATTTAACTCCAGAAAACATATGTGAAAATGCATCTCCCTACCTTGTTTTGCAATGGATAGAAAATACTGCACATACTAACTCATATATTAATTCATCTATTGATGAATTAGTCTTGCTGGACTTTTTTTCCTTTCTTTTTAGCCTTTGCTATAAAGGATAACTCTATGGATTGAAAAAAAAGGAAGGATATATTGTGGGGAGGATAGTATAAAAAAAGAAAAGATAGTCAAAAAAAGAAATTTAAGTCACTTTATCTTGAAAGGCAAATTGGCTAGGTTTATTTAAAAATATCTTCTCAGTAGCATGTCATTTATAGACACTGGTCATCAAACTTGGTATATTTATTTTTTTTGTAAAAGAAAGATGAATAACATCTTTAAGTTTAACAATTCCTTTAAATATTTTGCCAGGAGATAACTTGAGAAATTTTCTATGGAGAAAATGCTGGCATATATAATCTTTGAGGAAAAAGGTATATAGGTTTCTTGTTTGCTTCCACAGCCCAATGGGTCATGCCATGGCATTTTTGTTTGGAGGTCACTGCTAAGAAAACAATTCATAGAAAAAAGGAAGGTGCATGTGAGAGATGGAATAGCACTTATCAAAAGAATATTTCATTTTGGGGCGGCTAGGTGGCGTAGTGGATAAAGCACCGGCCTTGGAGTCAGGAGTACCTGGGTTCAAATCCGGTCTCAGACACTTAATAATTACCTAGCTGTGTGGCCTTGGGCAAGCCACTTAACCCCATTTGTCTTGAAAAAAAACTAAAAAAAAAAAAAAGAATATTTCATTTTTTCCCAACACTTGAGTCTAGAATTCTGCAAATATTCTCCTAGTATATTGTATGAGCTTTTTTCATCTTTTTCCAAATCCTTGTCTTATTTTTCCTGAGGGTTATTTCATGAATTTGAAATTTCAGACAAATCTGTAGATGTTGAAACCTTACAAGTAAATTTCACAAATACTCAGATGTATCACTGATCTCATCAATTCTGAAGTTCCCTCCAACAATCAATCAAAAAAAAGTACAGATTAAGTAACTATCATGTGTCAGGTACTGTACTAGGTGCCAGGAACACAAAGACAAAAATAAAACATTATCTGCTCTCATACATTTTGTTAAGGAAACAATATGCACATAAATATTTAACAGAATACAGACACATACACATACAATATAAAAAGTAATTTGGGAGCAGGTGGCACTAGGAGTTGGGGAACTTCACATTGAATCAAAGGATCAAAATATCACGTATAAATCAATATCTGAGCTGAATATTGAAAGAAAAAAGGATTTTAAGCAAAAGGCAGAGATGGTGGAGTATATTAAAGACATGGGACAACCTGTACAAAGGTATGTAAGATGGAAGTTAGCATTTCAAGTATAAGAAACAGCAAAGGAGCCTAGTCTATCTAAATTTTAGAGTGAAGAAAAGGAAGTATCTATATAAATGCTAGAAAGGTACATTGGCCATAACTGTGAGATGCTTTAGATGCCAAATGTATTTGATTCTAGAATCAGGTAGGAAGCACTGGAGTTTAGTGTGAAAGGGGGTCAGACCTGGCTTTAGAAAAAGCATTTTGGGTGAGAGAGCTAGGTGGTGCAGTGGATAAGCACTGGCCCTGGAGTCAGGGTCCCTGAGTTCAAATACGGCCTCAGACACTTAATAGTTACCTAGCTGTTTGACCTTGGACAAGTCGTTTAACCCCATTGCCTTGTTCCCCCCCCCAAAAAAACCTACTTCACTGAGTGGTGAAGTATCCAGTAGAGAAAGACCTGCCCTTTAAAATGCAACCAACCAAACACTGTAGAAAAAAGCACTTTGGCAGCTGTGTTAAGAATAGACTGGCGAGAAATAGGGATCAGATTATTCTAACATCTAGTTGAAAGATGATGAAGGCCCGAAATAGGGTAATGAGAATGATGGCAGGAAAGCAAGAGAACTGAGATATGCAGATATAAACAAGGATTTAGTTATTAACTAGTCATATGGGCTTAAGTAACCCTGAGGAAGTGAGGCTGCAAACCTGAATAACTAGATGAATGTTAGTGTCCTTTACAGAAATATAGAAGTTCATCAGAGGATTGACTTCTGGAGAAAGATAATGATGACATTATTATAATGTGCATATGATAACAGTGTTATAATAACATGTGTGTAAATCATAGCTCACTTATGCCTACTCATCATGTGTGTCTCACTGTGTCTCATCAAAAATATAGAAGGGAAGGAAGGGCTTGTGCTCACCAGCCACTGCCCTAGAATTAGTCAAAGAGTATCTCTTGCATCTATAAAGTGATATGGAAGCCTGTGCGTCTGTTGCAGGTGCCTGTTTCTTTTGTACAGGTTTATAAGCTTATAAATGAACATCCAGAGTATCTGTCAGTTTAGTAGCATGAGAACTAGTTTCACTGCTACAGACCACATCATGTTTATCATTTAGGAGGAAAGTTTCACACTCATAATCTCTGATTTAGAAGGGACTTTCCATTGCAAAGACCATGATCTGCTTCAGAAACTCACATTTTAGTCCAACTGGATGAATTTCCTAAAGTCTCTGTCTAAAGACCTCCAATGGAACGTAATCAGCTTTGAAACCATATATAAACTCTGATAAATATAGAGGAGAAAATCCCAAACACTGAAAAAACAAGAGGAAGAAGGAGGTAGCCCATTTGACAAAATAGCATTTCAACAAGATTTTTTATTCTTTTTTTAATCTTCCCAAAGAAAAGCTAGAAATAGCATAGGTGTTATCTGGGTGTCAAGTCATGGAAAGCAGTAGAAAAAATATAAATTAACACACTGTGACAGTACTGAGTCTATAATGAATAACCCAACACCTTTGTCTTTATTATTTAAAAATTCTCCAAGTTATCACAGCCATAAAATATAAAATCATCAATATTATAAAATTTCACAGCAGATCTTGGGGCTGTTCAATGTTCACTACTATACAACATGCCCTCACTGCTCTATGGATCTCTGGCAGCTTTCAGTTCAAAACAGCAACTGGAACACATAATCCAGTAGCCCAAGCCCTAAATCAAGATAGGAGAGCCTGGATCAATTTTTGCTTTAATTCTAAAAATTATCCAAAACTGTGACCAAAGCAATGTCAATTCAAGAAAGAATCACCTCTCCTTCTGAAGTTATACAAGTTCTCTAGGAATACAACATAAAACTTAACAGACATTTACTCAAATATCTATGCAAATATCAATAATTTCTTTTCACTATATATAATCTTTAAGAGTATACTGAACTCTTCCCTAACATCCTTTCTCTGCATAAGCTCTTGCACCCAGTAAAACAATTATTTTAAAATATCTAACTTTTCTTTATTTATAGGGTCATGCTTTCCCCTAGGACATTAGTTACAAATATGGTAGTTTAGATAGTAGGGAAGTTTACAATTGTTAGCAGCAACATTTTTAGAAAATCACAAGTATTTTTTAATGAAAATTCATGCAATTAACAAGAATAACTAACCTAATAACAGCAGGCAACTGAACACATTAATTCAACATTCTATAAGGTTCAACAAATTTAACAGAAAAAAAATCCTTAATTTCTCCATAATTATTTTGTTAGCTCTTGACTCTAAATGTTTTCATATTTAGACTGCTTTTGGAGTCTAAAGAAAAGAAGGGCTATAGTACCACTTGAATTTATTACTGCTACTTACTTAAGTCTCCCTTAAAAAATATCTTTTATTGAATTTTTGGCATTGAATAGCATTCTTTATTGCCCCTATACTTTAGTCCCTTTGCCAATGGTTATGACTATAGCAAGGAACACTACCCAATATTCATAAATGCTGAAAGAAAACTGTTAAATCAGTCAAAAGAGCTCTTATCTATAATCCTACATGTCAAAAGAATCATGGAAAGGGGCCGAGTCAAAATGATGAAATAAAGGCAAGAGTTCACCTGAGCTCTCCCAAACTCCCCTTCAAACAACTTTAAGATATTTTCTCAAAACAAATTCTAAATCAGTACAATCAATAAAAGAATGAGGTGAAACAATTTTCCAGCCCAAAAAATTTAGGTCAGAAAGGAAAGATGAGAGTAGAGCTCGGAGCCAGACAAGGCCATGCCCCAGAAAGCCAACGGCAGGACTTGGTATGTATCAACTGGCAGCAGCTGCTGGGAGGCTCAGTCCACAGACTGTAAAAGGGTTGGACAACTGGTCAGAAGATTTGTTGGCAATGGGTGCTGGACTCTGTTACATTACCCATACTTGATTCTGGTCCCAAAGTGAAGATGAGCAAAAACACACAGAGTATGGCTGCAGGGGAGCAGGAATCTAGGTCACAGTACCAAGGCAGAAAATAGCACTTGTGGTTGCTCACAGACTAAGCATAGGACAGGAAAGCAGGGAGCATACCTCTCTTTAAATATACCACCTTCAAAGAATTGAAAGTTTACAGTCACTTCTCCCTTTCTACTCCTGAACTAACTCTGAAAACAGAAGCATGAAAAAACCTGATGCTTGAGTAGTGATTTTAACATAAAGTTATAAGTCAAGAAATAGCTTTAAAAAATGAGCAAAACTAACAGAAAGTTATTATAGTGACAGAAAAAGTCAAAACACAAAGTCAAAAGAAAACAACAGTCAAAGCAGGTACAAGAAAAGCCTCAAAGAAAAATATGAATTGGTCTCAGTATTCCCCCTCCCCCTAAAAAAATTTCTATAACTCAAAAAAGATTTTAAAAATAAAATAAAATAGTGGAAAAACTGAGGAAAGAAATAAGAATGATCCAAGAAAATCATGAAAAAAAGTAAATAGCTTAGTAAAGGAGGCAACACATAAAAAATACTGAAGAAAACACCTGGGGCAGTTAGGTGGCACAGTAGATAGAGCACCAGCCCTGGAGACAGGAGGACCTGAGTTCAAATTCAGCCTCAGACACTTAACAATTACCAAGCTGTATGGCCTTGGACAAGTCACTTAACCCCACTGCCTTGCAAAATCTAAAAAAAAAAGTACCTACATATATTTCAATAAATTATCAAAAAAATACCCTGATATTCTAGAATCATAGGGCAAAATAGATAATGAAAGAGAATTTATCAATCACATATTGAAAGAGATCCCAAAATGAAAACTCTTAGGAATTTTATAGCCAAATTCCAGAGTTCCTAGACCAAGTTAAAAATATTATGAGCAGCCAAAAAGAAATTATTCAGGTATCAAAGAGTCACAATCAGGATCATATAAGATTTAGTGGCTTCTACATGAAAGAAATAGAGGGCATGGAATATATTCTGAAGGGCAAAGGAGTTTGGATTACAACCAAGAATCACCTACCAGCAAAAATGAGTATAATCCTTAAAGGAGAAAAAAAACCCAATGTTTAGTGAAATAAAGCACTTCAAGCACTCCCGATGAAAAGATGAGAGCGGAAGAGAAAATCTGAATTTCTAATATAAGAGAATAAAAAGATAAATAGGAAAGAAGGATTCAATAAGGTTAAACTGCTTATATTTCTACAGGGAAAGATGATATTTAGAACTCTTAAGAACTTTCACTATCAGGAAATTTAGAAGCAGCACACAGACAGACGGTGTGAATTGACTATTATGGGATGAAATCTAAAAAAAACTAAAATTAAAGAATGAGAAAGAAAGATGGAGAAGGGGGGAGGGAAAAGTAGAATGGGGCAGATAATTTCACATGAAAAGGCCTCAATGAAATTATTCTGTAGAAATGAAGATGAAGAGGGGACTGCAGACATCACTTTAACCGAACTCTTATCAGAACTGGCTCAAAGAGGAAATAATAAATCCATTTAACTGGATATAGAAATTTATCTTACCCTACAGGAAGAGGGATTAAAAAAAAGACATGTTTATGGGGGGGGATGCTGAGAGAAGAGAAAGTAGAGTGGGGAGAGGCAGTGGTCAGAAGCAAAATACTTGAGGCGAGGGGCAGGATGAAAGGAGAGAAAAAGAAAAGGATAAATGAGAAAAATAGAATGGAGGGGAAAATGGTAAGTAACCATAACTGAAAAATAAATTTATGGGAAATTTCTCTGATAAAGATCTTATTTCTCAAATATATAGAGAACGTAGTCTGGTTTATAGGAATGATGTAATTCCTCGACTGATAAATGGTCAATGGATATTTTTTTAGACAAAAAATGCTCTAAATCACTATTAGAGAAAAATGCAAATGAAAACAACTCTCAGGTACCACCTCATATCTATCAGGATTGGCTGAATATGACAGAAAAAGAAAATGACAACTATTGGAGGGGGTGTGGGAAAATTGTGACACTAAAGCACTGCTGGTAGAGTTGTGAATTGATCCACAATTTGGAACTATCTCCAAAGGGCTATAAAACTATGCAAATACTTTGACCAGCAACACCACTACTGAGCTGTATCACAAAGAAATTTAAAAAAAAAGGAAAAGAATCACTACATAAAAGAATAGCCATAAACAGTTCTTTCTGTCTGGCAAAGAACTGGAAAGTGGCATTGAATGAACAAGTTGCATATATGATTGTGATGGAATACTACTATACTTTAAGAAATGATGAGCAGCATAAAAAAACCTGGAAAGATTTATATGAAATAATATTAAATCAAGTGAAGAAATAGTAATAGAAATATTATATGATGATGAATTTGAATGATTTAACTATTTTCAGCAATTTCAAAGGATTTATGATAGAAAAATGCTATTCACCTCCAGAGAAAGTACTAATATAGACTGAATTCATATCAAAACTACTTTTTTTACTTCATTTTTCTTACAGGTTTTTTGTTTTCTTTCACAACATGACTAATATGGAAATATGTTTTATATGACTGCACATGTATAATCTATATCAAATTGTTTGCCTTATCAATAAGGGGGGAAGAAAAAGGGGAGAGGGGCAATTTGAACCTCAATTTTTTTTTGATGAATGTTAAAACGTGTTTTTTACATGGAATTGGAAAAAATAAAATTTTTTTTTAAAAAAAGGATCATGGAAGCAGAAAGGCACTTAGAAGGTGATATAAATAGTGGCAAAGACTCCCTACAACCATCAGTAGTGGTGTTGAAGGGAACTAAAACAATTCTTCCTAATAGTAATTCCATTCTTGTGACTATTGAAAAAAGACAAATAAAGTTACTGTGAAGTATATAATTTTCATGTATGACCTCCCCTATTAGATATAAATTATCCAGTTTTGTGTATTTTTAATTCAATAAAATTTAAAATCAACCTTTGTTTTTTTCCTGAAAAGTTGTGATTATCTATTCCAATCATCAAAAGTGAATCTTTCTTATAATATACTTTAAGAACTTATAGTGGGGCAGCTAAAAACACCTTAAAAAAAAAGAACTTATAGTAAACAAGGACAATTTACTGTCTGAAGGAATCACTTAAACCATCTACTTCTAAAAATATAAGGAGATTCATTTATCGTCCTCTCTTCTTTCCACTTGACTTCAACTGTTAATTTCTTTTGAAACTCATTACATGATGCCTTGCCTGATCTGTTTTAGGCTGACATAATAAAATTCAAATGCAGCATAACATTGTCAAGGAAACAGGAAAAGAAGTTTATTTTTCTATATGCCTGCTCACAATAATAAACACAGTACCTGCAACCTAAGATTACTTTCATGCTAATTCAACTAAAATTTATTTTATTTGTCCTACCATGTACAAGATCTAAAAGTAGTAGAGGTAAAAAAAGTTAATTCCTTCTTCAACAATATAATAGTCAGATGCTATCTGAATTGGTTTCACTTAGGTGTTTTAATTTAGAACAAGTTAGGGTTAAGTTGGTGAGGGATGGAAAGGGTAAGGGGAAATGATTGCTAATAAAACAAAATAGTAAGAAAACTTTTTAAAAATATATACAACTAGAATTTACAAATTCAAACAGTTATCAAATGAAAATTTGTTAATTATTAAATAACCTAATATTGACTGGTAGTCAATAAGACTGTGCTATCATTTGACCAGATTTTATACATTAATCAATCTTATGTGCTTCTTGTTTCAGGAATCTGAATAAAAAGTCTTGGGTTGATTTTTTTTTAAGGTTTTTTGCAAGGCAATGGGGTTAAGTGGCTTGCCCAAGGCCACACAGCTAGGTAATTATTAAGTGTCTGAGGTCACATTTGAATTCAGGTCTTCCTGACTCCAGGTCAGGTGGCACCCCCAAAAGGCTTGGCTTTTAAAAAGTAAAACTTCTTTATTTTTTTCCTTTAATTTAATTAGATGGACTAGATACACTCCAAAGTTCCTTCTTACTCTAAAGTTGTCAAGGTATCATTATGCCTATTGACTTACAAGTAGAATAGGAATGTTGGTTAAAATATCTGTCAAGAATATAGATTCAAATTATGCCCAAAGGGCAATAAAAATGTGCATACCCTTCTATCCAGCAATACCACTATTGGGTATATACCCTGAAGAGATCATGAAAAAAGGATAAAAACATCACTTGTACAAAAATATTCATAGCAGCCTTTTTTGTGGTAGCAAGGAATTGGAAATCAAATGAATGTCCTTCAATTGAGGAATGGCTGAACAAATTGTGGCATATGTACATTATGGAACACTATTGTTCTATTAGAAACTAAGGAGGATGGGATTTCAGAGAAGCCTGGAAAGGCTTGCATTAACTGATGTTGGATGAGAGGAACAGAGCCAGAAGAACACTGTACACCCAAACAGCAACATGAGGGTAATGATCAACCTTTAATGGACTTCCTCATTTCATCAATGCAATAATTAGGGACAATTTTAGAGTACCTGCGATGGAGAAAACCATCTTATATCCAGAGAAATATCTGTGGAAGTTTAAATAAAGACCAAAGTCTAATACCTTCAATTAAAAAAAAAAGTATCTTATGTAGTAGATAATTTTGCTATCTCTAATATTTTATTTTTTCCTCAAGAATATGATTTCTCTCTCAACACATTCAATTTCTTTTTTATTTTTGAAAGGCAATGGGGTTAAGTGGCTTGCCCAAGGCCACACAGCTAGGTCATTATTAAGTGTCTGAGACCCCATTTGAACTCAGGTCCTCCTGACTCCAGGAATGGTGCTCTATCCACTGTGCCACTAAGCTTCGCCTTACACATTCAATTTCAATCAATGTATAGCATGGAAACAATGTAAAGATTATCAGACTGCCTTCTGGGGGGGGGGGAGGAAAAGGAAGATGGGGGAAGTTTAAAATTCAAAATCTTACAAAAATGATAGAAACTACTATTGTATATAATTGGAAAATAAATAAATTATTAAAAAAGTCAAAAATAAAAGAGTATAGATCCAAGATTCAAAGCACTGTTTTACAAAGGGGAGCACACTGTAATGGAAATGACAATGACCTTGGAATCAAGAGTCCTTTACTAGCCATGTGATCATGGTCAAATAACTTTAATCTGGTGGTTTATAATCTATCAAATGCTACCTCACCTAGTTGTAAAGATTGACCTTTTTAAAACACTTATATACAAATATCAACTCTTCTTTACTTTGTGAGTATACAAGTACTTCATCCAAATCATTCTTCTTCTCCTTTCAGTTGTAATTGATTTTGGTAAATGAATCAATTATAGGAAGGAAAGGACAAAGACAAGTCACTTGAAAAAAATATGGTAAAGTTTTGCTTATGCCTCTACATTAACAGCAACAACAAAAAAGTCAACTTTAGTGAGCTAAATTTATAAATAAAATTTCTAAAATTGCCACATGACCAAAATATACCTAGATGGTCAACCAAAATCAAAGTCTGATTAAGAGTCTCCTAAAGGACTTCATTATGTTCCACAGAATTATTATGAAATATGAATTAATAAACAATAGCTTCTGCAGAAACAACTACTGTTACAATCTTCCAACAAACAAATAGTTACCAACTTTGAAATTTTAAATTCTACCAGAAGTCAAAAAATGTTGGGCAGCTGAAAATGTACTGGTTGTCATATTTCATAATCTCCCATTATCTCATATTTCTCCTTCTTCAAAACTTCATCATCATTTGGTTTACCTAGTGATGAACTTCTCTGGACAACAGATATATTATCAAATAATATACCTATAATTGAAATCTTCCAGCCTGGCAAAATTTGCCACACAGGCACAACTTTTAAGAACCCAGGGTCACCTTTATGCTAAGAATGGTAAAACTTCAGTCATGCACATAGTAGGTGCTTAAGAGACATTTTATTGAATTGATTGCTTCACCAACTCTCTATATAGCAATTCAAACTTTTTTCACTGTGACCAAGGAAAGAAGACAAGTAGTTCTTCAAATGAATATAATTTTAAGAACCTAAGATGAAACTTTACTCAAAGCATTTTCTAGCAATGATGTATGAGTATATGCGACAAAAAGAAATTTAAAAAGGTAAATAAGGGGCACAGTGGCTAGAGCACCGGCCCCTGGAGTCAGGAGTACCTGAGTTCAAATCCAGACTTAGACACTTAATAATGACCTAGCTGTGTGGCCTTGGGCAAGCCACTTAACCCCATTGCCCTACAAAAACCAAAAAAAAAAAAGTAAATAAGGAAGTTATGAAAGAAAAAGAACCTAAGATGTAGGAAAATGTTGCGGAAGTATTTGATAATAAAAATACTGACATTTATAGCTCGTTCTAAGACTTGCAAAGCAGGTTATACACATGAACTCATTTGAGCTTTACAACAATAAGATGGCATTATTATAAATATTGTTATCCTCAATTTACAGATGAGGAAACTGAGAAGTTAAATGACTTGCCCTTGATTACACAGCTAGTAAGTGTTAGGGGCAGGATCTGAATTCAGCATTACTTGACTCCAGTTGAGCATTCTATTCTACTATGTTATGTTGGCTCCCATATATCAAGATTTCCCACAATGCTGCAACTTAATGAGCTGTGTAAGAAATAGTTTCATAAGTACAAACTGAAACCAATTCACATTCTTAAGTTCTAAAGCACAGTCAATGATTAAAGAAAAACATCACACAATTACATAGGAAAAAAAAAGAGAAAGGTATTGTCAAATCTACACGGAAAAGAGAAAAAGCATCGCCAAAATAGAAACATTACCAGCACTACAATGGAAGTGATCAATAAGGTAAATGTGGAATTGATAGATGTGTCATTCTCAGCTATACCTTCATTCCAGATAGAAATACTAACACAAAAATGACCTTCAAATGAAAAAAATGAAATAATTTGGTAACAGTGAAATTAATATATTTTCAGGATGGAAATAAGTATAAGAAAACAAAAATGGTAAATGTTAGAGGTATTTTGCAAAGATAGGCACATCAATGCACTATATTTAGAATGTAATGATCTGACCATAACACAATTTATAACTATTCCAGAAAGGGCACTAAACTTAATATACCACTGGAGCCAAGCAAATCACTGTTGAACATAAAACACAAGAAGATCAGAATCAGAAAGATCTTATGTATATAATTTCTTAGGTAAAAATAAAAAAAAATTGAAATAAATTGAGTGCCCATTAATTAAACAATGGCTAAATGAATTGTGGTATGTCAATGTAACATTATTTGCCTCATAGGATTATGACTTCAGGGAGATGATGGTATGACAAGCATGTGAAATGGATGTGAATGAGGTCTATGCAAAGCCATCAGTCTCGCTTTTTCCAGAGTCACCTGGGTCCAGTGGTCAGATATGCATCAGGATGACTGGAGATTAGCCTGGATGCGAGGCAATCAGGGATAAGTGAACTGCCCAAGGTCACAAAGCTAGTAAGTGTCAGATGTCTGGGGTCATATATGAACTCAGATCCTTTTGACTCCAGGGACAGTACTCTATCCACTGCAGATGGGAGTTCGAGTCCAAGAGGATGGGAGTTCAAATCCAGCCTCAGACACTTGACACTTCCTAGCTATGTGACCTTGAGCAAGTCACTTAACTCTGATTGCCTTGCATCCATGGCCATCTCCAGTAATCCCGATTCTTATCTGACCGCTAGACCCAGATGACTCTGAGGAGAAAGTGACTTAGCACAGCACTGCCTCATCCAAATCCAGTTCATATGCTTGTCACGATATCACCTTCTTGATGTTAGGGTCTTCTTCAAGAATGAAGGACACGGTCGGCTAGGTGGTGCAGTGGATAGAGCACTGGCCCTGAAGTCAGTAGTAACTGAGTTCAAATCCGGCCTCAGACACTTAATAATTACCTAGCTGTGTGGCCTTGGGCAAGCTACTTAACCCCATTTGCCTTGCAAAAAAAAAAAAAAAAAAACTTAAAAAAAGAACAAAGGACAAACATCATCATCATCATTTGCCCCATCCGATATGATAGCTTATGAAGACTACAAAGGAACGAGAAGATATATAAACTCAAGTAAAGCAAAATAAGCAGGAAAAAAAAAGAGAATATCTCTGGACAAAGATCACAACAGTATGAAGCAAAATCTGAAAGACATGAGAACTCTCTGATTAGTGGGGAACTCTTATAGTTCATAGATCTAGAGCTGGAAAAAGCCACAGAAGCCATAATCCTCAGATGAGGAAAATAAGGCTGTAGGAGATTGTGATTTACCCAAGATCACTCAGGTGTAGTACACATGAGTTAGATCCCATGACTCCACTTTCAATCATACTATTATGAAATGAAACAGAGCACAGTCATGGTATTGGTTTGTTTTGCCTAAATATACTTTTTTGTTACAAGGAGAGGACAGAGGGAGGGGAGGATTGATGTCATTTAGAAAACCTAAAGATTTTTTTTAACGTAGCTTTCATACCTTCCTAGGCCATTCTCAAGGAGCTGTGGTATATGTATATTGTCATACACACACACACACACACACACACACACACACACAAAGTATGTTCTCAACAACAGATACCATAAATATTGTGCTGTTATAGAGTGGACTTACATAAATAACATTTGGTAACAATAACCCAAATAATTAATATATTTTATCTTTAAAAGAATTTCTGCTTAAATTATAAATATACTTTAATATCCAAATTAATGCTGACATATATACAAGATGTTAGCAAAGTATAAGATTCTATCAGAATGTTATAGGAACTTGTTACCCTGTTTACAAAAGAGTGGGTACGTAGTCTTCTAATAAAACATGTTACTATTAATAAGGTCATATAAGGACTATGATCTTGTACTATATGCACAAATGCAAATGTGTGTCTGAAAGTGCTGAGCCTTAAACTGTGAAATGGGCCATTTAATTTAATTTAAGGGCCATTTAAAATAAGAACTTGTAACAATGCTTTAAAAAATTCAACAAATGTAATCTGCAGACAATGTTTGAGAAGTTTCTGTAAAAACCAGTGGAACCTTCTTTCAGATAAACTAATTATGTCTACCACTAACAAAATCTTGTAATAAAACAAGAAAATTTCTATGTAGAGTTAGAACATATAAAAAGTATGTACATGAAGCATTAGTAAATTGTTTTAACAGATTATGGAATGTGGAAACATTTAAATCCCAAAATTGACTAGCTAGCTGTGTGATCGTGGTCAATTCACTATAGCCCAGTGTCTCAGTTTTCTCATCTATGTCCTGATGGTAATAACACTTTTACAACCTACCTTACATGCCTGCTGTGAGCCAAGTGCTTTGCAAATCTCAAAAGACTATATAATGATCTTAGCATTGGTGACTAGTTATTTGCCCTCAGTTTTCTTAATTGTAAAATAAAATGGGACTAGACTAGATGAGATTAGGCAAGTAATTTAAACTCTTTGGGCCTCAATTCCTTCATCTATAAAATAAGAGTCATCCTAGATGGTCTCTGAGTTTCCTTCCAGCTCTGGATCTACAATATGCCATGATTATCTCTTGTTGGAGAAAAGCCCTGTGCAGAGGCCCTGAATTGAAGAGAAGAGGGAAGAACTGACAGGCAGGAGGAGGAATCCCACCCAGCAGCAGCATCACTGCAGGCTCTGGCTGCCAAGCCAAAAGGCTGCTTGCTGACAGTACAGAGCCCTTGAGCTTCCTGCCTGGTAGCTCAGGCAGAGGGAGTTTGCCTGAGGTTCCAGAGGTAGCTGGTTCAAACTCAACCTTCCCTTCCAACACTAATCATCGGTTGATTTGTGCGTTTACTAATTAAATATTTCAAAGGAACCTAGGCAGAAAATACACTGAATGTAGGGGAAAAAACTGCTCTATTTTTCTTGACTGGAAAAAAAAATTCTAAAAATCCATTATTTAGAAAAATTCTTAACCATACATTTTAAAATAACTTCAAAACGATAAGTTAATATGTCCTTAACTACTCCAACAAAATTGGGGTTTTATTGGTCCTTAACTTTAATGTATCAGTTCAACCCCCATCTTCCCCTTCAAAAATCAAAAAACTCAGTTATTTAACAAACTTTATAGCCAAGATTGTCCTGGGCTGAAGTAGATAAAATTATTCTCATCAGTTCTAGAAGATATTTACTGTATTTATGGAAGAGTGACACAAAACCAAAATTTTAAAAGGGGGGGGTGGAGTGAGGGAGAAAGGAAGCACCATCCAAGATAAAGGATACTCCAGTTTGGGAGAAAAAAAATAAACTCCCAAAGCTATTATCATTGTACATACATTTCAAATTTGTCCTATATTTAGTGTAAACATATACTAGTGACATTATTTGTTCACGATGAACAAGCTCTTTTAGAGATAAATTTTCAGAAGAAATGAACAAACAGCACACACACTCAAAGACGTCGTGAACCCAAATCGGCGAAATTTTAGATCATATTACCTGTTCTGCACCATAAACTGTAGCAAATTGAACAAACTCCTCTATACGGACAAAACCATCCCCATCTCTGTCTAGGGCATCAAATACGGCTCTGAGGCGAGGGCCATCTTCCTGACACCCCGAGGGTTCGTTTGGAATTGGTTCCGTCTGGTTGAAATCAGAGGACTGGCCCGGGTTATTCTGAACTATATCTAACTTCAGATCACACAAAGTGGCAGTAGTCAAAGAGGGAAAGAAGCTTATTTCGTTACTGATTTGGTAACTATGATTTAAATCCTCCGCACTTTTCTGGCATCCGGCTGGCGCATAATCCTCTGGCTCTGGAGTCCAGGAGAAAACTGGACCGAGTCCTGAGAGGAGCCGGGTCTCGGGGTCCGGGCGGCCGGCCTGGTCCGAGTCTAAGTACAAATGTCTTTGATGCTCGGGAATGTCATCGCTTTCTCGAAGGCGGAGGTTTCCCGCAGCGGATTCCTGCCCCCTCGGGGGCGCGTCCAGTTGGGAATCCTGGGGAGGCGACCGGGGCCGGCCCGAATCCGGGGCAAGTCGGTCCTGCGGCTCCGGCGCTTCGGGGGCTGGGAGCGGCCCTGGGGCCGGCGGATCCCGCCGCGGGGCGAGGGCCGGGTCGAAGCCCCCTTCGGGGGCCGCCGCGGCAGCCTCCCCGGGGGAATCCTGGCCCAGGTCGGCCGCGGGGGCGCCGCCGTCCCGGCCCAAGAGGCAGAGTCCCTGGTCCTGGAGGCGATACAGATAGTTGAGGGGTCCTTCGGGGAACAAGTCCTGGCGGAGCTTCACCTCCCCCAAAACTTGCTGGAAAGCCACGGCCCCCGCTTCGTGCAGAACAGGCCCCAGGAGCCCCGAGGGCCGCCGGGGGGGCTCCGGGGGGAGCAGCAGCAGGTCGGGGCCCGGCACCGGCACCGGCACCTGGCCCCGGGGGTCCTCCGACACCTTGTCCAGGTCCATGAGGAAGTATTTCCCCTTCTGCTCCGGGAACAGGTCCCCGAAGGCCAGCAGGGGCTCGGCCGCGGCCCCCGCCGACGCCGACAGGGTCACGAATAAATCCGGCTCCATTCTCATGGGAAGGGAACGGGGCGGCGCGGCCCACGCCGGGGAGGCGGCCCCCGCCCCGCCCCCGCCCTTCAGCGCCCGGGCCCGGCTGCGGCCCGCGGCCCCGGCTCTGCTCGGCGGCGGCCCCGCGGCTCGGGAGGCAGACAAAAGAGCTCCGGAGACGCGGCGGCGGGCGGCGCAGGAGCAGCAGCGGGAGGAGGAGGAGGGCGGGCGGCGGCCGCGAGCATCACTGCACCCGCGCGGGCGCCGCTGCCCCGCGGGGACCGCCCGGCCCTCCGCAGCCCGGGGCGGGCGGGGCCGCTACTGGGGCCGGCGGGCCCCCGCGACCATCTTCACCGCCGACGCCCCTCATCTCTCCACACGCGCCGGCCGCGGCGCGGCGGGGGGCATGGCGGCCCGGAGGAGGCCCACGGCGAGGGAGGGAGCGCGAGGACCGGGACGCGGCGGGCCGGAGCGCGGGGAAGGGCCGGCCGGCCGGGGGAGCGCCCAGCGCGGCCGCTCGGTGCTGGGGCCGGATCCCGAGGCCGCCCCGCGCCGGCCCCCAGCCCCGCCCCTCCGGGCCGCGTGGCGTCAAGACGTCCATTGGCGTCGGGCTGGGCCCCGCCCTCCCCGGGGCGGCTATAAAAGGGCCGCGCGCGGCCGGGCCGGGAGCCCCGGGGGCCGAGGGGCGGGGACGCCCGGGCCGGCCTGGCGGCGAGCCCCGGGCGGTGACGTCACCGCAGTGCCTCGTGCCGGGGCCGCGGAGGTGGTGCTGAAGGCTGGGGCGGCCCCGTCCCCGGCCGAGCCCGGGCCCCTGCTGGCGCCCACCCCTTGGGGATTCTTGGCGAAGGCGAGGGGCGCCCTCCCGGCCGGGGCGTGGCCGCCGCGCGGCTGGCCGGCAGAGCCCCTGGCGAGCCCCCCGGGCCAGGGCTGAGCCGGCCCGGGGCCAGCTGGCCGAGCTCTCGGCCGGCCAGGCTGGGTGCGGCGCCCTGTGCCCGGGCGGAGGAAAAGCCGATGTGTCAGTTAGGGACCCCCACCCCCACGCCTTCTGCCGATGAAGGCGACGGGACCCCCGGCCCGGCCACCGAACGGGGCCTCCCGGCGCCTAGCTCCGGGCGCGTCGTGAACCATCACCGGGTGCAAGCCTTGGCCTTCCGAGTCTGAGCCCAGGACGGTGAATCTGTAGCAAACAGGGAAGACTCTCCCGCCGCAACCCGGGAGCTGGGGGGCTTTTTTTAAATGCAATGGGCCGCCTCGTTAGGGAGCCGGGGCCCCATTTCCAGAGCTCTGCAAATCAAACGCACATAAAAGGAGTTGAAGAATGAAGTCAAGATTATCAGACTGCTGTCTGTGGGGGGAGGGGAGGGGGAAATTGTAAAATTCAGAACACTGTCATCAAAAAATGATAGGTAGAAACAACAGGTTGAAGAATTGACATCTATTCAGCCTCTGGACATAAACCTTTCCGGCTCTGAGATTCTGTCATTTTTTTTTTTGCAAGGCAATGGAGTTAAGTGGCTTGTCTAAAGGCTACACAGCTAGGTCATTACATTAAATGTCTGAGGCCGGATTTGAACTCAGGTACTCCTGGATTCTGTCATTCTTCTATGATTTTATGTGACAACCTTTATCTGGACTGGGTCGGGCTCGCTATCCCCATTTTATAGTTGAAACCGAAGCACGACTTGCCCCAAGGTCACAGAGCTAGGAAACCACAAGGCCTAAGTGAATCTAGGTCTTCTGACACTGACTCCAAAGCCCTTTTCATTTACAACAATGAGAGGGAGTGTAGCTGGACAACCACAGCGCATTGTACTAGCCCTGGATGAACATGAACAATGATGAAATCCCTCACTAGCATAATTTTAATCCCGATTAACCTGGGGAAACATAAAACACAGAGCTTGGGTTGTGTGGCAATGAACACAGCCTCATATTTCAGGTAAGCAGAAAATGGGGGTTGTGAAAGGGTGGGACAAAGTAGCATATGGCATAATTTATGATGAATATAATTATGTACGTTAACCACTAAGAGCATCAGAATTAAGAATGGGCCAGAAAATCAAAGAGAAGGTTACCCATCCTATGTGTAGCCCTGATAATTAACTGACTCATCTCCCAGCCTTGAATCAAAAAAAAGAATTCATGTGTGTGTTTATATGTATATGTATACATATATATATTTAATTTTAGGAGATAAAAAAAAAGCACCAAAACTATTTTCTGAGTTGTAACAGCCAGGTACTGAAACAAGTGAATTATTATGTTCAAGGGAGATAAAGACCTGCTTCTTATTTCAGCGGGGTTTTGAAAATAGGCTCCTGACTTTGGCCAGATAAGCTTTTCACCTGGATTTTATTGATGTGTCAACTTTATTCAACAGGAGTGTGGTGTTAATGTGGATGAGGTAATAGCCACCATTCCTCCTGCCAGGTTTCTTGTCTAAGAGTTCCAAGGAAGGTGGGAAACCTAGTTTGATGTGTAAATGTTCTCCCATGGTATATTATTTCAAAATCTCAGGACTGAAAGGGACATCATAGTGCATCTAGTCCAACCTGAACCTGAACAAGAATCTCCTCTATGACACACCAAAAAAATAGTTCTCAGGTTACCGAAACTATTTTGTTGACTGACCCAAGTGCTGAGGTATTAAATCACAACAGTAAAAACATGCATTTTCCAGCTTAGTTTAAAAAAAAAATTCTACCTCAAACAAATCATTTTAGTAATATGTGGTAATCAAGTTTTCAATTTATTGCAGTTTAAACTAAGTTAATTAAATCTTGCCAACAACCAATTAGTAGAGAATCCTTTACTACCACATTTTGGCAAGAATTGTCCTCTTTTAGATATAGAATAACTGAAACACGTGGGAGAAGGTAGCCAAGAAATCTAAATCATGCACCCCCCTACTTTTGGAAGCATTTTCAGATTCCTCTTCACCTCCTTCCCACACCTACCTCAATAAATGGGATGGAGGCTATGTAGAATTTAATGGGTTTTTCCTCTTGAATTAATTTACTTTGTGTTTATATACATATATACAGGTTAACTTCCCCTCCATAAAGAACCTAAACTCCTTGAGAATGGGATGATTTCATTTCTGTGTTTGCATCTCCGTGTCTTGGAACTTAAGGATACTTAGGAAGTGTCTGAGTTTATCATCTCACATGTTTTATAACCTGATTGAATATATAATTTATTTTTTTAAATCCACCTGTGAATTTAAATCCATTTCCATGTCTACTTTTGAAAAAAGGGTGTTCAAAGTCTCTTTTGTTTATTGAGCAGTCTAAATTAAAATGTCATCTTTTACAGAAAGCCTTTTCCAAACCCTCTTTTTTTTTAGGTTTTTGCATGGCAAATGGGGTTAAGTGGCTTGCCCAAGGCCACACAGCTAGGTAATTATTAAGTGTCTGAGAACGGATTTGAACCCAGGTACTCCTGACTCCAAGGACGGTGCTTTATCCACTACACCACCTAGTGGCCCTCAATCCCTCTTAATTCTACCAGGTGACAAAGACTATATCTTCCCCCCCTGCCCTCACACATACCCCTTTTGTGTCAACCTGTCTTTAAACTCGTATATCCCTACCTCACTGGCTCTGCTGAAATGCCTGCCCTCTTCTCTGCTCAGTCCTACTTGACCCACTCTTTCAGGCCCTGACTATCACACAGATTCAGAGTGATCCCATTCTCCAAATTCATTTAGTGTATATAATCCCCATTTGGCAATTGCCCTATACTCACAGGCATATGTATGTTCATGTGTGAGTTTTGTCTCCTCTAAGCCAGGAGTTCTTCAAAGACAACCCCTAGGTCCCCAGAATATGAGCTGACCAAGGACAAAGACTAGATCTGTTCTTTATTTGTCCCAATAACAGAGTAGAGCCCAGGACTGGGCTACTAGGAGTCAGTGGACTCTCCATTTCCCACAAAGTATGGGAAGCCATTCAAAATAATCTTTCCCCCAAGAAACTCAGGATTCAAGTATGAGGTGATTGTGTGTGTGCATATTTGTGTGTATCTGCTTGTGACTTGTGTTACCCCTTTCCCCATATGTCTCTAGGATTGGAAATAAGGCTTTGACACAGAGTTCCCAGTTGGCAAAATATAGTTTGATATATATATATATATATATGCATATATGTATGAATATGTATATCTATACATATTTATGTAGATCTAGATATATATAGTCTCCCCCATTAGATTTTTAAATAATTGAGGGCAACAGTCTTTTGACTCTTTTTGTATGCTGATTACTTAGTGCAGTGACTGGCACATAGCAGACATTTAATAAATGTTTATTATTGATTGATTGGAAGAGTTGCTTTCTTTACCCCTTTTATTAGGGAATAATAAAATGACCTCCAAAAAGAAAAAAATCTAAGGAGAGAGAAATTCAGGAAGGATAGGGACAATGAATCAGCAGATTTACTGTAAAGCATCACTTGACTTTCTCCTGCCAGGATAGGCATATGTAGGTCAGGAAAACCTCATGGGTAGAAAGTAAAAGAATCATCATGGCAATCAAACTAGGAGAGCAGTACAATCTCCTCAAAGGTAAGTATTCTTTAATACCAACATTATTGTCATCATTGTTATTGTTAGCTGTAGCCAGTTGAAATTTAATGCATGATTAAGAAAAGAAACATGAGAGGCAGTTCAAAATGGAGTGTTGAAGAACAAAGTGATGTTGGGGAGCCCAAAACAAAGATTCCAGGAAGCATAATGGATTGGATTGGGAGAACAGAAAAATGGAGATGTGTATCTCAATGGGGAATCTGTTCTGGGAGAAATGAGTCACCAATTTGGAGCGTAACTGTTAACAAGTTCTGGGAACAAGGGACCTACAATCTGCTATTGTTCCTTACCTCCTTCCTTTCCTATACTCCAATAAAACTCCACCCCCAGCCAAAGTGCTCTCTACTCATTGATCCCCAAATACTGTGTCCCCATCTGCATGTACTCAGTCAAATTCTTCTCTGCCTAAATTTTATTTATCCAAATCCTAAACTTCCTTAGAGTTCTAATTTTAATCCCATTTTAGACTGTTCATCAACTGCCTTAACCCTCAACACCTATTGTATTATCTGTATCACTCGCTTGTCATTCATTAATGGAATGGGATTGGGAAAAAGCTATAATTTCTCCCTCTTTGAATAACTTTGTATTTATGGGTTTATTTATAGGTGTATCTCCACCCTTAATAAAAGTCAAGAACCTTGAGACAGGAATGATTTGATTTCTGTTTTTGTATCTCCATGTCTAATATTGTGCCTTGGTTATTAATGACACATAGGAAGCATTTGAGTTGGAGTTTGTCACCTAACTGCCAATGGCCTGGTTTTTGTCCTGGTTTTGTTGGTTGGTTGGTTTCCTCTTAGCTTATTTTGTTAATTACCTTTTTATATCTATTCCCTTATATCTTTTTGAGCTCCTAGTTTCCTATACACAGTAGGTTCTGCATAAATATTTGTGGAGATAGTATCCTCCATCTTGAAACTGTCTTCCCTTTTCTATGTCCTTTGAGTGATTTTAAGAATTATACTTTACTGCCAAGTATCATCTTGACTTTTTTCAGCCTTGAAAAACCAGATTAACCTTTCATCTTAAAAAAATAGCAAATATCAAAAAAGAAAAGTCAATTTTAGTTCTAAGTCACACCATCTTCCCAATGTACTACCACTTTGGAAAGTATGATTACCTACTTGTGTTTACTGACGTTTTATTCAGAGAGGGAATTTTTTTCTCAGATTTAGATTTGATAATTAAAATACATTTCTCAAGTAAAAATAGAACTTGAGTTTATAGGGAACAATATAATTCCTCCTGACTCAGCTTTGATGATTTTCCCATTTTAACACGTCACTTTGAAAGTGTGAAAGTCCTGTTTTATATTTCCTTGTTCTCTGATAAAAAAAAAAAACATCTATGCAGAATAGTAGCTCCTAATCATCCCTGAAACCACATGATTTTTGTTCACTGCTGCACTAATGTTAGTGAAAGGGAAAATCAGGACAAGTCTCTTGCTATCCATGTAGATAAAACCAGAGCCACAGCACACTATCACATATGGATTATATTAGGGTGCTACAAGACTATGTGGGAGACAGTTTTCATATCAATCCAAATCTTCCATCTGCAGCATGCTGAATTTTTTATGAGGTTAAAGATCCTATTCACAACATTCTTCTCATTTTCTATGTAAACAACTGAGACAAGTACGTGATTTTTTTTTTAATTTAAGAGAAGAAATACCCACTAAAACTGAGTAGGGGGGAGATTTCTTAACTAAACAAGGAATAGAAATAATCCCAGAAGAGAAAATAGACAATTTTAGTTCTATAAGTGAAAAAATTTTTTACATAAGCATTATCAATGCAATGAGAATTAGAAAGGAAAGAGTTAACGGGGGGGGGGGGGGGGGGCGGGAATCTTTGCAGCGAATTTTTTCTGTTAAAAGTGATGTCGGGGCGGCTAGGAGTAACTGCATTCAAATCCGGTCTCAGACACTTAATAATTGCCTAGCTGTGTGGCCTTGGGCAAGCCACTTAACCCCATTTGCCTTGCAAAAACCTAAAAAAAAAAAAAAAAAAAAAGTCTGATGTCCAAGATAAACAAGGAATGGATACAAATATATTAGAATAATGTATTCTATGGTGATTATAAATCAAAGAATATAAATAAGGAGGCAGTTCTCAAGTGAAGTAAAGCAAACTATCACCAACCATGTGTTAATTCCCAGATCAGTAATAATAAGAGAACTAAGTATTAAAACAAGGTGATACCTCACACCTTAAAATTAGCAAAAATAACAAAAAAATGAAAAGTATATTAATGACAGAACTGTGATTTAGTCCAACTATTCTGAAAAACAATGTAGCACATATCCGTTGACCTGGCAATACTGCTCCTAGGTGTGTGTGTGTGTGTGTGTGTGTGTGTGTGTGTGTGTGTGTGTGTATACACACACACAAATATACAAAAGAGGTCAGACAGAGAGAGAGAGAGAGATGGTTAAAAACATTTATAGTGGCATTTTTAGTTATAAAAAAGTGCTAAGAAAGTGGGTAACTACTAATTGGAGTAGATCGGAAGAAAACTAGCAAATGTATGCAATAGTATATTATTATGTCATGAGAAAAATATGAAGGATTAAGAGAAATTTGGCAAGTATGAATGAAAAAAAGAACAAAATGAGAAGAACCAAAGAAAAATTTATACAATGACCTAAACAACATAGAGAAAACAACTTTGAAAGACCTCAGACTCTGAATATTTGAATTTTAAATGCAGGAAATCTATAGGTCATTAAGAAGATGGGAAGAAATTCTGACCAAATTAGAATCACAATGTCCAGTAAAGTTTGAATGAGCAGCTTTTTAATAATTAAGCACATAAAACTGTACTGCTTGATATATTTCTTGAACTTTTTGTGAAATTCCGAAAAAAGCTTATCTTCTGTCCTTTTTCAGTTCATCTATTCCTTTGGCACAGTTCTTAAAGATAACATTCTCTCATTACTTTGAAATTGGCTTAAGTCTGAGGAGGACCAGGGAGATTAAGGAGCAGGTTTCCACTGAGAATATTTTCCATCCGAATTTTCTCTTCCTTTTGTTCCTTTTGTTCTTGTCTCTTTTGTTCTTATTCCTTCTAGGCTTGTTCTTTAGATGTTTTCTGTTTTTATTTTTTAGTTCTGCCAATAGTTTTCCTAGTTCTGCCCATGAAAGACTGATGATGATGAAACATGCTTCCCACCTCTTGGAAGTACAAAACAAGACATTTTTCAGACCTGATCATTGTGCTAGTTTGTGTAGGAAACCTTTGCCTATTCCTCCTTAATCTTAGTGTCTTCCCTGGGGGACTACCCACAATTTATCCTGTATGTTTGTACATAATAATTTGCATGTTGTCTCCCCCACTAGACTGTGACTCCTTCAAAGCAGGGACTATTTTTTTCTTTCTTTGTATCTCTGGCACATAGTAAACTGCTAATTGCTAGTTGACTGGAATATACTAAACTATTACAAGGGAGGACTTATATTGAGGAAGAGAGCTAAGTTTGCTTAATAAATGCTTATTGACTATGTACAAATTTTGTCATGTGCTATGCATGAGGATACAAAGAACAGCAAAAGACAGTCCCTACCCTTCAAGGAGCTCATAATCTAATGAGGAAGACAATAAGCAAACAAGTATGTACAAACTACCTACAGAATAAGTAGTAAAAAATTAACAGAAGGAAGGCACTAAAATTAAGAAGGATTAGTACAGGTTTCTTGTAGAAGGTAGGATTTTAGTTGAGACTTGAAGGAGGCCAAAGAAGTCAGGAGATAGATATGGAAAAAAAATAAAAAGCAGTCTAGAAATGAGGTATTGCTAGAGAAAATGCTTGGAGCCAAGAGATAGAATATCTCGTTTGTGGAAAAGCAAAGAAGTCAGTGGCCCTGGAGCAAAGAATATATAGAAAAGTTTAAGACAGAAGACTGGAAGAAGGGGAACTATTTTAAATGTTCAATAAGGGTTTTATATTTGAACCTTGAAATAATAGGGAGTCATTGGAGTTTATGAAGTATGGAGGTGACATGAGTCAGACCTGTTAACATTTTGGCTACTAAATGGAGAATAGTCAGGAGAAGGGAGAGACTTGTGATAGGCTGACCAGCCAAAAGGTTAGTGGCAGTATCCAATGAAAAAAGGGTGCATATTTTAGAGGTTTCAAAGTTGACTTTGATAGACCATTGGATTTAGGGTATAAGACATAGTGAAGAGTCAAGGATGACTCCTAGGTTACAAGTCTAGAGGACTAGGAGAATGGTTGTGCCCTCAACAGTGACAAAGAAGTTTTGAAGCCTGGAGGGTTAAGTGGGAAAGATGGGTTCAATTGTGAAAGAGATGCAAAAGAAAGGCATCAAAAAAATAAGAAAAATACACAGAAGGGGGCAACTGGGTGGCACAGTGGATGGAGCACCAGGCCTGGAGTCAGGAGGACCTGAATTCAAATCCTGCCTCAGACGCTTAATAATTGCTTAGCTGTATGACTTTGGTCAAGTCCCTCAAACCCCATTGCCTTAAAAAATAAAAAAATTAAAAAAAAATATACAAAAAGAAAATGAAATTTGGAAGGCAACAGAAGGCAATTTTGTTACTGCCATGTTAAATTTAATATGTACTTTAAAAAAAACAGCATAACATATAATTCTTAACATGAAGTTTCTCTTTTTTGTTCTTTCTTTCTTTCAGTGAACAAGCCTTTATTGAGTCCCAATTATGAACCAGGCTCTTTACTAAGTACTCAGGACACAAAGAAAGGCAAATATAGCTCCTGCTTTTCAGAAGCTTATGTTCTAATGGAAAAGGAGGGAAATATATAAAGAAACAGATACATATAAGATACAAATAGAGGAGATGGAAGGTAATTGGAAAAGACCTGCACTTTAGGAAAACCACTTTGGTAGATGAAGGAAGGACACTTCCATTTCATCTCTTTAACCCCAGGGCTTTGTGTATTATGTAAATTTTATAAATACCCTTTTGAATAGATTGCATTAGCCTCCATTCCCATATGTATAAAACAAACGAGAAAGTCTGACCAGACCAAATCGTCCTATCATCTCTTGCATGCAGGCCTTCTGTCCTCTGCCACTGACATACCCAGGAACAGGCCCTCTTCACCTCAAATCTGGGCTGTTACAATAACCTATGGGTGAGTCTTCCTTCCTCACTCCACTCAGCTACCATATCAATGTTTTTAAAGTGTAGGACTGACCTCATTACTTCTCATTACACTTATCCCCCCCCTCCACACACACACCAGTGATTCCCTCTTTACCTCCAAGATCAAATAGAAAATTCCCTGTCTAGCTTTTAAAGCCCTTTTCAAGTGGTTAATTCCTGTCCTTCCTGTCTTCTAACACTGTCTTCTCCTTGATGCATTCTATACATGCAAATAAAATCAGATCTAAATAACTGGGCAAATGTCAATTGTTCATGGGTAGGTCGAGCTAATATAATAAAAATGGCAAATCAACCTAAAATAAATTGCTTATTCAGTGCCATACCAAACTACCAAAAAGCTAGAAAAAATAATAGAAAAATTCATAAGAAAGAACAAAAGATCAAAGAATATCAAGGGAATTAATGAAAAAAAATTGCAAAGAAAGGTGACTTAGACATATACCAGATCTAAAATTATAAAGCATCAGTCAGCAAAAGTATTTGGCATTGGCTAAGAAATAGAGTTGTGAATCAGTGGAATAGATTAGGTACAAAAGAAACAGTAGTCAAAGACTATAGTAATCTACCCCAAACTCCAGCCTCTGGGATAAGAACTTACTCTTTGATAAAAACTCAAAGATAGTATGGCATGGACCACTTTCTCAAACCCTATAAGGTCAAAGTGGGTACAGGATTCAGACATAAAAGGTGATATCAAAAGCCAATAAGGAGAACAAGCAATAGTTTATCTGTCAAACCTATAGAAAGGGGAGCAATTGATGACAGATAGAGGAACGTTATGAAATACAAAATGGATAATAATTTTGATCACATTAGATGTATTCTGCAATCCTGTATCAAAGGTCTTGCTGTTCCTCCACACATGATACTTTTATCTCCAGTTTTTCATTCCTTTTTACAATCCCTGATTAACACAGTGCCTAGAATGTTCTCTTCCTCCCTACTTTTGCCTTCTAGTTTATTTGACCTCTTTTCATACTCAACTCAAATCCCACTTGCTACAAGAGGACTTTCCTAACCTTTTCCACCACAGGTGTTTTCCCTCCTAGATAACCTCCTAGTTAACTTGTATATACTTTGTATGTAAGTAGATGTTGGCAAATTGTCTCTTCCTTTAGAATATGAACTCCTTGAGGGCAGGGACAGTATTTTCAGAAATCTATTTATATATCCAACCCTTAGCAAAGTGAGGGACCCATAGCAAGTACCTAGTAATGTTTATTGAGAAACTATTGGCTGATGGGTGAGGAGGGGGAATATTCCACGCATAGGAAGCAACCAGGGCAAGAGTATGGAGATGAGAGATATGAAATAGCAACAGACCATTATTCTGAATCATTGAATTTTATGGAAAGTAAAAGAAGCATAAAAAAAACTGGAAAGGAGACCAGAAAAGATGAAAACAATAGAAGGGGAAAGAAGCCAGCTTCTCCCCTACAACTACCCAAAAAGAACTGGGGAGGAGGGGGAAACGAGGACTCTATCTTGATTGAGAAATTCAAGAAAAAAAAATCATAGTCATTTTTGCAGCCCAGGGAAGCCTAAGGAGACACTCAGAGAGGTTGGAAGATATTGAGGCAGAGTCTCACCAAGAAGATCTCTGTAAAGCCTTTCAGCAACAGGGACTGAACAAGGGTCAGCCTGTGACTACACACACATACACACACACACACACACACAGCTAAAATTTACATAGCAACAACTATGTATATTTTGAGCTTCTCACATTTTCTACCTCAGTTTGACTTATAATAACCCTTTGAAGCAGGTGTTCATATCTCTATTTAACATGAAAAAATTGAGGCAAATACAGATGAAATTGCCCCAAAGTCATGCAGCTAGGCAGTGTCTGAGGCTGGATTTGAACTTAGGTCTCTAGTCACTTTACCACCTAGCTACTTGCAGCAGGGCAAAAAAAAGGCCCAAGATATGGCAAAAAAAAAAGGGTTGATCTTTTATAGGGAGCAAGAACAGTTGCTAAGTGGCAGCTTAATTGTTCACTACTGAGTATTGGGTCACAGACCTAGGACAGATGGAGTATGGGACCTGTGGTCCAAGAGAAAGAGATTTTGCAAGCTTGTCTATTGAATAATATGTCAAAAGCAAGGAAACCAGAACTGGATCTCTGGTCAAGTTTCTAAAACAGTTTGATCTTAAGAAAGACAAAATAGAATTAGGTTAACATACACATTTTTTAATATTTCTCTACGCTCCATGATTATGCAGATATGCCCAACTAGAAAACTAAACCCTAAGATGGAGTTTTGGGAAGAGTTTCTTCTACAAGTCCACTACTGGAAGGCAAGATCTGAAAAAACCTCCTCTGAGTTGTCCATCAGGGGAGTTGGATATCAGACATACCTATTAGAGGGTATATCCAGGAATCTTTATGTCTCATCAGTTATGCTAAGACCTCCACAAAGCATGTGAATCTTCTCTGGGACATCAGTGCCACCCAGGGATTATAGATACAATGGGGTTTATTATTGGAGGTCAACAAAGGGAAGGGATCTCAACAGATAAGATTAAAAATGAAAAACTGTAAGAGACTTTAAAAACCATTTAAAAAACCTTTTTTCAGATGAGGGACCTGGGATCTGAAATAGTTAATTGACTTGCTCACATTCAAGGAGCACAGCTGAGTACAGCTGGGATTTGATCCTATCTCTAAATCTAGTGCTTTTTATACTTGATTAATACTATCTGAAAATGGACAAGAAACATTTATGTAATGCCTACCATGTGCCAAACACATAGCAATTATTTCAGAAATATTTTATCATTTGATCCTCACATTCCATCATATTTGACCCCACCTATAGTAGACGGATCCCCATTTTACAGTTAGGGAAACTGAGTAAAACAGAGGTTAAGTGACTTTCCCATGATTCACAATCTAGTAAGTACCTGAGGTCAAATTTTAACTCGGATCTTTCTGACTCTAGGCCTACTACTCCACTTTCACAGTGGAGAAAAAAATGTGAGGAGTTAGAGCCACAATAGGATATATTCCATCATTCTTTGCCATTCCTGTCTTTTCTCATTTCCACTAATTTAAATAGGGGAGAAAAAGAATAAAAGTAGACATAAATCCAATAGGTTTAATAGGATTTTGTTGGGATTAAGGAATATACTCATTCTTCTTGTACAAATATGTGAAACCATTTCACTTAAAGAAATTCCATAGCCCATTATAAATGACCCAGTTGCTTTTCTGTCCTTGGAAAGAAAATAGCTATTTTGTGAACTATGTATAAGGAGATATGCCTACCCCATGTTCCCTTTGGAATTTATATTTCCCAAAATCATATGCAGAACTCAACAGTTTTCATCAAATCCAGTTTGAAAGGGGAGTGTGAATCTCCTAAAATCTGTTTTGAAAATCTGGGCAACAGAAGCTGAGAAAAAAGAGGAAGACTCTCTTCAGCAGTATCTAAAGTCTAGTCTAGTCTAGAACATCTTGAAGTTAGCACCACCAAGCAAAATAGGTGGTAGGAAAGGGGAGGGTTGAGGTGGAGAGAGCACTACTGGAAAAGAGAAGAAAAAGATAGGCAGAGATGAGAGAGATTATGTTTATCCTTCATTTTCGAAAAAGACCACATCAGGGAGATGATGTCATGACAAGCACATGAATTGGATTTGAGTGAGGGGGAGCTGTGCTAAGTCACCAGTTTCACTTTCTCCTCCAGAGCCATCTGGGTTCAGTGGTCAGATATGAATCAGGACAACTGGATGGGAAGAAGTCTGGGTTAAGTGACTTACCCAAGGTCACTTGACTAGTAAGTGGCAAGTGAGAGCGATGAAGCGAGAGAGGAAAACATGGGGAGAAAGAGGAGAGACAGTCAGAGAATGTAGAAAAAAAAGGAAAAGAGGGAGGGCAGACAGAAAGTCACTTCTGGACCCCAATTTTTTTTAACAGACCAGGCTATGAGTAAAACTGCCAGTATCCCTTTATCTTGTGTTAAAAAAAAAAAAACAAAACAGGTTAGGAAGTGAGCTCATAGCCTTCTCTCCCTGGAAGCTGATAACATTAGGAAATAAGTGGTTAGAGATCTTGCTATCTGATTTAATTTCTTGTTATTTACCTTGCATTCTGTTTTAAATAAAGATGTCCTTTACCCATAATGCCATGAGATTTATTTAGGTTTAATCAGCCCAATAGGAACTAGGAGTTTGTGCTGATTGAGATAGATAATTACCACCTTGGACTCCTCAAGGAGTCAAAATATTCTTCCCAAAGCACAATTTTTGAATAAGGTCCCCAAACTTGTATCTTTTTTTCCTTAACTAAACCTTTAGTTCATATTCCTTACCCTAAGCAAGAATTCTAGATCTGCACATTGCAATTTCCAGTTATAATAAACAAACTACCCTGTCTCTTGGCTTGGCCAACTATCACTGAA
The DNA here is from genome assembly GCF_037893015.1 of Macrotis lagotis. Taxonomy (NCBI): domain Eukaryota; kingdom Metazoa; phylum Chordata; class Mammalia; order Peramelemorphia; family Peramelidae; genus Macrotis; species Macrotis lagotis. Next base: position 52,732,599 of record NC_133665.1, on the reverse strand, counting down.
TGCCAATCTTGAGTCATGGGCTGGTCACTGTGGTCTACTCAAGGGTCATAAATCATGGAAATCTCAGCTACCAGTTGTAAGAAGGGTCACTGACTAACCAGCCTAGACAATGACAATCTCTTTAATCCTCTTGGAGCTAAGTGATATCTCTAGGTGTCTTTGGTAGACCAAAGGCATAGGTTCCTACCTAGGGGAAAAAATATAAATAGAACAAGAGAAAAGGAGGCAGGAGAAAAGGGGAAGGGGCAAAGAGTGAGAAAAGAGATGCACATCATAAAATACTGTAGGAGAATATCTTTTACATTTGCCTCAGGCAATCATTATTCATTCAACAAACATTTTATTAAGTGTCTATTACCTGTAATACAGTGCTAGATGTTGGGGAGATACCAAGATACATAAGTTAGTCAATTAGGAGCTTACCATCTAAGCAGTGGGAGATAAGACATAGAGGTTCAGACAAACATAATGTAAATTAGAGGAAGTTGTAAAGTTTTGTGGGTCAGCTGTATGCATAGAGTGCCAGGCCTGAAGTCAAGAAGATTCATCTTCATGAGAACAAATCTGGCTTCAGATAATTACTAGCTATGTGTCCTTGGGCAAGTCATTTAACTCTCTGCCTCAGCTTCTTCAATTATAAAATGAACTGGAGAAGAAAATGGCAAACCACTCCAGAATCTGCCAACAAAAACCCATGACTGAAAAGGATTTAACATGTAATAAAGTTCTGTGAAAACAAATGAGGATTAACAACAAAACAGTAGAAACTGGATGCCATGAAATTCTAACTGCTTAGCTTAAACTCAAAGAAGAGACTAAAAAATGTGTATGCATTCTCTTCTTTGCAAATTTGAGGGGCTGTGGGTATAGATTCCTGACTTGGTTTATAAATTAATTTTAATTTTGCTAAATTGTTTTTCCCCCATATTTATTTTTCATTTTATAAGTTTGCTCCCTGGAAAGGGGAAAAGAGGGATATACAAGAAAATGTGGGTAATGCAAAAACAAAAAATATCAACAAAAAAATAAGCCTGAAAATAATAATAATAACAAAGGCAGATGAGGGAGAAATCAATTCTTTCTGAAGAAATCCAGGAGGCTTCAGGAAAGAGGTGGTATTAAAGTATTAAGTGAGATAGGTCTCTGACTTCTGCACTAAACACATTTCTCTTCCCTTTTAGGTTTGACCATTAATCTTCAAAGGAAAGAGAGATGTCATTTGCTGGTTCTTGGGACTATCTTTTGTGGAGGCAGTTCTCAAACCCCAAGTTTTCCATATAAATAATTATCCTTATTTTTCAGGGAAGAGCAGAGGTACAGAAAGAGCAGGCCAGATGGTCTCTGTAGTATTTCTAATGTTCTCATTACTGCCTCTGCTTTCCCCCTCAGCAACCCTCACTACCTAAAAGTGATGATTTTCTCAAATCAGTTTTCTCAGTAGCCCCGTCACCAGAGCACACTGAAAAGTCCCAGATGTAACTAATGTGCTGGTTCCCATGACAACAAGAAGCACTTTTAAATAGCAGGTTTATGTTTCAGGGCTGGGTTGAGAGCTCCCACTCAGTGAGTATTATCTATGTAGAGGCTAGTGTGGTCTAGACTTTGGCTTTTTTGTGGCAGTAACAATCATATTATCATCTCTAACCTGCTTGAATCAATCTGATTTGAAAAGATAGAAAAAGATCAGATTGAATCACAGTAAATTTCTTTATTAGTTTAGATTCAAATGAATTCTACAAGCATATTCTATGTAAGGTACTCAGGATTGTTACTGAGTTGTTTTCAGTTGTGTACAACTCTGTGACCCCATTTGAAATTTTCTTGGCAGAGATACTGGAGTGGTTTGCCATTTCCTTCTCTAGTTCATTTTTCAGATGTAGAAACTGAGGCAAACAGGGTTAAGTGACTTGCCCATGGTCATACAGCTATTAAGTGTCTGAGATCAAATTTGAATTCAATCTGGATATTGTGCCACCTAGCTGACCTTATCAAGAAACTTATATTCTACTAGAATTCATATTGGAAGTTTACATTCATTCTTCTTGTAGCTGATAAGCTGGGGATCTCTCACTATAATGTCCATGGAATAAAGGACACTCTTTATATGCCTTTGTACAAGTGTTTTTCCAAGTTTGGGATATTGCTTTCTTCACTGTGACCTCAAAGAATCTCGATTTTCCTTCAAAACAAAACTCAAAACTGCTGTCTCTTATATAAGACCTTTCCATGATCCTCCCATTTATTAACACCTTCTCTCCTGAAATGACATTGTATTCCTTTGTGTTCTCTTTCTGTTTTCTTGAGTAGATGATATATCTCCACTGTCCAGTAGAATATAAGTTCTTTGAGGGAAAAGATTGTTTCTTTTCTGTCTTTGTACCCTCAATGCAAAACAAAGTCTCTTACATATAGTTGGCACTTAATAATAAATGTTTATTCACAAATGTGTATGCACAATATTCACCAGACTGTTTGCCACTGAGGGGAGGTAGGGTGGGAAGGGAGGGTGGAAGGAGATTATGTAACTTAAAATATATATATATATATTTGCATGTGGATGAATGTTGAAAAACTTTTATATCATGTAACTGGAAAAATAAAATATCAATTGAGAAAAAATGTTTATTGAATTTGAAAAATTGAAAATGGACTTTCATATGCTTACGAACATGCTCAAATCTGTTCCATTCCAAAAAAAAGTCTTTCCTTGACCTTTCTACCCATTCCACCTATCATCCCATTTTTCTTTTCCTTACAGCAGCAAACTTCTTGAAAATGTACAAACCCAATACCTCTACTTTCTTATCATCTACTCTATCTTCAAATTTGTGTTCCCACCATTCTGCTGAAACTATTTTTTCATAAGTTACCATGTCCTCTTAATAGTCAAGTGCAGTGAATTTGTTTTGTCCTCATGCTACTTGACTCCTCTGCATCCTTTGATATATTGGATGTCTTTCTGGAAAGTCTCTATTTTAGCCTCTCAAAGACCACCATCTTTCTGGTTTGCCTATTCTCTGAGAGTTCCTTCTTTTTGCTAATTCTCTTCCTGACCCCTTCAGGGGATGGTGAAGACACTTTCCAAGGATCAGTCCTTAGCCCTCTTCTCTTCCCACTCTATATTCTTTTTGAATCTAAAGCTTCAACCTCTACAAATGACTCACAAGCCTCCAAGTCTCTCTATCCTGACCTTTCTTCCAAACTCCAGATTTGCACTTCCAAATACTCAGAACCTTCCATTCAGCCTTTTCTAAATCAATTTTTTTGCTCAGATTTGTGATTTTATACCTAGAGTTTTCCTCAGTGAAGAACCTCCTTTTTCTCATGCAGATCAATTACAGCTCTGCAACTTAATCTAAGGCATTTTGAGGTTAAAGTGATTTACTCGTGGTCACAAAACCGGTATGCATCATAGGTGGGATTTGAACGCAAGTCTTCCTTACTTCAAAGCAGCCCCAAATAATGAGAAATACTTAGGCAAATTACCAAGTCCAGAAATTGTTTCCAAAAATATCTCCCCCCATCTGGTGCTTCCTCTCCATTCTCACTTCTCACTTCTACCACTCTAGTACGGGTTTTAATTGCCACTCCTTTAGATTACTGAAAAACCCAAGGTCTTCCTATCTCCACACTTTCCCTTTTCTAATCCATACTTCATATGCCCTTCTAGACTTATTTTTCCTTAGGTATAGATCTGCTTATATCAACTCTTAAGTTCAAAAGCAGGTTCATGGCTCCAGTATAGTTCAAACTTAACCTAAAGTCAAGTACTTCTGAGGTCTGATGCCACCTTTTTATGTATTCTGACCTCTAGTCAAACTGGGCTATTTGCTATCTCCTCTGCACACCCTAAATTTGTTCTCCCCCGTAGCTTGGCTCATGCTTTTTCCCTAGATTCTCTTCTTGCCCACCCCAATTCCATCTGTTGAATTCCTATCCAGAATTTATAGTCCAATGTGGAAAAATACAGAATCTAGAATGAGAAGATAGGCTCAAATTCTGACTCTGCTACTTATCACCTATAGAAGCCTAGGTATGCTCTTTTCCCTTCCCTCCATCTATTTCCTTATTAATAAAAGGAATTTGGAAAGGGGCAGCCAGTTGGTGCAGGGGATAGAGTGCCAGTTCTGGAGACAGGAGCACCAGAGTTCAAATTGGCCTCAGTCACTTGATTTTTTAAAAACATTTATTTGTTTCTTTGTTTCTTTATGCATGTTTGTTTGTTTGTTTATTTTGAATTTGACAATTTTCCCCCTATTCTTGCCTCCCTCTCCCACCTCCCACAGAAGGTAGTCTGTTAGTCTTTACATTGTTTCCATAGTATACATTGATCTAAGTTGAATGTGATGAGAGAAAAATCTTATCCTTAAGGAAGAAAAATAACATATAAGAGATAGCAAAATTACATAATAAGATAATGGATTTTCTTTTTTAGATTGAAGGTAATAGTCTTTGGTCTTTGTTCAAACTCCACAATTCTTTCTGTGGATATAGATGGTATTCTGCAGATACCCCCAAATTGCAGTGACTTGATTTTTACTAGTTGTGTGACCTTGGGCATATCACTTAACCCATTGCCTTATAAAAATAACAAAAAAACGTTGGGGAATTAAACTTTGAGCTCTAAATTCTAAGATTCTATGAAATATTCCTTTCTTCACAAAGCCTTTCCTGATTCCCATAATGATATTTTTCTTCACAAAGTACTTGTCATATCTGTCTTATGCATTATTTTGTAATATAGGTTCCTATATATTTCAGATCCTCCTATTATAATGTAAGATCCATAAGGGCAAAAACTATCTTAGCTAAAACTGTATTGTCTGCCAATATCCAACTCAGTGCTCCAAAGAAAATGATTTAAAATGTTCATTGGTTTGATATGTTCTAAGCACAAACTAGAATTTTCCATCTATTTGATTTAGCCCAGAAGTTGAAATGTGTTGGAATTTAACTTAAGTCATTGTAAGGACACATCTGATACACATTTAATAAATGGTAAGAGGTAAAGCAAGAAAGATGCATTACTTAGAAATAGAAGGCAACAGTCACTTTGTCCAAAACATGAACATTTTTATAAACTAGTTGAGCTATAATGACTCTGTCAGGATCATACCTAAAAGGAAAATGAGGGAGTCACAGTACATGAGCAAGAGTATTATGCCAAACTGCCTGGAGCTAGACCTTTTCTGGTCAAATCCTTTTCCAGCGGCAGAGTTGTTTGGAACTTCTCCTTCCCTAGCCTGAGAACCATGCCCTAGCTAATATCTAGCTAAGAAGGCCTAATTCTTGAAGAGGGTGGGGAGGAAATGTGCTTTACATAGGAACAAGGTGTGTGGGGTGGATTCAATTTTGGCTTGTGGTCAAAGCTGCTGCTTCATGTTTCCCTTTGATAATTTAATTCAACAAGTATTTAATAGACCACCAACTGTGCATCATTTAAAGGCTGTGTGGGTTGCAAAGGAAGCCTCAAGCATGTTCTTACTCTTAAAAAGCTTAAATCTCAATGGGGACATAGAGTATACCCATGTGAAAATTAAAGAAGGGAAATATTTTAGAATGAAAATGAGCTGTAAAGACTAAAAGTTTAGAAAAATGGGTATCTAGGGTCCAGAAAGGTTTTGTTTGTTTGTTTGTTTGTTTGTTTTTTATTATTAAGGAGATGGTTCTTAAGCTGAGGCCTTAAGGGGAGGATTTGGATCAGTGAATGAAAAGAAAATACATTCCAGGCAGAGGGAGAGGTGTGAGCTCAGCCAACAAGATCTGGTCTATATTTGCTGTTTCTGTTTGCTTGAAAAAAAGAAAAAAGAAAAACAGCACTTCTTGGTTAGCACTTACCCCAGACTGGGGAGTCAAAGGAATGCTGGGTCCTTCTTGTGAAGTCTGTATTGAGTTCAGATGAATCATGGGTCACTGGCTTTTATGGACAGGGTGCCTCACCCAAGCAGAGGCTCTGAGATCTGGCCTAAAATCCAGGGCCCTACACCACCTTCTGTGTGGTTGCTGGCAGCTGTCCCCAACTGCAAAGCCCATATAACTGGGCCTTATCTGAGTACCAGAAACTAGACCTCTGAAACCTGGAACTTTCCTTTAAACTAAAGGCAGACAAAGGTTAATTTGCCCAAGGTGACCCAGTTAGTGCCTGAGATCACATTTGAATTCTGGTCTTCCCAATTCTAGGACCAGGGCTTTCTCGAGGATGCCATATGATTGATCAAATAGCCACAGAAGCCCCTCAAAATGGGAGCTGTGGTTTAAATTGTATTGAGATTCATGACTAAGAATGCTGCATTTTCTCTTTTTTCCTTCTTAAAGCATCTACATCCTCCATCAACCCACCACTTTTAATGCCTGTTGGGGTGACAGAGACATAAAATAGTATGTGTGATGGGAGGATGGAGAGCTAAGTCACAAGTACAACAAATTCAAAAATAAAATCCCTTAGCACAGTCCCACCTGGATGTAGTCCTGTTCCCAAAATAGTACTAAGAAAGCTGCAGTAACAAACCCTGGCAGCAATGACCAGTCTGATTGAAAACTACCAATAGCTGTTTGGCCTTGATCTTATCAAGGTACCTCCTTGAAATGGGCCTCTCTCCCTGCAATAGGTCTCTTTTTCTAGTCAGGGAAAATCTACCTAACAAATCAAGACTAGATCTAACAGCATAGGGAGCATCTCATATATTTCTTTAACTGATGATTCCATAGTACCCATATTACCAAAAGCATCCCAGTGAATGGTTTGGGTTAAATTACCGTTAAGCACTACTGTGTATGAGACAGAGAGAGAGAGAGAGAGAGAGAGAGTGTATACATATATATTTATATTTTTTTAACTGGACTTGTGATTTCATTGATTTAGGAAGCTCTCAGTGAACAGTCCTTCTACTAATGCAGCCCAGTCATTTTGCTTTCAATTTGCCCTTTAGGAGACTTGCCTGGGGCACTAAGAAATTATGGGACCTGTCCAGTCACACAACCTATATGTAGAGGAGATAGGATTTGAAGCCAGGTCTTCTTGAATTTAACGCTGCCTATTATTACTATTATTATCCATTATACACCAAAGGTTCTGTGATCTTGTCGGCAGTAAATATTGCCTATTTTAATGCAACCCATTCATGTCTAAGCTGTATGATTCATTTATGTCTCCCTATAAAATTGCCACAGAGGGGGTCCACCCACCATCCTGTAGGCCTCCCTAGAATTCTTCCAGTTCTATGGGTACCAGTGGAGTAAATGAGTTATCTAATGGTTACCTCTTGCTTATACTCCATGATTATCATATATAATAGGTCCAAAGTATTAGTTACATCCAAACATTGGCAGTGTCCAATGATGAAAGAACATTGGATTTATACATGGGACAAGCTACAGCTCTGCCATTTACTGGCTTTGGGAGCTTCAGCAAATGTCCTGCAAGTTGAGGGTGGATTAGAGATCTGCCCATGATTCTTAATTCACATTTATAGTGTATTACTTCTGGCCTCAGAGCCAGAAAGGCCTGAGTTTATAATTTTAAGTCTTACTTAGCCTGACTGTGTGACCCTAGGTAAGACACCTAAACTCTATGGGTTCTGGACAGCTCTCTATATTGCAGGAAAAGGGGGTGGCTAGGTGGTGTAGTGGATAAAGCATCAGCCTTGGAGTCAGGAGTACCTGGGTTCAAATCCAGTCTCAGACACTTAATAATTACCTAGCTGTGTGCCTTGGGCAAGCCACTTAACCCCATTTGCCTTGCAAAAAAAAAAAAAGTATATTGCAGGAAAAGTGCAAACCTGCATTGGTAGAAGGAGTTTCCTCTTCCAAGAGTTCCCGAGGTCAATGAAATTGCAATTCTAACCCCTTTTCCTAGTCTATTCCATGTGACCATTACAGCAACACAAGGTACAGGGTAAGGATTATTAATCTCATTCTACAGATGGAGAAACTGGCTCAGAAACTTTTCCATCACAGCTAAGAGGAAGATCCAGGACTGAAACCCAGATTTTCTGTCTACTGTCTGAATTTCTATTCTGGTAAGCAGAACTATTGGGAAAGATTAATTGGGTGGCAGGCTATCAATGACAGTAATTCCCCGCAAAATGTGATTATTCAAAGAGAATCAAAACTCTTAAGCAAAAATAGCCCCAAATGACTGAAAATTGGAGGATTCAGTGCTGCCATCTAGGGCTGGTACTGAAACATGCAAGTAGAAATACAAATTAGGGACAATTTCTAACCAAAATAACTACTTCCCTAAACCTAGAAAACATCTTTCAATTTCTTTTGTTTACATTCAACAAGTCTTTATTGTGGTCTGTTATGTCCAAAGGCCAATGTCAAGTAACAAAAGTCAAAGAAATAAGCCACTGTATTCAGACTCTCAAGGGAGACTAAAGTTAGGACTAAAACCTCTGGCATCTCTAGACAAGAGGTCTTAGACTAGAAGGGTCAAACTCAGTCTGCCAAATTCCCAAGGGATCCTTAAATCAATATTTAGCAAAATAAACTTAAAAATGCATGTAACATTTAAAACTAAAATGAGAAATTCAAGAGAATCATATTTATAGCTTAGAGGCCCCATTTCTATTTGAGTTTGACACTCAATCCAGTCAAAATACCTCAATTGCCAAAAAAAGGTCCAATAATCTAGTTTCCTCTCCACATACTTCCAATCACAAGATAGATTTTTTTTCACTTTAGCTAGAGTTTCATTTCAGTTTTTAGTTTATGTTACTCATCTTTTTATTCTATAAGAAGTCACAGAATCATTTATTTAGAGTAGGTTCCTTCCTGCTAGGGATCCCTAAGTATCATCTATCCAACACATTCCATCTTATAGATGGGGAAGCTGAGGCCTAGAGACTTGTCCAATGTCAGAAAGACAGTGAGATACACAGGACTTGAACCCAATTCCTTGTGATTTCAAACCCTCATTTCTACTATGGTTCAATCAGTTCAGGGCACCCTTAGATCAAGTCAAAACAAAGTTACCATAAGCTCACTTAAAAGTGTATTTTCATCTGATTTGTGATCCTAATGGACCATTACATATACACACACTGACAAAAGGACAGGAACTTTTAAGCATCACATCTTACTTGTACTCTAGGTGTAGCTGTTACATTTTAGGCCCATGAATGAATGACTTGCCAAACTTTTCAGTTTCCCTTGAGGGATAGGATGTTATTCTTTAATCTATTTCATAGGTGAAAGAATCACAAAAGAGAAGTTGTTACATTCCTCAAAAGACTCATATCCTCTATTGATAAAATTTTGTTTACTCATTTGGAATCTGATTATAAAATTGCCAAATTCTCCCCTTAGGGAGAAATGAGTGCTTAAATTGGTGAGGGGGCTTTGACCAGGGGACCAAAGGATATAATTTTAGCAGAGGGGTGCCAAGAAAGTAGGGGAAGATTATCAGGAAAGTCCAGAACAAGAAAGCATAATAAGAGCTTTTATAGCAATGATCAATTGCTTTTGAGTCCTGCAGGAAGTTGGTGTTACTACAAAAGCATTTTGTTGCTGGTGATAGAAATGCAGGTTAGACTGGTCCAGGTAGTTAGAGGTCACCAGCAGAAATCTTTAGTGTACGGAACAGATGGGAATAGTTGATAAAGATGCCAAAGCACCAGGAGAGCCCAGGGGCAGTCACATACTGATGTGTCCCTTACTTAGTTCAACAAAAATATGTTAAAGCAGAGAGGGTTCTGTGACTGGAATATTTGCAATGCACTGAATTGTCTCCCCCCTTGAACCTGAGTCATTCCACTGGATTTCCATTTGTGTCCTCAAATTAATGCTTTGGCTTTGACTAATTTCATTTGTAGTTACAGACTACCTGTTTTGGCTATTAGGCAAAGTAAACTTGTAAGCAGAAATTAAAACAGGTGAAAACCAGAATTGAGATTTGGAGGGAATGAGGGGAAGGAGGGAGAGAGAGAAGGGAGGGAGCTTATGAAAAGGAAGTCTAAAATGATGAACAAAAGATAGAGGATAATTTTTTTTTTCATTAAATAACTTCAAGAACAAAATTTTATTTTTTGCAGGTTAAACAAATAAAAGATTAAGTTTCAAGGTCTTTGTAAATTTCCCTCTCCATCTATAATCAGGATACAAAGAGGAAGAACAGCATTTTCAATTATTTATATATATTCCTTATCCAGCATTTTTAATCTTTCCTAAACATAACATCAAATCCCAGGGAGATTTCATAATTCAGTCTTGCACCATAAAGAGAAGATGTACTTTCCACTAACAGAATGTCCTATACTTGGAAAGGGAAAACAATCTCTGAAAAATAATTTTCTAGGTAAAATATGGGTTAATTTAGCAAAGATTAATGATACACAATAGATGAAACCATTACCCTGCTTGCAGCTGCTAGCACTGGCTACCCCCAATGGTTCTGGGGATAGTGGGTATGAGAGTAGAAAACAGGAAGAGAAAAATGAGGATGGTAGAACAGGCTAATAATCCAGAGGGTAAAGGGGATCTGTAACTATCCCCACCCCACTATACGAGTAGCTTCATTTAAATGAATAGTATAAATTCATTTCCCTCTTTGTAAGTTTTTCATATAGGACTGTATGGTTAAAAAACTTTCAAAGTTTCTGCAAAATGCCATTGTAGTCAATAGTTTCAATATTAAACTACTTGCAAGTAATTAAATCAAGGGGCTATTTCCCTGATCCTTGACTAGATAATGGTAGAGGTGTTAATATGCAGGAAAATAGCAAGCACTGGCAAGCTGGAAGAATCAGAAAGTATGGGTCCAGGTATCTAGCCCCAGAATAATAAATTCTATTTGAAAGATTGTTCCTATTATGTTTGAAGCAGTCAACATCACAGGGAATTAATGAACTCACTATCCCATTCCCCACACCCAGCCCTAATTAGCTTTGAGTCAAAGCAAACTATCTGCTACTGGCATCTCCCAATTACCAAGAACATGTAAATAAACCCTTGCAAAATCTATGTTCAACTCAGGAGGAATATCTCTGCAAATCTTCTATAAGCATGCCCAAGGAAGGGGTGGATTCTGCCCAATAAGAGATGTCATTTTCTTCCAGCCCTTATAAAAACATCACTAAGTCTCACTTGGCCATAAGCAATTCTCAGTTGGTAGTGTATGAATGGTGGGAAAGGGCTCCAAGTGAGTCTGGGAGGTCAGAGTAGATCCAGTCATACTTCATTCTTTTCTATTGTACTTTCCTTCTCCAAATAAAAAGCTCAAGATGACACTAAGCAAAGGGAACAGTTGAAGCAATTCTCCAAAGTTTGGACAGAAAAAGGATTTGGACCTTCCTAAAGGGTAGAGAATCTCATCAGGCAGTAGAGAAAAACCTGAAGATCAACTTTTTGGACTAGGAAGCAAATTGAAGAGTTGACCTTAGGTCTTTGGAATAGGGGAGTCTAAGTTATGGAAGGAACTTGCAGTTCTGGTTACTTTGGCCTGACGTCCTATTTGTCCTGAGAGTGTGAGCAAAAAATGACTCAGGTTAAAATGAGGTTCTTCTCACTAAGCAAGTTTTGAAAAATGTTCCTAGCAGAGTTAAGTTGGCACTCAAGGTTGGGAGAGAAAGCTAACATATTTCCAAAAAGAGCCCTTTGTTCCAGGGGCATATAAAATATAAAATTAATATAGTTCCTATCTGAGTGTCTTTTTGGAAAGGATGAGCTAGTGAATGACAAGCTTCATGTGGTCAGTATCTTATAGTTTTTATTTTAACCCAATCCAGTCCTATACCCTAATAAAAGATTATCTTACCAGAGTTCAACAAATTGGCTTCCATAACCTGCCTAGTAGCATCAGCAATGGGGCCACAAGAAAGGAGCGGGATGTTTGTAGGTTCACCAGCTTTTCTGCCAGAAAAACCCCATGAGAGAAAGGGCCAGGAAATTGGTTTGTCAAATTTAGCACCCTACAAATTTGACTCAAAATAGCTTGGCATGCCAAAAAGAAATCAAGGGGAGAGGGGAACAAAAATGACTTTCAGGAGAAAGCTGAAGCACTGGATCAAAGAATAGGTCTGAATTAGCAATCTTCTTCCATATATCTCAGCAGGGTAGCTACCTGTAAGAAATATTAACAGATGTCAGCATTACATTGTGCAACAAAGGCCTATGGAGAAAGAAATTGAGTATCAACTAGATTTGGGAAATATTAAAAAGAAACTGCCCATCAATTTTTTGCATATTTTACTGGACTGAGGTTCCAGAGAGACTAAGTTTGGACAGGTAGAGCTGGCAGAGATGGCTAGGATAGAGGGTAGAACAGTAGGGAACCTCAGCATTGACAGCTAGAGAATATGGAGAGCTGAAGCAAAAATAGTCCTTTCTCAACCCAGAAACCTGGGGCTGTCATAGTGGGGTATCCCTTGCCTACTGAGGGAAGTGATCTAGTGGGCATTTCAGTCATGGCACTAAATCACATAAGAATAAGACAAAGGAATTCCTATCATCTCCCCCATCAATACACATAGATGCACACTCAATCCCTGGTGATGATTTTAAACATACTTCTAGGAGAAAGAGGGCAAGGTTGCTCTCAAAAACCTCATCTTTGACCCTGATATTAAAGTGGGTCATAAGGTAAGAACTGCAACTGAAGGCTTAGGAGTACCCTGTTAAGACCCTTAATCTGACTACTCAGGTACAAGTTTAGTAGAGCTCATAGGTCCAGCCTAAGTACCTAGGGAAGCAGTTCAAAGGCTTTTTTTTTTGTGCAGGTAGCTCAGCAACCCTTTCAAGCTCTAGATCTAATCCCAAACAGATAAAGGAGATAAGCCCAGATGGGGGCAGTACTTAATCACTTAGCAAATCAATGACAGATCTGATGTCTCAGTCCTCACTCTTTTAAAGTGGGGAAACTGATATCCCTGTAAAACTGGGACAGAGTTATGCAATATGCAATTTGATTGAAGAGGTAGCATGTAGAATAGGTGGTGTTGAACTTAAGGGTCAGCAAGAACTAGGTTCAAATCATGCTATTAGTGAAAGACTGAAAGTGCTGAAGGTGATATACATAAGCAGATTTGTTTTTGCTTGACTATAATACATGCTTGTTCCAAGGGCTGTGTCTTACTTTTTATTTGGGGGGAATAAATTCAAGGGGAAAGCTAGTGATAAGATTGCAAAAAAAAAAAGAAATGGAAAAGGGTTCATTGAAGGATGTTTTAAAATACATTGAAGAGAAATGAAGTTCAAAAGGAAAGGGACAAGCCGGATTTATTTGAAAGTAACATGTTGAAGGTATGATAGACTTTAAAAAAAAAAAAAGAAAAAAGGAAGCTATACTTTAATAGCCATGCATGTTTAAGTAGATAATCTTCTGTTTCTGCTCTACTTTGATTATGCAACTGTTCTTTTTTTGGGGGTATATAATAATTTTAGAACTAACCAAACAAAACAAAACCCTTCCCCCCCCATCAGGTATTTCCTATCTAGGTGATTAAGGATAAGTCCCTTTACCTCTCTAGGTCTCAATTTCCTCCCCTGTAAAAAGATGATAATAAATAATATAATAACTAAACAAAGTGGTATCAGACTCAGAAGAGAAATGGATCCTGACCCCTGTTGCTGCATACTAACTTAGAAAATCACAACTTACCATTACTTATCTTGTATTATATTTTTGTTTTGTTAAACAATTCTAATTACACTGTTAACTGGTTCTGGCTGAGTTGGGGAGCTCTGTGGCCCAACAAGTCTGACATCTCTGTTGTAGAACATATCTCACAGAGTTGAAGCTCAAGTGAGAGAAGATTCAGAAAGTTCTTTGCAAACTTTAAAGCCCTATATAAATATGAGTTGCTACTACAATAATCCTCTATTTTTGTTAGCTGACATATCTTGAACAGATCAAGAATGTTATATTAATAATATAATTATAACATTCTATTGATAAAATGTTGATATAAGTTTAATAACTATAACTTGCAATGATATTAAATATATGCAGAATTATATTGTTATATATTAACTCAATGTTTATTTGTGGTGAGTGCAATCACTCTTCTGAAAAAATCAAGAGGACAAACTTTAGGAAAGAAAAATGGACTCTAGATATTTAAGCTATAATGATTAATAAGCAGCCATAAAAATGACTAAAGAAAGAGCCATCCTTTATGAAATTCAACTGTAGCAGCAACTCACTCTTCTCAAGTATTGATCAACTTGAATCTAAAGTTGAACAGAGAAAACCAGTGATTCCTAACCTATGAGTGTTATGAAGAAGACTCTACAGACTAAGAAATGTTACCCCATATTTTTGATTGCATCATACAAGTAAACTTGCCAGCTCAAACAGGAAGGGAACAAGTTGTGGAATAGTAGAAAGCAGGTTATACTTGAGGAAAAGAGAGCTAGGTTTAAATTCTGGGCTCTAATCACTAGGCAAATGATCTTGGGCAAAATATTCTACTTATAGACTTCAGCTTTCTCTACCTAAATTATCACATTCAAAGTAACTTATGAGCCAGAAAGTATTGTATGACTGTATGTTATTATTATTATTTATTATTATTGGCTTCTCCCCTACTAGTTTCCTACCAGTTTATCAAATTCCCTTTCCATAATCTCTTCCACCAAACACATCACACATCACACACACACACACACACACACACACCCCACTGTTTTGTTTTTGGCATGGCAATGGAGTTAAGTGACTTGCCCAAGGTCAAACAGTTAAGTAATTATGAAGTGTCTACAGGCCAGATTTGAACTTGGGTATTCCTGACTCCAGGATCAGTGCACTATCCACTGTGCCACCTAGCTGTCCCCAACATTGTGACTTATGAAGAAGATCTTAGATCTTATAAACACCATTAAGTGAACTGGGTGACTTTTAGTAAAACAATTTAGGGATAAAAGGCATCTTAGAAATAGATCCAGAGAATGTCAGCATTGGAAGGGACCTTTAGACATAGTCTAATCTGACTTTCTCTTCTTAGAGTGGAGGCAACTGAGAAGGCAATTGACTTGTCCAAGGTCATCCATCTGAGACTAGAACCCAAATCTCATGACATTCTCAGAGCTCTTTTAACTATTACTCTGTCTCACCAGATCTTCTCTCTCAGACCCAAAGCAGCTTCATCCACTCTAAACAACAACAATCTGCTAGAAACCAACATTACCCTCTTCTACCAAGGAGATGGATAGATGGCTAAAAGGAGGTCCTGGAGAAGAGGGGAAGGAGTAGGGCAGAGGTGAACATCACCTAGAGTTTGGAAGGGAAACTTTTATTCCTAATCAACTTCATGTAATCATTGGCAGAAGTCATCCAGTGTCCACCATCCACCACCAGAATTGTGCCTGTCACATAGGATGCTAAGGGGCTGGCCAAGTACAGTGCACCATGGGCAATCTCGGTCTTGTTCCCCATTCGCTGGAGAGGGCTTGCTAAAATACTTCTTTCCATGTTGGGATTATGGCTACCTGAAAAGAAAAATGGGAAAAAGAATTGGGGTGTCAAAGTCACATGGTCACTATTGAGGCTGAAGAATATGCAAGAGTGGAGAAAAAGAAAAAAAATACAAAGGCAAAATTTTACACATTGCCAACAGTTCCATATTGAATCATGTCTAGGACAGATGCTAAATATTAAGGAATGAAAAATAATGTGATTGAATCAAAACAGAGTTAACCCTAAAAGAAACCAGACATCAGGAATTTTCTAGATGACTTACATGGAAGAGATAACATTAAAAACACACTTTCAAGAACACTTATGACTAAAACAGAAGGCAGGTAAGCCATGTAGCAAGAATAAAGGAGAACAGTCATATGCTGCCCTGGTATTCATGAAACGTTAAAAGAACTAGACATAAGCCTCCGGCATGTTTGGTAAATTGTCTGGAAAGACATGGCCAAAAATCAAATATCACACAGAATGAGTTATAGAAAAATGGTTACTTACTCCATCAGAGTTAGCATTCACACCAACAAGAATGGATATTTACTGAAATATACTCAAATATTTTAGTTGAATATATTCAAATAAATTCATTATATTCAAAGGTTAGAATAAAGACAATACTCACCTGGAAGAGGACCTGCAGATATTAAAGCACTGTGGACAATAGTAATTTGCCAATTGAAAATTTCCAAGAAAATGAAAGAATGTACCACTAAGATCAGGGATTCTAAAGTTTTTTTAAATTATGGTCCCCTTTGCCAGTTTGGTGAAACCTATGGTTCCTCTTTGCAGAATGATAGTTTTTAATAATTCATAACCAGGGAAAATGTTAAATTTTATTTAAAGGTTAGTGACAAAAATAGTCTCAGGTTGAGGAAGTAGCAGTCAGGACTTGAAGTCAGATCTCTGGTTTCCTAATGTTTTTGCTAGTGTGGATGAAGTCATAGGTAGCAGGAGAGTCAATAAAAGTGGAGATGCTGTTCCCATGGCCCTTGCCTTACCAAGGCGATTCATTCCTTCAGTGCCACTAATTGGGCCTGGAGCCAGGCTATTAACTCGAATGTTGTTATGACCCCACTCTACAGCCAAGTGTCTTGTCATTGCATCTGCAAAGGGATAAAGATATAGACATGAAAAAAAGATTCACACACAAGTCAAGGAGCTCAGGGAATAGGTAAGGAAGGGGAGAAGGGGCAATAACATAGCAAGGGGAAACACAAGACAAAAGTCAGCACTGCCTTTTAGAAAAGATCTGTGTAGCTCTCACCCAGGGCAATAGGATAAATAGTATAAAGAAGAAAAAGAGTCAAGCTTGGTTGAAGGGGGTCAGGTCTGCCAAGTTCTTCGGGATGCTGACTGAAGAAGCAATCTTTTCTTTTAGAGGAAACCTTATAAGTAGATAAGATTTGGGATTGAAGTCAGGAAAACATGGGTTCAAATCCCACCTCTGACACTAATTAGCTGTGGGATTATAGACAAGTCACTTAACCTCCCTGATCCTCAGTTTCTTCATTTGTAAAATGGGGATAATACTTGCATATTTCATACCACTGCTATGAAGATCAAAGGATATCATATATTATACATACTTTGAACATTTTAAAGCACTATAGACAGTGTCCCAGAAGTTTTAAACTTTAGGGCATTTAGCTTAAAACTGCAATCATACTTTTAGCACACCCTGTTGTTATTACCCTGGTTTTCAGAAGTGGAGAGTCAGACAATGTGAGAAGAGAGGGAGGGAAAAACCTGCTACGGATCTGGCCATACCCACAGCTGCCTTGGCAGTGCCAGCATGCACCTGGAGCGCCTGCCCTCTGTAGTCCAGGGTAGCAGTGATGTTAATGATCACACCACCATGGTCCTGAAAGAGAGAGGGGAAAGAAAGTGACAGTAAAAGCCAGAAAAACCCCAGGGACTGTAGTCAAAGATAGGCAAACACGTACCCGGAAGTACTTCTCAAACACGACTTTGCTGACATTGAAGGTGCCAACTGTATCAATATCAATTACAGTTTTGTATGCATTGAAGGACATGTTGCTGGCAGCACACAAAAAATTACCTGCTGCACCTAAAGGAGAAAAGCAAGGCGGAGGGAGAGTGAAAATACAAGGAACCTCCTAAATGGCTACTCTGGGAAAGCAAACATCCAGAATACTCTACCTTTCAAGTTGTCTGGTGAGGCATCTTAAACACAACACATACAAAACAGTATTTGTTTCTCTTTCCCCCAAAAAACTTGTTGACTTCTTTGATACTGTTAAAGGCATCATCATTCTTCCAGTCACCCAGGTTCACAATCTAGGTATCTTCCTCAACTCTTTACTTGCTCTCACTGGCCCCCTCCCTATCCAATCAAGTTGCCAAGTCCCACAGTTTCTATCTTAGTTAAATATCCTGAATACCACCAACCCCCAACAGTGTAGCAATACAGTCCCCTATCACATCACACCTAGGCTCTCCCTACTCCAGCTCATCCTTCACTTGGCAGTCAAAATGCTCTTTCTTAAACTCAAGTCAGGCAATATCACTTCCCCATTTAATGAATTCCAATGCTCCCTATTATCTCCAGGATTAAATATAAAGTCCTTTATTTGGTTTTTAATGTCCTTTTCAACCTCCCCTGGCCATCATACATTCTTCTTACAACTTAGTCTGGCAATCAATCCAGTGACACTAGTTTCCTGGTTCTTCCTTAAACAAGACACTCAACTCCCAACCCAAAGTGTTTTTACTGTCTGTCCCCCATGCCTGGAATTCCAACCCTCTTCATCTCTTCCTCTTGGCTTTCCTCTAGTCTCACCTTATGAAAGAACTCATCTTATGCAAGAAATCCCAGTCCCCTTTAATCTTTGTGCTTCCCTCTGAGATCTCCAATCTATCCTAGAGCCAGAGAGAAGTCTTATAGCAGTTACTGAGCCTTTGGAACACTCTGGATAGATAGATTTAATCAATTAGAGAGAGGAGGAGATAAATAAATAATCATATATATATATATTTCCTCCCCCATTAAACTATGATTTCCTTAAGGTCATGGTTTATTTTTTTGCCTTTCTTTGTATTCCCAAAGACTAACTCAGTAGTGGCATATAAAAGACACTTAATAACTGTTAGTTGACTTAACTTCACTTAGTCTCTACATCTTAAGAAAGTCAAACTACAACTGGAGAAAAATCATAGATGGACAATTGAAACCTCTATATGACAACAAACTGAAATGATTAGGTATTTTCACTCTTCAGAGACAAAGACTAGAAGACATCTGCAAAAATAAAAAAGGCTAGGGTCAAGGAGTCTGGTAAAGTGGAAAGAATATTGGACTTGGAATCAGAAGAAAGACCTGGGTTCAGTTCTGCTCTAACAACTTTGAGCAAGTTACTTAACCATTCTGGGACTCATTATTCTCAGCTATAAAATGGGAGAATGATATTTATGTTATCTACCTTAAAAAGTTGTTTTGAGTTCCAGGGATTCAATGAAAAAAGTACAAAAGAAGGTGGCTTAGCCTTACCAGATCTAAAATTATATTATAAAGTATCAGTCACCAAAATTGTCTGGTATTGGCTAAGAAATAGAGTGGTGGATCAGTGGAAAAGACAGTGCAATAGCAGGAAATGATTATAATAATCTGCTGTTTGATAAACCCAAAGAGTCCAGCTAAAACTCTCTCTTAGATAAAAACTGTTGGGAAAATTGGAAGTTAGTATGGAAGAAACTTAGATTAGACCAACATCTCACACCCTATACCAAGATAAGATCCAAATGGATACAAGATTTAGACATAAAAACAATATTATAAGCAAACCAGAAGATCAAGGAATAGTTTACCTATCAGATCTATGGAAAGGTAAGCAGTTTATGACCAAAGAAGAGATGGAGAACATCATTAAAAACAAACTAGATAATTTTTATTACATTAAATTTAAAAGCTTTTGCACAGACAAAACCACTGTAACCAAGATCAAAAGAAATGTAGTAAATTGGGAAACAATTTTTGCAACTAATATTTCTGACAAAGGACTCATTTCTAAAATATGCAGAGAATTGAGTCAAATTTTCAAAAAAAACAAGCCATTCCCCAATTGACAGATAGTCAAAGGATATGCAAAGGCAATATACAGCTGAGGAAATCTAAGCAATCCATAGTCATATGAAAAATTGCTCCAAATCATTACTTATTAGAGAAATGCAAATTAAAGCATCTCTGAGATACCATCTCACACCTCTCAGACTGGCCAATATGACCAGAAAGGACAATGATCAATGTTGGAAGGGATGCAGGAAATCTGGGATACTAATACATTGTTGGTGGAGCTGTGAACCCCTCCAACTTTTCTGGA
Source organism: Macrotis lagotis (assembly GCF_037893015.1). Taxonomy (NCBI): domain Eukaryota; kingdom Metazoa; phylum Chordata; class Mammalia; order Peramelemorphia; family Peramelidae; genus Macrotis; species Macrotis lagotis. The sequence continues at coordinate 52,712,853 of NC_133665.1, read as the reverse complement.
GAGCAATTTGGAATTATGTCCAATGGGCAACAAAAATATGCATACCCTTTGATCCAGCAATACTACTACTGGGTCTATACCCTGAAGAGATTATGAAAAAGGGTTAAAAACATCACTTGTACAAAAATATTTATAGCAGCTCTGTTTGTGGTGGCAAAGAATTGGAAATTAAATAAATGTCCTTCAATTGGAGAATGGCTTAACAAACTGTGGTATGTGTATGTCATGGAACACTATTGTTCTATTAGACACCAGGAGGGATGGGAATTCAGGGAAGCCTGGAGAGATTTGCATGAACTGATGCTGAGCGAGATGAGCAGAACCAGAAAAACACCGTACACCCTAACAACAATATGGGGATGATGATCAACCTTGATGGACTTGCTCATTCCATCTGTGCAACAACCAGGGACAATTTTGGGCTATCTGCAATGGAGAATACCATCTGAATCCAGAGAAAGAATTAGGGACTTTGAACAAAGACTAAAGACCTTCAAATTAGAAAAAAAGTTATCTTATTATGTAATTTTACTATCTCATACTTTATTTGTCTTCCTTAAGGATATGATTTCTCTGTCATCACATTCAACTGAGATCAATGTATACCATGGAAACAATGTAAAGACTAACAGAATGCCTTCTGTGGGGGTAGAGGGAAGGAAGCAAGAATGGGAGAAAAATTGTAAAACTCAAATTAAATAAAATCTTTCTTTAAAAAAAAGTTGTTTTGAGGAAAGTGCTTTGTAAATCTTAACTTGATAATGCAATGTGAGCTAATGTTACTAACAGTGAAAAATTATCCTCAAAGAATTAGAGAAATGAGTCATTATTATCATTGCAAGTGCCCATTGACAGGAGCAAGGTGTAGACTAGAGGCATGAGAAAATTGTTCCCCATCCAGATCTATGAAGAAAATATTTGGCTTTTAAAGTCCTTCATAACCTGACTGAAAGCTATCTGTCCAGTCTCATTATATATTCTTCCCTTTCCCACACTCTACAATTCAGCCATAGTAGCCTTTTCTCTATTTCTCATACAGGACATTCCATCTACCAGCTCTAGACCTTCATACTAACCATATCTACATTCCCTCTATCCCTCTGGATTAAAGTCTTTCTAGATTTTTAAAGCCCAACTTAGGTATGGGCTCCCTCAATGAACATATCCCTAAACCTGCCAGCTTCAAGTGATCAATCAATATCTCCCCCAAGGTCCTGGTCTTTCATTCCTGTTTTATATTTTTTTTAACTTTTGCTATCACAGTTCAACTTTTATTGCAATTCTTTGTCAACATTTTATTGCAAGTCCTTTAAAGAAAGAAGACAGGAATAAAAACCAACTCCTCAACCTACTAGAACAATATGAATGCCAATCTATGGATGAAGACAAAAGTCAGTTTCCCCAGAAAGTCCAAGGTGGTCCATGAAGACAGAGAAATGCTCTTATTTTCACTGTTGCCCATTAGGATCATTCAGGTGTCATCTGGTCTAACAGTCTCTTTAGGCCCGTTTTGAGATAAGTGAGATTCAATGGAAAGAGCATTCATTTGGAGTCAGAAGGTATCGGCATATAGCAAAAATGCTTTGTTGACTAAATATACTTTGTTGACTAAATATACTATGTACAGCATATATTTATTCAAATTTATTTACAAAAAGTTATAAAGTAATAGAATTCAGAGTGAGACTTTAGAGGTAATCTAATCCTGTAATTTTTAGATTTTATAGAGGAGGAAACTGATTCTCAGATTAAATGAATTTTCTGTCACTCAGATAGCATGTATACACACACAGACACACACAGACATATACTTCCTCTCTCTCTCTCTCTCTCTTCTCTCTCTCTCTCTCTCTCTCTCTCTCAAAAGGGAAATTATCAATACTGGCATTTGTATATCTTATTTGCACTGGGTACAGTCCTACAGCTTTTAGTCCCATAGAAAATAGACCTGCAGATTCAGATCCAGGGACCAGGAAGAATTTTCATCTCTGGATGAAGCCAATGCAATGTAAAAAAGAAACTGAAATAGGAAAGATCACTGTTGAAACTTTTATTGAATTATTATTATTGAATTAATAAATTACTTCTTTGGGAATAAAGTCACTTATAAGATCCTTTTTACATCTTTGAACAAAGTAAGAATATGACCTTAGGTAGTCAACTCAGTAAGCACATATTAAGAATATAAATCATGTACTTAAAAATACTGAGAGTACATGGTGCTGGGGAGAGAAGACTGGCCTCAAGAGTCCCAAATGAGTTCAAGTTCCAGCTCTGCCACCATACTGGCTATTTGACTCTGAACAAATCTCTTCATTTCTCAGTGCCTAGAGGTTAATTCTCAAAGAGAAGGATTCTTAAACTAGGATTTGGACACTCAAGAGGTCTGTATGCTGATTTTAGGTGGTCTGTGAAATAGAATGGGGGAAAAATTATATCTTTATTTTATCAACATTTTTATATCTTTGTAATCTTATACCTTTTATCTTATACATTTAAAAACATTTTGAGAAGTCAAAAGTTTTCACCACACTATTAAAAGGATCCATCATATACAAAAAAAGTCCAGAACCTTTGCTCTAAGATAAGTTACAGAATAGCTACTGCGAAGCCCTAACGGGGAGTTTCCTTACTCCAATGAAATCAGTGTCAAAAAGAAAATGCTACCTGACCAAAGGTCAGTTCCCTAACATACTATTTCCTCACCCCCACCCCCCGCCTACCCAAATTTAGAATTCAAAAGGTTGGAGAAAGACAGGACATTGGACCAAAAGCCCAAGTAAAACTCTGCAGCAGGTTAAAATAAAACCTAGTTAAGAGAATTTGCTAACAATTTTCCCCTTCACTGACAGTCATGGCATCATTTGGCATGCCAATAAGGACTTCTCTTTCCCAAATACTTTCAGGTCCTCAGAGTCCAACCCATGGACCTTTATTCTGCCTTCCAATGGAAGGAACCTAATTTTAGCCTCAGTCCTCCATGCTTCAAGCTAGTTTAAATAAGCAGTTGATGTATCAGTATCAGTCACAGCCTGTCCTTGATCTAGAGTCAGTGGTGAACTTTTCTGTTGGGCCCCAGATGTTGTATAAGGTTCAGGAGATAACTAAGGAAAAAGTATAGAAGACCTAGGCCTTCTCTGCTTAAGACCACTTGTATCTACTTTGTACACTTCTTCTGTGTACTTACATATTATCTCCCCACTAGACTGTGAGCTCCTCAAGTGTAGGGCCTATTCTTGCCTTTCTTTGGATCACAGTACTTCATAACTACTTGTTAACTTGATTTGACCAGTTGCCCTTAATGTTCAAATGTTCACAACACCAGACCATTCAAAATAAATCACATTAGAGTCCTGAAAGAACCTGTCATTGCTGGGCTAGTGCTGATAATTTCTGAAGGATTCTGGAGAACAAATAAAGTGTCAAAGGTCTGAAGATAAAGATTTTTAAAGGAAAAAGCAGATAGAATCTGCAAAATATTATCTGGCACAATTAATTGGTAGGTCCAAAGATTAGTAATTAGTAGATAGATGTCATATCAACTTGGTTTCTATCAAAAGACCTTATGCTATTCAAAATTTTTATCACTGAGGGAAGCATGCTGTAAAATTTTATCTTTGGGTTCAAATAATCGTCTTTCTAAGTAAAATATTGGGAGGGGGCACTCCCTGGTTAGGCAATTGTGTGTTCTGGTAGCCAACAAACTCAAAATGAATGAATTTCAAATGCTATCCAAAGTTGTATAAGAGGGCAAGGTGTATGAAAGGTGGAAATTGATAGATAAATCTGGTTTGTTTTCCCATGGTCAGACCACATTTGAAGTATCACAGACGGTTCTGGTTGCCATATTTTAGGAAGCATGATGACAACTAGAGCAGTTCTAGATGGAGAAGGGAGGGAAAAAATGGGGGTAATTGCCCTAATAAGAACTTAAGGGGAATATGATAACTATGTTCTAGGAGGCTTAAAGGGTTACGAAACAGAAATTAGATATATTCTACTTGGCCCTAAAGGGCCTGTGTGGGAATAAATTTCTTTAACAATTAAAAGTATAAAGGGAAAGGGCTGCCTTGAGAGGTTGTGGATTTTCTATTACTGAAAGTTTTCAAATAGAGACTAAATGAATTATGGGCAGAGGATGGGGTGGGAGATTTAAAAGGGATTCTGACAGAGGTATAATTTGAACTGGATACCCTATAAGGTAGGGTAATTCAGTGGAAAGAATCTTGACTTTCCTATTTGATACCTTTGTGACTTTGGACCTCAGTTTCCCCCATGAGGGAGCTAGACTAGATAATCTCTAAGACCTCTTTTTAGTTCTAAATACAGTTATCCCTAAATTTCATACAGTTTTTCCTACCCTTATGAAGACATATACTAAAAAGGATGTGTGATTCCTCAGTTCATTTCACTGAGGATGGTCCTATGTTTTCCTTCTGTGGGAACTCACCATTGATGAGAATGTCAATCTTGCCAAACTTCTTCAGAGCATTATCAACTGCAGCAGTAATACTCTGAGGCTGCCGAACATCCAGAGACAGGGGAAGACACTGCTGACCCGTGGCAGTAATCAATTTCTTGGCAGCCTGCACCAGAAGACAACACAAGATATCTGGGCCCTGGCCTATTATTTCTACTTAAACCATAATGTACCAGCAGAACCCAGAAGAGTACCCAGGGAGCTTCGAATAACAAAAAGAACAAGAACCAAAAGACGTGTCTTCATTTCAAGATTCTGCCACTTACTAATCTTTCCACCTCTCTAAACCTATTTCCTCATCTGAAAAATAAAATATAAGTAATCTAACAACACTTGACTAAATCACAAATTTTAAGAAATGCATATCTCTAAACCAGAATCTTCATCCAATGAAGAAATTCATGGAAGAACAAAAGCTAGGAGATTTTAGGAAAGAATACCTTGAGTCTCTGCTGGTAACCTTAGGAAGGTTATATCAAACGTCCCCCCCTTTTTTTTAAAGGTTTTTGCTAGGCAAACAGAGTTAAGTGGCTTGCCCAAGGCCACACAGCTAGGTAATTATTAAGTGTCTGAGACTGGATTTGAACCCAGGTACTCCTGACTCCAGGGCCGTTGCTTTATCCACTACACCACCTAGCTGCCCCTTTCCCTTTCAATAAAATGGGTTTGATACTCAGAATATGGGACTCTTGGAGAAAAAGTTTTCCCTTATCAGGCTGAAAGTGCTATGGGTAAGAAAAAGAAATAATCAATTTCTGTGCTTTTTCACCCACAGGACTTCAACAGACTCTATTTCCCCACATACCCACAACTACTATAAAGTATATCAGTAATACAATAGAAAAACCAAGGTAGGTATCAGGATGCATTGTGAGTCAAGAGAAGTGAGTTTTAATCCATATTTATACATTCATTAGCTATGTTGATGAAAGCAGGACACTTGACTTCTATCAGTCCAAGTTTTTTTAAACTATAAAATGGCAGCCTACCTGACAGGGCTAAAAAGATGAAAATGTTTCATAAGTTTCAAAATGAGTTAATAATATTAAAGGGGATATCTGAAAAAGAAGAGCCCAAGGATAATCAGCAAGTTTGGGGGTCACAATGTTTTGAAACTCCACAATAAAGAGAAAGCAGCAAGGTAGTACCATCATCACACTCTCATCCCTGATCCACCAGAGGCACCTGCTAATTCACAGCCCAAGTACATAATACTACATCTACAGTGAGGCCCTGAGAAATAGATACTAATCAATAAGGGTATGAAGAAAGAAAAGTTCCAATTGTCAAGAGGAATTCCACTTACATCAGACACTCTTTGTTGGCTTCTGCTAGCAATGACCACATGGCAGCCATGCCTGTAAAATACAAACAGTTCAAGTTAGTAACATCAGGTACAGGGACAGAGGATGGAGATGTCAAAAGGATAAGACTAAGCAGTAAAGAGAATAAACAGGGATTCCTTCCCTTCTTTATCACTTCTCTGAAAGGGCATATTAGATATTAGTTTCTTACAAAAGAAAACTACTGAATTAAAAACATCATCCCCTAGCGCTAGCAAAGAGGGTAGGGCAGGGAAAGGCCTGGGGCCTGGGTAAGCATCAAGTGGGCTAGTAGCTAAAGTACAGTTCTGGATTAGGATTAGTTCCTTGCATCTGGAATCCTCAGTGAAAGGTCCATGGGCTGTCCTAGTCAGTTCAAAGATTCATCCTTTCCCAGACCACAATGGTGAGCACTCTTGTGACACAGACTCCTCTCTACTCCATCCTCCACAAGAATCATCAATTTAGAGTTAGATCTTAAGAGATCTGTATCACACCTGGTTTGAACATTGTGCCCACAATGTCACCCCAATTCTTTGTCACCTTGGGCTAATAATACAGGATATCCCCAAAACATTCTCTTGGGCATTCATCTTATTATACTTTTATAATTTATATATATCTTATATCATCCAAGAGACAGTAAATTCTTTGAAGACAGAGACTTTGACATTCATCTTTAAATATTCTAGCACTAGCACAGTCCTTTGCACCTAAGTGTTTAATAAACATCTATAAAATCAAACTCAATCTATTTGATACATCCCTAGAAACTATTGTTTTGAGCTCTACACCATTGAGCACCATCTTCATAACTATTAAATTTATTGAACTTTGGCCTGCACTTCCCTGTGAAAGCCACAGAATCCTAGAATTGAAAGAGGTATGGCAGATTAGTTGGTCCAGTTCAATAATCATACCTCCATACCAGAAATTCCCAAACTTTCTCAGTACCTGTGATGTCTTGATTATTTTTTCATAACATTGTTAGGGTAAGAGAAATACTTAATAGTTTCATGTATTAATTAGGTTAAAAATTTTAAATATCCTGGGGGTACCACTATGAGTTTGCTACAGAGTTTGGTAACTGTGAATCTAATCAACCTATTATAAATAAGGAGTTATTTAGTCTTTATTTAGTCTCAGCTTAAGGTCTTTTAGTTATGGGATATTCACAGCTTCACAATGGGGCCTATTCCATTTTTCTACTAAGAAGTTTTGTATATTGAGAAGAAATTTCCCTCTCTGTATTTACTACATAATGACACAAGTTGTCCCATCCAATGCCATCTAAAATACTTCCTCTTCCATATGATAGTCCTTCAAATAGTATTTAAAAAGTGATCAAAGTTGTCTTGAATTGCCCCTGTTTCAGGGTAACTAACCCTAATCCTTTCAAATTATCTTCAAGTCCTCTAACTATTCTAATTGCCCTGCCCTGGAACTGCTCTGGCTTATAAATATCCTTTCCAAAAATAGGGCACCAGAATTTCATTCAACAATTATTAACTACCTCTTTCTGAAAGGCACTGTGCTAGGGACTAGAGAATACAAAGACATAAACCAAACAGATCCTATTTTCAAGAGACTTTAGGCCTATGAAAGGATAAGACACATAGATTTTTAAGGAAAATGACAAGTCAAGTGCTACAAAAATCTGAGGAAAAAGGAGTCACTGTTGGTTGAAAAATATCAGATAAAGGGGCAGCTGAGTTCAGCTGGAAGGAAGTGAGAGGTTTATACAGGTAATGGATTAAAAAGGGGGATTAGGAAGTCCATCCCAACAATGGGAGAGGATGTGAGCAAAGATAAGGGGGAAGAATGAAAAGTCAGGAGAATAGGGAATGTAAAGATCCATCAGTACTTTAGGGATTATCAAGTTTGATTCTCTAGACAAAATGAACATGAAATTACATATTACATCAGACTATGGAAGACAACAGTGAGACTATCAACCCTCCTTCTGCCTTCTATCTCTGCCTATGTCAGTCACTATTTATGTTGGTACAATCCAATATAGCATTAAATTGTGTTTGATTGTTATATCACATGAATAACTCATTTCAAATTATCCACACTGGGGCTTGAAAAATTATGCCAAGTACCACTATGTATGGGGGTATAGGGATCTCTTCTCTTTTCTCCCTTCCCCCCACAAGATTCAACTTCTTCTCTGAATTCCTTGTTTTTAGCACCTAACATTAATCTGCACAAGTCCTAAATAAATGTTTACTGAAATTGTTTGTTACTTTTTTCTTTGAAAGTACTTCTGTGCCTCTCTCCTGAAAGACATGGTCTATTTTGCACCAGTTTTGAAAACAGGCATCATATACTCCTAGTACATTGTGAATTACAAGAGGGCAGGGAACCAAATTATAATCATCTCTAGGTCCCCAGCACCCATTCTTCTTCACTCAGTAGATGTAGTAGTAGTAGTAAATATTTGTTCAACTTCTTTTCCTTTCTGCATGCTTTGGGTCTCCCAACAACCAATAGCAGGATAATTTACTTAACCCTAATCCCACTCCTGGGGCCTCTTAGAAAAAAGGTTTTACTCCTGACCCAGGCCTCACAAATACCACCACAGACTACTCAACATATATAAAATTCTACACATAGGTCTGCTAGTAAAACCCCTTATCCTTCTTGGAAGGGGTAGGAAGCTGGGGAAACTGGGTCCAGCTAGAATAATTCAAAGCAGTCTGTGTTGTTAGGAAAAAGAGCCTCTTCTGAGAAGAAAAGCAAGCAGTTAGATGAAATAAAGACAATTCAACTTGCAACCTATCTAGAGAGCAGGTTGGTTCCTTATGCCTTTGCAGAAGCTATCCTTAAGGCCTGGAATGTAGACCTTCCTCACCTTGGTTTCAGAATTCCATTTCCTTTAAGGCTTCTCATGGTTCTAAGCTTCTCTAGGAAATCCTTCCTGATCCCCAAGATGATAAGGCTGTCCCCTTCTTCAAATTATCTGACACATACTTAACTATTTACAAGTGTTATCTTTCCCACTAGAATGTAAGCTCCTTTAGGGCAGCAGTTGTTTTTATTGTCTTTGTATTCCTAGCACTATGTGCATTATCTTGTACACAGAAGGTGCTTAAGGAATGCTTGCTATATATGAGATATAGATCAACTGAATCAACACTCCAGTTCACAGAGTAGTGAAGTCTGAGGGACTTAACAGGCACAGGAATGAGAAGTCTCTTTTCTTTTCTTCCCAAATTCATTAAGCTGTACTTCTCAGTACAGAGACGCTATATGTTCTTCAGCCTTGACCACCTGTGCTCCTTGGCCAGACTATCAACAGTTCTTGCCCCTGGACTCGATGATTATGGAGGAGGGAGTAAGGCTGATGGCTTTATACAGCTTAGCCTTATTTAAACCCACTTCACTCCCAAGTCAAGACAATGAGAGAGAGAGAGGAAAAACAACAACATAACAATACCAGTTCAGAGAACATTTGCACTTCATGTTATGGCTTTCTAACCTTTTCCTTCCACTATTCATTTGATCTCTCCAAGAGGCCCAGAGAGGTAGGGACCATTCTACCCATCTTATATTTATGAAGCACCTTTTATATAGAGAGAATCATGTTATAAACTAGCAAATAGATAAAAATGACTAAGATACTTTGTAGCCTTAGAGTTTACAAGATAGTAGGAAGATATAACACACATAAAGCACTAGAATATAAAACAAAATACATGATAAACAAATAAAACAAGATGTACTACATGAAGCCTAAGAAAAGAAAGGTCATTTACCAACAGTGTGATGGGGAAATAAGATCAGGCAAAGCTTCTTGGAGGAGCATAAGCATTTCTGCTGGCCTGAAAAGGACTGCTGGGAAACTCAATATGCAGAAATTCCAAGCACAGGGAAGAACATGAATAAAGGCACAGAGGTAATAAGCATCAAGTGAATACAGGAAATTCTCAGTCAATTATAGAGGAAAAGTAAATGGCAAGAGGTAAACCTAGAATGACAGGATGGTAACAGATTATAAAGAACCTTAATGCCAAGCTACTATGAATCTTTCCAGGGAAGCAATTAGAAGTTACTAAAGAATTGATCAGATATGTGCATGAAGATGATGATTCTAGCATGAAGGAAGAAAAGAAAGGGCAGGAAGTCCTGTTAGGAGGTAGTAAATGAAGGCTTGATGGCAATGAGAAGACAGAATGGAGAAATACTGTAGGACTAGACTTAACAAGATTTAGTAACTGACTTGATCTGAGAAGCATGATGGCTGGAGAAGACCAGAGTCTGAGGGGGTTGAGGGAAGGCCCTCCAGAGGTCTAGATAATTTCTTGAAAGAGTAATAATGGGGTGGAGCCAAGATGGCGACAAGAGGGGATCAAGTTTTAGGTGCTCTCTGATAAAATGTGAAACTAAGGACTCTAACTAAACTTTCGAGAGACAGAACCCACAAAGGGACCCATTGAGGCAGTTCTCCTACTCAAGGTAACCTGGAAAAGAGCAGAAAGGCTCTGCTCCCCGGGGTCGGAGCAGCGGCCCACCAGAGGGGTGGCCCGCCAGAGCGAAAGAACTTCAGCCTCCCGGAGGCAGCCCCAGGGTGCTGGGAGCTGCAGCTCACAGCAGCAAGGGAGTCTCCTGAGCTGCACCCTGGGGAACGCCGGGCACAAAGTGGGGGAACAGCGGGGGACTTCTGCCAGAGCAAGCAAGTGGAACCCAGCCCTCAGGGCACACAGCCAGCAGCTTGGTCTTTCCCCAGCCCTGATCCAGGAAACAGAAGCAGGCGGAACCAGTAAGCAGGGGCATCCAGGGCATGAGCCCATTGAGCTGAGGGAGGGGAGTGAAGAGAGACTGCAGAGCTCTGTCCTCTGCCCCTGGAACAGGACTCTGGGGCTCTGACCACATTCAGATCCTGATCACAGTCTAGGCCCCCCCAATAGAACAGCAGGGCCCCCCCCCCCCACCTCAGCCCTGTGGCAGAGGGGGGCGCATATGGTCATTCACAGACCAGGAGGGAGGACAGAGCCTCACACACTGAGACCCTTGTGGGAGTGTCCCAAAAGCTCAGGAAGCACTCCAAAACCAGGCTCAGGCTGGGAAAATGAGCAAGCAGAGAAATAAGAGGAAGACCATTGAGAAATATTTTGCTCATGAGCCCAAGAAGGATCAAAATACTCAGTCTGAAGATGAGGGAGCACAAGCTCCTGCATCTAAAGACTCCAAGAAAAACAGAAACTGGGTTCAGGCTATGACAGAGCTCAAAAAAGACTTTGAAAATCAAATGAAGGAGTTGGAAAAAAAACTGGGAAAAGAAATGAGATGCAGGAAAAACATGAAAATGAAGTCAGCAGCTTAGTCAAAGAAATCCAAAAAAATGCTGAAGAAAATAGCATGCTAAAAACCAGCTTAGGTCAAATGGATAAAACAGTTCAAAAAGTTATTGAGGAGAAGAATGCCTTAAAAAGCAAAATTGGCCAGATGGAAAAAGAGATAAGAAAACTCTGAGGAGAACAAATCCTTCAGACAAAGAATGGAATTCAGGGAGATTGATGAATTTACCAGAAATCAGGAATCAATACTTCAAAACCAAAAAAAATGAAAAATTAGAAGAAACTGTGAAATGTCTCATTGAAAAAACAACTGATATGGAAAACAGACTTAGGAAAGATAATTTAAAAATTATTGGAATACCTGGAAGTCATGATCAGGAAAAGAGCCTTGACATCATTTTCAAAGAATTACTACAGGAAAATTGCCCTGATATTCTAGAAGCAGAGGGCAAAATAGAAATGGAGAGAATCCACCAATCCCCTGAGAAAGAGATCCCAAGAAACCAACCCCTAGGAATATTATAGCCAAGTTCCAGAACTCCCAAGTCAAAGAGAAAATATTACAAGCAGCCAGAAGGACACAGTTCAAATATCATGGAGCTGCAGTCAGGATCATATAGGACTTAGCAGCAACTACACTGGAAGCTCATAGGGCTTGGAATATAATATACCGGAAGGCAAAAGAGCTTAGAATGCAGCCAAGAATGAACTACCCAGCAAGGCTGAATGTCCTCTTCCAGGGAAAAAGATGGACTTTCAATGAACCAGGGGATTTTCAAATGTTCCTTTTGGAATGGCCAGAGCTGAACAGAAGGTTTGATCTTCAGATACAGGACTCAGGTGAAGCACGGAGATTGGAGGAGAGTGGGGAAATATGAGGGACTTAATGATGATGGACTGCATGTATTCCTGCATAGAAAAATGACACTGATAATACTCATATGAACCTTCTCAGTTAATAGAGCAGGTAGAGGGAGCTTTTATAGTTGAAGCACAGGAGAAAGCTGAATTCGAAGATAAAATATGGTGTAAAAATGAAGTCAATAGAAAAAAAAGGGAAAAGTAATGGGAGAAAGAAAAAGGAGAGGGGGAATAGGCCAAGTTATTTCATATAATAAGATTTTTTTATTATTACAATGAGCTATTGCAATGATATGGAAGGGGGGAGGCAAGGGGGAATGAGGGAACCTTTGTTCTCATCAGAGGTGGCTAGGAGAGGAAACAGCATATATACTCAATGGGGTATAGGCATCTGGAGTAAGAAGGAGGGGGAAGCAGGGGGAAGGGGTAGGGATGTGAATGAAGGAGGAGAGGATGGACCATGGGGGGGGAGAGTGGCCAGATATAACACATTTTCTTTTTTACTTCTTGCAAGGGGCTGGGATTGGAAGGACTGTTCAGGACCATAGGGCCAGGTGGATTCTGGGCCTAAGGGGTGGTATGGGGGCTCAGGGCTTCTTGGCCCCAGGACCAGGGATCCGTATGCTGCACCACTCAGCTACCCTACAGCAGAGTCAGAGTGAAAGGAGAGAGAAAATATAGTACATGGTAGTGGAGAAATAAGAAAGGAGGGAGTTGCGATCAGCAATGGCAACATTGGAAAAATATGGAAGTAACTTTTGCGATGGACTTACCATAAAGAATGCGATCCACCCATGACAGAGTTGTTGGTGTTGGAACAAAGACTGAAGCACATTTTTTATTATTATTATTTGGGGAAGGGTGCAGGGCAAATGGGGCTGGGTGGCCTGCCTGGGGCCACATAGCAGGGTGATCTTTGGGTGTCTGAGGCCGGATTTGGACCCAGGTGCTCCTGACTCAAGGGCCAATGCTCTGTCTGCCACCCAGCCACCCCTACTATTACTACTATTTTATTTTATTTTGGTTTTTTTTTTCTTCTTTTAGGTTTTTGCAGGGCAGTGGGGATCGGGTGGCTTGCATGTCACACAGCTGGGTGACTGTTGGGTCTATGGGGCTGGATGTGGGCTCGGATGCTCGTGGCTCCAGGGCTGTTGCTTCATCCATTGTGCCACCTGGCCATACCTACAATTATTACTATTATTCTTTTTTTGATTTTAATTTTTTTCTCTCCCCTTTACTTTATCGCCCAAGCAAGTCTATATTCATGGGGGGAGGGGTATTTTGCTTACTCTTAAACAAGAATATTTTATTAATGTAAAAAGAAATTTGTACAAAATGAGAATTAAAAATAAAATTAAAAAAAAGAAAGAGTAATAATACACAGCCCCCAAACATGAGTCTGTCCTGTCAAGACAGAGGAGGTGGGAGACTAATGAACAGAGACATACCGCATGAAAATTTCTGCAATTCGGAACCCAATTCCTGAGCCTCCTCCAGTGATAAAGGCCACTTTTTCACTATAAAGAAAAGAAAATTCCTTTTAAAATGTTAATGAAAATTACATGGTGTGATTATTATATACTTAAAAAGAAAATGAGTGACTGTGCAAATCTGGTAGAAGAGGATTTTTTATTTTTTTTCCAGGGGGGTTGAAAGGGGGTGGGAAAAAGAATAATTATAGAATGGAAAAGGAAGAAAATAAGCAAGGAAGGAAGGTTCATTGAGTATCTTATTAAGAAATGCACAAAAGGTCTGAAAGACTTTTCTGACACAATAGCTTTGAAAGATACATGTTGAATTATTATACATTTAAAAAGAATTGGAAACTGCACTTAATAGAGAGCCACAGTAGCATCCACCAGCTCCTTTTCCTTTTCTACTATGTATATGGAAATGCCCATTTATTTGGTGTTAGAGTCAGAATTTAAAAAAAAAAGATTTGGAAAAAGAAAAAAGCAAAATCTCCATAATGGAAATTTTTAGTTTCATTTACATTCTCTCCTTTTGTTCTACAACGCATAGTAAGGAAATGTTCATTTTGCTGGGGATTGTTAAATTCTGAATAAAAATAAAATGAAAATCTAAAATAATAAAAATTTTAAATGTTCCCTAAGCCTTCTGAATAATAAAAATACTTCACAAGATCTACTTCATTAGGGTGTAGCCTCTCTCCACCAATACAGACTGTATCCCTGCCCTCTAGTCACCTACCTTATCCTAAAAGAAACAAAAGTGACCAACTTTCTGATGATGAATTTCCCTGAACTTTGGTTTGTCCTTAGGTGGTACAGTGGATACAGCACTGGCCTTGGAGTAAGGACAGGAGTTGGAATCTGTCCTTACTAGCTGTGTGACCTTGGATAAGTCACTTAACCTGGAATGCCTCACACACAGGGTCAGTTCCAGTTATCCTGATTCATATCTAGCCACTAGATGCAAATGGCTCTAGAGAAGAAAGTGAGGCTGGTGACTTAGCACAGCACTCTCTCTCCCAAATCTAATTCATGTGCTTGTCATGGCATCATCTCCCTGATGTTGCAGTCTTCTTTGAAAATGAAGGACAAACATTATATATACAGCCCTGTATACTTGATGCATGCTGGAACAACAAGAAAGAAATACTGCTTTCTACAGTTAAAGAAAATAGGTTCAAACTCCAACTCTTGACAATTATTGTGTAACCCTGAGCAGGTCATTTCACTAATCTGTAAAATTAGTTTTCTTAATTGTAAAAAGAGGTGGACTGGGGCAGCTAGGTGGTGTAGTGGATAAAGCACTGGCCTTGGAGTCAGGAGTACCTGGGTTCAAATCTGGTCTCAGACAATAATGACCTAGCTGTGTGGCCTTGGGCAAGCCACTTAACCCCATTTGTCTTGCAAAAGGCTAAAAAAAAAAAAAAAAGCTGGATTGGAAAGTTTCTGGGATCTCTTCCATCTCTAGGTATGTGATTCAATGATTCTTTCAAGTATGGCAGGGCCTGCTAGTAAATGGCATGGTAAGGATGTTTCCTGGTGCTATATAGTTAGTACCTATATAGCACCCTGGAGCAACAAGAAAAAAATACTGCTTCTACAGTTAAAGAAATTAGGTTCAAACTCCAACTCTTGACAATTATTGTGTAATCCTGAGCAGATCATTTCACTAATCTGTAAATCAGTTTTCTTAATTGTAAAAAGAGCTGGACTGAAAAGTTTCTGAGATCTCTTCCATCTCTAGGTATGTGATTCAATGATTCTTTCAAGTGTGGCAGGGCCTGCTAGTAAATGGCATGGTAAGGATATTTCCTGGTGCTATATAGTTAGCACCTACACAGCAGTTTAAGGTTTGTAAACACTTTACAAATATTAATTTCATATGATTCTCAGAGCATCCCTGAAAGATAGGTGCTATTATTAGAAACTGAGCCAAAAGCTAAGTGACATGTCCACTGTCCAAGAAAGCATTCTATCCACTATCCACATCACCTTCTTTCATTAAAAGATGAAATTTTATACTAAAGATCTATATTGTCTACTTTCTATTGTCCCTCAATGATAGATTTTCAATAAAATAAAAGGGGGGGGGCAGCTAGGTGGTGCAGTGGATAGAGCACCAGCCCTGGAGTCAAATCTGGCCTTAGACATTAATCATTACCTAGCTGTGTGACCTTTGGCAAGTTACTTAAATCCATTGCCTTGCAAAAAAAAAAAAAGAACAAAACAAATAAAAATGGGGTGCAGCTAGGTGGCAAAGTGGTAAGATAGGTGGCCCTCAGACATGGCAGACCTGAGTTAAAATCCAACCTCAGATACTTAATAATTATATAGCCATGTGATCTTGGGCAAGTCACATAATCCCATAGCCTTGCAAAAAGCCAAAAAAAATTTTTTTAAAAATTGGTGTTTTTAGTTTCCATAGTTATATTCATTTTTTTCTATATGCCTCCCCAGAGGCACAATTGCAGTCTCTATGAGTATGAAGTTCTACCTCTGCCTCAAGCCAGAAGCCTTTCTCATTTTTTGTCTGTAGTGATTTTATTTTACACGTCAATGAGAATTTGAACATTTATCTTTAAAAAAACTTTTGAGTTCCAAATTTTCTCCCTCAAATAGTAAGAAATTAGTGTTGTTATGAAGAGACAGGCCAAAAGAAATAAACAGTAAAAAAATAAAAGGAAAATTGCGTGCTTCCATCTGCACTTGGATTGGTCGATGGTTCTTTCGGAGCCTTAGGGAGGACGATCCGCTTCTCTGGGACGGCCGCCCTGCTCGGGGTGGGCACTGTTAGGAGGCTCACCGCAGGATGTCTGGGCAGAAGAGGTAGTTGTAGCTTGGGAGGCAGTCGTCGGTGTCGACGTCGGGGGGCGGAGGAGACATGGCAGAGGCCACCGGAGAGCGCCTGGTAGCTGCAGCACCTGCAACAGGAGGAGGGTCGGGGCTCGGAGCCCGGGAATTAGAGGCGGTGGGCGGGAGGAGAAAGCCCGCCCGCTGCCCCTTCCCGGGGAGAGCTAGAGGGCACAGAGGTGGGTGAATGGAGGGGGTCTCGGGGCGCCACAGCGCCCTGGGCCGACAGGAAGGGAGGTCTCCGGCGGGGTGGGCGCGCACCTGGCAGGGGACCTCGAGCCGCACGCGGAGCACACCTGCACTCCCTGCTCCCTGAAGAGTCCAGCGGAGCGGAACTGGGGGCGGCTTCCGCCGACTCCTCCCCCTTCTCCTCCCCCCTTCTCCTTCCTCTCAGGGCGCCTCTGGGAGTTGAAGTCCAACCGGACCGGAAGAGGGAAGGGCGCAGGCGCCTGCCTCTGCCTCGGGCGGGGAACGCCAGGGATTGGATGCGTTCCGAGCCTAGGCAGCCAATCCCGAGAGAAGGGGATCACGGAGGCTGGACCTTGCCTCGCTCTGGCTGACAGCATCCCCGGGGATGAAGGCTCAGAGAGGACCAGAAGCTGGAAGGGCCAGCTGACGGCCGGGGCTCCTGGACCAGCCCCCTGCCCTTAAGCTTTAGACAGTTTAGACAACTTCTCATTCCTCAGAAATCCTCCCCAATTTCCTGCCTCTATCCGGGTCTCCACTGATGCTGCTTCCCCACCACAACTCCGTATCAGCCCCTTCCCTACAGCTCCAGCTAGAAGATGCTTTTTTCCCCATCCCTTTCTAACCCCGCTCTGCCCTTTCTCTGAACTCCTACCACATTTTGTTTGTACTTTTAAGTCATAAATCATTTATTACACACCGCTGTGATATAATGCAAAGAAAGTTGGATTTGGAGTCAGCAGAGCAGGTTCTGATTTCTAGCTCTCCCGCATGACCTCTTTGAACATCAAATTTCTCACCTGAGAAATGCAGATGAGGAATGCCTACTTACCGTCGCTGTGAAATAGCCGTATCTTAACCTAGAATGATAAACCCCAACATCAAGGACCTCATATGTCTTCCTACCCAAGGGTAATGCTGGTATGCGTATTTTGAAGACTCAACAAATAACAAAAGATTGTAAAATAATAGCTAGAGCATAAAAATATTTCACAATTCAAATATGACACCTGGTTTCTCTTAAAAAATCCATAATACCAAAGTTAAAAAAACAAAATTCTTCTAGGCTTTTAAAGCTAGATAAACAGTAGAAATGTACTCAAATACAATCTGAAAGAGAGTGGAGGGAGGAAAGTCAAATGTCCAACAAAAAGTTGGAAAGAAACATTACATTTTCAATTTTCAAAATTTAAATAATAATAATTAGCATATACTTTACACTTTATGAAACACTTTAAAACCAACAAATCATTTTGTTCTCACAACTGCCCTGGGATGTAGATGTTATTATTATCCCCATTTTACAAATAAGGAAACTGAGGCCAAGAATAAATTAAGTTACTTACTCAGGGTCACACAGGTAGTAAGTTTCTGAGACTGAATTTAAATTCAGATATTCCTGATTCTTGGTCCAGGGCTCATCATACTGTGCCACCAGGCTATCTAGCATTTTTTAAATGCTAAAAGTAGCTTTTATGTTCAACAACTGCCTAGAGAGTAATATCAAAGTAAATATACTTTACAAGATCATTTCCATTTAATAGCTATCTAGTTTAATATTAATAGAAGTCCAAGTCAGCATTATTTCATGGTCAGGAGAATGATCATCTGGTAGTTCTGCCGATGAATCTCATGATCTCAGATAAGTCACTTGATTTGTTTTTACACTGGTATCAAAGGAGGTAAATGATCTCTTTATCTTTTACTAGTGGCTTTCAAAATTTTTCATTGAGTAAAACCCTGTGGATTCTCATGATATACATCATATCACTACACTAACAAACACTCCTTCCACATCAGGAGCACATTATCTTGAATGTATCAATCATCTCCATCCTAATCACCACCAATCCCTTTTTTTAACTTCAGTTTCCCTTCTGAAATTGTAATAGCTGTTAAAGACATTCTAGGGAATTAAAAGAAGGAAATACTCTGAATGGTAGAGGAGGTTGGCTCACTTTCTTCTCAGAGCCACCATCAATAATTCAACTAATATATATATATATATATATATATATATATATATGGAACACTTAAGAAAGTGCTTTTAGACTCCAAAGATACAAAGACAAAAACGACACATTTCCTGATCTCAAAAAACTTAACATTCTACATTGCTTTTACATTTATTTTTTTAATTAACATTTTTGGTTTTATCTCCCTGAGGGGGATAAAAGTGCTTCTACTCTTTGAGCAAATCATTATTTGTTAGTCCTAACGAAGAATGAAAGAGGTGAATTTATATCAGTCAACAAAGAAGGATAGGTTAATATTATTAACTGCTTTTTCAACATTTTTTTTGACTCAGATTGCCTAAAATGGAGAATTTCAGAAAAACCTGTACTTATATGAACTGATGCAAGGTAATGAGTAGAATCAGAACACTTTACATATTAACAGCATCATTGTGTGATTATCAACTATGAATGACTAAGATAATTAGAAAAGACTCATGATGGAAAATGTTATCTAGATCCAGAGGAAAAAAAAACTGGTGGATTCTGAATGCATATAGGAGCATACTATTTTCATTTTATTTTTTTGCATGTTTTTTTTTCCTCTTTTGTTCCGTTTCTTTCACAAAATAACTAATTTGGAAACAAGTTTTACACAATTGCACATATATAACTTATATCAAATTGCTTACTGTTTTAGGAAGAGGGGAGGAGAGGGCAAGAGGGAGAAAAATTTGGAACTCGTAATGTTGTAAAAATGAATATTCAGGGGCAATTAAGTGGAGTCAGGAGGACTTGAATTCAAATCCAGCCTCAGACATGTAATAATTGCCTAGCTGTGTGACCTTGGGCAAGTCACTTAACCCCATTGCCTTGAATAAAAAAAAATAAGACTAAATCAATTCAAGTTGGAACAATATCATGAAACACTTATTTAAAGATCTATGGCTCCTATTTTAATTACACCCTTGAGAGTTTACCTAGCCTCTATGACAGTGTTAGGGATATTGATCATTACTTAGAAAAAAATGCATTTTGGATATTTAATTAGATTTCTATGAAGATTTGGAATAAGGAAATGTCAATTATTCAAAATATAATAATATAGCTTGAAGAAATCAGATACTTGATCTTTCTGGCTGCTTCTACACTTCGAGCAATTCACTATTTGTCAGCCCTAATGAAAAATAAAAGACAAGGGGTAAATTCATATCAGTCAACAAAGAAGGCTATGTTGATATTATTAACTACCCTTTCAACATTTTTTTCTGAATCTACTTGCCTAAAATAACCACAAGTGAAACTTAGTAAACAAACACATATTTATAAACTAGTTTAGCAAGATTTCAAGAAATAAATAATTCTTCCCCTACAAGATCAGAAGAATTTTGGCTATCTTCCAGTCCAAGATTCTTGATCCTCTTCAAAAGAGAGACAAGTTATAAGTCTTCTCAAAAATGAAAGACCACAAGTTGAAGCACTGTAAGGTAACCATTGTTGACTTTCTTAAGAGAAAAGTTAATTTCTTTTAGAAAGTTAATAAGCAGGGGCGGCTAGGTGGTGCAGTGGATAGAGCACCAGCCTTGGAGTCAGGAGTACCTGGGTTCAAATCTGACCTCAGACACTTAATAATTACCTAGCCATGTGGCCTTGGACAAGCCACTTAACCCCATTGCCTTACAAAATCTAAAAAAAATAAAAATAAAATTAATAAGCAGCTGGCATCCTTTATTGGTGTCATGAATCATTGCTGTGAATAGCCAAAATAGAGGAGAGAAATGAATCCAGAAAAGCAAACTAAAATATGATTTTGAAACTATGCAAAAGGTAAGATATCAATACTATTAGAACAATCCAGGATATAAAGTACAATCTTCTAGCAAGGTATTGGCAGAGTAGGGAAGGATTTCCCAGAGTGGGAACCAAGGGATTTCAGAGATAATAGCAGCCTGGGACAGTGGTAGAGTGGTGGGTAGAACTTTTTATACCTTTAGGTCACCAGGAAGTTGTGACAAGGAGGAAGGGGTCAATCAAATTCCATGGACAATTTGTTGCCTTTTAAGGAAAACTAATCTTTGTTGCAGAAAATGGGAGAACCCTAATCTCATCACAGATTCCCTCACCAAAAAAATATAGGAAAGTTAATAAAGATGGTGACTTAGGGATAGGGGAAAAGATAATTCTGTTTCAGACATTTAAATTTGACATACATCCATTTGGAGATAACCACCATCGATAATATAAAGCTAGAGCTCAGGAGAACAATTGGGCTGGATGTAGAGATCTGGAAGCCATCTTCAAAAAGATGGTAATTGAACCCATAGGAGCTAATGTTGAAAGAGAAGAAAACAGATTTCCTAATAGAGTCTTGGGAAATACCTACCATAGGAGGTGAAGCATGGGTAATAATCTAGCAAAGAAACAAGCAAATCAGAGCAGCATTAACAAAGTTGAGGAAGGAGAAAGTGCTCAAGAGAAGGAAATGGTTACCTGTGTCCAAAGTTACATTGAGTACAGGAAGGATGCTGAGATTAAGGTATTTTAGTTATTGAATAAGAGAACTTTGAATGCCTTGCAGTGAACAGTTTTATTTGGAAGAGAAGGTCAAAATCCAAATTACAAGGAACTGAGAAATGAATAAAGGAGATAAGTAGATGCAAGAGATATAGCTTCCTAAATGAAATAATTATTCTTAGAAACTAAGTAATGAGACTGGTCAAATCAGTCTCTGTCCTCCACCCCCATCATCCCTTTATTCAGTTTTAACCTCTATTCTAATAAATTGAATTGAGTTGAATGGAGTAGATAGGTTGTGCTGCTCACTGGGCAAATCACTCCAACCTGCCAACATCTCCCTTCTCCATTTCCAAAGAAGCAAGTGAAAAGGAAGGGGGAAAAACCCAAAGAGAAATAGAGAATACAAATAAATGACAGTTTTCTCATTCCTTGTTTTATTTTTTGGTATTGGAGTTAATTTTATAATTAAAATGATTGTTTTAAATAGTAATGAAAAAATATAGTCTCTGTAGAGCACCAGAGTGTTGTGACAGAAAGAATGACTAGACCTGGTTCAAATTCTAGCTCTGCCTCTTATTTTCTGTGTGCCCATGGATAAGAGAAAATTTCAATTCCTTATCTGTAAAACAGGTAAAATAATACCATTAGAATCTACCTCAAAATGTTGTGTTGTTATGAGGAACGTATCATATTAGATACCTATAAAGCACTTTGCACATCTTAAAGGGATAAATAAAAAGTGCTATTTAAATGCCTATCTTAAATGCATAGGTCTTGAAGCACAGGATCTATTTATGGAGACCTTGAATTCTAGAGGATCTTGGAGAGTAAGACCCTTTTCTTAGAGAGTATAGAGGATAGAGGGGGATACAAGTAAAGAATTAAACTAAAACAAGGAAGGGAGTTTGCTCCCTAACCTCAAAGTCCAAAGGGGCCACCTCAAGTTCAGAAAACAAGGGCTTGGTTGTCTGGTAGACAGTCCCTTTGCTTATTATAGATGTGTTCTATAAAACCTAGAGGCTAACATTGCCCCCGTGAGGAGATTTGAAGAAAGTAGAAGGTGTTTGTGAAGAAAATCACATTCTGGATTCAATTTAAAATAACTTGTGAGGATATGAACAATTTCTAAATCATGGAGATAAGAGACTATCAAAACTGACAAAGTCTTAGAACATAGAATAACAGATCTAGTGGAGACTCAGAACACAAAATATAGCAGCTGCTATGTTAGTTGTCCTTTGTTCTCAAAAGACCAATAATATCTGGAAGATCACACCTTGATTTGAAAATGAATTAGATAAAAGTGTGGCCAGGCTATGCAAAGTCATCAATTAGCCTCCTTCTCTCCTCTAGAGTCATAAGAGTCCAATGGCAAGACCTAAGTCAATGTGAGGAATGTGGAGTGTTGTTGGTCTCCACAGGGTGGGAGTTTCTAAGAAATACATTTCTAGGTGGCGGAGTGGATAAAGCACCAGCCTTGGAGTCAGGAGTACCTGGGTTCAAATTCTGTCTCAGACACTTAATAATTACCTAGCTGTGTGACCTTGGGCAAGCCACTTAACCCCATTTGCCTTGCAAAAAAACCTAAAAAAAAAGAAAAAAGAAATACATTTACAAAAGGGGCATGGCCCCAACCAATCACTTAATAATTACCTAGCTGTGTGACCTTGGGCAAGCCACTTAACCCCATTTGCCTTGCAAAAAACCTAAAAAAAAAGAAAAAAGAAATACATTTACAAAAGGGGCATGGCCCCAACCAATCACAAAACTAGGAGAGATCTTCTTAATCCCATCCCAAAGATGACAGGACCCAAGATTAAAAGAAATCAGTCCCCAACCAGTCAAGGGTGACCTAGAGGTTTTGACCTACTAGCTAAGTTTGACCAGCTAAGTTTGTATAATTACATAGTTGAATATTATCCCATATACCCCCTGTGATGATTGAAATTCATCAACATAATATGCATCATATGATGAGGGGAGTCATATTAGAGACGTGTTATGGGATGAGCATTAGATTGTAACTCAAATAGCAAGAACATATAAAAATCCAGGTGAGAGGGGAAAGAGTTTCTAAAACTATATAATAATGGACAGTACCTTACTTCAGGGGTGGGGGTGGGGTGGAGTACCCGTGTTTTGCAAGATCCATTGATAAAATGTTCAATTATTCTTTCCAGCAGATTTATTTCTTTTATAGATAACAATCAAGAAAACTGTCAATGGCCCAGAATATAAGAGCTAAAAGATTTAGAACTCAGATCACAGAATGTTAGAGCTGGAAAGGACTTTAGAACATAGACCATACAATGTCAGAATAGGAAGGAATGAAAGAATAGAAGGGGGGCTCAAAATGCCAGAACTGAAAGGTACCTAAGATATCATCTAGGTGAATCCCTGCCCCCATCCCAAATTGTGCTTATGCATTTCAATGCTCAAAAAATACAAATGCTTGGGGAAACATATTTGACATTAATCTATAGATGTTATAGAGCTGGAAAAGACCTTAGATGACATCTACTACAGCCTCTTCATTCTATAGATGAAGAAACTGAGGACTAGAGTTGTTCAAGGACTTGACAGATTAGGAGGACAAGAGGACAAGAGGCAGAGCTTGCACTTACATATAGGTCTTCTGTTTCAAATCCAGGGCTTTTTAAACTATACCATGTTATTTCGAAGTTTGCTATCTAGACTAGAGAATAGTGTGAAGGATATATCATTGTGGCTGCACTAACTAGAGAAAGCAACCCCTGCCTCAAGCTTCTATATTCTACTGCATAGAAAAATGTCTTCAGAGTCCAAGAAAACACAGTAAATGGAGCCAAGGTAATATAATCTTTACAGCACTCAGAAATTCACAGAAGAAAAATCCAAGAAAGGAGTTAGCAAGACAACTCTGCCTGTGACTCTACTTAAAAGGACTCTACTTTTTTCAGCCTTAGTTCCTTCATTAGTTATGATCAGTACACAATTACAGTTTCACTAAATGCGAATAAAAATTGTGGAACAATGGATAGACCACTGACCTTGGAGTCAGGAGGACAGGGAGTTCAAATCCAGCCTCAGATACTTGAGACTTATTAGTTGTTTGATCTTGGGCAAATCACTTAACCCTGATTGTCTCACATTTAGGGTCTTCTGATTCATATCTGGCCATTGAACCCAAATGGTTCTAGAGGAGAAAGTGAGGCTGAAGACTTAGGACAGCCCCGCTTCACTCAAATACAATTCACTTGCTTGTTATGACATAACCTCTCTGATGTTATGGTCTTCTTGTAGAACAAAGGACAAACATCCTTATCTAAAAAGCCACAGGAGTCTCAATGCCAATGCTCTGAACTGAAACCATGGGTTTCTTCCAAGTTTTGCAAATCATATGCTCTGGGCAGACCTCTTAAGCAACTACAGGACAGTGCTGAAGGACACCACTGCCCTCATGTGGATATTTAAAAAACTTAGTTTTTTCATGAACAAAATCATTTCCCTGGGGTATATGAAGACAACACTGAACTTATGAATCATAGAAACATAGATTATTAGAGACAGGCCTTTAGGAAAACAAAGAACTAGAAACCAAGTAGGTGCCAAACTGAAAGTGATTAAATAAATTATGATACATGAAGGTACTGGAATATTACTGTGTGCGTTTCTGAAAAAATTCAAAAATACATGGAAAGAATATGATCTGGTACAACATGCAGTCAGTAAAACCTGGAAATGATAGATACAATCAATATAGCAATGTTAACAAAAACATTAAAGCAAAATTGAATTCTGTATAATCTGTAAGATTATAATATCCAAATAATTTCAGAAAGGAATTGAGAAAATATAACCTATTCCTACAGTACAGAAGTTTGTGAGATGATTGATAATGCTACATATGTTATTAGAAACAGTCATTATATTGGGTGGGGGGGTCAGAGCAGGTAAGGAATGACTTACTGAATAGAGGAGTAGAGGATATATTTGGAAATGAATATTATATAAAAACAAAAGACACTTAATTTTTTTCTTAATTTTTTTAAATTAAAATGTATAAAGTGGAACTTACTTTAAAAATAGCCTGTCAGAGTTATCAGAGACTTGAGATCATAGAATGCCAGAAAAGATATTACTTTGGATATCATCTAGGCAAATCCCCTGATTTAATTACAAGAAAGTGTTGCTAATAGTAAATAATGCTAATAATAATCCAAATGCTTGAAAAATGTTTAACATCAATATAGAGACACATTTAACATTAAATTTAATGAATATTTCTGGTTGAATGAGTCAGAACTCAGTCCTTGGTCCTATAGTTTTTGAGATTTTTATTGTGATTTAGATAGACATAAATGATCTATTTATCAGATTTGAAAATTAATGGAAATTCAAAGGAATAACTAACAAACTGAATAGAAAAATGTGTAACATAAATTTACAGATGGGTGAATGATCCAGTAATACCAATATTTGGTCTATATCCAAAAGAAATCATAAAAAATATGAAGTCTCATTTTTTCTAAAATATTTGTAGCAACTCTTTTTGGAGCGGCAAAGAATTGGAAATTGAGGGAATGTCCATCAACTGGGGAATGACCAAACAAGTTATGGTATATGAATATCAGGGAGTACTATTATTCTATAAGAAACCATGAATGCTTGGATTTTAGAGAAGCATGGAAAGAATTACATGATGCTGAGTGAAGGGAGAAGAACCAAGAGAACATTGTACACATTAATAACAACGTTGTGAATTAATCAAATATGATGGATGCAGCTCCCTTCAACAGTTCAGAGATCTAGGATAACACAAGGAGACCTGCTATGAACAACATCATCTACATCCAGAGAGAACCCCCCCCACAAAGAATCTGAATGAATACTATGTTTACTTTTCTAAAACTTCTCTTTTGGTTTTTCTTCCAATCTTATGATTTTCTTTCTTTTCCCTTAGTCCTAATTCCTTTTGCATAAAATGACTAACATAAATATATTGAACACAAATTTACATGTACAATATTTACTAGACAGTTCAATGACAGGGGGAAGAAGGAGGGAAGGAAGGAAGGTAGAAAAAATGTGCAATTTATAAATTTGCAGATGGATGAATGAAAAAACTAAGGTGTGTAATTGAAAAAAATTAAATGAAATATCAATTTAATTTTTTTTTGCAAAAAGAACATCTTGGGATGTAACTAGGTGGCACAGTGGATAGAGCACAAGCCCTGGAATCAGGAAGACCTTGGTTCCAATCCAGCCTCAGACACTTAATTGCCTAGCTGTGTGACCTTGGGCAAGTCACTTAACCTCATTGCCTTGCAAAAACCTAAAAAAAAAAGAATAGGCCAAATGAAAAAGGAGATACAAAAATTCACAAAGAGAACTCTTTAAAAAGTAGAATTGGCCAACATAGAAAAAGAAATACAAAAGTTCATTGAAGAAAATAGTTTCTAAAATAATAGAATGGGGGGGGACAGTCACATAGTGCAGTGAATAGAGCACAGGTTCTGAAATTAGGAGGATCTGAGTTCAAATCTGACCTCATATACTTGATACTAGGTGTATGTGACTTTGGGTAAGTCATTTAATCCAATTGCCCTCTCCAAAAAAAATAGATTTGGGCAACTGAAAACTAATAATTCCAAGAATCACTCAAGGAAAAAAATTTATAAGTTCAAAAGATTAAAAAAAGAAGAAAATGTGAAAAACAACTGACCTGGAAAATAGACTTTAGACAGATAATTTAAGTATTATTGAACTAACTACTAAAAAAATAAGCAAAAAGTAGCCTAGACATCATATTTCAAGAAATTATGAAGGAAAACTGCCCTGTTATCTTAGTACCAAGGGTAAAATAAAAACTGAAAGAATCTATCAATTATTTCCTGATAGAAATCCCAAAGTGAAAATTCCCAGGTATATTATAGTCAAATTCCAGAGTTTCCATGTCAAAGAGAAAATAAGGCAAGGAGTTAGAAATTCAAATATCATAAATCCATAGTGAGGATCACCCAAGATTTAGTAGCTTCCCTATTAAAAGAACAGAGGGCTTTTCCTGACAGCAGACAAGATGGCAGAAGTGGAGCAGAAGAAGAAGCAAACCTTCCGGAAGTTCACCTACCACGGCGTGGACCTCGACCAGCTGCTGGACATGTCCTATGAACAGCTCATGAAGTTGTACAGTGCTCAACAGTGAAGGCGACTCAACCGGGGTCTGAGGCACAAACAGCACTCCCTCCTCAAGCACCTGAGGAAGTACCCCCAATGGAGAAGCCTGAGGTGGCGAAGACCCACCTTAGAGACATGATCATCCTGCCAGAGATGGTGGGAAGTATGGTGGGTGTCTACAACAGCAAGACCTTCAATCAGGTAGAAGTCAAGCCTGAGATGATTGGACACTACCTGGGTGAATTCTCTATTACCTACAAGCCTGTGAAACATGGCTGACTGGGTATTGGAGCTACCCACTCCTCTCATTTCATCCCTCTCAAATAACCCAGATCCTAACAATAAAAACAAGGTTCTTAGTGGAAAAAAAAAAACAAAGGACTTAGCAACCAATAATAACATACCCAGCAAAATGGAGTATAATCCTTCAGAGGAAAAAAGTGGATATAAAAAGACCGAAATTGAATAGAAAAGTTGACATTCGAATAGAAGACTCAGGGACTTCTGGGGCAGAGCCAAGGAGGCAGCTCAAAGTTAACATGCTCCCAGAGCTTTTCCCTACCAAACATAAATGAAGCCTCTACTCTGATATTCATACTACAGATGCCACCAAGAAAAAGAGAAGATTTAAAGTAGTTTTCAACTGTAGACATTGTGGAGGACCTTCAGTGAAGATCTGTCTCTTTGAGGGGAAAAGGGGAAGTTAAATCCAGGAGGCAAGAAAATGGGGAAAGCCAGTAGGAGACTTTTAGCCACAGTGCAATCCAGGTCCTGACAGCATAACAATAGCAGAGGTCCCAGAAGCTAGATAGCAAGCCAGCAGGGAGGACTCCAGCCTCAAACAAGAACCTGGACATAAAGGAGGGAAAAAAACTCTGCAAAAGCAATGCCTGGACTGCATAGTCAAGATCTTGGCCAACAACAAGCAAGGGATCATACCTGAGCCCCAGTAAAATAAAAATTTGGATCTATACTCCCTATAGCCAAACTAAAATAACAAAGATGAACAAAAAAGCTAAAAGAATACCCACTATAGAAAACTACTTTACAGGGTGGAGCCAAGATGGCAGCATGAAGACAGGAATTCCCAGAAATTTGCTCCCCAAAAAACTTCAAAAGCCATCAAATTATGATTGTAGCCAAAATAAAGAGTAGCAGAACCCACAAAAAGACTGAATGGTGCAATTTCCCAGGCTAAGACAACTTAGAAGTGCTACAGGAAAGATCTGTTTCACTGGACCAGGGGTTTGAAAAAGCTGCTGCAAGCACAGTCACAGCTGCAACTGAAGCCGCAGCTGTAGCTGCAGTGCAGTACAGTGCAGCGTATCTGGGCTGAGTGCCTAGATCCCTGGAGGCACGTGGATCCATGACAGAAGGGGGCGGCTCCCATACTTCATGACTCAGGGATCACTGGGAACAGCTTGAAGTGGTGGTGAGAGAATTCTGCCACACCAGAGTGAATGTGGGGTGAGCGTCAGCCTCAGAGAAGCTCTGTGGTGAGAACCTGCAGTGGGAATCAGGGAAGCTAGCCTGCACCTTCAGAGTGCAGCCCACAGTAAGGGCATTTGGGGAGACTGCAGAGGTCTCTCTACTCTCCTGTGGCAGGGCTCAGCTGTTTGCCCACACCCAAATCCTTGTTGAAGTTCAGGCTCCCATACTACTATAGCCAAGCAGGGGCTCTCCTCACAGCTCCAGGGCAGAGTCGAGAGCCTGTGATCATCCACATACCAAAGCACAGACAAGAGAATAGTCAGAATCTCTCATAGGACTCCACCTTGTGGGTGTCCCCCCAAAACCCCTAAAGCCTTGGAAATGCAGAAAATCAGTCATGAGGAAATGAGTAAACAAAAGAAAAAGAAGAATCTGACCATAGAAAATTACTTTGATCCCATGGAAGATTCAATTAAGGGAGGTAGAGGAAAAATTGGGAGGAGAAATGAGAGTGATGCAGATAAATCATGAAAACCAAATCAGCAACTTGGTGAAAGAAATACAAGAAAATACTAAAGAAAAAAATATGTTAAAAACCAGTTTAGGCCAAATGGAGAAAGCAGCACAAAAGTCAAAGGAGGAGAAGAATGCCTTAAAAAGCAGAACTGGACAGCTGGAAAAGGAGATAAAAAAGCTCTCTGAAGAAAATAGCTCCTTTGATGTGGGAAATTTGAGACACTATTACATTGTTGGTGGAACTGTGAACTCATCCAACATTTCTGGAGAGAAATTTGGAACTACACCCAAAGGGCAACAAAAATGTGCATACCCTTTGATCCAGCAATACCACTACTGAGTCTATACCCTGAAGAGATGATAAAAAAGGGACAAACATCACTTGTACCCAAATATTCATAGCAGTCCCCCAAATATTCATAGCAGCCCTGTTTGTGGTGGCAAAAAATTCGAAATCAAGTAAATGTCCTTCAACTGGGGCATGGCTTAGCAAACTGTGGTATATGTATGTCATGGAACACTATTGTTCTATTAGAAACCAGGAGGGATGGGAATTCAGGGAACCCTGGAGGGATTTGCATGAACTGATGCTGAGTGAGATGAGCAGAACCAGAAAAATATTCTACTCCCTAACAGCAACATGGGGGGGGGGGGTGATGATCAACCTTGATGGACTCACTCATTCCATCAGTGCAACAATCAGGGACAATTTGGGTCTCTCTTCAATGGAGAATGCCATCTGTATCCAGAAAAAGAACTGTGGGGTTTGAACAAAGATCAAGGACTATTACCTTTAATTTAGAAAAAAAAAAAAACTGATATCTTATTGTCTGGTCTTATATCTCTTATACTTTATATTTCTTCCTTAAGGATATGATTTCTCTCTCATCACATTCAATTTGGATCAGTGTATACCATGGAAACATTGTAAAAACTGACAAATTGCCTTCTGTGGGGGAAGAGAAGTAAGATCAGGGGGGAATTGTAAAACTCAAAATAAATAAAATCTTTAAAGTAATAAAAAAAGGGGGAAAAAAAAGAAAATAGCTCCTTCAAATGCAGAATGGACCTAAAGAAAGCTGATGACTTAAGAAATCAGGAAGAAATAAAACTATTCCAAAAAAAGCTCCAAAACTAGAAGAAAATGTGAAATATCTCATTGGAAAAACAACTGACCTAGAAAACAGATCCAGGAGAGATAATTTAAAAATTATTAGGCTACATGAATGTCACAACCAAGAAAAGAGTCTAGACTTGGTTTTACAAGAAATAATACTGTAAAATTGCCCTGAGATCCTAGAAGCAGAAGGTAAAATAGAAATTGAGAGAATTTATTTATCACCTCCTGAAAGAGACCTCAAAAGAAAAACTCCCAGGAATATTATAGTCAAATTCCAAAGTTCCCAAATAAAAGAGAAAATACTAAAAGCTGCTAGAAACAAACAATTCAACTACTGTGGCTCTAAAGTCAGGATTACACAGTATCTGGAAGCATCTACATTAAGGGTTTATAGGGCTTGGAATATGATATTCCAGAAGGTAAAATATCTTGGTTTACAACCAAGAATCAACTACCCAGCAAAACAGAACATACTCTTTCAGGGGGAAAGATGGACTTTCAACGAAACAGGGTACTTTTAAACTTTGCAATTGAAACAACCAGAGCTAAACAGAAAGTTTGATCTCCAAGTAGAGGACTCAGGTGAAGCATAGAGGGGGTGGATGAGAAGGACTAACTATGAGAAACTTAATGTTGTTGAACTGTTTTTATTCCTACATGGGGAGAAGATGCTGATAACTCATGAACTTTCTCATTTATCAGAGTAGTTAGAAGGAACATATATAAACAAGGTATAGGAAGGAGCCGAATATAATGGTATAATATAGTAAAAAGATGGAGTAAATGGGTGATAAAGGAAATTACTGGGAGGAAGAGAAAGGAGAGGAAGAAGGGGCTAATATATTTCACATAAGAGTCAAGAAAAAGTTTTTTAAATGGAGTGGAATGGGGGAAGATGAGGGGGAATGAGTGAGCCTTCATTCTCATAAGAAATGGCCCGGAGAGGAAATAACATACACACAATAGGGTTTAGAAATCTATCTTATCCTAGAGAAAAAATGGGAGAAAAGAATGGGATATGGGGGAATGAGGGGAGGGAAGGGGGAATGGGGGATAGAAGAGAGGGAAGATTATGGAAGAAGGTACTCAGATACATCACACTTCTGAACAGTGGCAGGAAAATAGGAAAGAGAGAATAGAATAAATGAGAGTGGAGAGAAATAGAGTGGATGTACAGCTAGTAGTAGCAACTGTGGGAAAAATATTAAAGCAACTTCTTCGGTGAACTTATGATAAAGAAGACAACTCATACCAGAGACAAAGCCATTGGAATCTGAACACAGACTGAAATAAATTTTTTTTCCTCTCTCATTATTCTTGAGGTTTCTCATCTTTTTTGGGAGGGAAAGGGCTTTATGTTTACTCTCACAAGATTATTGTAATAATAATATAAAATAAATAAACTAAAAAAAGTAAGAAAACTACTTTAGAGACAAAGATGATAGCAATGCCATGTCTGAAGAAGAATGCAGTGAAAAAAAAATCACTCACAGGGTAGGTATCAAAACAGTCTATAAACTGGACTCAAATACAAAAGTTCATTGAAGAGCTTAAAAAGAATTTAAAAGCCAAAGAAGAGAGCCAGAAGAAAAATGGGGGGGGAATGAAAATCATTCAGGAAAATTATTAAAAATTGACCAAAGTAAGCAACTCCATTAAAATAACCAACTGGAAAAGGAAACACTGAAGCTAATTGAAGAAAATAAAACCCTAAAAATTAGAATTGAACAAATAGAAACCAATGAATCTACAAGACTACAAGATTCCATGAAACAAAAGAAAATGGCTGAAAAAAAATTGAAAAAATGGAAAGCACTTTTTAGGGAAAATGAATGACCTGGAAAATAGATCCAGGAGAGAGATAATCTATGACTCATTGGACTACCAGCACCAACAAAACAAAATCATTCATGAAATTATAATTATAATTATAATAATTATTTGGGGGCAGAGCCAAGATGGCAACAAGAAAGGATCTTGTCTTAGGCGCTCTCTCATAAAACTCATAAAACTCATAAAACTCTAACTAAATTTTTGAGAGACAGAACCCAGAGAGGGACCCAGTGAGGCAATTCTCCTACTCAAGGTAACCTGGAAAAGAGCAGAAAGGCTCTGCTCCCCAGGGTTGGAGGGGTGGGCTGCCAAAGGGGCAGCCCGCCAGAGCAAAAGAACTTCAGTCTCCCCAAGGCAACCCCAGAGCACTGGGAGCCACGGCTCACAGCAGCAGGTGAGTTTCCTGAGCTACACCCTGGGGAGCACTGGGCACAAAATGGGGGAACAGCAGGGGAACCTCTGCCAGAGCGAGAATGTGGAGCCCAGGCCTCTGGGCACACAGCAAAGAGAACAGAAGCAGGTGGAGCCAATAAGCAGGAGCCCTCAGAGCATAAGCCCATTGAACCTAGGGAGGGGAGTGAAGAGAGAGAGAGAGACTGCAGAGGTCTGCCCCGGAACAGGACTCTGGGGCTCTGACCACATTCAGATCCTGATCACAGTCTAGGCCCCCCCCCCCATAGAACAGCAGGGGCCCCCTCCACCTCAGCCCCCTGGCAGAGGGAAGCATATATGCTCATTCACAGACTAGGAGGGAGGACAGAGCCTCACACACACTGAGACCCTTGTAGAAGTGTCCCAAAAGCTCAGGAAGTGTTGGGGGCGGGGGGAAGAGGCTTGGCGGTCGCTTAGCGGGGGAAACATAATCACCTTATAAGGGAATGTTACAGAATTCGGCCCCTCATTGAGTAAGAGTTCATGGGAGGGAGGACAGAGGGGATAAAAGTGTCTGCTGAGAGGTTGGGAGGGAGCGGGATGTGATCACAGAAGAATAAAGACTCATTATCCACCTCAGGCGCTCTGTCTGGTTCTTCCCCCATCAAAGAGTGGGGGCCGGAGGTACCCCGAAGACTCATCATCCGTTGGACTGGTGAGTAAGAGGACGGACTAGCATAAAGAAGCCGGCGTTGTAAATAAAAACCCGGCAAGTGGCACCCGGAACAGGGACCTGATTTTGCTAGGGAACGTCTGAATCCGCTGGTCGGATTCTCCAGACAGCCTCGGTCGTTTCCAACCGGGAGGAAGGAGAGGGCGTTTACTCTCAGATATTGCCTGAAGGACATATCCCTATTGTGTTGACTATGCTTCCTTTCTCTTCCCTTTCTCCTTCTGCTCTAATCACGCTCCTTGCCGTGCTGGCCTGTCTGATTGTGCCCTGCTGCCTCCTTCTCTTTTGCCGAACGGGAACTTTCCAGTTCTGCCACCTGTTAGGATTGCAGCCTCGGCTAGTAGACAGCATGGGGGGCCGGAATAGTATTCCCGCCTTTCAGCCGGAGGAAAAAGGGGTCGTTGCAGCGCAGCTTTATAAACTCTGCGCTAAGCATGGCTGTAAATTACCTATCAAGACGTGCCGTGCTTTTGTTGAGAATATCTGGAACATCTGCCCTTGGGTGCAACATAGTGGGATCCAACCAGATAAATGGAAGGTGGTAGGGCAGCAGATGGCCTCCTATGATGACACCTGCCCGGGAAAACTGACCCCTGAGGGTTACAGTGTATAAGTTACAGTGTATAAGATAGTGGATGCAGCCCTGCATCCCCAGAAGGTGACTTTGGCACGACCAATCAGCACTCAGGTGGGTAGCTCGTTGGCGGGATCGGATTCAGAGAGCTCAGAGGAAGAGGGAAGGCCACCCCCTCCCCTTTATCCATGGGAGGAACTTAGAAGAAACAATGGGGGAACAAGGGGCCCCCAGGGAGAAGAAAATGCCGCATGCCCCTCCTTACCGAGACAGAATGAAAAGGGGGAGGGAGATGAATGTGGCACACTTAGAGATTCAGGGCCGGAAGTTTCCGAGCGCGGGAAGGGAGGGGTGCAAACAGTCCTCAGGGGTGGCAGGAAGAGGAGCGTGAGTAGGTGGGACCGGGAGGCTGCTGACGAGGAGGGAGAAGTCCGCGCTGATTAGACAGCTGCCGCGCCCCAGACTTGGCGGCCCAGCCAGGAAACAGAGGCAAAAAATCCCCCGTGTTCCTTGTCCGCCCTTCAGAGATCCCCTCAAGGGCTCCGCCCATCTGGCCTACTTGCCACCAGTGCCTCCATAGCAATAGAGAAAGGGGAGGAGGTGGACTGGGATGACTGGGGCCTCTACCCGGTATTTACGGACCCCCTTACCAGAGCCCGAGACTACCGCCCTGTCCCTTTTAAGATGCTTAAGGAACTTAAGGAGGCCGTGACTAAATACGGCCCAAGCTCCCCTTATGTAAAAAGACTGATGCAAAACCTCTTTGCTACGCACCCTTGGACCCCTGCTGACTTTGACGAAATTGCAGCCGCGTGCCTGGATGCCTCCTCATATTTAGCTTTTAAGGCTCAGGCCCGCAGAGAGGCCTCTAAGCTGGCAAAATCCCGGGGGTTATACTCCCCTGGATTTAGCCATTGACCTCCTGTGTGGAACTGGAGCCTATACTGACCCTGCTGTTCAGGCCCGGTATGGCCAGTTTGAGCTAGAGACTGTTAAAGAAACACATGTTGCAGCTTGGGATAAGATTGGAGCCATGAAAGGGGGGAGAGCCACACAGAAGTTGGTTGGGCTGAAGCAGAGAGCAGATCAGACACCCCTCTCATTTGTGAACGAGGTTAAAGAGACAGTGACTCGTATAATGGGAGACACCCCGGGATCTGATCTACTTATGAGACAATTGATTAAAGAGGGTCTTCGCCCCAAAGGGATCGCAGCCATTAGCAGCCTTCCCCCCGACGCTTCATTAGAAGAAATTGTTGACAAATTGCTGGACATGCCCAGCGAGGATTCAATTCAAGCCTTAGTGACTGCCATGGAGAACCGGGAGGATAGCCTCCTGACCGCCCTTCGCGGTATGCAGGTGAGACCCACCTGTTTTGGGTGCGGAAAGCCAGGGCACCTCAAAGCACAGTGCAGGCAGCGGCCCCCCTCCACTTCAGTTCCGACCTGTTATTCCTGTGGAAAGCCAGGTCACATAGCCAGGTTCTGCCGATCCAAAGGGAAGTCGGGAAAAGGGAAAGGGAGGGGCCCGGCCGCGGGGCCCCCCCCGCCCCGTGCTCGAAGACAGCGGCCCCATTACTGTGACTATCCCCGTGAGGGTTGACTATAGAGAAGGGACACAGCAGAGAGAGATCGGGCCTTGGGAAACCTCGATGATTCCCATCGAGCTAAATACTTTCCCAGCGCTCATCACAGGGGCTGAGAGATGTGTGGACTTAGTCACCCATACCCAGGTCATTTTTGGTCCCGGAAGTCCCACATCCGTAAGGGTCACAAACCCCCACCCCTTTCCCACCTTGGTAAAACAGGGCCAAGAGGTGGGAAAGGTGCTGCCCTTGCGGGCCCCTCCCACTCATGTGAACTGGGTCCACCCGGTCAGCTCTGGGCGACCACTGTTAACCGTCACGGTGGAAAATCAGAAGCTCGAAGGGATAATTGACACTGGAGCCGATTGCTCTGTCATAAATAGGGGACAGTGGAGGCGCGAGTGGCCACTCCTACAGAGCCCTCAAGCAGTGACGGGGGTGGGGGGCAATAGATCTGCCATGAAAGCAGCACACGCCTTACGGTGGTCAAGCTTTGGAAGAATCTGGACTCTTCACCCCACTGTGCCTACCCGACCTCCCTTATGCATTATGGGGTAGAGACATCTTGAGCCAGCTTAACCTGACACTTGCCACCCCTGATAGCCTGCGGGGAAATTAATTGGGGCCACTCTAGAGATGAGCTTTTCCCCCAGAATAACATGGATTAATAAGAAACCTATTTGGGTTGAGCAGTGGCCCCTGACAAAAGAAAAGCTCATCGCCCTCACAGACATAGTAATGACCCTCCTGCGCGAGAACAAAGTGGAACCATCCCTTAGCCCGTATAACTCCCCCGTCTTTGTCATAAAAAAGAAAGGGGGGAGTTGGAGAATGTTGATTGATCTTCGGGCAGTAAATGCCAACATGGTACCCATGGGGACCCTCCAACCTGGTCTCCCTATGCCCACTGCAGTCCCGCAAGGGTGGACTATTATAGTGATTGATGTTAAAGACTGCTTCTATAGCATTCCCCTCCACCCGGAGGACAAAGAAAAATTTGCCTTTTCCCTCCCCGCGATCAATTTCCAAGCCCCCAGTAAACGTTATCAGTTCACCGTCCTACCGCAGGGAATGGCCAATAGCCCCACCCTGTGCCAGCTTTACATGGATACTCTGCTACATCCTATCAGAAAAGAATTCCCGAATTGCATGCTCATACATTACATGGATGATATCTTGATTGCAGCACACCACCCATGTCCTCCACAAGAAGGGGCTTCACATAGCCCCGGAAAAGGTACAGATGGATTTCCCCTATGATTACTTGGGGCATAGGATTTTTCCGGGAAAGATTAGTAGGGCACTTCCTCCGATCAACGTCGAGGGATACACTACTCTTAATGATTTTCAGAGGCTTGTTGGCGCCATACAGTGGCTGAGTCGCTATGCCCCTCCCATCCTCCTTAATGCAACCTCTATATGATGTCCTTAAAGGCGACTCCCATCTGTCATCCCCTAGAAGTTGGACCCCCCAGGCAAGACAGGCGCTCTCGGAAATTTTCCGCAGAACCTCTTCCTTCTTGGTTCAATACGACCCGGAGTCGCCTGTCCTCTTCCACACACTGGGGGACAGTTCCCTGGGCTGGGGATGTTTATTCCAGAGACATGGATGCCTTGAATGGCTATACCCCCGGACCACTAAGAGCATCATCCGGGACCGGTGGGAGGCCCTGGCCTTATTTTGCCTTCAGGCCTCAGAGCGATGCCAGCGTCTCTTTGGCCTCTTGCCTGTCCTCAACTTTACCCTCCCAGAGGAGTTGACCCACTCGCTAGTTGATAGATCTATCGCTTGGGCCACTGTCCTGACTACCCTCTCTCAGACCAGACTCACGCCACCTCCCGTGGTTAGAGTGTTCGCTGAACTGCACCTTTCCCGCCCGCGCCCTCTAGTGTCCCCAGAACCAGTGACCGGCCCTAATGTCTTCACTGACGCTACCAGGTTGGGCCGTGCTGTGGTCCATGACCCTGCTAGACCCGCCACCTGGATTTTTGATACCCCCTTTGACTCCACTCAGAAGAATGAACTATATGCTATACTTCAGGCTTTCCGTCTCTACAGAGACACCCCTTTTAATCTTATTACTGACAGTATGTATTGTGCCATGCTAATCCCTCGTTTAGAAGATGCCTTCATTTCCTCGACTTCTTCCATTAGCCCACTCCTTATACAGCTACAATCCTCCCTCCGTGATAGAAACCACCCCCTGTTTGTTCTTCACGTGCGCTCTCACGTTTCTTCCACCGGCCCCATATTCCAGGGCAATGCGGAGGCAGATAGGGCTCTCTTGTTAAACCTGTCCACACCTGCCCAGCTGGCACATGGTAAGTATCACTTGTCATCCAGGTCGCTCCGGCGCCTATACAGCATTCCCCGGAAGGAGGCTCGCCAAATTGTGCGCTCCTGCACTTCTTGTGCTCCCTTTAGACAAGCCCTCCCCGCGGAGGGGTCTAACCCACGTGGGGACGGCCCCAATGCTCTTTGGCAGATGGACATTACTCACCTGGGTCGTAAGTACATCCATGTCTCGGTGGACACCTTCTCCTCCTTCACCTTCGCCTCTCTACAGCCAGGAGAAGCGGTTAAACACGTTCTCTCACATCTATATGCCCAGATGGCTGTCTTAGGCGTCCCCTCGGCTATCAAAACCGATAATGGGCCCGCCTACACCTCGAGAGCCTTTGCTTCCTTTTGCAAAGAATTTTCCATTTCCCATTCCACCGGGATCCCTTACAATCCCACTGGCCAAGCTTTGGTAGAAAGAGCAAATCGCACACTCAAAACTACGCTCTTTAAACAGAAAGGGGGAGTTGGCAGGTCACTGACCCATTCAGACCTGTCTCAGGTACTATTTACCATGAATTTCCTACAAGTCAGGGATGACGGCACTACAGCCGCCCAGAGATTTTTCTCCCCAAAAGGACATGCTAAGAAAGAACCAACGCTCCTGCCCTCTCCCACCAAGGCCCTACCAGGCTCTAAAGTCATGTGGAGAGATGAAGAGGGAGGTTGGCATGGCCCTGTAACGGTAAAGAACAGAAGACAGGGCCACCTGTCATTTCATCCCGAGGATAAGATAGAAGAGCCAGAAAGATGGCTCCCTGTTTACAAGATAAGAGACCTTGATTAATGCCCAACCCTATGGGGTGAGAGGAATTTCTTCCTTTTTCAGGCCTTCTGATCGTCGTAGGGATCCTTGGAGGTGCTCCATCTGAAGGAAATCCGACATGGGGAATACTCCGAGTTATTCCCTCTCCCCTTCCGGTAGCACAGAACTCCCCTATCTACCCTCGCCTGCTAGTGACCAATACATCGATGGGGCTCCCTTCTGCATATATGGACCACGCTGAAGCACCGGTCCAGAACTCCTTCTGCTGAGACCTGAACAACTCCCTATGTTTCGACATCGGGGAAGAAAATCGGTCCTGGAACTTCAACTCCACAGGGCAGAACGATTTTAACTATAGCACTGCCCCGACTGACCCCTGCGTCGGCCTTTTCCCGCAGACGACTGTCAGCCCAGCAGGGACAAAAAAGGGGACCCAGCTCCGAGGCCTTCTGGGTTGGCGACCCCTGGTGAATCAAACTCAACGGGACTTCACGATTCCTCGGTGGGGCCCCTCATGTGTGGCCACAGGGGAAGACATCGAGGATCCCATACCATGGAGGGATTGCCAGATGGCGGGAGGATACCCCCTTGAGGGTGAACAAGGACACTGATTCTGGGAATCACCCTACTTGTTGTCTGTTTCTGCCGCCTAGCTAGGCGACAGAGGGGCTATATGCTTCTTACTCAGAAAGCCTTCATGGCCATGGAGACGGGGGAGGATCCCCAAGTCTGGCTAGCCGCCATGCATGACATGTGACACCTAGGGGTAAGACGAGGTAAACCCCAAGACGGGCAACCTCTACTAACCCAGCCACCTAAGACAGGCCCTGAGGGTGTCGGGAGCCTAGGACGGGCAAGGTCCTGGGTTGAAGGAGATGACCTAAGACAGGGTTCCTCGCCCCCGGCTATCAGAGGCCAGTAGAAATGACACCGCTTAAGGCTAACCTCAGCACTGCTTAAGGTCACACCAAGTGATAACCTTGTAAAACAGAAAGGGGGAGATGTTGGGGGCGGGGGAAGAGGCTTGGCGGTCGCTTAGCGGGGGAAACATAATCACCTTATAAGGGAATGTTACAGAACTCGGCCCCTCATTGAGTAAGAGTTCATGGGAGGGAGGACAGAGGGGATAAAAGTGTCTGCTGAGAGGTGGGGAGGGAGCGGGATGTGATCACAGAAGAATAAAGACTCATTATCCACCTCAGGCGCTCTGTCTGGTTCTTCCCCCATCAAAGAGTGGGGGCCGGAGGTACCCCGAAGACTCATCACGCGTTGGACTGGTGAGTAAGAGGACGGACTAGCATAAAGAAGCCGGCGTTGTAAATAAAAACCCGGCAAGGAAGCACCCCCAAAACAGGCTAAGGCTGGGAAAATGAACAAGCAGAGAAAAAAGAGGAACACTATTGAGAAATATTTTGCAAATGAGCCAAAGAAGGATCAAAATACTCAGTCTGAAGATGGGGAAGCACAAGCTCCTGCATCTAAAGACTCCAAGAAAAACAGAAATTGGGCTCAGGCTATGACAGAGCTCAAAAAAGACTTTGAAAATCAAATGAGGGAGTAAGAAGAAAAACTGGGAAAAGAAATGAGAGAGATGCAGGAAAAACATGAAAATGAAGTCAGAAGCCTAGTCAAGGAAATCCAAAAAAATGCTGAAGAAAATAGCATGCTAAAAACCAGCTTAGGTCAAATGAATAAAACAGTTCAAAAAGTTATTGAGAAGAAGAATGCTTTAAAAAGCAAAATTGGAGATGGAAAAAGATAAGAAAACAAATCCTTTAGACAAAGAATAGAATTCAGGGAGATTGTTGAATTTGCCAGAAATCAGGAATCAATACTTCAAAACCAAAAAAATGAAAAATTAGAAGAAAATGTGAAATGTCTCATTGAAAAAACAACTGATATGGAAAACAGACTTAGGAAAGATAATTTTAAAATTATTGGAATACCTGAAAGTCATGATCAGGAAAAGAGCCTTGACATCATTTTCAATGAATTACTACAGGAAAATTGCGCTGATATTCTAGAAGCAGAGGGCAAAATAGAAATGGAGAGAATCTACCGATCTCCCTGAGAAAGAGACCCTCAAAAAAACCAATCCCCAGGAATATTATAGCCAAGTTCCAGAATTCCCAAGTCAAAGAGAAAATATTACAAGCAGCCAGAAGGATACAATTCAAATATTGTGGAGCTGCAGTCAGGATTACATAAGACTTAGCAGCAACTACATTAAAAGCTTGTAGGGCTTGGAATATAATATACTGGAAGGCAAAAGAGCTTAGAATGCAACCGAGAATCAACTTCCCAGCAAAACTGAACATCCTCTTTCAGGGGCAAAGATGGACTTTCAGTGAATCAGGGGAATTTCAAATGTTCCTGTTGGAATGCTCAGAGCTGAACAGAAGGTTTGATCTTCAAATACAGGACTCAGGTAAAGCATAGAGAGTGGAGGAGAAGGGGAAAATATGAGGGACTTAATGATGATAAACTACATGTATTCCTGTATAGAAAAATGATACTGAGAATACTCATATGAACCTTCTCATTTAATAGAGCAGGTAGAAGGAGCTTTTATAGATGAAACACAGGAGAAAACTGAAGTTGAAGATGTATTGTGATGTAAAAATGGAGTCAATAGATAAAAGGGAAATGTAATGGGAGAAAGAAAAAAGGAGGAATAGGCTAAGATATTTCATATAAGATTTTTCTTTATTACAATGAGCTATTGCAATGATATGGAAGGGGGGAAGGCAAGGGGGAATGAGGGAATCTTTGCTCTTATCAGAGGTGGCTAGGAGAGGAAATAGCATATATATACTCAATGGAGTATAAGCATCTGGAGTAAAAAGGAGAGAGGGGGGGACAGGGGGGAGGGAGGGATGTATGTGAGTGATGGAGGAGAGGATGGACCATGGGGGGGAGAGTGGTCAGATATAACACATTTTTTTATTTACTTCTTGAAAGGGGCTGGTAGTGGATGGCCTGTCCAGGACCATAGGGCTGGGTGGATGCTGGGACAAAGGGGTGGTATGTGAGCTCGGGGCCTCTTAGCCCCAGGGCCAGGGATCTGTCTGCTGCACCACTCAGCTACCCTACAGCAGAGTCAGCAAAAGGAGAAAGAAAATATAGTACCTGGTAGTGGAGAAATATGAAAGGAGGGAGTTGTGATCAGCAATGGCAGCGGTGGAAAAATATGGAAGTAACTTTTGCCATGGACTTATCATAAAGAATGTGATCCACCCATGACAGAGTTGTTGGTGTTGGAACAAAGACTCAAGCACATTTGTTATTATTATTATTATTATTATTATTATTATTGTTTTGGGGGGGTGCAGGGCAAATGGGGCTGGGTGGCCTGCCTGGGGCCACATAGCAGGGTGATCCTTGGGTGTCTGAGGCCGGATTTGGACCCAGGTGCTCCTGGCTCAAGGGCCAATGCTCTGTCCACCACCCAGCCACCCCTACTATAATTACTATTTTATTTTATTTTTGGTCTTTTTTTTCTTTTTTCTTTTTTGCAGGACAGTGGGGTTTGGGTGGCTTGCATGTCATACAGCTGGGTGATTGTTGGGTGCATGGGGCCAGATGTGGGCTCGGGCGCTCATGGCTCCAGAGCTGGTGCTCTGTCCATTGCGCCACCTGGCCATACCTACAATTATTACTATTTTTTTTTATTTTAATTTTTTTCTCTCCCCTTTACTTTATCGCTCAAGCAAGTCCATATTTATGGGGGAGGGGTATTTCATTTACTCTTAAACAAGAATATTTTACTAATGTAAAAAAACATTTGTATAAAATGAGAATAAATATTAAATTTAAAAAATAATAATTATTTGGACAGTTTTGTACAAATCTGCTAGAACAAGGTAATAATATAACCGTGGAAAGAATCCACAGAACCTCTCCAGAAAGAAACCCCAGGATAAAAACTCCAAGGGCTGTAATAGCCAAATTCCAGAATTCTCGAATAAAGGAGAGACTATTGCAAGCAGCAAAAAGAAAAAATTCAAATATAAAGGAATCACAATCAGACTCACACAGGACCTATCGGGCTTAACACTGAAGGATCAAAAGAACTGGAATAGTTTATTTCAGAGAGCAAAGGACCTGGGATCACAACCTAGAATGTACTACCCTGCAAAATTCAGCATATACTGCCAGAGAGAAAAAGATGGATGCTCAACAAAATACAGAACTTCTAGAATTTCCTGACACAAAGACTAGAACTGAATATAGAATTCAATTGCCAAATACATGACTGAAGAGCTACATAAAAAAAAAGGTAAATGGGGGCAGCTAGGTGGTGTAGTGAATAGAGTACCAACACTGGAGTCAGTAGTACCTGAGTTCAAATCAGGCCTCAGACACTTTAATAATTACCTAGTTGTATGATTTTGGGCAAATCACTTAACCTCATTGCCTTGCAAAAATCAAAAATAAATAAATAAATGGAATGGAATAAATAAATAAATGAATGAATGAATGAATGAATAAAACAAAATAAAACAAAAACAGGTAAATGAAAAGGGAAGGAAAAACAAAACAAAGCAAAGCAAATGTTTGTCAAGACTATCAAATTGTATACAACACTAAACAGGAAGATATAACACTTCTAAATCTTTAGAACTTTACTTCTCTAAGAATAATTAGAGGATAGAATATAACTGAAGAAAATGAACCTAAAGGATATGGGTTTAATTGGATCTTATGTCTCCATTGCAGAGGTCTAAGATCACATCACTATGTTTGAGACAAAAGGCCCTGAAGAAAAGCATGGGTGTTAACTTTAAGTATCTCATTATATTTTGACTCACTGTAATCCCCACAGTTTTTAGCACCTTGTCTAATGAGGGCATCATAAACTGCAAGGTCTGTGAATCAGTGTCTTTGTAACTTACAATCATTTGTAATGTTCTCAGGTGAGACCTCCCCAGCCTCCCAGTATTTAGAGATCTTTAAGACTCTTAAAATTAATTAGATCAAGGTTTGACTTTGTGCTTCACTTAACAAAGGATTAATTACTCTGGGGGGGGGGGGGTAAAATGGGACAGAGAATAGGCCTTGCTTCACTTAACAAGGTGTTAAATACCATGGGTGGGGAAGAGGGAGGAGGTAAAGTGTGAAAGAAAAGAGGTCTGGGGGAGGGGTACAAATACTTCAAGAAATGATATAGCTTTGGATGATATTTTGACTCATGAGGAGTATTGTGTATACTAGAAAGGGGGATAAGGTAAAAAATGATTATAATTACAATCTGATGCAATTTGAGTCAATGCTGCTCATCAAACAATCAAGTAAACAATCTGTGATGATATGGTTAACAATAGGAGCTTTTCAAGCAATCAAATAATCATTAGAGTAATAACACCAAGGGAAGAGGCACAAAGATTATAATTTTAGAGGGAAAGAAGGGAGAATGAGAATGCTGAGTAAATTCTATTAGCACAGTGAGGAAATAAGATACATTCCCACTTGGGTTCAAAAATCTAACTTAATCTACAAGGAAGGGGGAGACTGGGAAAGGGAAAGATAAGGAAAGAAGGGACTGATAAAAGGGAATGGAAGATATAAGTGAAAATAAACTGAAAGTTAAATTTTTAAAAGAAAAGTTAAGGGGAAAAGTAGTAAAATTTTGGTGAGGAGAAATAAGAAAAAATGAAAGAGATAAATATAAGGGGAGAAAGACAGCATGGAGGGAAATACAGAATTGGTAATCTTAACTATAAATGTGAATGAGATGAACTGTCCCATAAAACGGAAATGGATAGCAGAATGGATTAAAAATCAGAATCGTACAACATGTTGTTTAGAAGAAACACATCTGAACCAGAGAGATACACACACAAGGTAAAGGTAAAAGGTTAGAGCAAAATTTATTATGCCTCAGCTGAAGTAAAAAAATCTGGGGTAGTGATCCTTATCTCAGATAAAGTAAAAGCAAAACTCAATCTC
This sequence comes from Macrotis lagotis, assembly GCF_037893015.1. Lineage (NCBI taxonomy): Eukaryota > Metazoa > Chordata > Mammalia > Peramelemorphia > Peramelidae > Macrotis > Macrotis lagotis. The sequence continues at coordinate 52,668,530 of NC_133665.1, read as the reverse complement.
CTTATGAGGTATAAGGAAGGAAACTGCATCTTCTTAAAAGGCAACATTGGTAATGAAGCTATATCATTACTTTTGTATGAAAGATTTTATTTATTTTGAGTTTTACAATTTTTCCCCCAATCTTACTTCCCTGCCCCCACAGAGAACAATTTGTCATTCTTTACATTGTTTCCATGTTCTACATTGATCCAAATTCAGTGTGATGAGAGAGAAATGATATCCTTAAGGAAGAAACAAAAAGTATAAAAGATAACAAGATCAGACAATAAGATATCTATTTTTTTCTAAATTAAAGGGAATTATCCTTGAACTTATTCAAACTCCATGGTTCTTTATCTGGATACAGATGGTATTCTCCATTGCAGGCAGTGCAAAATTGTCCCTAATTGTTGAACTGATGGAATGAGAAAGGTCCATCAAGGTTGATCACACACACCCCCCCCCCCCCCCCCCCCCCCCCCCGTGTTGCTGTTAGGGTGTAGAGTGTTTTTCTGGTTCTGCTCATCTCACTCAGCATCAGTTCATGCAAATCCCTCCAGGCTTCCCTGAATTCCAATCCCTCCTGGTTTCTAATAGAACAATAGTGTTCCATGACATAGATATACCGCAGTTTGCTAAACCATGCCCCAACTGAAGGACATTTACCTGATTTCCAATTCTTTGCCATCACAAACAGAGCTCCTATAGACACTTTTGTACAAGTGGTGTTTTGACCCTTTTTCATCATCTCTTCAGGGTATAGACCCAGTAGTGGTATTGCTGGATCAAAGGGTATGCACATTTTTGTTGTCCTTTGGGTGTAGCTCCAAATTTCTCTCCAGAAAGGTTGGATGAGTTCACAGAAGCTATATCATTACTAAACGTGCATGCACCTAATAGTATAGCATCCAGACTCCTAGAGGAAAAGATGAGTGAATTACAAGGAGACATAGACAGCAAAACTTTAATAATGGGAGATCTCAATCTCCCTCTCTCAGAACTAAATAAATCTAACAACAAAATGAACAAAAAGGAAGTTAAGAAGGTGAATGAAATCTTAGAAAACTTAGACATGATAGACCTCTGGAGAAAATTTAATGGGGATAGAAAAGAATATATCTTTTACTCGGCAGTTGGCACTGTCACCAAAATTACCATGTCTTAGGGCACAAAAACCTTATAATCAAATGCAGAAAGGCATAAATAATAAATACACACTTTTCAGATCAAGATACAATAAAAATTACATATAATAAAGGGTCAGAGAAAAGATAAACCAACTACCACTTCACATCTCTTAGACTGGCTAATATGACCAGAAAGTACAATGATCAATGTTGGGATGGATGTGGGAAATCTGGGACACTAATACATTGTTGGTGGAGCTGTGAACTTATCCAGTTTTTCAGGAGAGCAATTTTGAATTACACCTAAAGGGCAATAAAAATGTGCATACTCTTTGATCCAGTAATACCACTACTGGTGGTATTGCTGAAGATCCCTGAAGATATCATGAAAAAGGGTAAAAACATCACTTGTACAAAAATATTCATAGCAGCCCTATTTGTGGTGGCAAAGAATGGGAAACTGAGTGAATGTCCATCAATCAGGGTATGGCTAAACAAATTGTGGTATATGTTATGGAACACCAATGTTCTATTAGAAACCAGGAGGGATGGGAATTCAGGGAAGCCTGGAAAGATTTACATAAACTGATGCTGAGCAAGATGAGCAGAACCAGCAGAACACTGTACATCCTAACAGCAGTATGGCGGTGATGATCAACCTTAATGGACTTGCTCATTCCATCAGTGCAACAACCAAGAAGAGTTTTGGAGTATCTGCAATGGAGAATACCATCTGTATCCAGAGAAAGAACTGTGGAGTTTGAATAAAGACCAAAGACTATTACTTTTAATTTTTTTTAGGTGTTTTTTTTTTTGCAAGGCAAATGGGGGCTAAGTGGTTTGCCCAAGGCCACATAGATAGGTAATTATTAAGTGTCTGAGTCCAGATCTGAACTCAGGTACTCCTGACTCCAGGGCTGGTGCTCTATCCACTGTGCTACCTCGACACTCCTACTTTTAATTTTTAAAAAAATCTTATTATGTAATTTTGCTACCTCTTGTACTTTATTTCTTTTCCTTAAGGATATGATATCTCTTTCATCACATTCAACTTAGATAAATGTATACCATGGAAACAATGTAAAGACTAACAGACTGCCTTCTGTGAGGGAGTGGGGGGAGGGAAGTGAGATTAGGGAGAAAATTTTAAAATTCAAAATAAATTAATTAATTAAATTTTAAAAAATAAAGTAACTATAGACTAAAAAAGGGAAAAAAATTTTAAAAAGATAAACCAAGAACTAAAAGAAAATTTAATAATTTTATCTTAAATAATGGGTGGATCAAACAGCAAATAATAGAAATAATCAATAATTATATCCAAGAAAATGATAATAACTAGACATCATACCAAAATTTATGGGATGCAGCCAAGGCAGTTTAAAGAGGAAACTTTATATCTCTAAATGCCAAAATAGAGAAAGAGGAGATCATTGAATTGAGTATGCAACTAAAAAATCTAGAAAAAGAAAAAATTAAACATCCCCAATTAAATACCAAATTAGAAATGCTGAAAATCAAGGGAGAAATTAATAAACTGGAAAGCAAGAAAACCATTGCTATAAATAAAACTAAGAATTGGTTTTATGAAAAAGTCAATAAAATAGACAACCCTTTGGTTAATCTGATTTAATAAGAAAGAAAGAAAATAACCAAATTACCAGTATCAAAAATGAAAAGGGTGAACTAACCATCAATGAGGAAGAAATTAAAGAGATAGTTTGGAAATACTTTGCCGAACTGTAGGCCAATAAATTGTATAACTTGATTGAAATGGATGAATAGTTATAAAAATACAAACTGCCCAGATTAACAAAAGAGGAAATAAATTACTTAATACCATTTCAGAAAATAAAATTGAAGAAACCATCAATAAACTCCCTAAGAAAAATCTCCAGATCCAGATGGATTTATATGTGAATTCTACCAAACATTTAATGAATAATTAATTCCTATTCTACATAAATTACTTTTTAAAATAGGAGAGGAAGGAGTTTTGCCAAATTCCTTTTATGACACCAACATGGTGCTGCTACCTAAATCAGGAAGAACCAAAACACACAAAAAAAATTATGGACCAATCTCCCTAATTTTTTTTTGCAAGGCAATGGGGTTAAGCGACGTGCCCAAGGCCACATAGTTAGGTAATTATTAAGTGTCTGAGGCTGCATTTGAACTCAGGTCATACTGACCCCAGGGCTGGTGCTCATTCCCCTGTGCCACCTAGCTGCCCCTCCTTAATGAATATTGATGCAAAAACCTTAAATAAAATTTCAGCAATGAGACTACAGCAAATTATTACCAGGATAATGCATCATCATCAGGTTGGATTTATACCAGGCAGGCAGGGATGATTCAACATTAGGAAAACACTCAACATAATTAAACATAATAACAGCAAAACCAACAGAAATCATATGATTATCTCAATAGATGCCGAAAAGGTCTTTGATAAAATACAACATCCATTCTTTTTAAAAACACTAGAAAGTTTAGGAATAAATGAAGTTTTCCTTAAAATAGCAAATAGTATCTCTCTAAAAAATCAACAAATATTATATTTAATGGGAATAAACTTGGAACATTTCCAATGAAATCAGGGTGAAACAAGGATGCCCATTATCACTATTACTATTCAATATAGTATTAGAAATGCTAGCAATAGCAATAAGAGAAGAAAAAGAAATTGAAGGAATCAGAATTGGCAATGAGGAAGCAAAACTTTCACTCTTTGCAGATGATATGATGGTACACCTAGACAACCCTAGAAAATCATCTAAAAAACTCCTTGAAACAATTAACAAATTCAGCAAAGTAGTTGGATATAAAATAAACTCACATAAATCATCAGCATTTCTATGTATGAACAACAAGCCCAAGAGCAAGAGATAGAAAGAAAAATTCCATTTAAAATAACTGTAAACAACATTAAATACTTGGAAATCTACCTCCCAAGACAAACCCATAAACTGTATGAACACAATTATAAAGCACTCTTAACCCAAATAAAGTCAGATCTAAATAATTGGGAAAATGTCAATTCCTCATCATTAGGTCGAGCTAATATAATAAAAATGACAATGCTACCCAAATTAAATTACTTATTTAATGCCATACCAAATTACCAAATAACTACTGATCTAGAAAAAATAGTAACAAAATTCATCTGGAGCAACAAAAGGGCAAGAATAGCAAGGGAACTGATAAAAAAAAATGTAAAGGAAGGTGGTCTAGCTCTACCAGATCTAAAACTATGCTATAAAGCAGAAGTCATCAAAACTGCCTGGTGCTAGTTAAGAAATAGAGTAATGGATCAGTGGATTGGGATAGGTTCAAAAGAAATTGCAGTAAATGACAACAGCAATCTACTATTTGACAAACCCAAAGACATCAGCCTGTGAGATAAGAATTCACTATTTGACAAAAATTGTTGGGAAAACTGGAAAACAGTATGGCAAAAACTAGGCATAGATCCACATCTCACACCCTATACCAAAATAAGGTCAAAATGGGTATAGAATTTTAGACATAAAGAGCGATGCCATAGATAAATTAACAGACCAAAAAATATTCTATCTATCTAATCTATGGAAAAGGGATAAATTTATGACCAAACAATATTTAGAGCAGATTATAAATAGCAAAATGAATGATTTTGACTATATTAAAATAAGAAGTTTTTGCACTAATAAAATCTATGCTGCCAAAATTAGAAGGAAAGCAAAAAGTTGTGAAACAATCTTTACAACTAGGTGTTCTGATAAAAGTCTCATTTCTAAAATAGAGAATTGTATCAAATCTTACTTACCTCTCCCTACCCCCCACAAATTATTATGTTTAATTTTTCATACGATTATATATAGCTTTAACTTCTTCATTTGAAAACTGCTCATCAACTATTAACTTTAATTTAGAAAAAAAACTGATATCTTATTTGTCTGATCTTGCTATCTCCTATACTTTATGTTTCTTCCTTAAGGATATGATTTCTCTCTCATCACATTCAATTTGGATCAATGTGTACCATGGAAACAATGTAAAGACTGACAAAATGCTCTCCAAATCACTAATGATTAGATAAATGCAAATTAAAACAATGAGGTATCATCTCACACCTATTAGATTAGCCAACATGAGAAGAAGGGAAGAAGATCAATGTTGGAGAGGTTGTGGGAGGATTGGTGATGGAGTCGTGAATGGATCCAACCATTCTGGAGAGCAATATGGAACTATGCCAAAAAACAATAAAACTGTTCATAAAGTAATTCCAATTCTGGGTCTATATCCAGAAGAAATTATAAAAAAATTAAAAAACCCCTACATGTTCCAAAATTATTCATTGCAGCTTTTTTTGTAGATGCCCATCAATTGGGGAATGGTTAAACAAGTTATGGTACATGAACACTATGGAATACTATTGTTCTATAAGAAACCATAAATGAAAAAAAAAAAGAAACCATAGATGGTTGGACTCTATAGAAGCATGGAATAGTTACAGGATCTGATGCTGAATGAAGGGAGCAGACCCAAGAGAACACTACACATTTACAACAACATTATGAGATGAACAACCTTGATGTAAGCAGCTCCTCTTGATAGTCCAGAGAGCTTGGACAACTGCATTTGACTGGTTATGGACTATAATATCCCCAACCAGTGGAAGAAAAACAAAACAAAATTTAATGAAACACACAGAAAACAATGCTCTCTGAATCTGATGAACACTTTATAAAAATTATCTCTTAGTATCTCTTTCCCTTAATCCTAACTCCTCATGCCTGAAAGTACTAATTTGTAAACATGTTTAACAAGATATATATGTAAAATGCTAACCTGACTGTTCCCTGCTGAGGGGAGGGGGAGGTGGGAAGGAAGGGTGGAGGGAAATTTTGCAACTTGGAAATATGCATCTACATATCAGTGACAATAAATAAATATATTAAAAAATAAATACAAGACTCATAAGAAGCATTAAAAAAGGTAAACATGAAAAAGAACTCAATAAAGTTAAAAGTTAAAAAGACTCAATAAAGTTAAATTACTTACGTTCCTATATGGGAAGGTGATATATGTAATTTCTAAGATCTCAATCATTAGGGACAGCCAGTGGATAGAGCACTGGCCCTGGAGTCAGGAGAACCTGAGTTCAAATCCAGCTTCAGACACTTAATAATTACTTAGCTGTGTGACCTTGAGCAAGTCACATTGCCTTGTGAAAAAAACCCTTAAAATAAAAAGATCTCAATCATTAATAGGGCAGTAGAAATAGTCTATAGGCATCCAAGGGGAACAGAGCCAAGATGGCAGTATGAGGGTACGAATTCACAGAATCTTGTCCCCAAAAAACTCCAAAAGTCATCAAATTATGACTCTAACCAAAATTTAGACACATACAAAGAAATAATCTACATAAACATAAAAATCTACAGAATAGCAGTCTACATAGAGAGATGTAAGTCAATTTAGGGAGATTATCTAAGAAAAAATGAAGGGGTGAGGAAGAAGGATGCACTTGAAGAAGGAAGAAGGGAGAATAGATTAGGAAAATTATCTCCATAAAAAAAGATACACAAGGAAGAGTTTTTACAGTGGAAGGGGAAGTGGTGGGGTGGGAGGCATTCCTTGAAACTCACTCTCACTAGAATTGGTTCAAAGAGGAAAGATATATATATATATAATATATATATGTGTGTATATATATATATATATATACACATATATACACACACACATATATATACACTCAGATATGGAAATCTAGGGAAATAAATAGGAAAGGAAGTTGATCAAAGGGAGGAGGAATGATAAAGAGGAGTGCAGATTAAGGGAAAAAATAGAAGCAAAACAGAATTTTGAGAAGGAATAAAATAAAAGAGAAAAGGATAAACAAAAAATAGAATGAAGGGAAATTCACAATTAGTAATCATAGTTGTGAATATGGATGGGATAAGCTCACTCATAAAATGAAAGCAGATAGCAGAACTGATTAAAAACCAGAATCCAACAATATTCTATTTATTAAGAGATACCCTTGAAACAGAAAGGCACACACTAAGTTAAAATAAGGAGACTGGGTCAACTAGGTGGTTCAATTGTCTTCAAGTATCTGAAAGACTGAGAAACTGATGGAGAATTAAGACTTTTCTGCTTGGTCTAAGAAGGCAGAAATTGCAATGGGGGAATGGAAGTTGTACAGAGGCACACTTTTACTTAATGTAAGGAAACAGTTTCTGATAATGAGTAGCATGGATTTCTTCCAAAGGTGTTAGGTTTCCACTAACTGGGTCTTCAGTAACACAGTGGATAACTACTTGTTCATTTGGACATGCTTTGGAGATGTTGAAGAAATGATTCCTATACAGACCATATGGAGCAAGGAGGTGCAGGAGATAGAGTGCTAGACTAATAGTCATTAAAATATGAGTTCAAAATCCCACTTCCAACTCTTCCTAAATTGTATGAGCCTCAGAAAGTCACCTAACATTTTGATCAGGGGTGGAGTCAAGATGGTGGTGTGAAGGCAAGATTTCCCAGAGACTTGCTTCCAAGAAACTCCAAAGGCCTTAAAATTATGACTCTCTAACTAAATTTTGGAGAGGCAGAACCCACAGAAAGACCCAGTGAGGCAATTCCCCCGTCCAAGGTAACTTGGAAGATCCATTGGAAAGCTCTGTTCTGGGTGGGAGGGGGTGCCAGAGTAGTCAGAGTCATGCCATACTGGAGCAAACAAGCTCATTTTCCAGGAACAGTCCATGGAGCTCCTGGGCTTGTGGCAAGTTAAGGTGGTATCCAGACCTCCCAACCCAGGATCACCAAGTACAACTTAGAAGATCAGTGGGAAGCCTCTGCCAGAGTGAGCATGGAGCCCAAGCCAATGTGTCCCTCAGCTTAGCAGTAACCCCTGGCCCAGCCCAACCTGGAAAGGAAGCAGGCCTGCAGGGCTACCTAGCAGGGAGTTACCCACAGCTGCTTCCAGAATGCTCAGTCCACAAAGAAAAGAGGGTTGGGGGAGGGAGACTGTCCAGATCTCTCCCCTATCTCTGGACAGGACTCTTGTGCTTTGTCCACATTCAGACCCTGGTCATCATCTGGGCCTCCCCATTGCCACAGAGTAGGGACTCTTCTCACAGTTCCAGGGCAGAGGGGAGTGCCACAGACCAGACCACAGGTAGGAGAGCAGTTACAGCCTATCATAAGACACTGAAGGAGCTGAGGTTCATGTGGGGGTGACCCAATAACACTCAAAAGTTTAGGAAGCACCTCAAAACCAGGGCACAGGCTGGGGAAATGAGTGAGGGAAGAAAAAGAACCTGGCCATAGATAATCACTTTGTTCCAATGGAGAATTAAAGCACACATTCAAAACATGACAAAGTCCAAGCTTCTGTATCCAAAGCTTCCAAGAAAAATAGAAAATTGGGCTCAGGCTATGGAAGAAATCAAAAAAGATTTTGAAAATCAAGTAAGGGAAGTAGAGGAAAATTTGGGAAGAGAAATGAGAGTAATGCAGGAAAACCATGAATACCAAGTCAGAAGTTTTGTCAAAGAGCTACAAAAGATAACAAAGAAAATATCATATTAAAAACCAGTTTAGGTCAAATGGAAAAAGCAGTCCAAAAAGTTAATGAAGAGAAGAATACCCTAAAAAGCAGGATTGGTCAGATAGAAAAGAAGATAAGAAAGCTCTCTGAAGAAAACAATTCTTTCAAATATAGAATGGAGCTGAGGGAAGCTGATGACTGTGAGGAATTAAGAAACAATAGGACGGCTAGGTGGCACAGTGAACAGAGCACCGGCCTTGGAGTCAGGAGTACCTGGGTTCAAATTAGACCTCAGACACTTAATAATTACCTAGCCATGTGGCCTTGGGCAAGCCACTTAACTCCATTGCCTTGCAAAAAAAAAATCTAAAAAAAAAGAAACAATAAAATAAAACTAAAAGAATGAAAAACTAAAAGAATGAAATATCTCATTGGAAAAACAATTAACCTAGAAAACAGATCCAGGAAAGACAATTTAAAAATTATTGGTTTGGGGGGTAGCTAGATGGCACAGTGGATAGAGCAATCAGTCCTAGAGTCAGGAGGACCTGAGTTCAAATCCGGCCTCAGACACTCAGTAATAATTGCCTAGCTGTGTGACCTTGGGCAAGTTACTCTTAACCCCATTGCCTTAAATAAATAAATAAAAATTTAATTATTGGTTTACCTGAAAGTCATGATCAGGAAAAGATCCTTGACTTCATTTTTAAAGAATTTCTACAGGAAAAATTGCCCTGATATTCTAGAAGCAGAGGGTAAAATAGAAATTGAGGGAATCCACCAATCTCCTACCAAGGTCCCCCCCAAAAAATAACTCCTGGGAATATTATGGACAAATTCCCAAACTCCCAAGTCAAAGTGAAAATACTACAAGGAGCAAGAAAAAAAACAATTCAAATATCATAGGCTACAGTCAGGATTACTCAGGGTTTAGCAGTGACTATATTAAGGACTCATAGGGCTTGGAAGGCAAAAGAGCTTGGATTATAATTGAGAATTAACTACCCAGCAAAACTGAACATCTTCTTCCAGGGAAAAAGATGGATATTCAATGAAACAAGAGACTTTCAATATTTCCTATTAAAATGACCAGAACTCAAGAAAAAGTTTGATCTCCAAGTACAGGACTCAGGGAAAGCATGGAGAGGATGGACAGGAAGGGCAAATTATGAAGGATGTAATGATGTTGAATTGCTTTTACTGCTTCATGGGAAGATGATAGTGATAACTCATATGAACCATCTCAATTAATAGAACAGTTAAAAGAAGTATATTTAGACAAGGCTCAGGAGAGGGCTGAATATGAAGGTATAATATATAATAAAGATGGAGTCAACAGGTGAAAAAGGAATGTACTAGGAGAAAGGGAAAGGAGAGGTAGAATGGGTGAAGATATTTTATGCAAAAGAGCCAAGAAAAAATTTTTTCAATGGAGCAGAAGAAAAGGAGAAGAAGGGAATGAATGAACCTTCATTCTCATTGGAAGTGACTCAGAGAGGAAATAACATAAACACTTAATAGGGTAGAGAAATCTATCTTACTCTTTTTTTTTTTTTAGATTTTTCAAGGCAATGGGGTTAAGTGGCTTGCCCAAGGCCACATGGCTAGGTAATTATTAAATGTCTGAGGTTAGATTTGAACCCAGGTACTCCTGACTCCAAGGCCAGTGCTCTATTTACTGCACCACCTAGCCACCCCAATCTATCTTACTCTTGAGGAAAAAGGAAAGGAAGGGGATGGGAGGGGGAATATAGGTGAAAGAGGAGAGGGAAGATCATGGGAGAGGGTAGTCAGATATAACACACTTATTGTTTTTTTGCAAGATGGAGGCATTGGGTGGTCTGCCCAGGACCATATGGCTGGGTGGTTTTTGGGGGTTGGGGCAGGACTTGGGTTTGGGTCCTTCTGAACCCCGGGGCTGGTACTCTGTCTTCTGTGCCACTTGGTTTCCCCATAACACACTTTTAAGAAGGGACAAAGTGAAGGGAGAGAAAGAAAAAAATAAATGGGAGTGGGGAGGAATAGATGGAAGGAAATGCAATTAGCAATAGCAACGGTGGGAAAAAAATAAAAAAGCAACTTCTCTAATAAACTTATATAAAAAAAAATCCATCCCAGAGACAGAACTGATGGAATCCTAACACAGACTGAAGTATAATTCTTTTTCTTTTTCTCTCACTTTATTTGTCATGACATTTTTCTATTTTTGTGGGGGTGGGGATTATGTTTACTCACACAACAAGACTATTTTAGCAACATGTAAATAAATAAGGAACAAAAAGTCACCTAACTCCTCCCAACTTCAGCTTCCTGCTCTGTAAAAGGGAGTCATTTTATAGCTTTATTAGATGCCCTTTGAAGTCTCTCCCAACAATAATCCAGGTTGGCGGTTTATGAAGGGGGGAAGGGAAGATGCCCTTCGACTCTTTCAGGTGTTTCAATTCTCTCAGGTGGCCATGTGTTTAGGAAGAAAAATATTATCCTGTCTAGATAGTATATTATTGCATTTAGGCCACAGTTGAAGTTAGTTTATTACACCCATTCCAACAAAATTCTTTTCCTAAACAATAGGTCATAGCTCTAATTCAGTGGATAGCATGATATATACCTAGCCTTTACGTAGAACTAAAAGATTTGCAAAGTACTTTTCACTTTTCTTGTAGTGTCCTATCCCTGGGAGATAGGAGCTATTATCCATATTTTATAGTGAGAAAACAGAGACAGAAAGAAGGTAAGCAGCTTTCCCAGGGTTACCCAGATAGGAAATGAATGAGACCAAATTTGAACTGTCTTCTTGACTTTGGACTTAGTACTCTATCCATTGATAGAGTTGATACCTCTTGTCTATGAGTAAAATCACAAGATGACTCAAACTTGGAAGTCAGAGGATGTGGGTTCTAATAATGGTCTTGCCACATATTAGCTGCATTCTTGGGTAAAACATTTTATCCTCCTGATTCTCTCCCCACACTTACAAAATGGAAACAGTAGTTCCACTATTTTCCTAAAAGGTCTGTTGCAAATTAAATGAAATAATGCTTGCAAACTTCTAGAGAGTTCAGATGTCACTTGAATTTGCTATTTTTCTTAGTATCTGCAGCACTGCAATGGTTCTTATATCTGTCAGTCAATAGAAAGGGGGATATTTGGTGCTTGAGTTTCATTCAGGCAATAAACCTTGTGTGTGTTTTCCACTCAGGGAATACCATGTTAGGTTCTCTTGGGGGATATAAAGAGTTCTAACTAAGTCTAGGGTCTTCTGGCATCTAGGTGTTATGAAGGATAGAGCAGTGGACCCAGTGTTAGGAAGACCTATGTGACTCTGGGCAAATTACTTAACTGCCATCTGCCTCACTTTCTTCATTTGTAATTGGGGATAATAATAATAATAATAATAATAATAATAATAATAATAATAGCACCTGCCTCAAAGGGTTGTTGTGAGGGTCAAATGAGATAATAGTTGTAAAGCACCTAGCCTGTGGTAGACTCTTTTTTTTAAAGTTTTTACAAGGCAAATGGGGTTAATTGGCTTGCCCAAGGCCACATGGCTAGGTAATTATTAAGTGTTTGAGAACGGATTTGAACCCAGGTACTCCTGACTCCAGGGCCTGTGCTTTATCCACTGCACCACCTAGCCTCCCCCTATGGTAGACTCGTAATAAATGTTCCTTCCCTTTCCCTTTCTTCCCACCTTAAAATTTAATGAAAAAACTTGATCCCCACATATAGAAACAAGAAAGGATGAATGGTTACCAAATTATAGATTGAATTTTAATGTGTCTTCTTTAATAGTCAACATTATCTCTAGTTACAAGCAAGTACCCCCAAGGTTCACTGGCAGGGTGGTTGAGGGAAGGATTAGAATGAATCCTTCAATGGCTTGGAGCATGGAGTGAAAAGGCACATGATTTGGCATCAGAAAGGTCTCTGTGGGTAGGGAGGAGATTAGGATGGGGGATGGCAGGTAACTTGGACAGGAAGGAAGGGAAGAACATAGCATTTTCATTGGCAGAGGTAGTTGCTCCTCGGTCCATTCTCAGTATGGGAAGGAGGTGCGCTGAGACTCTCCCTCACACATGGTACACATTGCTGTGACTACAGCAGTCCCAATACACCAGCTCACTGCTGTGAAACCACAGGTTGATCTCTCTCTGGGCCACTTCCACTGAATCACTGGCATGGATAACGTTCCTGTACCGGAGAAAAATGAAACATGAAAGTTAGGGAGACTCTATGTAGTTGGTCACTAGTGTTATTTCCCCATACTTCTAAGCCTACCCCACTCTCAAACTTCTATGTTGATGCCCAAGTAATTAGAAAGAGGTATTTGTCATACTACTAGAAAGGAAAGTGGTTAAGGCTGGATCTGAACTCAGGTTCTTTTAACTCTAGACCAATGCTCAATTCACTAAACCACCTATCTTCTCCTGAATGTATCTTCAAGGTTTTTTGTAATATTGCTTTCTTCTGGCTTTCTTCCTACATCTTCTTCTCAGTCTCCCCCTTTCAGACTGCCCAACCTGCTAGACCCTCCCTGCCAATACCTGCTGATATGAACACTGAAGTCTCCCCGAATTGTCCCTGGAGCAGCTTCTGCAGAGTCAGTGTCTCCTACCATGGCCCTAGAGGTATGGACCACATTGTAACCTTCCCACACCTGCAACACAAAAAAAGACCCTGTCTATTCCTGATGACAAAAAGCAAATGGACAAGTAGTTAGTCCCCAGTATGACTCTTATTTCCATGGGTTTGTACAGGCCATTTCCTACATTTCATAAACAACAAATAGTCTCTTACAATACTTTGTCCAGCCCTCCTCTTTCTGCTCTATCACTCTTTATATCATACTGGACCTGGGTGCATATATATGTGTATATATGTCCCATCCTACCTCTGAGGCAATCGATGAATCAGCACATACTACTTAAGCACATACAATATACTAGGGTCAATGCTAAACAAGCACTGAGATTCTGCTATTTTTCATCTTTCTTGTTGTTTGTCCTTTATTCTCAAAAAAGACCACAAAATCAGGGAAGTGATGTCATGATATGCAAGTGAAATGGATTTAAGTGACAGAAGCCTGTGCAAAATTACCAGTCTCACTTTCTCCTCTGAAGTCACTTGTGTCTGATGACTAGATACAGATCAGGATGACTGGATGCAATAGGAGACCTTGGCCTTTTAAGATAAAGTCTTTAACAGGTCTCAGTTTAACTTAGGTGGTGTTTATATAGTAATTAAAGTTAAGTAAGAAATGATGCAGAAAATGGCCACTAAAAACCTAGTCAAAAAATGAAAAAAGGAAAAAATCAATCTGGGTAGGGAAGGTACTTAGGATTTAAGACCAAAATGGATTTATCTTCATTGTGGGTCAATTAGGGCCCAAATAATGACCAAATGGGGCTTGACCAGGGACCTTTTGTTGTCAATCAATGAGAACCAAAGTGATTTGAGGCAAGGTCCCTAGGAAAGAAATCTAGTCTGTAGGGACGGCTAGGTGGCATAGTGGATAAAGCACTGGCCCTGGAGTCAGGAGTACCTGGGTTCAAATCCGGTCTCAGACACTTAATAATTATCTAGCTGTGTGGCCTTGGGCAAGCCACTTAACCCCATTTGCCTTGCAAAAACCTAAAAAAAAAAAAAAAGAAATCTAGCCTGTAAATCTAAGATTTCTATACCTAGCACTTATTAAATGAGAGCTAAATTGTACACATCTTCATGGAGTAGTTGACCCTGCCATCAAATCTCTACCCTCCCAAAAGGGGAAGACAGAAAGACAAGAATTGGTCTTGGGAAGGAACTTTATTTTATGCCTCTCTAATATACAAACTATGTAATTATGTATGTTAGAGCTACCTGAGTTTGTCTTTCATCCCTCCTGACTAGACCACAATTTTCTTTATGATAAGGTCCTTGCTTTTTCTGAACCTTGCCTTTTGCTCATCTCCAAGAACAATGCTTTGCATATAGTGAATGCTTAATTAATGTTTGGTGAATGAAATAATTATTCTGGTATCCAAGAGGTCTCTAAAATCAAATACAAAATCCTCTTTGGAATTTGAAGCTCTTCACAATCTGGCCCCTTCCTTCCTTCCCAGGTGTCTTACACTTTACTCCTTTCCATGAACTCTTTGATGCAGTTACAATGACCCATTCGCTGTTCCTCACACTTGACACTCCATCTCCCAACCCTGTGTCTTTTACTGATTATCTGCCATGCCTAAAATCAGGAATGTTATGGAATCTGCTTGGTGAACACCTCTCAAGATCTGGTTGTTGAATTTTCAGCGTGAACATTCACAAGGCAAAACTTAGCAAATGCTACAAATCAGGGCTTGGTTTATTCTTTTGTAGATTGTCTAGATTTAAGAAAGTGATAGAGGAAATATTAATGATGCAAATTCAACTTAAAAGTATGTCCTAGGCGTACATTTTCCCTTCAGAGAGCCAGTAAACACCAGCACAACACTGCCTGGAATGTTTTCCCTCCTCACCTTCACTTCCTGGCTCCCTTGGTTTTCTTTAAGACTTGTCATCTTCAGACTTTTCTAACCGCCCCCCTACACACACACACACAAACACACACACAAAAACATCCATCGTCTTCCTTTCCCACTAATACCTAGAGCCTTAGAATGCTTTCCAGATCTTGTATAAAGTTTCAGTATCTTGTTTAAAGATAGTGCTTTGCATGTTGTAAGCAACCATGTATCTATTTGCTTTTCTTTGCATCCTTAGAACTTAGCACAATGCCTGATCCACATGGTAAGCACTTAACTTACCATGTTTTTGACATCTTGACTGATAGTGCACCTGCTCATCAGACAGAGAAAGAAGAGCCTAGAACTGAGAAGAGCTTAGTAGTTGAGTCCCCTTTGTCATCACCAGGCGCTAATAAGGGAGCATTGGTAGCAATTTGTCCAACACCCCACAGGAAGCCCCACCCCTTCCCACTTTCCCTCTTAGCAGCACCTAGGTCCAGGCTAATCTCACCATAGCGACCACAGGACCAGAACTCATATAGTTGATCAAGTTTGGATAGAAGGGCTTCTTCTTTAGGTCATGGTAATGCTCAGCAAGGACTTTCTCTGAGGCCTGGAAGGCAATGGGGAGAGAGTTGGGAAGAGATCTGGAGCTGATAGCAACAGGAGAATTTGTAGGAGGTTAATCTACTCAGAACCTGCTACATGTAGCAAGCCCTCAGTGGATACTAATTTGCTTGAATTACTGAGGAGTGGTACCTCCTAGTACCAAAAAGTCAGATGATTTCTATACCAGCAACCCATCTCTTTTCAACCCCAGAGCATTACACTTTCCCAGAGCACATCAGTTCTGCCAATGATGGAAACAGGAACTATAAATACAAAACATGACCACTGTTGGAAAACTAAATATCTTTGGTACTTGTGGGCATATACAAAAGAAGCAAAGGGATCAAGTTAGAAAGCCTACATGATATTTCTTACACACATAAAACACAGCCCTGACTGCTTAGACCAGAAATGAGGGGCCTCCATGGAACCAATGAGAATGGAGTGCTGAAATACTGGTTAGAGTCTCTGAAGATAGCAAGGGAGATTCTCAGGTCCATTCATATTAGGCACTGTTACCTGTAATAGTTTCATGCCCACTAGTTTGAACCCTCGTCTCTCAAAGCGCCTGATGACATCTCCAACCAGCCTCCGTTGAACACCATCTGGCTTTACTGCAATCAGTGTCCGTTCTTGGGTTCTAGTAAGTCCTCCTATAGGAAAGGGAAATAGAAGTTTTCACCCAGGATTGGTCTCTTGGACCTGCTAAAAACTAATAAGATCAAATTCAATGAACAGAAATGCAAAGCACTATATTTGGTTTCAACAAAATCAAAATACAAGTCACTATGGGAGAAACATGTTATACTTTAGTAAAAGTTTACTTTAGTAAACTTTACAAAACTAAGAGCAAATGCCACCTTAGTTTGCATTGATAGAAGCACAGCATCAAATAATCCCACTGTACTGTTCTTTACATCTAAAGTGTTTAATTCTAAAGACCCTCTAACATGTTGGAGTGCTCCCAAAAGAGAATGATGAGGATAGTTTGAAAACTGAAACCATATAATATGAAAATCCTTGAAGCAAGTAGGGATGTTTGCTCTACAGAAGATATGAGAAGGGAGTGGTGGAAGACAGCGGGATATGATCACTTTCTTTGAAGTATTTGGAGCATCATATGGAAATGAGATTAGATACTCTTGACTTGACCTCAGAGGGAAGATACCATGTTGAAGTTGCAGAGAAGCTAATGTTAAATGACCATAAAGAAGGTCTCCCCAGGGGTGGCTAGGTGGCGTAGTGGATAAAACACTGGCCCTGGAGTCAGGAGTACCTGGGTTCAAATCCGGTCTCAGACACTTAATAATTACCTAGCTGTGTGGCCTTGGGCAAGCCACTTAACCCCATTTGCCTTGCAAAAACCTAAAAAAAAAAAGTCTCCCTAATAGTAAGAGCTGTTCAAAAGAGAAAAGGGATACTGTCAGAAGGTTTTCAAGAGAACAAACAACATATTGGGGTCCTTTTAAAGGAAATCTTTATTCAAGTATTTATATATGGGTCGGATGAGATAGAATCTGTTTTCTATCCACTCAGAGATTGTACTGCTTGATATTCATTTTCTTTCTTTTTTTAGGTTTTTTGCAAGGCAATGGGGTTAAGTGGCTTGCCCAAGGCCACACAGCTAGGTAATTATTAAGTGTCTGAGGCCGGATTTGAACTCAGGTACTCCTGACTCCAGGGCCGGTGCTCTATCCACCGTGCCACCTAGCCACCCCTGACCTTCATTTCAAAGAGAACCAATAACATCACAGAGTATATCTTGATTTGTATGTGAATTAGATTTAAGTGAGGCAGAGTTACACAAAATCAGCCACATAGGTAGTAGGATGGATAGAGCACAGGCCCTGGAGTCAAGACAACCTGAGTCTTAACTCAGACACCTACTAACTGTGCCACCCTGGACAAGTCACTCAATCTCATTGCCTCAAAAAAAAAGTCATAGGGGTGGCTAGGTGGCACGGTGGATAGAGCACCGGCCCTGGAGTCAGGAGTACCTGGGTTCAAATCCGGTCTCAGACACTTAATTACCTAGCTGTGTGGTCTTGGGCAAGCCACTTAACCCCATTTGCCTTGCAAAAACAATCATCAGCCTTACTGTCTTTTCCAGGGTCATCAAAGTCCAATGGCAGGGCAAAAGTCAAGATGAAGAAAAAGGAAGAAAGAAAGAACGAAAGAAAGAAAGAAAGAAAGAAAGAAAGAAAGAAAGAAAGAAAGAAGGAAGGAAGGAAGGAAGGAAAGAAAGAAAGAAAGAAAGAAAGAAAGAAAGAAAGAAAGAAAGAAAGAAAGAAAGAAAGAAAGGAGAGAGAGTGAAAGGAGAGAAAGAAACAAAGAAAAAAGAAAGAAGACAGATGAGTGGCAATGGCCTGGGATATAGTAGATGACCATGGCATCTTAAATGTCAGAACAAACTCTAAAAATTCATCTGGAAAAACTCATCACATGCTAGGGGTTCATCCCCTTTAACCCACTCACAAGTTTGAGGCCTGTGAGTTGCCCCCAACTTGGTTTAGCTGTCTGCCAAGACTTTACTAGGGTGTGGTCACTGCACATGCTACAGTTACTTGGAGCCACAAGTGAGAATTGAGTGAATTAGGGGGAGACCAAAGATGAATGAGAAGCCTTCACCTCCTTTTTTTTGGAAGTGCTAGGCTTCCTGAACAGCCCATACACCTCTCTGAGATTATAGGACACTATGAACTGGTCTCTTTATCTCTCCCACTAGCCTTGGGTCAGAGTGAAGGAGAACAATATGCTGAGTTACATTTGGTCTGTTTTTCTGACAAAGGAATTTTCTTTTACCTTATCTTAGGAAACCTATTCAGTGTTCATGGAATACATCACCCTAGAAAGGTGCATTTCAAGGGAGAAAAAAATAATACCTGAAGTCTACTTTAGGATCTTTCTCGTCTCACTGCCTTTTTTTTTTTAGGTTTTTGCCAGGAAAATGGGGAATGGGGTTAAGTGGCTTGCCCAAGGCCACACAGCTAGGTAATTATTAAGTGTCTGAGACTGTCTTTGAACCCAGGTACTCCTGTCTCCAGGGCCGGTGCTTTGTCCACTGTGCCACCTAGCTGCCCCCTCCCTGCCCTTTTGAGGAAATGCCAATCTAGAATTGTCCTGTATACTTGAGGAAGAGTGCCTAGAGTTCAGGTCCTTCCAGTTGTGGCATCAATATGCCTGTTTAACATAACATCTGGTATATAGTAAGTGGTTAATAAATGTTTATTGATTAATTAATTGATTATCTGTTAACCTAGGGCTCTCAGCTGGGCAAAAAGCACAGCCACCAAAACAACAGTTTTTCCAGAACAACTTAGCAGTCCTAAAAATACCATTTGATGACGCAGTCTGCCCAGTCTTTCTGGGAAGGAGAGAGAGAGACTAATTAGGAACACATCCATGGGGAGGTCTAGGCAGAGATAGAACAGCTCCCCAGAGTGGGGAAAAAGTAAGGATTCTGCTTCTTCTCATTTTATTTGTCCTGTATCCCAAGACTGGGGAAAGGTACCATCTCCCAACACACTGAAGAAAGCAAAGGGTTATCCTTCAGATTACTCATCACTTTGTTTCATGAATCAGTATTTCTGAAATTAAGAAACAGCAAAGATCTGGTTGGGGGTTAGGAAAAGACAACTAGGTTATCACTAAAATGTGGTTCATCTCAAAACCAGGCAACAAGGCACAAGGAAAAGGGAACAGATGGAGAGAAGAAGGGAGGAAAGGAGGAAGAGAGAAAGAAGGAAATAGGAAGAAAGAGAGAGGGAGAAAGGAGAAGGAGAGAGAAAGAGAATGAGAGAAAGTACTCAAGGAAGAATGGAATATTTTAAATACATCTTTTCTGTATGTATTTACTCTCTGAAAAACAATCATAGATCAGGAAATTCTGATTGTAACAAGCAAGGAAGCAAATGCTGGGAACCCGTAACAATATTGTGGTATTTCCATATCCATACTCTTTGACCCAGAGATCCCACAACTAGGCATATACACTGGGAGGTCAAAGATTGAAAGAACCCATATCAAAATATTTATAGAAACACTTTTTTATAGAACTAAAAACAAATAGATAGCCATTGCTTGAAAATTGTCTAAACAAATCAAGAGTCATGAATGTAATGAAAAGTTATCAAATTATAAAAAAATAAGAAATATAACAAATTTTGTGAAACATGAGAGTTATATGAAATGATGAAAAATTAAATAAAGTAGAATGAGGAAAATAGTTTACATGGTATCTATTACAATGTAAATTACAATAAGAAGTAAAAAATTTTGAACATTGTATTAATAAAATGATCAAGATCAGCCCTGAAGAAATGAAAAAATGCCTGTAAACGTGCCCATGTCTCTCCATCCTCAAAAAACTCTTAGTTGATCCATCTTTCCCCAGTAGTTATTTTTCTAAATCTCTCCATCTTTTCTGTAAACTCCTTAAAAAGACCTAAAATAAACATTTCTTCTTTGCTTCACTTTTCTTAACTCTCTACAATCTGAGTTCCATCCTCATTGTTCAACTGAACCTCCTTTACCAGTTCCCATTGATTTCTTTTTTTTTTTTGCAAGGCAATAGGGTTAAGTGGCTTACCCAAGACCACACAGCAAGGTAATTATTCAAGTGTCTGAGGTCAGATTTGAACTCAGGTACTCCTGACTCCAGGGCTGGTGCGCTATCTACTTCGCCACCTAGCTGCCCCCTGATTTCTTAATTGACCTTAATTTCTAATGGCCTTTTCTCAATACTTATCCTTTTTGAACTCTCTGTAGCCTTTGACACTCTTGATCACTCTCTTCTCACTGATACTCTCCTCTCTAGATTGGTGTGACACTGCTTTTCTCCTGGTTCTCCTCCTGTCTGTCTGCTCCTTCTTTGCTCAGGTCATGCCCACTAACCTTGCATATCCCACAAAGCTTTTGTCTTGGGTCCTCTTCTTTTCCTCTTCTATGCAATTTCACTTGATGATCTCACCATCTCCTGTGAATTCAATTATCATCTCTTTGCAGATGATCCCCAGATCTATTTGTCCAGTCCTAACCTCTCTCTGGACCTCCAGTCTCTTATCTCCAACTGTCTATTGGACAGCTCAATTTGGAGATGAACATATTAAGTGTCCAAAACTGGACTCATCTCCCCCCCCATCTTCCTCTTTTCCTACTTTCCTGACTATTACTGTCAAAAGTATTCTCCCAGGGTGGTTAGGTGGCGCAGTGGATAAAGCACCAGCCCTGGAGTCACTTAACCCCATTTGCCTTGCAAAAAAAAAGTATTCTCCCATTCACACAAGATACAACCTTGGTGTCATCTTTGACTTTTCATTCCCTCTAACCCCATTCCCATAGTCAATCAGTTGCCAAATTCTATTGTTTCTGTCTTTATAATACTTCCTCTATAAAGTCCCTTCCCTTCTCTAACATACCATCACTCTGATGCAATCCTTCATCACCTCATGCTGAGACTCACTTGGTTGGTCTCCCTGCCTCAAATCTCTCTCCATTCTAATTCATCGGCCACTAAGTTGTTAAATTGAGCCTCCTTAAGCCTATATGGGTCAGATGATGTCACCCCATACTACCTCCATTTAATTAATTCCAGAGCTTCCTATTATTGCTGGGAATCAAATACAAAATCTTTTGTTTGACTTTTAAAACTTTTCATAACTTGCTCCTCCACACTCTTTGTACTCTTCTTATGCAGAACACTCCATCTTTTGACTCAGCATTTTAAAAAAATGTTTTTCCAATTAGTTGCAAAGGTAATTTTCAACATTCATTTTTGTAAAGTTTTTTCACTCCCCTCTTCCCTCCCCCACCCAAGGACAGAAAATAATCTGATCTAGGTGATACATGTACAATCGTGTTCCACACATTTTCAAATTAGTCATGTTGTGAAAGAAAGAACAAAAAGGGAAAACCAGAAGAAGGAAAAAGCAAAAGACAAATTTACAAAAGCAAAAATATATGCTTTGATCTGCATTTAGATTCCATGGTTCTTTCTCTGGATTTGGATGGCATTTACTATTGCAGGTCTTTTAGAATTTTCTTATCACTGTATAACTGAGAAGAGAGAAGTCTATTATGGTTGATGATTGAACAATGTTGCTGTTAAAGGGTACAATGTTCTCCTGATTCTGTTCACTTCACTCAGTATCAGTTCATGTAAATCTTTCCAGGTATTTCTGAAATCTGTCTGCTCACCAATTCTAATAGAGCAATATTATTCCATTATATTCATATACCTATACCACTACTTGTTCAGCCATTCCATAATTGATGGGCATCTCCCCAGTCTTCAGTTCTTTGCTACTACAAAAAGAGCTGCTATAATTATTCTTGTACATGTGGGTCTTGTCCCCTTTTTTTTGTGATCTCCATGGGATACAGACCTAGTAGTAGTAGTAGTAGTAATAGTAATAGTAGTATTGCTAGATCAAAGGGTATGTACTGTTTTATTGCCCCTTGGGTATAGTTCTAAATTGCTCTCCAGAATGGTTGGATCAGTTCACAACTCCACCAATAGTGTATTAGTGTTCCCTGACTCAGCATTTGCCATCCCCAGCACCTGTAACTTCCTCCCTCCTCATCTTCCCTCCTGGTATCCCTCTGTTCCTTCAAATCTCAGGTAAAACCATATCTGCTAGCAGTCTTTCTCAATCCTCCTTCACCTCAATGTCTTCCTTCTGAGAAAAACTCCAATTTATCCTGTCTAAAGCTTGTTTGTACATAGTTGTCTCCCACATTAGACTGAGTTCCTTGACAACAAGGATAATTATTAGCCTTTCTTTGTATTCTCAGTATTTAGCACAGTGCCTTGCTCATAGTAGTTGCCTAAGAAATGCTTGTTGACTGATCAAGCTTGACCCTGAAGAAGGAATGAAAAATATGCCCCTCTTTCCTTATCCTTGGCAGAGGTAGGAAACTGGAGAAGAACCTCCATAGATGTTTGGATGACTTTTGCTAAGTTGCTTTTTTTTCTTTTTTTTAAAAATATTTTATTATGAATAATGACTTTCTGGGTAGCAATGGAGGAAAAGATATACAGTATCTTGGAAACATCTACTCCATTAATAATGTCGTCACAAAGGTGGGGCAAATATTATCTCTACTTTACAAAAGAGAACATCAAGGCTGAGAGAAATTAAATGACTCACCCACAGCTTTAAATAAATAAGGGAGAGCTGGCATTCAAACCCAACTCTAAGACCATTTCACTTTTTTGCTGTATGATACTTTTTGGCCTGGTGGCTCAGATCTTTTCTATCTCTAAATCCTGTTCATCATTTCCTACAACCTATCCCAGCCTAAACTACAGGAGTTGGTAACTTCTTAGGTCCTTGTCAGTAGCATGATTTAAACCAGATGTTATTCTAGACACCAAGGAAAACATCCAGAATCCACCTAAAAGAGCCTGAGTCCTAATTTCTTTTGTTTGTGAGTCCTTTCAATCATGTGCAACTCTCCATGATCCCATTTTGGGGTTTTCATGTCATCAATACTAGAGTAGTTAGCCATTTCCTTCTCCAGTTTAATTTACAGATAGGGAAACTGAGGCAATTAGGATTAAATGATTTGCCCCTGTGTCAAAAAGTTAGTAACTGTCAATGGCTGGATTTGAACTCATGAACATGAGTCTTCCTGATTCCAAAGGCAGTACTCTGTGCCATCTGGTCCTGATATCTATTCTCAAAATAGTGATAGATTGGAGGATGTCAGTATGGGGGCACCACACAAACATGGGATTTCTTCTTTGGTCTTAACTCTTTATTCCCCAAGAGACAAGACTACCATGGTGAATATTGAGTGACTCAGTCTAAGTACTCTCATTTTGACCAACACCTTTTCTTTTATTCACCAATATTATGTCAAACCTTAGAGCAAATCTTTTTTTCTATAACCTTACTTATTTTAATGTCAATTATAGTTCCTTAATTAAGGCAAATTTTGTAAGTGTTATAGCTTCTAAAGTAGGAACAAAGAATATTTTCTTTAAGGAGATGTTTCTTCATTTACTATGCCTGTCTTGTCTGCCTGGGTTCAAGTTCAGGTGAAGGCAATTAAGACTATATAAGGCCAGCCTAACGTAGCTCATCATCCTCATCCCCCATTTTCATAAACTTTTTGCTCTAGAAACTAGTTTATCAACTAGAGCTTTTTATTGTATCTAAAAACAGAGGGGCAGCTAGGTAGCATAATGGATAGAGCATTGACACTGGAGTCAGGAAGATATGAGTTCAAATTTGGAGTCAGTTGGTGTTAAGACACTAGCTATGTGACCCTGAGCAAGTCACTTAACCTTGATTGCCTCAATCAAAAGAAAAGAAAATCAGTGACTGTCTTCTTTAAGACCTCTTTAAGGGGCAGCTGGGTGGCCCTGGAGTTAGGAACACCTGAGTTCAAATGTGACCTCAGACACTTAATAATTACCTAGCTGTGTGGCCTTGCACAAGCCACTTAACCCCATTGCCTTGCAAAAAAAAAAGAACCTAAAAAAAATTTTACTGCTCTAAGCCTCAGTTTCCTCATTTATAAAATAAGGATAATAATACTTACAGACTACCTACCTATATATACATGTAAGCATTCACTCTTTCAGCTGAGCTTTACAATATCCATCTAAGGTCAAGTAGCATTTATTTCCATTTTATATGAGGAAATTGATGAGGTTGAAGTGATTTGCCCAAAATCACAAAACTAGTAAGTGATGGAGCTAGGTCTCTTGACTTAAAAGTTATAGTTCTTTCTGTTAAACCAAGCTAAATTGGTCAATGTGAGATATAGCAATGATTGGAAACCAAAAAGTAGCTCTCAGCATCTGGGATTTAATAATTTATCCGAGGGCAGCTAGGTAGTGCAGTGGATAGAACACTGACTAACCCTGGAGTCAGGAGGACCTAAATTCAAATCCAGTTTCAGACACATAATAATTATCTGGTTGTGTGACCTTGGGCAAGTCACTTAATCCCACTTCCTTGCAAGAGGAAAAAAAAAGAATTTTATCTGCAAAACCACAAAGAAATACTGAGAGGAAATTTACAACAGGCTCTCAGACCCAGTCACCACCCTAGGCCCCCCCACACCAGGGACTTAGAGATAAAATGAACTGGAATGAAAAGGGGCAGACAGGATCTAATCATACAACATTCTCCTAAAGTCCCACCCTATGAGGATTATTGTCAGCAAGCAGCCTGAGGAGATAAGAGGTTTGAAAACAATTTTTAAAAAAAAGCAAGAAGGAAAAGACCCAGAATTGAAAGGGGATGTAGGGAAGAGAGAAATGGACTGGGTTGTCTTTAGGAAACTGCAAAGATCTTTTTTTTTTAAGGTTTTTACAAGGCAATGGGGTTAAGTGGCTTGCCCAAGGCCACACACGTAATTATTAAGTGTCTGAGGCCAGATTTGAACTCAGGTACTCCTGACTCCAGGGCTGGTGTTCTATCCAGTGCACCACCTAGCCGCCCCCTGCAAAGATCTTTTAATGACTCTGAGCTTCTCCCAGAAACAAAAACTTTATTCTTTAAAATAAGACTGCATAGACTTGAGTGAAAATTATTATTTCCCAGTAAATAAGAAATTATGAAAGATGTCACCACACTGGAGTGAAAGCTATCATCAAAGAACTCTATGGGCTGATCTCAGAGATCTTGAGATACTTATAAAGATGGCAAGAAAAGTAAGAAGAGATTGTACCTGGATTTACAGGAGTCGATGAAATGCATGTCTGCATAAAAAGGGCAGACACGGGTGAGTTGAAATAGACAAGCTTGGAGAGAATATGTGAATTGAAGGGATCCATTTAAGTATTCAATTAAGGAAAAAAAAAAGCTAAGATCCATTCTAAAGGAACAATGTCCCATTCTGCATAAAGGTCCAAACAGCTTTTCAAACAACCCCTAACAATGTCCCCAATCCAAAACTAGAAATAGTCAAGGGCAAGCATGAGAGAGCAAAGCTTTCTGTATGTGGTACAACTGGAAGCTGGGCATCACGTCAGAATTTGTGGGGTTTGACCCAGTTTTTGCTTATGGTTTTGGGAAATAATATCTTTGTATTTATATATAATTTTTAGCTTTTCAAGGAAATGTTTCATCCATTATCTCTTTTGATCCTCACAACAATAACATTGAGGAAGAGGCAGAGCTGGGATCTTTATACCTCCCTTAGTTTAGAGAAGAGAAAACTGAGGTATAAAGGTCAAGAAATTTTTCAAAGATTATAGCTTCATAATGACTGAGCTGGTATTGAAATCCACGTTCCTAAGCTTTAGATGAGCAGTACTATAAATCTGCAGTCTTGTGTTCTTGTCCTGGCACTACAACTAACCTCTATGTGTGACCCTAGACGAATCACTTCCTCTCTCAGAACCTCAATTGCCTCATTTATATAAAAAGTTGTATCACATAATTGCCAGGATCTCTTGAAGTGCTAAACTATGATTTGTATGAAAGCAAAATGCCTTAATTTCCAAATTCCCTAAAGTCCCAGAAGTAAAAAGCAACATGTAGAAAAAGTAGTGTCAGAAGACAAGAGTTCCAATTCTGTATCCTTATGCATAACAATTAACCTCTCTGGACTTGTTTCCTCATCTAAAAAATGATGTCTGGTCTAGATGCCATTTGAGATTCCTTCTGTTCTTAACTTTATGATTCTGTGATCCCATCTCTTGGTCTTGAAGAGGCAGCTGAGTTTATATAAGGGGACAGGACATACAAAGAAGGTGATAAAATTCAGCCCTCTCACAATGACAGTTTTCTATTCCCCTAATATGTCCAGCTTCAATCTGTTTTTTCTTAGACCAGGATAGACATCAGTGATTTCAGGTCAGCATTCCCTGGATCTCAAGGTCAAAGCCTTTTTTTGAGGCAAGGTCCATGGAAAAGGAAATTGGAGACATTGAATTCAATTCAATTCAAGGAAGGTAAGTAAAGGTGAGAAGCTAGCACATTTGAAAACCCCAAATAAGTAAGTCATCTGTCATGTTACAGAGACATCTACCTCTGTTGATACAAAGCAGAATAGCACATGGTAATCCTCAAAGTGATGGCCTTGATAATGTAGCCCTTCTGCAGCTCAGTTTATTAGCAAATTATAGAGTCTTTATTTTATAGATGGGGGAGGTAGGGAGATATATATATATATATATATATATATATATATATCTGATTGACCCCACCTGCAGGATAATGTAGATAGTATTCTCTGCAGATGCCAAAGCAGAAGGAATATTAGACTTAGGACCAGAGAATCTGCATTTAATTTCCAGTTCTATTATTTACTTTCCATTTGAATTTAGACAAGTCATCTCTCTTCTCTTTATGTTCTGCATCTGTTCAAATAAAGGAGTAGAACTAAGATGACTTCCCTTTATTATTCTTAGATTATATAGAGAGGATAGTAGGAGACACAGTGGATGAAAGCCAGACCTGAAATCAGGAAAACCTGGTTTCAAATACTGTCTAGAATTTTCTAGTTAGGCAACCCTGGGCAAGCCACTTCACCTAGGTCTGCCTCAGTTTCCTTTCTGGTAAAATGATAATTTATAGCATCTATTTCCAAAGTTATTCTTGGGATAAACTGAGTGTCCCAGGAATTGATCCCTGGTCCTGTGCTATTTAAAAATTTTTATCAATGACTTGGATAAAGGCATAGATAGAATGCTTATCAAATGGGCAAATGGAAAAATGTTTAAAGAAAAAACTAAAAAATTAATGCCCCTTTGTTGGAGCTCAATAAATGCCCCTTTATTGGCTAAACAAATTGTGTTTTTTAATGTAATATGATAACCATTATTATTATTACTGTGCCACAAGAAATTATGATTATGAAAGGCTTAAAGAAACTTATGAAAACTTCTATGAACTGATACAAATTTAAGTAAGGAGACAAGGTGGAGCCAAGATGGCGGCCTGAGGGCAGGAATTCCTGGAAACTTGTCCCCCCAAAAAACTCCAAAAGCCATCAAATTATGACTCTAGTCAAAATTTAGAGGGGCAGAATCCACAGAAAGACTGAGTGATAACAATTTCCCAGTCCAAGACAACTTAGAAGATCCATAGGGAAAGTCTGTTTTACCAGACTGGGGTTGGAAAGAGTAGCAGCACAGCCATACCCAAGCACAGATGGACCAGAGCAAACCTGCTTCAGCCTTCCAGGAACAGCCCACAAGGCACTTGGGTCCCTGGGGGCCCCTGAGTCTATGGCAGAGGGGGCAGTTTCCAGACCTCTTGCCCAGGGATCAACAAGGATAACTTGAAGGGGAGGTGATAGAACTCTTCCCCATGAGAATGAGCACAGAGCAGCCTTGCTGTGGGAACCTGCAGTGGGAACCTACAGAGCTATTCAGCACCTCCAGAGTGCCCAGCCCACAGATGGTAAGGGGGTGAGGAAAGACTGCAGAGGTCTCTCTGCCATCCCTGGGGTAGGATTCTGCTTTTTGCCTACATTCAGATCCTGGTCAGTCTGGGCCCCCATACTACCATGGCAGAGCAGGAAGCCTCCTCATGACTCCAGGGCAGAGAGGAGGGCCTGTGGTCATCTACAGACCAGAACACAAGCAAGAGAGGAGTCAGAGTCTCTCAGAAGACCTTGGATCCAAGCAGGGTATCCCAACCTCCCCCCCCAAAGCTTTGGAAATTCAGTAATCAGTCAAATACTGAGGAAATGAGCCAACAACAGAAAAAGAAGAACCTGACCATAGAAAATTACTTTGGTCCCATGGATGATCAAAATATGCTCTCAGAAGATGACAAAGTCAAAGCTTCTGAAGAGAAACAAGAAATGGAATCTGGCAATAGAAGAGCTCATAAAAGACTTTGAAAAACAACTAAGGGAGGTAGAAGAAAAATTGGGAAGAGAAATGAGAGTGATGCAGGTAAAGCATGAAAACCAAGTCAGCAACTTAGTGAAAAAAAATACAAAAAAAATACTGAAGAAAATAACATGTTAAAAATCAGTTTAGGCCAAATGGAAAAAGCAACCTAAAAGACAAATGAGAAGAAGAATGCCTTAAAATGTGAGCTGGAACAGGAGATAAAAAGGCTCCCTGAAGAAAATAACTCCTTCAAATGTAGAATGGAGCTAAAGGAAACTGATAACTTCGAGAGAAATCAGGAAGAAATAAAACTATTCCAAAAAAACTTCAAAATTAGAAGAAAATGTGAAATATCTCATTGGAAAAACAACTGACCTTGAAAACAGATCCAAAAGAGATAATTTAAAAATTATTGGGCTACCTGAAAGTCTCAACCAGGAAAAGAGCCTAGGTTTCATTTTTCAAGAAATAATGCAGCAAAATTGCCCTGAGATTCTAGAGTAGAAGGTTAAAATAGAAATTGAGGGAATCCACTGATCACCTCCTGAAAGAGATCCCAAAAGAAAAATTCCCAGGAATATTATAGTGAAATTCCAAAGCTCCCAAGTCAAAGAGAAAATACTACAAGCAGCCAGAAACAAACAATTCAACTACCATGGCTCTTCAGTCAGGATTACATAGGATTTAGCAACATCAACATTAAGGGTTCACAGAGCTTAGAATCTGATATCCCAGAAGGCAAAAGAGTTTGGTTTACACCCAAGAATTAAATACCCAGCAAAACTGAACATCCTATTTCAAGGGAAAAGATGGACTTTCAATGAAACATGAACTTTCAAACTTTCCTGTTGAAACAACCAGAGCTGAACAGAAAGTTTGATCTCCAAATACAGGACTCAAGTGAAACTAAGAGAGGGTAGATGAGAAGGGCTAATTATGAGGAACTTAATGATGTTGAACTGTATATATTTCTGTATGGGAAGAAGACACTGATGACTCATATGAATCTTCTCATTTATAAGAGCAGTTAGAAGGAGAATATATATGGCACAGGAAGGAAATGGATATAATGCTATAATATAGTATAAAGATGGAGTCAATGGGAGATAAAGGAAAATACTGGGAGGAAGGGAAAGGAGAGGTTGAATGGACTAAGATATTTCACATAAAAGAGTCAAGGAAAAAGCTTTTGCAATGGAGAGAAAGGGGAGAAGGCAAGGGGGAATGAGTGAGCCTTCATTCTCATCAGAAATGGCTCAGTGAAGAAATAACACACACACTTAATAGGGTATAGAAATCTATCTTACCCTAGAGAAAATGAAAGGAAAGGAATGGGGTAAGGGGGGCAGAGAGGGGAGGGGGGGTAGGTGTTAGAAGAGAGGGAAGATTGTGGAAGAGGGTAATCAGATACAACACACTACTGAGCATGGATAGGGTGAAAGGAGAGAGAGAAAAAATAAATAAGAGTGGGAAAGAATAGAATGGAAGGAGATACAGCTAGTAAAGGCAACTGTGGGAAAACATGTTGAAGCAACTTCTCTAGTGGACTTATGTTAAAGAAGTCAATTCATCTCAGAGACAGAGCCAATGTAATCTGAACACAGACTTAAGTACACTTTTTTTTCTTTCTCACTTCTCTTGAGGTTTCTCTATCTTTTTTGGGGGAGGGGGGTTTACATTTACTTTCACAAGATGATTATTGTAATAATATAAAATAAAAAAACTATAAAAAAAGTTAAGCCAAGGTTAGCAATTTAGAGGCTCTTCAGTTTTAATCAAATTTGTGAAGCATTCTGTATTTTTTTTCTCTTTCTCTACCAGCTCTTTTTTCTATTTTCTAATATAATTCTAGATCTCCCCATCTTTTAATTTAAAAATATCAACCACAACTTGGCCATCTTAAAAAAATAAGTTAGTAGACAAAAGAACAATTTCACAATTAACATAAAGGAAAACAACATGGAAAAATACCAGCCAATCAATAAATAAATATAAGAATTCAGATCACTACAAGAACAAGCTGTGACTTCAGAGAACTGACAAGAAAGAATTCCTCATGCTTCCAGGAACAGAAGTGGTGGACTACAGAAGCAGATGAAGCATGTGTTGTCTGACAGGACAAATGTGTACATTTGTTTTGCTTTCCTTTTTTTTTTTTTTATCATTAAAGAGAGTGCCTGTGGTGGTGGTGGGGGGGGGGAGAAGGAGTCATTGGAATGTGACAGTGATTTTAAAAAGTATCAATAAAACATTTGTATCTTAAGAGAAACAGAGACAAAAAAAACAGAGACAGAATGAACACTGGTTAACAAGTTGAATGACAATTTAGATTCACAGTGATCTCAACTACCTAGAATGGCAAGTTGAAGTAAATTAAGAAGAAATTAAGAAGTTAAAAGAAATAAGTCTTATACTTTACATTTGGCAACCTGACAAATGCAAGGTGAGAGAGGCATGGCAAGAAATCACTTGCTTTGAAGATCTGAGAGCTCTAATAGACAAACTCCAAATGATCAATGTGGTAGCCAAAAAAAAGCAAAAAAACAAAAAAACCCAAACCAAATGTGATCTTTAGTCTTCACTTAGATGCATAATATCAAGATGATTCAAGGTGATAATGACCTGGTAATACCATATCTGGAACACTCAGGTGACTTTTGGATGCCAAATTTTAAGAAGGATGTTGATAAATTGGAAATCATTCAGAAGAGGGTGAGATGACAAAGATAATGAAGGATCTTGAGATCATGCCATATGCTCTGTTAAAAGAACTGAAATTGGATAGTGTAGAGAAAAGATAAAGAGTAAAAATATCTTCAAAAGGCAACTAACTGACATAGTAGATAAGAGTGATGGACTAGGCTTTAGGAATACCTGACTTCACATCCAGCCACAATTGTCTCAGTTCTGTAATCCTGGACAAGTCATTTAATGTCTTCCAGCTTCAGTTTCCTCAAATGCAAAATGAGCATGGTAACAGTATCTGCCTCAGGTTTGTTGTGAAAATCAAATGAAATAACTGATGTAAAGTGCTTTGTAGTCCTTAAAGTGCTATCTAAAAGTTAACTCTTCATATTATTTCTTGGAGAAG
Source organism: Macrotis lagotis (assembly GCF_037893015.1). Classification (NCBI taxonomy): domain Eukaryota; kingdom Metazoa; phylum Chordata; class Mammalia; order Peramelemorphia; family Peramelidae; genus Macrotis; species Macrotis lagotis. Next base: position 52,636,891 of record NC_133665.1, on the reverse strand, counting down.
AAAATGACAAACCAGCCTCTTTGCCAAGAAAACCCCCAATGGGGTCATAAAGAGTCAGACCCAACTGAAACTGAACAACAACATAATTATTTTTATTGGTGTGGGAAGGGAATTCAATTTGTTCTGCTTAGTGCCAAAGGGCACAAAGAATGATGAATGAAACTTTCAGAGAAGCATATTTAGGCTTAATATGAGGACAAGGATAATTCCTAACAATTAAAGCTATCCAAAAGCTGATTGGGCCTCCTCAAGTAGTAGTGGATTTTTCCTCTCTAGAGGACTTTAAGAAATTTATTGATTATACTGTTAAAAAAAATTCTTATTTGGATACAGATGTCCTTCCAGATTCTCTCCAACTTCTGAGCTACTGTAATTCTAGGGACAGTCCCCAAGTCACCTGGACCTCCCCCCTATTGCTCACTTACTACCTTATTACCCTGCTCTCAACCACTTTAACTAGGTTTGCAGACTTCTAGCAAGAAAACAGGGGCACAGTCCTAGAGGGAGAGTCATCACCGAAGCAAAGAACAAACAGCTGGTCTGAAAAAAAAAAGCTATGAGACATAGAACTGAAAGGCTGCAAAAAACCATAGAGTAAGGGTCTGGAGAGAAGGAACTAATTTTCTTCCTTGATTTCAACCCTTCACAACTGCTGGTAGTGAGACCCTGTCCACGTGGGCGCCTGTGCAGACTAGGGAACAAAGAACCCAGCAAAGACTTCTCCCGGAGACATAAACTGGGTTAAGAAAGTGAAGCAGGCCACAAGGAAGGATGCTGGCTGGTTAGACCATTGGCTGTTTTTGTAATCATCCCAGAAGACTGGGTGGGCCTAGGGAAGCACTGGCCTGAGTTCGGGTCCGCAGCTCTTTCCAGTTCTCCAGAATGCAGGGCGACAGAGCGACTAGGGAGAGGGGAGGTGGTTGGTGAAGGGAAGGTCGGGTAGGTCGAGCTCTCACATCTGGGCAGAAGGGAGTCCCGGACCGGACTCGCTTTTCCCGAGTGCAGGGGCTTCCTACCATGGCCAGCTGGGGCCCTGCTGGTCCATCCCCACCCCTGCTGCTCCTTCACGTTCTCCTGAGGGATCGCGGCCTCCCTTTCCCACTCACCAGAGTTGTACCGGAGCAGAATTGAACTGGGCACTCCTCCGTGGGGCAGGGACAGGAGCAGCTGCCTCGTAGCCAGGGTCGGGCTAGAGCTCTGGGCGCAGCCACGGCCCAGGAGGGTCCGCAGCTCGCAGCGTGGGAAGAAGCCCATATCCCCCCACCCCGGCCCTAAGACTGGGCGGCTGGGCTGCTAGCTCTCAGCCCGGCCGGTCCCCAAGTAATGGGAGGGGAGGAAGAAGGGATGGACAGGGACCGGGGCGGGCCAGGTCCCACACCAACCTCCCGCCCCTATCCCAAGCGGTGGGGGTGGGGCGGGGAGTAGATGGGGTAGGGGTGGGAACTCAGGCCGAGTTTCAAGTTTCAGACCCACCCCTTTCAAATAACAGCTTTTTTTTCCTTTCCTTCCCTCAGGCTGTTGGCACATCCACCAAAGTACCCCTCACTCCCCAATTCCCAACTCCTCCCCCACTGCGACTCCGATTTAGAGCTGGTTCTCTCACTCTCTTTTGTATTATCCTGGATAGGGGGGATTGGGGGTCGAGGGGGGCGGGGCGCGCAGGGGAAAAAACCCACCCTCCTGTCTGTAACCTGGGTACCTGAGAGAGACTGGGAGGGGAGGGTAGTGTAGAACTTAAAGTAGTGAGAGATTAGATCTTGAAAGCCTTTTCTGTATCCCGATCAAATAACTGGTCTTTGAGCAGGGATGGGGGCAAGGCTTTCACACCCCTCTTTATTAACAATAATCCTAATCTTTAAATTATGCAAATATTACCTATAATTATCAGATGAGAGCCCTAAGGCTCAGAAAAGTGAAATCAGCTTGTCTACAACAGAAGAGCTCTTCCCACTCCCACCACAATATCCAAAAAGATCTATATCTAAGGTTCAGACAGAGGTCTCCCAACGCTGGAAGATTAACAAAAGTTTTCTGTCAAAAGATTTGGGTGTAATATTTGATTTGTGTTATGTTGGGGGACATGGGATGGAGAGAGAAGGGTGGGTAAGCATCTTTTCTACTTTTCCCATGCCTTAGTATCTGATTGAGCTGGGCTAATTGAATTGGAATTTTAGAAACTTCCTTCTCTTAGCCTCAGAAATAGGGACCAAGGAAGTCCATCCTCCCACCACCCCACCCCCACCCCACCATCCACCCCACACACCCTGCTTCTTTCACAGGAAATTGCCCAGTAACTAATATCTGCCTGAGGATTGTTTCTTTGCATTCTGCCAACTAGAGGAAGACAGATGAGCTTTAGCTCTGCACCAAGGAAAGAATTAGGTCTTGGAGAGTGACTAGCCAGTTGCTGACTGCCTTATTGTGTCTCCTACCATTTCCCTGAATCTTACCTTTTTCTTCTAAAATTAGATCACTCGGGGGCGGCTAGGTGTCGTAGTGGATAAAGCACCGGCCTTGGAGTCAGGAGTACCTGGGTTCAAATCCGGTCTCAGACACTTAATAATTACCTAGCTGTGTACCCTTGGGCAAGCCACTTAACCCCATTTGCCTTGCAAAAAAACCCTAAAAAAAGCATATTAAAATTAGATCACTCTAACAGACCTTGGGAGAGTACCAGTCATTTCTGCCTGCCTTATTTATGTCCCCTACTATTTCCCTGTATCTTACCTTTGCTTCCTCTGGAATAGATGACAACTGAAGAAGGGCACTTTGACCCTTTTTGAGGAGAGAACCTATTCAATGAAAAGGTAAGTCAGTTTTCCCCAGTGTTCTGATGTCTAACTTGGAATTCTAGACTTCCTTCTGGAAAGGACTTTAGAGATATCTCATCCAGTCTTCTAACTAGCACAGAAATATTTTCTACTACATGTTTTACAGTTGGTTATTCAGTCTCTGAATGCTTATCGATTTATAAGGCAGTTCCTCTTGGCTGGCAAGTTCTTCCTTACAAAAAGCTGAAATATTTCTCTTCACCCCAGTTCTACCCATTGAGGTCAGAAAAACAATGCCTTAGACTGTCCATGCAAGGACTAATTCAATCAGTCAATCAAAAAGCACTTATTAATCACCTATTAATCACACCATTGTGTGAGACAATGTGCTGAGCATTGGTTATAACTGAAAAAGAAAAAGGACAGTACCTAGATTCAAGGAACTCACAATCTAATGTTGATAGAAGTAGTAGGAGAAGGCTCCTTCTCAAAAAGAACCATAACATCAGGAAGGTGATTCTATGACTTGAAAATGAATTGAATTTAAGTGAGGAAGGGCTGTGCCAAGTCACTAGTCTCACTTTTTCTTTGGGAACTATTAAGTCCAGTGGCAAAATACAGCTCAGCATAACTGAAGATGGCCCTAAATGCAGTGGGAGGCCTTGGGAGAAGTGAGAAGTTGAAAGAAAAGGATCAGAACTGAAGGAGGCATTGAATTAAGGGAGAAACATTCAAGAGAAGAGGTCATCAACACAAAGGAAGGGTAATTGGTTGTGGCTGTCCAAGGTACTATGTAGGTGAGGAGAATGATAATTCTAAAATTGATAACCCCATCAAGCACTTTGCCAAGGGAGGAAAGTCTTGCCCCAAAGATAATGGATTTCCACGTCACCAGAAGTCTTCAAGTAAAGGCCAGATGTATTTAAGTCTGACTCTATTATTGAAATCTGTCTCCTCTTTTTTTTTTTTTTTTACTTCTTGGGCACTTTTATGGAAGAGACTCATTCATATATATATGACTTTCATCTAAAATTCTGTGATACTTGAACATTTCAAGTATTAAAGACAGCAAACATGGACCTCTCTTCTCAAAAATAAACATATTTAATTCCCAAAACTGATCTTCATAGAAAATGTTCCACCATACTGATTATTATCCTGATTATCTTCCTTTGGACATGCTTGTAAATCATAATATTCCATGTGTGGTAAGTCTTTTCTTGTTTTAAATATGTAATTCTGTCTCTAACTTCTGCAAATGATGAGACTTTGGAATGACCCAGAGGGCAATAGAAAGATGCATAAAATAGTTTAATGTTACTGCATTTCAAAAAAGATGCTGTATGCATAAAAAATGTCCTTAGAGACAGTATCAAGGTCAACTATGTCTAGAAAAGATGAACTAGTTGTTAAGGAGAGAGAGGGATAACAGATGGACAGCCCAGGTGCTCTCTGTTACCCATGAACTATCATAAGAAAGAACCAGAAGAAGAATTCCAGTGTATTAAATAGATCCTCTATGACAGGAGCACTAAAACTTTTTATGTCCTGAATCATTTTGGCAGACTGATGAAGCCCATGCACCCTTTCTCAGAACCTTATTTTTAAATGTTTAAAATAAAATATATAGGATTACAAAGGAAACCAATTATATCAAAACATAGTTATCAAAATAATAATATTTTTAAAAACTAGTTCACAGACACCAAGGTAAGGACCTCCCTCTCCTTTATGGAGAATTTAAGGACTGAAACAAGAAGGGCACAGGATGAGAAAAGGTGGTAATCTCTAGTAGGTGTTGTATTGCCAGTTAGATCACTGGTCCCATCTTAACATCAAAGATCTTGGAAATCACACTAGAAAGGTCTTTAGAGACCATCTAGCTCAGAAGTGGATGAACTTTTTTCTATCAAGAGTCATTTGAATATTTATATCAACATTCAAGGGCCAAAAAAATTATCAACTTGAAAATTAGCCTGCTATATTTCACCAAATTTTTAATTAATTCACCTCTACATTTATTGAATTTTGAATCCAAATTGTGGTTGCCATGGTATAGCCAGACCAAATAATGTTCCCAGTTCCTGATCTAGTTTAAACCTCAGCTTAAGTACCTACTATAGCTGTCATTTTAAGGATGATGATACTTTGTATTTTTGTAGGTAATTCTCTATATTTTTTTAATTCTCAATGTCATAGGTTTATAACTGTACCTAAAAGATTTTGTCATTCCAAGGACTATTAACTTTAATTTAGGAAAAAACTAATATCTTATTGTCTGATCTTGCTATCTCTTATACTTTATGTTTCTTCCTTAAGGATATGATTTCTCTCTCATCCCATTCAATTTGGATCAATGTGTACCATGGAAACAATGTAAAGACTGGCAAATTGCCTTCTGTGGGAAGTGGGGGGGAGAGAAGTAAGATTAGGTGAAAAATTGTAAAACTCAAATAAAATCTTTAAATACAAAATAAAAGATTCTTTCATTTAAGAAATTTTTTTCTTCATTTATTTTATTTGTTTTCCACAGTTTTCTTTTTCATCAGATTGATGAAAGGTTTGTCAATTTTGTTGTTCTTTTCAAAGAACATTATTAATTCTATAGTTGTGAGGTTTTTTAGTTTCTGGTTTATTCTCTAAATTTTAAGATTTCTTATTTTGTCCTTAATTTTTATTTAATGGCTTTCTGTTTTTTTTTAATGCACAATTAACTAAACCTCCTCTTTCTATTTTTGTTAATATTTATTTTTAAGGATATTATTTTTCCTCTATGAACTGTTTTGGCTGAATCTCAGCAGATGAGAAAATGAAATTACTCAACAGAGATCTGGAAAACTGACAGCAAAGAAATCTTTCTGATTCCTAGCAGTGAATTATAGGTATGAAATGATGCTTGCCTTTTCAGAAATGACCAAAGTGTTATTTTCTTTATTTGTCTGTACTTATTCATTACAATGGATAGTCCTGTTGAGGAAAGAGAGAGACATTAGGAAATAACATTGATATTTAAAAAAGAAAAAAAGCATCATTATGATATATTTTTAAAAAGGAAAAAAACTGACTCACTAAAGGAATCTAACTTGTCCAAGGGTTATGTGATTAGTAAGTGGCAACTCTAAGTAAAAGCTGTTTATATCTCTCTCATTCTATGGCTATAAACCTCTTAGGAGCAGCTAGGTGGCACAATAGAGTGCTAGACCTGGAGTCAGGAAGATCTAAATTCAATGTGACTTCAGGCACTAACTGTGTGAGCCAGGGCAAGTCACTTAACCCTGTTTGTCTCAACTTTCCCATCTATATAATGAACTGGAAAAGCAGATGAGAAACCACTCAAGTATCTCTGCCAAGAAAACTCCAAATGGGATCATGAAGAGTTGGGAGGGTCAGACATGACTAAAAACATTCAATAGTAACATCTCATTTAATCATGGAAAGTAGTAGCACAAGTTTTGTTATCCCCAATATACAAATGTAAGAAGCAGAATCTCAGAAAAGTTAGGTAAAAAGCCAGCATACAAATCTAAATTCAATATTCTTTTTGTTAGTGATGTCAATCTGATTGCTTTTCTCTAAAACTTATTCCATCTTTTCTTTTGTTCTTTTTATTCCTGTCTTTTTAAATTCTGTTTCTCCTTTTTCTTTCTTGTCATTTTATTTTTCTTCCTTCTTTCCATTCTTTTTTTTTTAAGTCTGGGTATCCCTATTTCACTCAAACTAGAAGTAAGGTGACCAAGCCTGATTTTTAGAAGCTTTAACCTGCTCCATTTTTTGGACCTGAGTCCATTAATGTCTCCTCAAGCATCCTGGTGGCTGGCCTGAGGTCCTTAGGGTAAACTTGTCATATTGGTACAAAATAGTGTGGATACCTGAGACTTTAGTTTAACTATAGCTCAGAACTTTGGAACCTGTCAGTCTCAGTCTGGAGATACAAATGAATTTCATCATATCCAACATTGATCCAATTTTTCAATGTCTCTTTTCAATTATAGGGCTCCCAACCAGAGTCAATATTTCTATAGTACTTTTCAATTCTATAGAACTTTAGATATATCAAACAACTTTCTTCAAAAAAGGTTATACAAGCATTACCATTCCCATATAATAACTGAAAAACAGGCTCATAGGAGTTAAGTGACTTGTCCAAAATAAAACAGTAAGTTTAGGGATTCAATTCTAGGACTTCTGATTCCAAATCTACTACCTTTGCCCACTACATATAAATGAATTCCAAATATGGTCTAACCAAGTCAGAGGACAGGCAGGCAATAACCTTCCTCCTTTGGGACCCTAAGTCACTAGACTTTTGGTTTTGGTTTGGTTTGATTTGGACCAAACTTTGACTTCACTGGTGGAGATAACTTAAGGTGAAGATTCTTCTAACCTTGTAGATAGGCAAATTACTCTGCACTCTGCAATCTTAGAAAGTTTCCTAGGACACTAAAAAGCTAAGCTATTTGCCTAGGATCACACAGCCAGTGTGAGAAGCAAGGTATAAACACAATTCTTCCAAAATTTTTCTCTTCATCCACTGCCAGGACACTTTTCAAACTTCTGTTGGTGAAGTTGAATGTCAAAGAACTTGCTGTTCAACTGTTTCTGACTCTTTGTGACCCCATTTGGGGTTTCTTGGGCTTTTCCAAAGTGATTTTCCAGAGCAGTTTGCCATTTCTTTCCCTAATTCATTTTACAGATGAGGAAACTGAGATAAACAGCATTAAGTGATGTACCCAGGATCACACAGCTACTAAGTATCTGTGCCCAGATTTGATCATATGATTTGATCTTCCTGTCTCCAAGTATCTATCCATTGTGCCACCTTGCTGGAATATTTAGCTCACTAGACTAGAATAAAATTCTATCATAGCCTATTCTCAGCTGTTATTTGAGCCAGTATACTTTTTTTCCTAAATTTATCACTGATTCCATTAAATTTATTTTTGTTAATAGTATATTATTTTTTCTTGTTACATGCAAAGATAGTTTTCAATATACATTATTTATTTATTTATTTAATTTTATTCAAGGCAATGGGGTTAAGTGACTTGCCCAAAGTCACACAGCTAGGTAAATATTAAGTGTCTGAGGTGGCATTTGAACTCGGGTCTTCCTTACTCCAGGCCTGGTGCCACTGCGCCACCTAGCTGCCCCTCAATATATATACATCTAAGATTTTGAATTCCAAATTTTTCTCCCTCCTTCCTTCCCCCCTCCATGGAGGAAAGCAATCTGATATAGGCTGTATATGTTAAACATAATTCCATATTAGTCATGTTGTGAAAAAAAGAAATAAAATAAAATGAAAAACCACAAAAAACAAAAAAATGAAAATGAAAATATGTTTCGATATCCATTCAGACTCTGTCTCTGGATGTCAATAGCATTTTCTATCACGAAGCTTTTGGAACTGTTTTGAATCATTATTTGCTGAGAAGAGTTAAGTCAATCATGGTTGAACATCCTACTGCTGTTACTGTGTACAATGTTCCCCTGTTTCTGTTCACTTTACTCAGTATCAGTTTATTTAAGACTTTCAAGGTTTCTCTGAAATTTATCTCCTTATATTATACTTCTTGTAACACAATAAGATATCATTACATTCACATACCACAACTTGCTCAGCCATTCTTGATTGATGGGCATCCCCTCAGTTTCTAATTCTTTGCTACCATAAAAAGAGATACTGTAAATGTTTTTTATATGTAGGCCCTATTCCTTTTTTTATAATCTCTTTGGGATACAGACCTACTAGTGGTATTGATAGATCAAAGTTATACAAAAGTTTGATTGCCCTTTGGGCATAGTTCCAAACTGTTCTTCAAAATGTTTGGATCAGTTCACAACTCTACTTACAATGTTTTATTCTCCTAATTTTCTCACATCCCCTCCAACATTTATCATTTTCCTTTTTTGTCATATTAGCCAACATAATAGGTGTGAGATAGTATCTCATAGCTGATTTAATTTGTAATTTCTTTATCTGAAAACTGCCTGTTCATTCAGTTCATTTATCATTTGGGGAATGACTTCTATTCTTACAAATTTGACTCAGTTCTCCATATATTTTAGAAGTGAGACTTTTACCAGAAATTCTTACTGTAAAAATTATTTCCTAGCTTTCTGCTCTCCTTCAAATCTTGACTGCATTGGTTTTGTTTGTGAAAATTTTAATTTAATCAAAATTATCTGTTTTGTATTTCATAACGTTCTTTATCTTTTGTTTGGTCATGAATTCTCTTCTCCATAGATCTGACGGGTAAACTATTCTTTGGTCTCCTGATTGGCTTATGGTATCACCCTTTATATCTGAGTAATGTATCCATTTTGACCTTAACAAGGTAAGGTATATGAAGTGAGATGTTGGTCTATGCCTAGTTTCTGCCATACTATTAAAAAGAGTTCTTATTCAGAAACTGGAGTCTTTGGGTTTACCAAAAAATAGATTACTACAGTCACTTACTATTGTGTCTTCTGTATCTAGTCAATTTCACTGATCCACTACTCTATTCTAAATCAGCACCAAATATTTTTTATGATTGCCACTTTATAAAATAATTTTTGATCTGGTACAGCCAAGCCACCTTCCTTTGCAATTTTTCATTAAATCCCTTGATATTCTTGCCCATTTATTCTTCTAGATGAATTTTGTTATTATTTTTCTAGTTCTATAAATTAATTTTGGTAGTTTGGTATGATACTGAATAAGTGAATTAATTTATGTAGAATTGTCATTTTTATCATGTTAGCTTGGCCTACTCAAGGAACAATTAATATTATTCTATTTGTTTAGATCTGATTTAAAATTTATTTGAAAAGTGTTTTGTAATTGTGTTCATATTATTCCTGGGTTTGTCTTGGCAGGTAGACTCCCAAATATTTTATTTTATTTTATTCATTTTTTTCATAGATATGCACATGTGTATTTTTAAGTTACAAAATTTCCTTCTACCCTTCCCTTCAGTGGCAAACAGTCAGGTTATCAATGTATATACGTATTTTAATAAACATGTTTACAGATTAATAATTTGCAGTGAGAGGAATTAGGATTAAGGGAAAGAGATACATATGAGATAATTTTTATAAAGTAGTTCATCAAATACTGAAGGGTTGGGTTTTTTGGTTTATGTGTATGCTTTGTTTTATTTTATTTTTCTTCCTCTGGATGGGGATAACATATTCCATAGCCAGTCTAATACAGTTGTCCTAGCTCCGAATGTTTTATATTATCTATAGTTTTTTAAACAGAATTTCTCTTTCTATTCCTTTCTGTTGATCCTTGTTGGCAATATATATAAATGATAATGATTTGTGTAGATCTATTTTATATCTGGCAACTTTGCTAAAGTTATGGATTATTTCAAGTAGTTTTCAATTGATTCTTTAGGATTCTCTAAAGTATTCCATCATATCATCTGCAAAGAATAATGGTTTTGTTTCCTCATCTATTCTAATTCCTTCCATTTCTTTTTCTTTTCTTATTGCTAAAGCTAGCATTTCTAGTACAACCATGTATAATAGTGGTGATAATAGGAATTCTCATATTATTGGGAAGGCTTCTAAACAATCCCCATTACAAGATAATGCTTACTCATATTTAGAAAGCTGCTGCTTACCATTTTAAGGAAAGCTCCATTTATTCCTATGCTCTCTAGTATTTTTAATAGGATTGGGTGCTGTATTTTATCAAAAAGCTTTTTCTGCATCTATTGAGATAATTATATGATTTCTGTTAGTTTTTTTATTGATATGATCAATTATGTTGATATTTGTCCTAATATTGAAACAACCCACTTTCCTGATATAAATACCATCTAGTCATAGTGTATTATTTCTGCTATAATCTCCTACCTAATATTTTATTTAAAATTTTTGTATCAATATTTATTAAAGCAATTGGCTTATAATTTTCTTTCATTATTTTTTTTAGTTTTTCTTTTCAAGGCAAATGGGGTCAAGCTTGCCCAAGGCCACACAGCTAGATAATTATTAAGTGTCTAAGGCCGGATTTGAACTCAGGTATTCCTGATTCCAGTGCTCTATCCACTGTGCCATCTAGCCACACCATTTTTCATTATTTTGACTCTTTCTTGTTTAGACATTATCACTATATTTGTTTCATAAAAGGAATTTGGTAAAAATTTTTTCATCTATTTTTCTAAATATTTTATATAATATTAGAATTAATTGGAGTTAACTATTCCTTAACCATTTGGTAGAATTTACTTGTAAATCTATCTGAACCTGGAGACTTTTTTTCTCTTAGGGAGTTCATTGACAGCTTGTTCAATTTCTTTTTCTTTTTTTCATTTTTGGTTTTTGTAAGAAGGATTAAGTGATATGCCCAAAGTCACTCAGCTAGGTAATTACTACCTATATGAGGTCAGATTTGAACTCAGGTCCTCCTCACTCCAAGGCCAGTGCTCTATCCACTGTGCCACCTAGCTATCCCCTCCAATTCTAATTTTTAAGGAATTATTTTCTTCAGTTAGTTTTTGTACCTTCTTTTCCATTAAGTTGTTTTCTTTAGTCAATTTTTGTGCTTCTTTTTCCAAGCTGTTGACTCTTTTTTCATGATTCTTTTGTATCTCTTGTTTCTTTTCCCAATTTTTCTTCTACTTCTCTTGTTTGATTTTTAAAATTCCTTTTTGATGCCAGACTTTCAAGAGTTTGATGCAAAAAGACAAAAGATTTTACATACAGGAATCAAAAGAATTATAAGATAAATATCAAAAACTAATTACAAGAGATTCAATAAGTATAAACTGTTTTCTCTCTGTACATTGAAATAAAAACCATACGTTCAAGATTGTTATTAGTAATTGGATAGAAAGAAAGATAGGGTAGAACTAGTAGGATGGAATTCTAAAAAATTAGATTGTCTGAGAAAAGATATTTTAAAAGAGTTACCATCTTATACAAATGAGTTGTGAGAAGAATTGATACAGAGAAATTAGATAGGGAAGAAGAACTGATAGTTCCGGAAACCTCTCATTCAGAATGGGTTGAAGAGGGAAACATACATACATATATACATATCTTTTTATCTAACTATCTACCTATTTATCTATAGTTTTAAAAGGCTTCCAAATTCAGAAAGAAATAGTAGGGGATAGGGAGGCTAATGAGGGAATAGGATAAGAAGGTAGATAGAATGATGTGTAGATTAATAGGGGGTATAGAAGGTTATGTAGATCAATGGGGCAGAAGGATTAAAAGGGTGTGTATGAGAGGAATTTTTTTTTTTTTAGGTTTTTTGCAAGGCAAATGGGGTTAAGTGGCTTGCTCAAGGCCACACAGCTAGGTAATTATTAAGTGTCTGAGACCAGATTTGAACCCAGGTACTCCTGACTCCAAAGCTGGTGCTTTATCCACTACACCACCTAGCTGCCCCAGAAAGGAATTCTTTAAATGGCAATTGATAGTTGATTAAGGAATAGAAGGGCAAAGTATTGAGTAGAAGATTTTAGGAAATATAAAAATGAGAGACACAAACTATACATATATGGGTGTGTATGTGTCTATGAGTATATATATAAGTGTATATGTGTGTGCATGTATATATGCATATACATATATATATATATATATATATATATATATATACACATATATACATATATGCTTAATGGTTGTCCTGAGTGGGGGAGGGGAAAAAAGTAAACAATGCAGAGCAGAGAACAGAAAAAACCTACAAGGAAACAAAGAAAAGAGGAACAATTTTTTTTTTTTTTTTTTAGGTTTTTGCTAGGCAATGGGGTTAAGTGGTTTGCCCAAGAAAATAAAGCTAGGTAAGGCCAGATTTGAACCCAGATACTCATGATTCCTGGGCCGGTGCTTTATCCACTGCACCACCTAGCCACCCCCAAAAGAGGAACAATTTTGAACACCATGTGTAATATTTACTCTAAAGGTTTTCTTGAAATCAAAATTTATTATTTTATATTTTGACTGCTCTCATATTTTGCTGTGCACCTGCACCTGACAATGTTTTTTTAATTTTGTAAAATAAAAAAATTAGAAATTTTCATAAATCCCTTTTTGAGTTCTTTCAAGAAGACTTGAAATCAATTCATAATCCTCTTTGAGACTTCACTTTATAGGCATTTTGAGATTGTTGTCCTCTTCTGAGTTTGTGTTTTGATCTTCTCTGTCACCAAAATAGCTTTCTATGATTTTTTATTTTTTGCTTATTTCCTAACCTATTTTATAACTTATAAAACTGAGCTCTGTTCCTGGAGTTCAGGAGGCTGTCCCAAGCTTCTTGCACCAGGAGCCAGGGCCCTGGTCTCTGGCCTTCTGTGCTGAGGTCTCCTGGACAGGTGACTTGCCCGCTTACATTAGGGTGACCCAGTCTAATCACTCCTATCCTGTCCATGGTTCCAGGGCTGACACTGGGGCTGAGGCCTCCCAGCTGACCTGCTGTGCCACTGTCCTATTGAGCCAGGATTGCGGGCAGGACCTCAGTTGCTGATCTATGCTGTGGTTAAGAGCCTCCATCTGGCTTGTCCAAACACCAACTCTAATGGGTTGCTCTCCTCTTTTAATCAAGTGAGGTGAACCTTTCTTGAAGTCCTTCTAAATCATTGTGGGTTGAAAAATTGTTTCACTCTAACTTCTAGTGGGTTCTGTCACTCCAGAATTTGTTTAGAGACTTTGTTTAATATTGTTTCTGAGAGAAACTGAGGAGAGCTCAGGCAACTTCCTAGTTTTTCTCCACCAACTTGGTTCTGCCTCCCACTAACCCCATTTTATGATCAGTCCATTAGTTTCAACTTGGAGAGCTTTTACCCCTCGAATATCAGGCCTGAAGTCGGATTCCAGCTTCCAAGAGGGTAATAATTCCATGGGCTACACTGCCCTGCAGAGGTCAGACATGAGATTGTCTCTAGGAAGGAGCAATATTAAACTGGAAAATCCACAACTCCTTCTGCTCTGCCCCTAACCCATACACACTTCCCACCTTAACAATTATGATGAGGGGGCAGCAAGGTGGTGCAGTAGTTAGAGTACCTGCTCTGGAGTCAAGAGGATCTGAGTTCAAATCTAGCTTCAGACACTTAATAATTACCTAGCTGTGTAATCTTGGACAAGTCACTTTACCCCATCGCCTCGCAAAAAAGAAAAGCAGCAACTGCTATGTCTTTAATGTTTTAAATTTTTCAAAAGTCTTCCCTTACAATTCCCCAAATTGTCAAATGTTTCTAGGACTAGTTATGCAAATGATATTATTCCCATTATATAAATGAGTAAACATTCTCAGAAAGGTAATTGACTAACAAATTGCTAACAAATTGCATAATTCAGAGTTCCTGAATGCAAGGACTTCCATCTTTCCACTATACCACCTGCTTATCCTCTTCCCCTTCCACTAGAGGATAAAAATGATGCCAAGACCCTTTCCCTTTCCTGACTAACCTCCTGCATCACTAGTATTTCTCAATACCTTTCAAGATATTATGATTCCCAGCATCAGATTGGGACAGACCATAACTTTTCTCATTACTTACTTTTCCAATTCTAAATTATTCTTTACTGAAATAGTATATACCACGAACCACGACTGCTACAGACTTTCATCAACTCCTCTCATACAACAATGATGGCATCTTTTCTTCATGAGACAAACAGGAAGATTCTGAGCATGGCAAGCACCAATATCACAATAAATTAAATATCTTATCAGGAAGTGATCAGTTAATGGCAGCTAGGTAACATCCAAATTTATTGCCTATAGTAGTCAGAATACTAGTTAATTAGGACAAAGGTCAAAATCAACAAAATCAACAGCATTTTGATCTATTCAGCCAAACAGATGTAACTGAGGTAATCCATCCAGCTAGGTAATTTGATCAAACTCCCTGGGAATGGACATGCATATTGATCTCTTCCCAAAGGTCAGGTGTTACCCTTTACTAAGTAGATGAAGAAATTTCTGATTCCTTGGTGTGTCTCTATAGCTGGGGATTGTGTCAAATATGCTTTTTAAAAAAAATACAGAAATGGAAAAGAGCAAAGATACTGATCTTAAATCTTGCCATTTCTTCCAGAAATGTAATTAATGTAAAGCAATCACTGAGGCCAATAGATAGGAATAAGTTTACTCCTCTTGCCAAGCAGAAAGATATAGTTGCCCAGGGTAACACAGGTTTAGAATATATATAAATCCATTTGCAAAGGAAGATGGGGAAGACTAAGAACAGATATTGACTCCCAAAACAGTAGAATGCAATGAAGGTAAGAATAATTCTGCATAATGTTTGATGTGAGAGCCAACCCAGTCATATTGTCTCAAGAGTACTCCTAAAGGAAATTGGCAAGAGGGAATAAGTAATAGAAATAAACTACATCAAAGTTTTCAATATTTCACTCTAAATTTAATTTAATAATTAGAGAAATGCAAATTAAAGCAATTTCACACCCAGCAGATTGAATAAGATGATAGAAAAAGAAAGTGGCAAATGCTGAAGGGCATATGGGAAAATAGATTTACCAGAATGTTGGTAGAGTTATGAACTGATTCAACCATTCTGGAGAACAATTTGAAACTATGCCCAAAGGGTTTTTAAACTGCTTACTCTTTGACCCAATAATAATATACCACATTTATATATATCCTCAAATCAAAGAAAAAAGAATAGGACCCACATGCACAAAAATATTGATAGTGACTTGTTTTATGGGGGCAAAGGATTAGAAACTGAGAGGATGCCAGCCAACTGGAGAAAAACTGGTCAAGTTATGGTAGATGATTGTGACAGAATTCTATTGTGCTATAAGGTCAACAGGGATAGTTTCAGAAAAACTTCTGGAGATTACTATGCTCCAGAGTGAAGTGAATAGAACCAAGAGAATAGTCTAAACAGTAAGAGCAATAGTGTAGAGATAAGCAACTGTGAAAGATTTGTTAAATCCATTCAATACAGTGATCCACAGCAGCTACAATGGACTAATGATTTCAATAGTCTCAGAGTGCTGATGAAATCATGTTTTTCTTCCCTTCTTTATTTTCCTTGCTTTTTTGGACTCACAATTGGGGGGACAACTAGGTGGTGCAGTGGATAGAGCACCAGCCCTGGAGTCAGGAGGACCTGAGTTCAAATTCAGCCTCAGACACTTAATAATTACCTAGCTGTGTGGCTTTGGGCAAGCCACTTAACCCCATTGCCTTGTAAAAACCTAAAAAGAAAAGAAAAGAAAAGAAAAGAAAAGAAAAGAAAAGAAAAGAAAAGAAAAGAAAAGAAAAGAAAAGAAAAGAAAAGAAAAGAAAAGAAAAGAAAAGAAAAGAAAAGAAAAGAAAAGAAAAGAAACACAATGTGAAGAGAAACTATGAACTGCATGATATGAATATGTATCTATAATCTATAATATGTATAATAAGGATCAGATGGAGTAGATGGAGTGAGTGAGAGAACTTGGAACTGAAAATAAAGAATTAAATTAATAGAAAAAATTAACTTGTCTATAATCTGATTTCATTGTCAATGACAAGCATTGTGCTTCTACAATGGAGTGTATCTAACACATTGTTAGAATGCCAAATATAAACTTGCCAAAATGACTATTTTATGGAGAACTCACAGATGGCAAGGCCTCACAAGGGGGTCAGAAGAAACAATACAGGGATACCCTGAAGATCTCTTGTAAGAATTTTAGAACTGATTTTGCAGCATGGGAGACACTGGCAAAAGACCACCCAACATAGTATGTCCCCATCTATGAGCAAGGCAGAATTGAAACTGCTCAAAGGAAACTTGAGATACATAAGTTTAGAGTAACCATCCCAGATGTTCACATGGACAATTTGTCCCTGACCTGAGGTAGAGCATTCGAAGCTCATACTGATCTGATCAGCCACAGTAGGACACACTATAATTTGTCTCTATCAGAGTGATGCCATTTTGATCTTCTTCCTTAACAAAGGACAAGAACCAATCTTTATCAGTGACTGTAGAACCATCACTGTGAATGAATTTTTCTGTTAATCCCAGATGATCTATAAAATGATAAAGTTAAAATGGCCATTAAGATTAATTTGGGAAAAGAGACTGTACACATAGAAGAAAACCATGCAGGAATAACACAATCTTGAAAACATATATATATATTTGTACATATGTATATGTTTGTAAATGTATAGAAATCTAGATGGTATGAGAGCACTGGAATGAAATCAGGAGCACCACTTACTAGCTGTGTGATCCTGGGCAAGTCACTCAATCCAGTTTGCCTTGGTTTCCTCATCTGTAAAATGATTGGAGAAAGAATAGCAAGTCATTCCAGTATATTTGCCAGGAAAATTCATAATGAAGTCACAAAGAGTCAAATACAACTGAAACAACTAAACAACAAAAATATATATAATAGACTTAAAGGCAGCTAGCTAGGTGGTACAGTAGAAAAAGATCAGATATGAAGTCAGGAGGACCTGAGTTCAAATCCGAGCACAAGACTTAATAATTACCTACCTGTGTGCCTTTGGGCAAGTCACTTAACCCCATTGCCTTGCAAAAAGAAAAAAAGAAAAGAAAAGAAGAGAAGAGAAAAGAAAAAGAAAGAAACTGAGCCTCAGAGAGGTTAGGTGACTTGCCCAGGATCTTACAACAGGCAAGTGTCTGAAGAGAATTTGAACCCACTTTCCTGACTTCAAGTTCAACACTCTTTACAACATGGTATGCTGCCTCTATAAAATATTTATGAGAATAATCTTTATATATGTAAAAGAAATGCTTGTAGAAGATATGAAAAAGGAACAGGCAGACCTTCATAAACAGTTTTCTAGAACACATCACAACTCTACAGTCATACAATTTGTCTAAAAGATCTGGAGAATGCAAGGTCCTACTATATTTGTTGTTTGTCTTACAGAAAGGCACTTAACTCAGGAGAGTGACTTAATAACCCTAAAAATCCTCATCCATGTTGATTCTGTGAAACTGTTAAAATCATGTTAGACTGCTTGATAAATACAAAGAGAATGTTGTTCAATAATCTAAGGTTGCTTTACAAATATTATTTCATTTGATCTTCATGACAAGTCTATTAATAAGTCCTATTTTTGTCCCAGTTTTACAAATGAGAAAAGTGAGAAGGAGAAAGGTTAAGTGACTTAACT
The DNA here is from genome assembly GCF_037893015.1 of Macrotis lagotis. NCBI lineage: Eukaryota > Metazoa > Chordata > Mammalia > Peramelemorphia > Peramelidae > Macrotis > Macrotis lagotis. The sequence continues at coordinate 52,619,008 of NC_133665.1, read as the reverse complement.
AAGGTCATACAGCTAATAAGTTTCTGAGCCAAATTTGAATCCTTGTGTTCCCAACTCAAAGTTTATTCCCTACCCTCACACTGAAGATAACTTCAAATAAAAATGGATTCCTAGGTGAGTGGGGAATATTGATTTAGAAAAATCAAACAACCTGTGGGCTGTAAGTTTCATACCTCCGCACTACATCATAGTTCTTCTTCAATTAAAGTGGCCAAAGAGCCAAAGGGCAGTGAGAGATTCTACTTATACATTCATGTATAAACAGATGTAGCTGGCTAATGATGACCTACATATAAGGAGCATTATAAGGAGATCTTTCAAGAAACATATGATTATAAAAGAAGGTAGGTTAATCATGGATGATCCAAGTGCTACTAATCCCCATACATTGTAAAAATGCCGAGAGGAAGAAGTCTGTAATATTGGGTAAATCCTTTGTGAAGAGTTACATAGAATAAGAAGCTCCAAGTGGGTTTCAATTTGTTCTGATGGAGGGGATCACAATAGTGGTGATATATAAATTTGTTACTTAATTTTTCCCCCTTCCAAGATTTGGGGTGGTGGTGGTGATGATGAATGATGATGATGATGATAAAGAACTCTATGTAGAACTGATTTCCATAACTTTTCTGACTTTCCTGGTGGCATCTACTCATGAACAGGAAAATAACTAATTAGGCAAACAAGACAATAATCTAATTTTGTGGGGCTTAGCTTTGTCTCTATGCCTCCCACTCACTCAAAATTCCTCTAGGACTCAAAATATTAAAAAAAACGAAACTGCAGAATCTGAACCCAGAGTTTTAGTAGTTATTAGGCAAATATCCTTACCTGGATAATTTACCATGCCTTAGAGATTAAAATCAGAAGGTACACAGAATGCTCAGCACAAACTAGAGTTTAGTCGCCAATGGACTGAGACTTTAAGACAGAGATCCAGAAAGTTAAATCCAAAAAGAAAAAAGACCTTATCATAAGAACACTGGACTAAGGGCTTAAGTAAGATTATATACACTCTTTGTGCTCAAGATCTTGGTGCCTAGGGACTGCAGGAATATCCTATTAGAGATGAGAGAGTTTATAATGAAGACTCTGAAGGGAACAAAATACTATCCATAAGGATAAAAATAGTCAAAAGGTTTATTTTTTTTCATAATGCAAATCCTGGTTCTATAATTAAGAGTGACTGCTTTCCTAAAAGAGTTATGAAAAAGCCTTTGGCTTTGGAGCTAAAAAGAGCCTGGCAGACTACACTCATCTCATGAGAAAACATAATGGAGTTATGGTAGAAGTAGAGAAAATGAGGCCAAAGTCAGAAACTGAAGGCAAAGTGGAACCTGTTCAATAAACATGTGCCCATTGGGCCAGTAGTGCCTGACAAAGACACTATGGAGCAACATCCTTGGAGTCATATTCAGTAGAAACCCATGGGAAATTGGTTAATAGTACAATGATAATCCCCAGATTTCAATGACTCTGGGGAATCAAGGATAAATTGCTTCCCCATGAATGAGTCTTGACTACATATACTCACTATATATATATCTATGCCACTTCCCACATAAACCTTGACCACATCTATTCCCTATATGTGTTCTCCTTTCAAGTTCTCCATATGTTTACATTCTTCCCATTAAAATATATTTGTTGGAGGAGTGGCTAGGTGGCTCAGTGAATAGAGCACTGGCCTTGGAGTCAGAAGTACCTGAGTTCAAATCCGACCTCAGACACTTAATAATTACCTAGCCATGTGGCCTTGGACAAGCCACTTAACCCCATTGCCTTGAAAAATCTAAAAAAGCATATATATATATATATATATATATATATATATATATATATATATATATATATATTTGTGGGAGATGGTTTCTTAGGTTTATATAGGAACTGTTTTATTGCTACTTTTCTTACCACCCTTTGACTCCATTATATCCTATCTCCAACTATTAAAGGTCAGCATATCAGTGGACATTTGTCATCACAAATGTTTAATGGATGTGAAACCCAAGAGAACCTGAAACCTTGGCTAGTCATCTCTGGGGAACCTGCCCCATGGATTAGAAGGTGCTAATGATGATGATAGTAATGATTTCCACTTTTTTATTTAATAGTGTTTTATTTTTTCCAATAACAATTTTCAACATTCATTTTTTAAAATATTTTGAGTTTCTCATCCAACCTTTCTGGAGAGAAATTTGAAACTACACCCAAAGGGCAACAAAAATGTGTCTACCCTTTGATCCAGCAATACCACTACTGGGTCTATACCCTGAAGAGATGATGAAAAAGGGTCAAAACATCACTTGTACAAAAATATTCATAGCAGCCCTGTTTGTGGTGGCAAAGAATTGGAAATCAAGTAAATGTCCTTCAATTGGGGAATGGCTTAGCAAACTGTGGTATATATATATATATATATATATATATATATATATATATATATATATATATGTCATGGAACAACACTATTATTCTATTAGAAACCAGGAGGGACGGGATTTCAGGAAAGCCTGGAGGGATTTGCATGAACTGATGCTGAGTGAGATGAGCAGAACCAGGAAAACACTGTACATCCTAACAGCAACATGGGGGCAATGATCAACCTTGATGGACTCGCTCATTCCATCAGTGCAACAATCAGGGACAATTTGGGGCTGTCTACAATGGAGAATACCATCTGTCTCCAGAGAAAGAACTGTGGAATTTGAACAAAGACCAAGAACTATTACTTTCAATTTAGGAAAAAAAACCTGATATCTTATTGTCTGATCTTACTATCACTTTTACTTTATGTTTCTTCCTTAAGGATATGATTTCTCTCTCATCACATTCAATTTATCAATGTATACCATGGAAACAATGTAAAGACTGACAAATTGCCTTCTGTGGGGGGTGAGGGGGGAAGTAAGATTAGGGGAAAAACTGTAAAACTCAAAATAAATAAAATCTTTTAAAAAAGAAATATTTTGAGTTGCTAAATTTTTTCCTCCTTCCTTCTCCCTCCCCCTCCGCAAGAGAATAAGCAATCTGATATAGGTTATATATATTCAATCATGTAAAAACATTTCCACATTAGTCATGTTGTGAACAAAGAAATAGAACAAAAGGAAAAGCCTACAAAAACAAAAAAAGTTCATATAGTATGCTGAGATCTGCATTCAGATCTAAGAGTCCTTTGGAATTGTCTTGGATCACTGCATTGCTGAAAAGAGCTAGGTCATTCACAGCTGATCATTGCACAATATTGCTTTTTCTGTGTCCAATGTTTTCCTATCTCTGGTCACTTCACTCAGCACCATTTCTTGTAAGTCTTTCTTGTTTTTCTGAAATGGGAATGGCTTCCACTTTTAATGGTACCTTACATTCATAGCGCATTATTCTCACAACTCTATGAGGTAGATGGGCAAGTATTATTATTATTCCATATTACTGAACAAGAATTTGAAGCCTTGAAAGGGGTACTGAACCAAAAGTCACACAGCCTTACTAAGCAGGATTGCTTTTCAAAGAAATTGTGGTTGTACCTTATTTTCATGTAAAGTTTGCTTCTGGAAAGCCCCTGGGATTGAGGCAAATGCCAAGACATGTATTCTCTAGGGATGAAGTTTAAATCCTACATGTCTGGATCTCCTTGGAATAAGTTATAGACTCAGTTTTCAGTCTTGTACTTGGGTCTAAGTTATGCCTATGAAAGCTGAGTCTGGGCCTCTGAAGGAGGAACTAAGCCTCAGGATAAAGGCATAGCTTACTCATGGCATTTCCCAGAAGGACTGAAAACAGCTCATATTCTCAGAAGATATTCAGGGTTGATCTATGAATTGAAAGAGTCAGAACAAGCAAACAAATTCAGTTTAAGAAATACATCCTACATCATATTGGAAAGATCTCTGAACTTGAGGTCAGGAGATTTGCGTTTGAATCCGGTCTCTTGCTTTAACTTTAAGCAAGTAACTATACTTTTCTGAGCTATATTTTCCTCTTCTGTAATTTACCTAGCACCAACCATTCAGGATTATGGTGAGGAAAGAACTTTATAAACAGTCAAGCACTCTAAAGAACATGTCCTCAGTATGCACAATAACCATTTATAAGGGCTGTGTATATATACAGATAACTTAAGATAAAAATCTCTGTCCTTTAACACAGTCTGAGGAATGAGAAATATATAATGAAAATTAGAATGTGATTAAGTCAAAGGAGAGGGCCAGATAACATGCTTTGAGAGATTCAAAGAACCTTGTAAGGCGTGGAGGAAGGGATAACATTTGAGCTGGGTGCTGAAGGAAGGGAAATATTTCAACAGGTTTAACAGGCCTCAGAAGATGTGGTTAGGAAGATGGACAGAGGGAGGGGTGGGAGCCCCATTTGGCCTGGGCATGATGGACAAGGGCTGAACCAGAATTGGGCCTCCAGGAGAGGAGAGGAATCTGGGTTCTGAAAGGTGAAAAGGTTCTTTCTAAGACCAGGTAGGTGACTAGGTAAAAACACCTGCTTCCTCCTTTCTTGGAAAGGAAAGAGAAAAATAGCTGCTGAGGATGAAATTTCATTTGTTAGGTGATTGCACAAGAGATGATTTGAAGCCTATGCAATCAGCAGGTAGGGAGATTGTCAGATATGGAATGTAAGAGACCTTAGCTATCACCAGCCTCCTTCTCCCATCCCTCAGGAAGTAGATGTGACTTTTAAGCAGCCAGTGGGGGAGTAGGATCAAAATTCATGTCAGTCTACTCCCCATAGCCATATACCTCAAACTGAAGTTTTAGAAGAAGCTTGCTTAGGTCATAGGAATCATGGAGAAATTCAAGGAAGAACTGAAGCAGTCTCCTATGGTATAAAGATAGCTGGCTTTGAGGAAAACTTGATTTTACTACTGAGCCATTGCATGACCTTGTCTGTCACCAAACCTCTGCATCTTAGCTTCCCCATCTGTCAGATGGGAATATATACCTGTCCTAAAAATAATACCTGCCCTAAATAACTCCCATGGGTAGATCAGAGGAGATTATGAATAGGAAAGTCTTTGCAAAGTATATAAATAGGGAGGATTATTATCCTGGCTCTCTGAGGATTCTCTTTGCTTCCTTCTATCCCATTCCCACCAGAGGGTAACAAGACTCCTTTGCTCTAGGAATGAATGTAACTTGTTAACCTTAAAAACAAAATCTTAAAAATATAGGGTTAAAATAAAATGACAGAAAATATAGGTTATATAATTTCTGGGATTTGCCATTAACCTAGAGTTGGAGACCATTCTAGTAATGACCATTCCAAGCTGAAGGAGATCAGAAATTTATACAGCAGAAAGAGGAGGGAGAAAGAATATATATAACATGAGGAGCATATTAAAGGGAAAGATAGCAACTCTAGGACACCTAGGTTTGCTGAAGAATGGGCAGGGAACAAACATAAAGTCTGTCTGGGGATGGGAGGCATAATGACTTACACAGATTTACAGAGTCAAGGGCAAATTACAAAGATCAAAAGGGAGCAGCCCTCTTTCTTTCTTTCTTTCTTTCTTTCTTTATTTTTTTATTTGTTCATTTATTTATTTATTCTTATTTTGTACAAATAATGTTTTTTATACATTATTAAAATTCTTGTTTAAGAGTAAACATAATACCCCCTCCCCCAAAAAAATATAGACCTGCATGAGTGATAAAGTAAAGGGGAGAGAAAAAAATTAAAATAATAATAATAATAATAACAACAACAACAACAATAATAATAATTGTGGGTATGGCCAAAGTGGCGCAGTGAATGGAGCACCAGAGCCCAAATTCAGCCCCAAAACCCAACAATCACCCAGCTGTGTGGCTCCAGGCAGGCCACTCAGCCCCATTTGCCCTGCAAACCCCACCAAAAAATAAAAAAAAATGTGCTTCAGTCTGTGTTCCAACACCACCAGCTCTGTTGCCGGTGGATCACATTCTTTATAAGTCCATCACAAAAGTTACTTCCATATTTTTCCACTGTTGTAATGGCTGATCACAACTTCCTCCATTCATACTTCTGTACTACCATGAACTATATTTTCTCTCTCCTTTCACTCTGTCTCTGCTGTAGGGTAGCTGAGTGGTGCAGCAGACAGATCCCTGGCCCTGGGGCCAAGAGGCCCCAAGCTCACATACCACCCCTTTGTCCCAGCATCCACCCAGCCCTATGGTCCTGGACAGGCCATCCACTACCAGCCCCTTTCAAGAAGTAAATAAAAAAATGTGTTATATCTGACCACTCTCCCCCCATGGTCCATCCTCTCCTCCATCACTCATATTCCCCCCCTTCCCTCTGTCCCCCTTCCTCTCCTTTTTACTCCAGATGCCTATACCTCATTGAGTATATATGCTATTTCCTCTCCTAGCCACCTCTGATAAGAGCAAAGATTCCCTCATTCCCCCTTGCCTTCCCCCCTTCCATATCATTGCAATAGCTCATTGTAATAAAGAAAATCTTATTATATGAAATATCTTAGCCTATTCCTCCTTTTTTCTTTCTCCCATTACATTTCCCTTTTATCTATTGACTCCATTTTTATATCACAATACATCTTCAACTTCAGTTTTCTCCTGTGTTTCATCTATAAAAGCTCTTTCTACCTGCTCTATTAAATGAGAAGGTTCATATGAGTATTCTCAGTATCATTTTTCTATACAGGAATGCATGTAGTTTATCATCATTAAGTCCCTCATATTTTCCCCTTCTCCTCCACTCTCTATGCTTTACCTGAGTCCTGTAAGATCAAACCTTCTGTTCAGCTCTGAGCATTCCAACAAGAACATTTGAAATTCCCCTGATTCACTGAAAGTCCATCTTTACCCCTGGAAGAGGACATTCTTGGCTGCATTCTAAGCTCTTTTGCCTTCCAGTATTTTATATTCCAAGCCCTACAAGCTTTTAATGTAATTGCTGCTAAGTCCTATGTGATCCTGACTGCAGCTCCACAATATTTGAATTGTGTCCTTCTTGCTGCTTGTAATAATTTTTCTTTGACTTGGGAATTCTGGAACTTGGCTATAATATTCCTGGGGGTTGGTTTTTTTGAGGGTCTCTTTCTCGGGGAGATCGGTGGATTCTCTCCATTTCTATTTTTCCCTCTTCTTCTAGAATATCAGGACAATTTTCCTGTAATAATTCTTTGAAAATGATGTCAAGGCTCTTTTCCTGGTCATGACTTTCAGGTATTCCAATAATTTTTAAATTATCTTTCCTAAATCTGTTTTCGATATTGGCTGCTTATTCAATGAGATGTTTCACATTTTTTTTTTTAGTTTTTGCAAGGCAATGGGGTTAAGTGGTTTGCTCAAGGCCACATGGCTAGGTAATTATTAAGTGTCTGAGGCCAGATTTGAACTCAAGTACTCCTGACTCCAAGGCCAGTGCTCTTTCCATTGTGCCACCTAGCCGCTCCTTCACATTTTCTTCTAATTTTTCATTCTTTTGGTTTTGAAATATTGAGTCCTGATTTCTTGTAAAATCAGCAATCTCCCTGAGTTCTATTCTTTGTCTGAAGGATTTGTTTTCCTCAAAGAGCTTTCTTATCTCTTTTTCCATCTGGCCAATTCTGATTTTTGAAGCATTCTTTTCCTCAATAATTTTTTGAACTGCTTTATCCATTTGACCTATGCTGGTTTTTAACATGTTATCTTCTTCAGCATTTTTTTTTGGATCTCCTTGACTAAACTGCTGACTTCTTTTTCATGTTTTTCCTGAATCTCTCTCAATTCTTTTCTCAGTTTTTCTTCTATCTCCCTCACTTGATTTTCAAAGTCTTTTTTGAGCTCTATCATAGCCTGAACCCAATTTCTATTTTTCTTGGAGTCTTTAGATGCAGAAGCTTGTGCTTCCTCATCTTCAGATTGAGTGTTTTGATCCTTCTTGGGATCATAGGCAAAGTATTTCTCAATGGTATTCCTCTTTTTTCTCTGCTTACTTATCTCTCCAGCCTGTGCCTAGTTTTGGGGTGCTTCCTGAGCTTTTGAGTATTATTGGGACACACCCCCCACAAAGATCTCCATGTGTGAGGTTCTGTCTTCCTTCCTGGTCTGTGAATGACCACAAACACATCCCTCTGCCACGGGGCTGAGATGGGGAGGCCCTGCTATTCTATGGGGGTCCTAGACTGTGATCAGGATCTGAATATGGTCAGAATCCCAGAGTCCTGTTCCAGGGACAGAGGACAGAGCTTGGCAGTCTCTCTCCACTCCCCTCCCTAGGCTCAGCACTCATGCCCTGGGGGCTCCTGCTTACTGGCTCCGCCTGCTTCTGTTTCCTGGATCTGGGCTGCCTGACCAAGCTGCTTGCTGTGTGCCCTGAGGGCTGGGCTTCACCTGCTCACTCTGGCAGAGGTCCCCTGCTGATCCCCCAAGTTGTGCTTGGTGCTCCCTGAGGTGTAGATCAGGACACTGCTCTCACTGCTGTGAGCCATGGCTCCCAGCGCCCTGGGGCTGCCTCCAGGAGGCTGAAGATCTTTAGCTCTGACAGGCTGCCCCTATGGTGAGCCACCCCTCTGACCCATGAGGAGCCGAGCCTTTCTGCTCTTTTCCAAGTTACCTTGGGTTGGAGAACTGCCTCACTGGATCCCTCTGTGGGTTCTGTCTCTCGAAAATGTAGTTAGAGTCCTTAGCTTATAAATTTTGTTCATGAGCACCTAAGAGATGGTCCTCTCCTGTTGCCATCTTGGCTCTGCCCCCTGAGCAGTCCTCTTTGATTGAATAACCCTTACAATCAAGACAGACCAAGAGGTAGAAAGTAAGTAACATAAACTTCTGGTCCATTTCTTTTTTCTTCTGGAGACATCTGATGTCCTTTTTTATCTCTGCAGCCTGTCAATGACCAGGCTTTTCCAAATACATCCAGCTTATTTGCAGAAATCTTCCTTTCTGGTAAAAGAAATGTTTCAACACAAATTTTAAACAGGTCAAAACTCATATTCTGAAACTTCTTTGATTTGCCAGTTGTCTTACAAATAGAAAATTTGAGAACCAAAACAGTTTTATAATTCAGTTTTAAAAGACTCATTTCAAAATACTTGGCATTATTTCCTCCATTTAGAAGATGCTGTTCCACCAACAAAATAACTTTCATAACAATTAAGAACATACACATTTGATAATCACTTTTGGACCAGTAGATACTTTTGGATCTAATAGCCTAGGTGGCTCTTAGAATAAGATAGCTGATCACTGACATGATTACAGAAATTTGCCACAAGAACAAAGGACAGAGGAAAGGAAAACTATCCTTTTTCATTTAGTTGTCAGTTTCCAGGTAAGGCTATGTGGATGACAAATTTCCTAGAGCCAGATTTTGAATCTACCAGGTGAGACATTTCCAAATGTCTCCAAATATTTGAGAAGCAGAATTAGGAAAGTATAATCTCAGAGCTTTTGAAAATTGCTTTCCCAATTGGCAGGTTTTCTCAATTAACCTGTCCCCCACAAATATCTATGAATCCCATAGGGTTACTGGTCCTGTAGGCATTGGTCCAATTTAAATTTCCTTGATACCTGGGTTTCGGACTCAAGATAGGTCAATTTTACAGTCTCATGAAATCTTTAATAACAATTTCCTACAGTCAGACAGAGATTCAGCTTTAAATTAAAACATCAAAATATGCCCCATGGTGTCTATAATCTTACAGTGGCAACAATAATATCACAGAAAAACCTCACAACTCATTCCATTGCTCTATATAAGGATTGTGCTTAAAAATGAAATATAATCCTGGAATAAAAAATATTCATAATCCAAATTGCCTCTTGAAATAGGATTTATTAAAAATGTTTCTATAGTAGAATGTTTAAACCACAATAAAAATAGACATAAATACAAATCCTTGCCTCCAGAATACTTTTAGACAATTTGAACATCTGGGAGCAGAGTCAAGATGGTAGAGTGAAGGCAGGAAATCATCAGCTCTCTCCCAGACCACTCCAAATGCCTTTAAATTATGACTGTAACCAAATTCTAGAGTGGTAGAACCCACAGAAAGACTGAATGAAACCATTTCCCAGACCAAGACAACTTGGAAGATCTGCAAGAAAGGGTCTGTTCCACCAGAGCTGGAAAGAGCCACAGTGCAACCTGGGCTGTGCCACCTCCAGAGCAAACTGGCTCTAAGCCATCCAGGAGCATCCCATTGGGCACCTGGGTCCATATCAGCAGGGTCAGTTTCTAGACCTTTCAGTCCAGGGATTGCCAAGGACAACTTGGAAACTTAACAGGAAAACTCTGTCACACCAGAATGAGCTCAGAGCCCAGGCTCCAGGTCCCCAGAGCAACCCTGGTCTGGGGAAGCAGACACAGACCTTTGGAGTCATCCAGCAGCTACTTCCAGAATGCTCAGCCCACAGATGGTAAGGGACTTAGGGGAGAATACTGAGGTCTCTCCACTATCCCTGGGGCAGGACTCTGTTGCATTGCCCATACTCATATCCAGATCACAGTCTAGGGGCCCAATCTCAGGACAGAGTGTGATCTGGATATGAGTATGATATCTGGATATGAGCAGAGCAAGGGACCTCCTCACAGCTTTAGGGCAGAGGGGAGTCATTCTGGTCTCCCACAATCCAGAGCACAGGGCAGGAGAGTAGTCAGAACCTCTCTCAACACATTGAAGGAATTGAAGTCCCTTAAGTGGTGTCCCTGAAAACAGTTGCAAAAACCCTCACAGGTTTGAGGAAATGTGCCCTCCACCCTGGAAGCAAAGATTCACTTTAAAAAAAGAGTTAAAAATCAGGTCATAGGCTAGAGAAATGAACAAACAACAGAAGAAAAAGAATCACTTCAGTCCCATGGAAGATCAAAACGCAAACTCAGAAGATGACAAAGTCAAAGCTTCTGTATCCAAAGCCTCTAAGAAAAATATGAATTGGTCTCAGGCTATGGAAGAGCTCAAAAAAGACTTTGAAAAGCAAGTAAGGAAAGTAGAGAAAAAATTAGGAAGAGAAATGAGAGCAAAGCAGGAAAATCATGAAAACCAAGTCAGTCTTTTGGTGAAGGAGATACAAAAAAAATTATCTTAATAATTTTAATAACATCTTTAAAAAGTTTGGGTCAAATGGAAAAAAACAGTCCAAAAATTCAATGAGAAGTATGACTTAAAGAGCAAAATTGACCAGATGGAAAAGGAGATAAAAAAGCTATCTGTAGAAAGTAATTTCTTCAAATATAGAATGAAATAATCAGAACATCCTAAGTTATTTCAAAAATTTCAACAGGTGTTACTAATTTCAAAACAGTCATAAGTCTTTCTTCTTGCTATTATTACAGTAATTTTAAATGCTTCTATCAATGACAAAATGTTTCATTTAATAATAAACTTCCATTTTTAATTAACTTGAAAAATAGAAACTGTTTTATGAGAACTATAAGCAGGTAGACAAGAACTATAAGCAGCTGGACAAGAAAACTACAACAGAAACATTCAAGATTCACTTCATGACAGCAATCTGGATCAAAAAGGAATTTCAAGTTGTTTTGAGTCATGTTCTCTGAGAACAGAAGTATTAACAATTTATTTCAGCTGAGTCAAAGCAAAAATCTGCATCAAAACAGAAAAATAATGAAAATAAACAGGGTTCGCTGTCCCTCATTTTATTAATCAAAGTTATCATCAACAATAGATTAACATTACAGTGAATTACTTTACAGGGAAAAAATTTTACAGAAAGGAATTTTCATGAACTTTTATCATAAATAATCCCACAGCAATGGTTCATTTGTATAAACCCTGGCTGATTTGCTGTATATCTTCCACCTTAATTTATATATATAAAGATGAGGCAACTTTGACAATTATAATTACATAATTACACCCCATTTTGTGCAAGGATTTTGCCAGAATTTACAATACAGATCCTCTTGCAACAGGGTTAGATTTTCTATTATATTCCTCATGTAAAATGCTCAAAGAAACACCAAATACTCACAGATGAGATAATTAAGGAAATGGAGATGAAGGGCAGTAGTTCATAGATTAAATCTTTTCAAGCTAACCCAGGGATCCATTGTTTTGTTAAACATGTTTGCCTTATGGCAGAGGAAGTTCTTGCTGAGAAGGGGCAAGGTACTTTACTAAAAGATTATTGACCTCTTCTTGAGAACTTGAAAAATGGAATGAGGGTAAAGGCATATATTGTTTTGAGCACTGTAAGATACATGGTCAGTGCAGAGGGTTCAATTTAATATAAAACATATTTCCCTGCCCAAAATGTTTCATCTACTACATGCCCCAATGACTCAAATGAAGAAATTCACAATTTTCATACTTAGACAAACCATTTTAAGTCAAATTCTTTTGCTAAATCCCAATTTTTTTTAAACCCAGGTGGATTTTCCTTTCAAAGAATTCCAGGTCTCTCAAACCCCCATTTGCAGTAACTACAAAAGTCACTAGGAGGCATGCAGTGGTCTGTGCTACTGTAGAAACTATTTTAAATTCCTATCAGATCAAGCCAATTAAAACTGGTCAGAGAAAACCCAATAAAGTCGTAACACAATTTTAAAATCCCAATTTTTTTTATGAGAAAATCTGTCCTTTAATAATCTCAGCTCTTACATTTATCAGTATTTCTTAATATTATAACATTTAGGACACTGGAAATACTATGATCACTATTATACCTTCAAAAACTAAAAAGACCTCAAAGTAATACAATATATTTTTAGGGGCAGCTAGTGGTATAGTGGCTAGAGCACTGGCCCTGGAGTCAGGAGGATCTCAGTCCAAATGTGACCTCAGACACCTAATAATTACCTAGCTGTGTGATCTTGGGCAAATCACTTAACCCCATTGTCTTGCAAAAGATAAAAAAAGAAGAAGAAAGAAGAAGAAGAAGAAGAAGAAGAAGAAGAAATTATGACAGGGATGGTTTCAGAAAAACTTGAAGAGATTTCTATAAAATGAAGTGAATAGAACCAAGAAAATAATCTTCCTAGTAAGAGCTATAGCATAAAGCAACTGTGAAGGATTTGTTAAATCCATTCAGTACAGTGTCCACGACTAAAAGGATTAATAATTTAAAATGCTATTTACCTCTGATGATCTCAGAGTACAGATCTTTATTTTCCTTGTTTTGAGGGAGAGGGGGTGAATACAATGGGAAAAGAAACTATGATATGCATGATTTCTAAAATATCATGATATGTATATATGTATATTAATTATTTCTTGTCTCTCAACAGATGGGGGAGTTGATGGAGTGAGGAAGAGAACTTGGAATTGAAAATAAAAGAATGAATAAATAGAATAAAAGAAATTTTAACATGTTTATAATCTGTTTTCATGATTGATGCCAAGTATTCAAACTTTACTACAGAGAGGACAACTATGATGAACTTGCCATGTTGTTAGAATGCCAAAAATACAGATAATTGATTTAGAGGCAGCTAGCTAGATGGTACAGTAAATAGAGATCAGACATGGAGTTAGGAAGACCTGAGTTCAAAGACAATCTTAGATGTCCTCAGAATGTGACTCTGGGCAAATCATTTAAACTGCTTCCTGCCCTAGTTTCCTTATCAGTGAAATAATAGATGTCTAGTTTCTTAAACCTTAAAGTGCAATCGGTATAAATTCTAGTTATTGTTACTAAGCCTACTGTAAGTAACTTTAGAGAAATTTGCCAATCTCCCATTTTACTAAAAAGAAATTGAGCCTCAGAGAGGTCAGGTGACTTGTCCAGGATCTCACAACAAGCAAATGTCTGAAGAGAATTTGAACCCATTTTCCAAACTTCAAGTCCAACACTTTCGAACATGGCATACTGTCTCTATAAAATATTTATGAGAATGATCTACAGATATGTAGAAGAAATGTTTTTTGAAGATATGAGAAGGGAACAGGCAGACTTTCATAAACAATTTTCTATAGCACACCACAACTCTACAGTCATGCAATGTGTCTAAACAATGTGGAGAATGTATGGTCCTAATGTAATTGTTGTTTGTCTTACAAAAAGGTAGTTAACTCAGGAGAGTATCTTATAACCATAAAATCTTCATCCATGCTGATTCTGTGAATCTGTTAAAATCATGTCAGATTGCTTGATAAGTACAAAGAAAATTTTGTTCAATAATCCAATCACATTGGGGCCGCTAGGTGGGGCAGTCAGTAGAGCAGTTCAAATCTGGCCTCAGACACTTAATAATTAATTACCTAGTTGTGTGCCTTGGGCAAGCCACTTAACCCCATTGCCTTGCAAAATCCTAAAAAAAAAAAATTAATCCAGTTGCATAATCCAATCAATAAATAATCCAAGGTTTGCAAAACCCTTTGCAAATGTTATCTCATTTGATCTTCCTGACTAGCCTTAAATCCTATTATTGTGCCAATTATACAGATGAGAAAACTGAGACTGAGAAAGGTTAAGTGACTCACTGACACAGGTAGTGAGTATCTGAGGTTAAATTTAAACACTAGTGTGTTCCCAACCCCAAGTTTATTACCTTATACATTACACTTGTAATGTTAAACTCAAATAGAAATGGATCTTTGGGGAGGAAATAATGGCTTAAAAACCCAAACAACCTATGGGCTATGAGTTTGATACCTCTGTACTACATCATGGTACTTCTTCAATTAAAATGGCCAGAGGCCCCAAAGGCAGTGATAGATTCATGGTGAATGTAAGTGGACTGAGCTGATTTCCAATGATGATCTTTATACAAGGAGCAGCTTAAGATCTTTCAGGAAATATATGAATGTAAAAGAAGGTAAGTAATCATGGATGATCCAAGTGCTTTACTGATTCCCATACAATGTAAAAATGCCTTGAGGTAGGGGGCAACTAGGTGATGCAATAGATAGAGCACAGGCCCTAGAGTCAGGAGGACCTGAGTTCAAATTTGCCTTCAGACACTTAATTGCCTAGCTGTGTGATCTTGGGCAAGTCATAAAAGAAAATGCCTCAAGGAAGAAGTGTATCCTGTTGGGTAAATCCTTTGTGAAGAATTACACACAATAAGAAGCTCCAGGTGGGTTTCAGTCTGCTCTAGTGAAGGGAATAACAGTAGTGGTGATATACAAATGTGTTACTCAGTTTCCTTCCCTCCCATTTGTGGTGATGTTGATGATAATAGTGATAATGATGATGATGATGAACTCTATGTAGAGGTGAGCCCCACAACTTTTCTGTTTTTCCTGGTGGCATTTACACATGAACAGGAATGTAGTTAATTAGGTAAACAAGACTATAATCTCATTTTGTGTGGTTTATCTTTGTCTCTGTGCCTCCCACTCACTTAAGATTTATCCATATGGAAGAATTAGGACAAAAAATATTTTTTAAAAACTGGGGAAGGGGGCAGCTAGGTGATACAGTGGATAGAGCACTGGTCCTGGAGTCAGGAGTACCTGAATTCAAATCCAGCCTCAGACACTTAACACTTAGCTGTGTGGCCTTGGGCAAGCCACTTAACCCTGTTGGCCTTGCAAAAAAACTAAAAAACAAAAAAAAATCAGAGAATATGATTCCATAATTATTAGGTAAATGATCCTCACCTGGATAAGTTACCATAGCATTCAGAGATTAAAATCAGAAGGTATATAGAATGCTCAGCACAAACTAGAATTAAGTTATCAACAGACTTCAAGACCAGAGACCAGAAAGTTAAGTACAAAGAGAAAAAGGACTTTATCAATAAGAACATTGGTCTAAAGACTTAATTAAGAGTTTATATGCTCTTTGTGCTCAAGATCTTGGTGCCTGAGGACTACAGGAATTTCCTATTAGAGATGAGAGAGCTTATAATGAAGGGAACAAGATAATTCATCCATAGGGATAAAAATAGCCAAAAAGTTAATTTTTTTCATAATGCAAATCCTGATCCTATAGTTAAGAGTAACTGATTTCCTCAAAAAATCTATAAAGGAGAAGCGAGGTGGCACAATGGAGTCAGGAGGACCTGAGTTCAAATATGACCCCAGACACTTAATAATTACCTAGCTGTGTGCCACTTAACTCCATTGCTTTGCAAACCCCACCCCACCCCACCCCCCAAAATAAAAGAGAGAGAGAGAGAGAGAGAGAGAGAGAAAAGCTATGAAAATGTCACTGACTTTGGAGCTAGAAAGAGCCTGACAGACTACACTCTTCTAATAAAAAAAAAAAACATAATACAATTATAGTAGAAGTAGAGAAAGGGAGGCCAAAGTCAGAAACTGGAAATAAAGATCCTATTCATTGGGGCATATCAATAGTGCCTGGCAAAGACAATATGGAATAGCATCCTTAGAGCCATGTTCAGCAGAAACCCTTGGGGAATAGGTCAATAATAAAATGATATCCTCAGAAGATTTCAGTCATTGGGGGTCCAGAGATAAATTGCTTCTCCATGAATGAGTTTTGACTACATATACTCACTATATATATATATATATATATATATATATATGCCACTTCCCACATAAACCTTGACCACATCTATTCCCTATATATATTCTCCTTGCATTGTTCTCCTTATGTTTACATTCTTCCTATTAAAGTATATTTGTGGGAGATGATTTTTCAGGTTTACATAGGGACTGTTTTATTGCTATTTTTCTTACCATACTTTGACTCCATTATGTCCTATCTCCAACTATTAAAGATCACTATATCAGTAGACATTTGGGTCTAGTTTTAATGGAATCCACAGAGAACCTGAAACCTTGGCTAGTCATCTTTGGAGGACCTGTACCATAGATTGGAAGGAGCTAATGATATTAATACAAATGACTTTCACTTTTTTAATTTAATAGTGCTTTATTTTTTCCAATTACACATACAGTTTTCAACATCAATTTTTTTTTTTTTTTTTTTTTTTTTAGTTTTTGCAAGCCAATAGGGTTAGTTGGCTTGCCCAAGGCCACACAGCCAGGTAATTAAGTGTCTGAGGCCGGATTTGGACTCAGGTACTCCCAACTCCAGGGTTGGTCCTCTGTCCACTGCACTACCTAGCCTCCCCCAACATCCATTTTTTGAAAGATTTTGAGTTCCAAATTTTTCTCCCTCCTCCATTCTCTTTCCGCCTCCTCAAGACCACAAGCAATCTGATATGGGTTATACATTTGCAATCGTAACAACATTTCCATATTAGTTATGTTGTGAAAAAGGAAATAGAGCAAAAGAAAAAACTACAAAATCAAAAAATGTTAAAATAGTATGTGAGATTTGCAGTTAGACTCCATCAATTCCCTCTCTGGATGTGGAAAGCATTTTCCATGGTGGGTTGAGTTAAAAAAATGGTAGCCTCACCTTATTACAAGGCAGTTTCAACTCCCCCCCCCCAACCCACACCCTATATCCAGCACTGTTAAAAATTAAGTCAAAAATGTCTAAACCCACAGACTAAAACACTAATTTGGAATAGAGCTGAGATTTGAAAAGTTACAGACCTCTTTCCTTCAAAAAAACACATCTGACCACAGACTGATGGTGTGTTTTATACATAGACCTCTTTCCTTCCAAGGAGCATGTCTGAGTCCAGACAGAGGCCTGTCCTTCCTCACAATTTTTTATCCATCCGAGTCCATGGATACCAAAATCGTTAACTTTAAAAACAAAATCTTAAAAATATAGACTTAAAATAAAACAACAGAAAATATAGGTTATATATTCTCTGAAATTTACCATTAACCCAAAGGTAGAGGCCATTCTTGTAATGATCACCCCAAACTGGGGAAATCAGAAACTTATTCAGTAGCAAGGGTAAGGGAACAGAATATACATAACAAGAGTAGAAAAAACCTAACTTCCCTGGAGACCATTCTATTATTTGATATCAAAAGAACCATTCTTCTACAATATTACCTTGCCTTAGGGAAGATAACATTTTTTATGAGTTTAGATACCAGGCTGGCAAGGCAAATACTTCTTTCCAAGTCTAAAGGAGAACTTTCCAGAATTGAGGGTAGGGCAAGTCTTCCTTTCAAATTCTAAAGGACACAACCTAGATATTATCATACAGTGATTTGACTGCATACAGGACTGTTTAAGGAGAGCTAGGTTCTCACCCACAATTTTTCAACTTATTAGTCTTCTTATTCATGGCAAATTTGTGAACCTCTTCAGGCCTTGGTTTTCTCATGTGTATATGGGAAGAATGATAATAATACCTTCTTTTGCCTTAGAGACCATCTAAGTAGATTCATACCTGGGTAGTCTTGAATCATAATCATATTCATAATAGCTCCTATATATTTAGCATGATATTAAAGTTGATAAAGGATTTTCTTCATAACCCTGTAAAGTAGGTAAGTTTAGAGTGTTTCAAGTAGAAGATAAAACTCCTCCCTGGGGCTCCATACTTAGCACCAGATTGTAGACCTGGCCTAATCCCTGCCCCAGGTCCCCAGGCATGGGATCTATTGGAAAATCATTAGTCAACAAAAGGGACATGCACACTCTGATCATAACTCAGTCCCTTCCTAAAGCCCCCATAACAAACTCAGCCCTAGTTCTTTCCAAAAAAGCTGTTCTCTTCAGTCCTCCATTTCCTCTTATTTTCTAGTAGGATACCAAGAAAAGTGATCAGATTTAGGGTTAAAGCACCTGAGCTTAAAATCTGATTCTGACACTTATTATGAGACTTTGAGAAGTTGGTTCACCTTCCTGGGTTTCAGTATCAACTGTAACCTGAAGAGTATGGATTGAATGACCTCTGATGTTCCTTCTAGCTCTAGACCCATTATCTGTGGCTCAGTGGATCTTCTGACCTTAAGACAAAGAATCTCTACCTTTCAAGCTCTCTGTTTCTTAGTTTCCTCATCTATAACAATATGGCGGGAATAATAATAATAATACCTGCCCTAAATAATTCTCTAGGGTAGATCAGAGGAGATTATGGATAAAGTCTTTCCAAAGGATATAAATAGGGAGGATTATTATCCTCCCTCTAAGAACTCCCTTTTCTTCCTTCTACTCCTCTCATTATTAATGTTCAAGTATGAGTTCTATACTCCAGTCTATCTGGATTGTTCCCAATTTCCCTACTCAGTCTGTACACCTACCAGCACCAAACATTGGACAATTGCTTGTTGAGTGATCATGATCTAATCACCTTACCTCTGTGCATCAGCTTCCTCATGTGTAAAATGAAAGGATTGGAGAAGCTCATTTGTAAGTTCTCTTTCACCTTTTACATTTGAAGATCTATACAATATTTGACAAATGTTTGTTCAATTCAATAAAGTTCTACTGAGACATACCATGTATAAGGCCCTGCGATACAAAGATGAAAATTGTCATAAACCTTGACTCCAAAGAGTTTACAATCCAGCAAGAGGAATTAAAACAAGTAACTATTTAAGCATAGGAATTTAGGAGCCACTGAAAACATAAAGGAGAGGTCCAAAAGAGTGGTAGAAGAGATTAGAGGAAGTTTAAAGATGCCTGTGCTGGACCTTGAAGGATAAATAGGATTTCAACAGACCCAGATGTGGAGGGAAAGCCATGGTAGGTATAGCAGTAGGTGTCGCCATGCAGCTGAGGAATGGGGCACCTGGGTCACGCAACACTAGGAACAGGTTAGACTTGAAGTCAGATAGAGCTACCTGAATATCTCAGGTTTATAATTATTCTGCCTTTGGGAAGATAATTGTAAAACATATGAGTAGCTGGTGATTATCCCCTCAATTAAAGGGAGAAAACTCTCTAATGATGGACCTGGGAGTTGAGAAACCCAGCCCTGTGTTAGGAAAGGTCATTTCTGCATCATATCACATACACAGGAACATACAAAGAGACACAAAGAAATGCACACAGGTGAGTAAATTAGAGGTATTTATGAGAAATAAGAATAGCCAACTGGATACAATCTTTAACAGAATATTTATTTTAAAACATACTTTGAAATCTTGACCAGTGGAGTAAGATAGGGGGAGATGAGGACAATCATGTTCTCCACATGAACTTGTTCTCCACATTGCCAAAACAAAATTATATTTGATTTTTTTTTCTCAGCACTCTAATCACCTAAACAAACTGCCCTAAAAATTCTTACATGTTGCTGCTTTCTCCTTTCACTTTTTCCTCTCCATCTCCCCAAGGGAGTAGACTTGAGAAGAAGCACAAGAATCTGCAGTCACAAACCTGTGACGTTTGTGTTACTTACTCTGCTTGAATAGAGAATAATAATAATGATGATGATGATAGCTCACATTTATTTAGTCCTTCCAGGTTTGTGAAATTCTTTACAAATATAATTTCATTGTGTCCTCTTTAACATCCCTGGAAGATGATAGATGCTTATCTATCCCCATTTTGTGGATGAGGAAACTGAGGCACACAAAGGTTAAGTGACCTAGCCAGGAAAGGGAATAAGCATTTATATAGAGTCTGCTATGTGCCAGTCACATTTACAAATATTTATCTCATTTGATCTTCACGACATTAGGTGATGCCACATCAAGCGACGAACTAGGTTTGAATGAAGGGGGTTATGCTAAGTTACCAGTCTCACTTTCTTTGCCAGAACAATCTGGGTCCAGTGGCCATATGTGAATCAGGAGGACTACAGATGGCCCTGGATGAGAGGCCGTCAGAGTTAAGTGACTTTCCCAAGGTCAAATCCTGCCTTAGATGCTTGGCATTGACCTCCTGTCCTTCTGACTCCAAAGTGCTGTCTACTGCACCACCTAGCTGCCCCTTCACAACATTTACCTGGGAAGTAAATGTTATTATTATTCCCATTTTACAATTGTGGAAACTGAGGCAGATAGAAATTAAATGAGTTGCTCAGAATAACAATAATAATAATAACCACAATAATAGCTAATATTCATAGAATATTTGTAATGTATCAGACTGTGCTAAGTACTTTACACTTACTACCTCACTTGATCCTCACAATAACCCTGGGAACTATTATTATTATTATTCCCATTTTACAGATGAAGAAAAATTTACTCTGGGAAAACATGCTGGAAGACAAATTGGAATTATTTGAGAAAAATGACTCAAATGTTTGTATCCTTTGACACAGATATTTGACCCAGAGACTTTGCAGCTTTGGCATATAATCCTAGGAGATAAAAGAAAGATTAAATGATAAATCCTACACATAATGAAATATTCATATCAGTACTTTTTATTGGTTTCGGTTCCCTGTTAATTTACAGTATTGTTCTGTCCCTTCCAGACTAAAGATAATCTCCATGGCAGAGAAAACAGAAGAAAAATTAATAATTAGTAGTAGATATGGCATTGTTGCTCAGTGGATAATGGTGGAGTTGGGAGGGGGATGGTGTATGTAATAGATTTCAGAATCATCTGCACAGAGCTGATAACTGAAGCCATGGGAGATCATGAGATTGGCAAAGGAGAGTGCATAGAAAAAGAACAGATTCTTGGGGACCAACTCCTCACTTCAAGCACAGGAAGATGAATAAAAGAATGGAGAGAACTTCCCTCCTTTCAGTGTTTGTGTTGTTTAAAGTAATTTTCTCCCATCTTTCTTAGTCCTCTAATCACTTGTCTTCAAGAAAGGACTGTTTAAGAAGATTTCTGAGTGTCAGGAGAAGCAGGACTGACTAAACAGAACGTTATAAGCCAAAATAAAATCATTTCTGAGGGTAGAAATAGGGTCTATGCCCACCCAGTCATTGATTTCTGAGTCCCTATAGCCTAGGCAGGATCAGCCTCATCTCTGTTCATTAGCTCTTTGGAGGTACTGAACTAGTAGCAGTTTCACTGGGCCAAAGGACATACACAGTTTAATAGTTTTTCAAAAATTTGCCAAGAATTTGCTAAGAAACTTTTCCTGCTCCACATAGCCTCAGGTGGATCTCTGAATGCTGTCAGTATATTTTGCCTTGTACTGTGAATTATCTTTCATCTTATTCCTAGCTAGTCTGTAAATTCTTTGCAAGTAGGGAACAGAATTCCTTCCACTTATATAGTTTAGGGTTTAACACAGCTTTGGAGGCAGATGTATATTATACTCTATGTATTTGAGTCTAAATAAATATAGTTGTCATTCCACAGTGCAGGATTTTGGGGTTCTCCTTTTGTACCAGAGAAGACTAAATTTTTTCTTTTTCTTTTATGGGGTGTTTACAGTACCTTATTGTAAAATCTGGGTTAAGTATTTGGTCATAGGCTCTGTGTCATCTGCCCCTTCTGCAAAATACCCCCCAATTCCTGTTTAATTTTTTTATGTCAACCTGCAATATATTGAAACTTCGATGGAAAAAAATCACAATACGGAAAGGATTACGGTTTATATATGACATTTGTGTATATGTTTGTTGAATAGAATTATCAATAGGCAATAACTCCAAAAGGTACAGCACTTAGTTAACTTGGATATGATGACCTCTACACTAATACTACCTCTTTTGAGCTTGGAAGAGAAGATAATGGAAGACATTGAAATAGGAAGAGGGGTTGGGGGGGGGTAGAGTGGGGAATCATGGAAGGGAGATAGAGATAGCCTCAATCTTTTGGGTAATATCAGGAGTTGAGTCATCTGCTGAGAGTGAGGGGAAAGGAAATGGATTTGGGGGCTGCAGAAGAAAAGGATTTGGAACAGCTGTTCTGAGAAATATGCTTTGTAAACTGACAAGTGCTCTGACAATGTGAGCTATTATTGCCCAGAGATGGCAAAAGGCCAGATTTCTAGTTAATGTAGTGTAGGAGAAAGAATACTGGATTTGGAGCAAAAAGACTTGGTTTTCAGTTCTAATTTTATCATATATTAGCAGCACTTAATTGACTTGGCCCCAGATTCCTTAGCTGTAAAATGAAGGGATTGTATCAGATTGAAAAAGGTGACCAAACAAATGCTAGAGGAGCTAAGGGAGAATAAGTACATTAGTACACTGTTGGTGGAACTACAGAGTATTCTAGTCATTCCAGGAAGCAATTTTGAGACTATGCCTCAAAAAAACTATTAAACTGTGTATGTCCTTTGGTCCAGTGATACTGCTACTAGTTCAATACCTTCAAAGAGATAAGAAAGAGTAAAATGATCCATATGAACAAAAATAATTATGTATTTTTTTCTGTGGTATCAAAGAATTGGAAACTGCCCATCGATTGGGAAATGACTCAACAAATTATGGCATATGAATATAATGAAGATTGTTGTGCTGTGAGAAATGATGAAGAGGATGGTTTCAGAGAAATTTAGGAAGTCTGGTATGAACTGATACAAAAGTGAAGTGAGCAGAACCAAGAGAACAATTTAGGCAATAACAATAAGTTAAAAAAGCCACAATTTTCAAAGACTTAGGAACTCTGATAAATCAATGACCAATAACAATTCAGAGGTCTCTTGATGAAACATGCTACCCATTTCCTGGTACAAAGCTGATGAACTCAAGAGTGCAGACTAAGACATTTTTAAAGACACAGTCAATGAGTTTTGTTTTTCTTGGTTTTTCAATGTGTGAGGGGAGTGGGGAGAGAAAAGGGAGGGAGAGTTGTTAGATCTTGGTGAAAATAAAATTTAATTTTAAAAAATGAATGGGCTGGTTTCTTAAGTGGTAAGGACTGAGGAGCCTGAGTGACAGGAGTTAAGGATATATATGCTAGAGGATGCCAGTTGACTTAAAGACCCTTCTAACCCTATAATAACCATCAAGGAATCTTTAAACTCTCTGACAATGGGATTTTAGAAACAGAGAACTTTGCTTTGGCAAAAAAAATCCTGATAAGAAAAATTTGTTTCATTTTATCTGTGTAGCCAATGGGATTTTAGGGATAACCAGATAAGCATAGGAATTTAGGGGCCACTGAAAGACGGTGGAATTTTCATGCTCTCTCTCTCTCTCTCTCTTTCTCTCTCTCTCTCTCTCTCTCTCTCTGGGATGTTAAAACTGCTCAGGATTTTATTAGGAAATATAGCAAAGTAAACAAGTTAAAGAAACATTTCTTCTCAAAGGGTCAACAAGCATTTAAGCCAGAATCAATAACAAAAGGCTAGGGGTGGTGGCTTGATAGATAGAGACTGAGACAAACACTGGGAGAGGGAGATAAGGAAAGACAGTCACAGAGAGCTGATTGGGCCAGATAAAAAGAGCCAGTGAGCCCATGTGCAGCTCAGGTTTGCCTCTTATCTGGACACTATGGGCAACCAGGTAGAGGAACCAGGTAGAAGCTTGAAGACTGAGGGTTGGAAATTAAGAGAAAGGATACAAATTTTACTTTAAACAATGAAACAATAGAGATGTCTTACATCTCAAGAGCCTTTCCACACCCTTAACAAGATCCCCAGATTTTAACAGCATTAAAAAATTACAGATTTTGTTTCTGCTACATTCATAATTTTCTATATCATCTGGACTATTTGATGACCTCTGAATGTGCCTTGAGCTTTCCTGCTCAAACTTGCCAGTGTCTAGAATGGCCCATCTCATCTGAATTCTTAGTCAACCTATAAAATCTAGGTCTATATTATTACCACCTTTCCAAAGCCATTTCTGATTCTATTTCTCTCATTACAAAGAAACAATAATTTCTCTTTCTTTGGACCTCCTATATTACTTTTCACTTGTGAGGCATCACTTCTGGATTTACTCCTAAACTTTAAACTGGGATTGATAGATTGATACCCAAAAGTTCAGCAGCAACCTCTTAATGCTACAACTCATAAACCCTTACCAATGTGTTTTCCCTTAACAATCAAACAGTAGATTTAATTAGCTTTTTAGAAGAGGTTGTCTGGAAGGAAATAGGCTTGGAAAAAGGGACTTAAAGATCATTTGGGAGTGAAGAATTCACCAGTCCATGACTCAGGAATGTAAGAAAAGTCTAGACTTTAATTCATAGGTTACTGCAAAAGTTCACAGGTTATTATAAAAAGTTCATAAGTGACTACAAAAAATTCAAAGGTCAAGTTCTTTGGAGAAGCAGCAAAATAATGAGTTTCAATGGAAGTAAGAAGAAGGTGAAAGAGTTTATGGAAATCATACTCCCCAGAGGTGGGCTAGTTTCACTGTAAAAGAAGCAGTATAAATAGCAGACAAGTAGTAGAGAAGGGCATGGGGGCAGAAGAGTTTGGCAGATGATGCTCCCCCAGAATGGATTGTCCTCCAAGGGCAAAAGAACAGATCAACTGAGTGGGCAGAGCTTTTAAGGAGTACCTGGGTGTGGGGAGATATGTTAATTGAGGCCATCAACTCAAAAAGCAGAGATGAGGTAATGAGGGATATGCAGATAAGGGGAAGTAGCTCAAAAGACTTAATCCCTTCAGGCTAAAGTAGGGATCTATGTTTTATTGATTAGACCTAGCTTTTTACCTAGGAGGGGCAATATACTTTACTAAAAATTCATTGACCTTTTCTCATAGCCGGGGGGTAGGGATTTACTGGGAGTCTTTGCTAGGGAAGGGAAAGGAATTTAACTAAAAGTTCATTGACCTTTCTCTTAGCTTGGACAAAGGGGTGGGGGTGGGGTAAATGCAAGGTGTACAGATTAAAACATATTTTTTCTTTCCAATATTTCCACTGCTTTATAGCAAGAACTGTGATTATGAATAATTTCTTATAAAAACCTGGGGCACACTGCTTTATAAATCTCACAAAGTCCATGTGAGGCAGAGTAGGCAAGAATTAAAAAGTACAAAGGTAATGAGGTACAAGTGTGTAGAACACACCGCCCCAAGCAAACTCACAAGTCTGGAACAGAAAGGTCTTCATATCCTTTCTTTTTTTTTTCAGAGAATCCTCCTGAAGCTCACAAGGGTAGGGCATGGACAAGTTGCTCTTCTATTAGGCTGAGCTATTTCCTCTAAGGGCATTGATTTCCCTACCAGTTTCTATCTGCTAGATTGGGTGAGATAGGTCAAGGTTTCTCTCTTTTAGTTCTATTCTAGTTCTATGCTAATTCTATTATTTTTCCAAGCCAAGGAAACTATCCCCAAGCCTTGATTAAGGCCCTAAAGCACTAAGTCTCAAGCCAAATTAGCCAGTGACCTAGCCTCCCAGTGGACTAAGGTCAAACTGATGAAAGTTCTAGTTCATAAAAGGACATCAAAAAAAACCATTCATATATTCTTCAGACTTGGAGAATAACACAAGGCCATGCAAGTCAACACTTCTTGCTCTACTTTGCAGACATGTTTCCATATAGAATCCAGAATAGCAACTCTACCTGAGCTGGTATGGACTGATATATCCATATTGAGTGAATCTTTCTATTCTATGGGATATTAATATACCTTTTGTTAACTGATGAATGCCTTCATGACTGTCATATTTCATTGCAATTTTTGATGTTCATAGCTTTCAGTTATGGTCATTCTTTTAGATTCTACTTGGGATTTTCTTGGCCAAGATACTGGAGAGGATTGTCATTTCCTTTTCCAACTTACTTTACAGATGAGGAACTGAAGCAAACAGGGTTAAGTGACTTGCCCAGGGTCACACAGTTACTAAGTGTTTGAGGCCAAATCTGAACACAGGAAGATGAGTCTTTCTGACCCCAGGACTAACACCACTTAGCTGCTTCTGTTCATTTCAATATTGGACCTAAACACTTGCTCATTCCATCAGTACAACTATCAGGGACAATTTGGGGCTGTCTGCAATGGAGAATACCATCTGTATCCCGAGAAACAACTGTGGAGTTTGAACAAAGACCAAGGACTATTACCTCAAATTTAGGGGAAAAAACCCTAATATCTTATTGTCTGATCTTGCTCTCTCTTATACTTTATGTTTCTTCCTTGAGGATGTGATTTCTCTCTCATCCCATTCAATTTGGATAAGTGTATACCATGGAAACAATGTAAAGACTGGCAAATTGCCTTCTGTGGGGGGTTGGGGGAGGAATGTAAGGATGAAGATTAGGGGAAAAATTGTAAAACAAAATAAATAAAATCTTTAAAAAAAATGTTGGACCTAAACTACTAGGATAAAGACTGTCATATAGAAACTTGTTCTCCATGGCCATAGAAAGCAGAATTGAGAACTGTGGGCAGAAGGCAGAGAGAAAGAGGTTTAATGAAAAGAAAAATTTCCTAACAATTAGAATTATTCAAATGCACTGCCTTGGACCTCACTAAGGTTTCCAGCAAAGGATGAGGGATTGTTTTGTTATGGTAGAAGGGACTCATCTCAGGTCAGGTTAGACTCTAGGGACCCTTCAATAGTGAGAACCTGTGATTCTATTCCAACTTCTCCTTGTTTGAGTCCTGACCTTGACTTTGCTTACAATCTGCCAGGTACTATGCCAAGAGTTGGGGATACAAAGAAAAATAAAAAAAGAACCAGTCCCCACCCTGAAGAATCATCCCTAACATTTCCTCCCAGTTCCTAAACCTTCTCCGAGACCAGACTCTGGTCTATCCTAACCTCATTCTCAGGTTTAGCCCTTTCCATTCACCTCCTTCCCCCTTCTACCTATAAAAAGAACACACCAACAAAGCTTTATGATACATATATTATATCTAAAGTTTTTTGCAAACTTTCTGTTCCTGAAACATTGAGAGATCAGTAATTTGGTCTAAATCCCTCATTTCATATAGGCAGACTTGGTATTGAGATGGCATTTTTAAGAACTCAGTTTAACCTCACTACTTGACTCAAAAAAAGTTTATTGATACCTTTCACTTTTACATCATTTTTAATCTTAAATTGTATATTTTTTACTTTTGTTTCTGAATAAGTTTCGTCCCTTTCCCTATCATTTCTACTAGTAGCCAAGAATTCAGGTCAGCTAGATGGCCTAATGTATAGAGCACTGGTCTTTTAGTCAGGAGAATGCAGCCTCTGAGGCTTACTGTGTGGCCTTGGGCAAGTTACTTGAGTCTGATGGCCCAGCATCCAGGAGTTCTGATTCATACCTGACCCCTGGACCAGGTGGCTCTGGAGGAGAAGTGGGGCTGGTGACTCAGAGGGCACCCCCTCACTGAAACCCAATTCATGCGCCAGTCATAGCATCACCTTCATGATGTCATGGTCTTCTTTGAGAATGAAGACCAATGGAAGCAATGTCAAGACTGGCAAATTGGGGCGGCTAGGTGGCCCTGGGGTCAGGAGTACCTGGACACTTAAAGATGACCTAGCCTTGGGCAAGCCTTGCAAAAACCTAAAAAAAAAAAATTGACAAATTGCCTTCTGCGGGGGGGGGGGGGGGGGGAGGGAAGTAAGATTGGGGAAAAATGGTAAAACTCAAAATAAATAAAATCTTAAAAAAAAGAGAATGAAGGACAGATATTATTTTATTAGTAATAAAAAAAGAGAAATAAAATAGTCCAATAAGTCTTAGTGTAGAAGTAATAATGATGGTAGTGAACATTTAGAGAGCTGTTCTGCTTTTACAGTTCGATCCTCGGTACAACCCTTGGAAGTATGGGGAAATTGGGGCAAAAAGGGGTGCGGCGTGTAGCCCGCGGGAGGTCGCACTTGAACTCTGGCCCTCCCGACTGCGGGGCCGCACCGAGTCTGAACAGCGGAGGATTTTCCATCCCCGTTATCCGCGTGTCTCGGAGCAAGGGAGGGCCGCGGGGGGCGGCGGGACAGGTGAGTGCGGGGGGGGGGGCGGCGGGGGCGGGGCCGGCCGCGGGGGGCGGCGGGACAGGTGAGTGCGGGGGGGCGGCGGGGGCGGGGCCGGCCGCGGGGGCGGGGCCTGCCGGCGGAAGTGGCCCCGGGCGCCGGAGCGGCGGCGGCTCGGAGCGGCCGCGGCGATGGGCGCCCCGGGCAGAAGCGGCGGCGGCGGCGGCGGAGGCGGCGCGGGCGGCCGGGGCGCGGGCGGCCGGGGGCCGGGGCCGCAGGCCGGATAGAGCGGGGCCCAGCGCGGCCGAGCCATGGGCCGGGCCGCGGCGGCGGCGGGGCCGTTGGCGTGGCTGCTGCTCCTCAGCCTGAGCCGCGGGGCGGCCGCGGGGGGCAGCGCGCTCCCGGCGGGCAACGCCAGCGGCGGCCCCGGTGAGTCGGGGCGCGCGCCGGGCGGGGGGCTCGGGACTCGCCTGACCTTGGCCTCAGTTTCCCCTTCTGTAAAATTAGTCATTATTATTATTATATAACTATTATTTCACCTGAAAAGTTCCCCCGGAGGAGCGGAAGGCACTAGAATTGGGTGTGCGGAGCATCCTCCTCCTCGTCTTTAGAAAAGACCCCCGGGCTGTCTGGGTGTCTGGGGTGGGGAGCGTCCTTGGAAGCCCACGCCAAGGGGGCAGAGCTCCCCCTCCGCCGCCAGCCTCCCTCTCTGCCCAGGGATCTGGCAGACTTTGAGAGGGACAGGACCCAGGGACCCGAGCTTGTATTAAGCACCCGCTGTGTGTGCCAGCCCAGCCCCGAGGGCCCCCCGGAGCAGGGCCAGAGCAGTGGGGGCTCGCGCCCGGGGCAGGGGCTGCGCCCTCCTGCCCCGGAGCCCTCCCCCGGGAGGCGCTGGTGGAGGGATGCCAGCTGTGGATGCGGAGGTAAGTGCCCCCGGCGCGCTGGAGTTGGCAGGGAGCGGCTTTGTTTCATGAGAGACCGCAGACCCAGTTCTGGGGCTCCTTGCAACGAGTCGCTGCCTCCTGCGTGCCTCATTTAATTGGTTAATGATTTCTTGACCGAAGGAGTGGAGGGCTGGATTCTGGAGGAGAATTCCAGAGATTAGGTGCCGGCCTCACTTCCTCGTGCCCAGGATGTGGAGATAAAATAATTGTGAGTTGGGGTGGGGCTGTGACCTTTGAGACTTGACAAAACCCTATTTATGGGTCACTCTTGGTAACCACACCTGGAGAAATGCTCTCTTTTTCCTTTCACCACCCTCTAGAATTTCCTGGGACCTCAGCATCCAGGGAAACTTTGAGGTTATTTCTTAAAGTCCAACCCTTTAGCTGTTTCCCCTTTTCTTGTAGAGTATTGCTTCAAGAGATGGGGGGGAGAATCCGCATGACAAAATTAAGTGGCAACTTTTTTTGGGGGGGAATGGAATCTTATTTAGCTTTCAAATCAGACAAAATAATAAGATGGGCCAGTGGGAGGTTTGTTGACTTGGTAATTCAGAGTTTTATTAAATCCTGCCCTATATTTATTCAAGAGTCACAATCTTCAAAGATAAAAAAAATTAACTGTTGCTGTGAGAGATCCAACATACCTATGTATGATAAGTAAACACAAAATTGAGGAAGAAGAGACAACTAACAGGGAGATTAGGCAAGGCAAGAGGATGAAGTAAAGAGGTAGGAAGGGTATTATAAGTATGAATGAATGCATCAAGCATTTATTAAATTCTTAAACACTGTGATAAATACTGGAAATGCAAATAGAATAGCAAGGCAGCTCCACCTCTCAAGATCTCACATTCTAATGGGCAAGATGACAATGAAAGATTTCCACCACAAATCAGGTGGAAAGGTTTCATGACAGGAACTTTCTTTTCTGGGTCTTGAGTAGCTGGGACTGGAACATTCACAGAACAGCTGCTAGGCTGCATCCGGGCATGGACTGCATCCCAGGATAATAACCTAGATGTTTAGGAAGTACTGGGACCTTGAGTCCCAAGCCGTCTTCCCCAAAGTCTGAAGGGAAGTGGAGGTAGTGGTGGTTTGACTTTCCTGACATGGTGGTTATTGGAATGGTTGGTTCCTTCTCCAAATGATCCATTTTCCCAATGAGGGGGGAAGGGATGCTGCCATCCCCAGAACTCCTGTGCTTCACCTCCTGCATTTGGTCAGCACCTGACTTCTAGTTATGAACAAGTTAGGCCCCCTTCTCAATAATTTATCCCCTCCATGTTATCTATAGGGTCTGGGGACTTGCTAGTAGGGGTCACTGCTATTTTCAAGGTTTTTGGATATAGGCTGTTCCCTTGCCAGGAGTTGAGAGGTGATGATGGTCAAGGCAACAGCCTCGGTAGTGATAGTTTGGCTTACCTGGCACATGCTGCCTTCTGTCTCTCCCTCAAGGTGCCTGTGAGCCAAGGTGTGCAAAGGTAGGAGATGGAATGCTGAGTTTAAGTTACATGCAGAATTGTTGATTGGAATCCATGAAAGGGAATAATGTGAAACAGGTATAGAAAGGTACATGCTGAAACCAGATTGTAGCGTGTTTTAAATCATAGGCTAAGCAGACATAGGAAAGTTTTTTGGTGGGAAAGAGCTGTGCTTTAGAATTATTTTGGCAGCTACTTCTTTGGGGGGGGGCAGGGAAGGAGGAGGGAGAAACAGCCCTGGAAGCAAATAGAGCAAATTAGGAGGCTGTTGATGGCTGTTTAGAGATAATCTCAGAAATACAGAGGTCAAAGAAGAGAGTTTAAAAAGAAAAAAGAATGAAAGGAGGAAGAAAAATCAGACAAAGAAAAAGGTTGAGTTTTGATATCCCTACCAGAGTGTTTCAGAGTAATTTATTTTCTACTATCCTCTTAACTTCTCTGAATATTTCTCTTTGGCTCCTGTTCCTTCCAGGAGTGCCTTCTAGGTTTGCATTGTTTGGAATAAAGGTCTGTTTTAATTCTCTGAGTATTGAATTTCTGATTTAATTGATTCAGCACCAGTTTCCTCATTCCTCCTTTTTACCTTCTTACCTGTAGGATTAAAATCTGGGTACTTGGACTATTTTGTCTGTCCAAGAGTCACCCCTCCAGTTTATTCTTTGTCTTACCATTGCTTATCCTTTGTCTTACCTTCCCCTGCCCCCTCATCTCCAAACCATATTCCAGAACTGCTCTTAGAGCAAGGCTTGGCCAGCCTCAGGAGAACCACAGAGTCCCCATGGATTGATTCTACATGGGTCTGCAGGTTGGGCTGTAAGCCTAGAGAGATTCTTATTTTCCTTAGCCTTAGTTCTTTCCATTCGACTAGAGCCTAATAGGCCAGGGTGCAGGAACAGGCCAGAGGTTTCCCCAAGATTGATGTATTGAATGGCAGGGAAGGTTTCCAGACCAGAACTTTTGGCCTCTGCTCACCTCCCTCCCTGCTCAGACTCATGAGGGAATACTTGAAGAGGCAGGCACAGTTGGGGGGGGGGCTCCGTGATTATGAGGCAGGGTTTTCTCTGGCTTCTTTATCTTTCCCTGGTGTTTGTGAGTCGTGGCCTAAATGTTATTCAGTGGCTGAAGTATCCGTGAGCACTGGGCTTCTTGCACATTCAAATCTGGCTAGAGAACCAGAGGAATGGTAGGGTTGTATACTTGATGTGGTGGTACCTGGACCCAAATCTTACTCCCTACTATGAAGGGTATGTTTGAAGGAGTCACTGAACTTGTCTCCAATTCTGTGTCCCTTTTTCTTGCTTGACTGCAATAAACTCTTAAATTTTTGTTGAATTTGTGGTGGAAGGGGCGACTAGGTGGCACAGTGGATAGAGCACTGGCCCTGGAGTCAGGAGTACCTGAGTTCAAATCTGGCCTCAAACACTTAATAATTACCTAGCTGTGTGGCCTTGGGCAAGCCACTTAACCCCATTTGCCTTGCAAAAAAAACCTTAAAAAAAAAGAGCTGCTATGAATTTGTGGTGGAAAGGGGAGTCTCAAGTGT
This sequence comes from Macrotis lagotis, assembly GCF_037893015.1. Classification (NCBI taxonomy): domain Eukaryota; kingdom Metazoa; phylum Chordata; class Mammalia; order Peramelemorphia; family Peramelidae; genus Macrotis; species Macrotis lagotis. The sequence continues at coordinate 52,586,620 of NC_133665.1, read as the reverse complement.
GTTTGAAAGAGTGAGGTCCTTGGTATGAAATAGTGATTTAGTTGTGGATCAGCTTACAAATACTTTCATGTTCACACAGTACCCCACACTCCTGAACTCTTTGCCACTAGGTGTCCAAGCTATCATCTTTCTGCCTACCTTAATCCACTATACCCTGTTCTTCAGACTATTTGACATTTTGCTCTTGTAGTTTTCTTAGGGTAAAGAGGTCAGCCAAATTTTAATTGCATCTAATTTGAACTGTCAAGAGTCTGATTTTTATAAGCCTGACCTATGTCACCAAGCCTTTTAGTTAAGACCCCTTTTTCTTCTGAAATCCCAAGGGAGTATAGGGTGGATGTGATTGGAATATCTGTGTTTTTAAGTATTGGAATATATATACACACACTCTCCAAAGGAAAGTCTACTAAGTTGATCCTTTTGGGGCAATATGTATGAATGAGATGGGAGTGTCAAATCTGTCCTCTTCAGGACTAGAAGATTTTTTTATTTTTGGGATTTTCTTATCTGTTTTCTAAGTCACCATCCTCAAGGGATCCTTTCCCTCTGCCAGCTGTTTTTCCAGGAATGTAGTTTCTGAGACAGCTCCTGTGTCTCTTGCTTTAATTTCTTAATTTAATTTCTCATCCAGGACCATCTCAATTCATATCTGGCCACTGGACCCAGATGGTTCTGGAAGAGAAAGTGAGACTGGTGACTTAGCACAGCAGCCCCTCACTCAAATCCAATTCTGTGCTTGTCATGAATCTTCTGATGTCATGATCTTCAAGAATGGACAAACATCATTAATTTCTTAAGTCAATATAACTTGATTGAAATGTGGTCATTTTTTTTAGGGGCTACAGGAAACCCTGATTAGCCAATGCCACCATTTTGTGTTTGCTTACCATTTTCTATGATTTTTGGTATTGTAGGGGCCATCTATCAAAAGAGGCTGTGCTGGGGTTCCAGGGTTAGTCTGGAGTTTCTGCTCTTAGTTTTAGAGTATCTGTTACTTCATTCCTTACCTCTGACCCCATTCAAAGTATAGGTAGACAGGCATATACTGATGACCCTAATTTTTTTCTTCAAACCCTGCCTAATATCTTTAATGCTAAGAGGAAGAATTGAGGTATAATGGAAAAGGGTTAGTTATTTCAGATCAATCTGGATAATTGAATAATCTGTTTTTATTTGAGATAGCCCAAGGCCCTAACTACAAGATTTTACAACATTACAATGAATTGGGTTATAACATGTTAATTATCTCAATGGATTGAATTGAAATACAGGCATATTCTGTATAACATTACCCAGACCAATTCATTCCACAATAAGCTTTTATTTAAGTGCTGTCCTGTGTGAGGAACAGTGCTGAGTATTAGAGATGTGACCAGATGCTATTGTTCAAAAGCTGTTCCCATCCCCCTAAAACTCTGTGTTCTCAATCTTGACTCTTTTTTCATTTCTTTATTTTGTGGATGGAGGGAATAGAAGTTCATTGGGAGAACTCCCTACTCCTGGGTGATACCTCCAGCCTCCCTTCAACAAAACACAATCCTCCTCAGACTTTCATTTCTTCTCTGTATCTCCCTCTAATCTGCACTATTTACTTTCCTAATACAACATTTTCTGTACTTTTCCACCTTCTGGTCTTTGTTCTCTTTGCTCCTTCCACCCTGACTGCATTGTGTTCTCAGTCTGTTTATTGACAGTCTGTCCCACCTCTCAGAGTCTATTCAAATGATACATCCTCCATGAAGCCTTTCTTGATTCCTTCCCTCCTCTCACCAGAAATGAAGATCCCTAGCTTTCTATTAACTCTTATATAATTATCACATTGTTTATATTATGGGTTACTATAACATGATCTCTAAAGAATTGAAGCTGGGGATCACCCAGAGAGTAATGAAGAAGCAGGAGGGGGATGTGAGCAGATAACCTGTGTGCTTGTGTGTGCGTGTGTGTGTGTGTGTGTGTGTGTGTATATATATATATATGGGTTAATCCAGAAAAGGTCATGTAAAGGATATTATGAGAGACATGGGAAAAAAGAGATGACTTGGCTATTGGATAGAGTGAGGGATAATGATAGGCAGCTGGTATCTGCCAGTGGCCTAGCTGCAGTGCCAGGAAGAGATAAGGAGATAAACCACAGTGTCTTAGTTTGTTTAGGTGGACATGATGAGTGAGTTTTTATCACTGGAGGGAAATTTATGGGAGCATATTACCATAATATTTATATGTGTTTTTTTTCTCTCCTGAACCACTGTGAGCGTTTTGAGGGCAGGGACATGTCTAATTCCCCTTTTGACTTCATCTTAGAGCCTACCACAGAGCCATACACAAAATAGCTGTCAGTAAATAGTTTTTAAATTCAAATGACTTGGGGTGGCTCAGTGGCCCTGGAGTCAGGAGTACCTGAGTTCAAATCCAGCCTCAGACAGTTAATAATTACCTTAGCTGTGTGGCCTTGGGTAAGTCACTTAAACCCCATTTGCCTTGCAAAAACCTAAAAAAAAAATTCAAATGACTTCTCATATTAACTTCCTGAGGTTTGGGAGGGAAGGGAATTTGAAGAGGAAGGGGCTAACTTTGATTAGAAAACCGAAGAGAGATGAAGCAGGAGGCAAGGTTAGATTTTACCCAGATTGGATCTGATTGCTTTGTCCCAAGAAACTGGGAATATATGATCAATATATGAATCATAATTGGAGGGGCCTGGCCTTGATTGAGAAATTTGACAAGAACCCCTGCTGCAGTGGATAATCCAAGGCATGGGGGTAATGGACCTTCAAGCCCATGGAGGGAGACAGGCCCAGTCTGGGTTACTTAGAACCTCCCCAATATCTTTATCTCTAACATGGAGATGAGTAAACTGAGAGTGAAATGGATCTTCTGAAGATTATGTAGGGAGTAAGACAGAATTTGGGATTTGGACCTACATTGCCCAAATCCTATTTCAGCTGCCTTGGTATCACACCACTAACTGAACTCAGAGGAACAGTTCCTTTCATGGAAGAGAACATCCATAATAAGGGTTCAGAGGAGAAGGTTTGCTTTCCCTGTCTTGTCCACAGGATATACATGTTTATCACAGTGTTTAAAGGGTTCTCTGGGAATGAGTCCCTTGCTTAGAATAATCCCTCTGGAGCTGAGTTGGCCCTGGGCCTCACATGGTCTATGTGATCTATTTAGGTTATGTCAACTACTCCGGGACATCCTGACACCTAGTTCTCACTTTGTTGGGGGATCAACTGTTATGCTTGAATTTCTGAGCACAACTCTCAGTGTTCCTTTCTGGTTCCTGGAATAGATCAGTGGGTCCCATATCCTCTCTTGATTCAATAAAACAAATCAAATAGGCTTCATGGCTTATGAACTTGAGGGACCCCTTTGGGGCCAGGCAGTCCTCAGGGTGAGGTTGGTATGAGTCACTGACAACCTTATCAGGTCAATACCTCTACCTGAAATCATAGAACTGGAAGCATGTTCAGAAGTCATCCAGGCTCTCCTCTACCTGAAGTGAAAAGTCTCTAGTCTTTAATATTCACAAGTAGTTTAATAATGTCTGCTCAAAAATCGACAGTGAAAAAGTAAATACTCCGTAGCAAGGTTTTGGTTTTATGATTATATTGAAGTGACATCTGTGTCCACCTTTGTCCAAGGTTTGTCATTTGGACCAAGCAGAATAAGTGAACCCCACATGGAATCACTTTACATGCTTTTAGACAAAACTAATGATGTTAGCTGAATCAGGAAATAATAAAAGATCCAAAAGATATTTTAAGATGATCATCCTGTGGACACCTAGGTGGTGAAGCAGATAGAGCACCGCCCCTGGACTCAGGAGGATCTGAGTTCAAATTTGGATTCAGACACTTGATATGTACTAGCTGGGTGACCTTGGACAAGTTACTTAACCCTATTGCCCAATAAAAAAAAAGTTTGACAAATCTTTGGGCAGCTAGGTGGTAAAGTGCGGATAGAGCACCAGCCCTGGAGTCAAGAGGACCAGAGTTCAAATCTAGCCTCAGACACTTAATAATTCCCTATCTAATTGCCTTGCCAAAAAAAAATGATCATCATGTGCCTGTCTCCTCTTCTCCAGCTAATTGTCTCTAGAGATTCAAAGCTAAGTAGATACCTCCTAGGATCCGAAGACCTGAATTTAGCTTTGTCATTGTCTATTTTATGACCCTACTCTTTGTATATTCCTTTCCCTAGTTGTAAGATAGGAATGTTTTTCTGTTTTTCTCAAATCTGCTTTGTCCCAGCATCATCTCTGAAACAACTGCTTTGTCAGCTTTCTTGACTCTAAGGTCACTAAAGTGGGAATCATCTAGTAATTGTTGTCCCATAAAAAGTTTACCTCTCACTTCTCTTCACTTGTGAGCCCCTTTTATCTTTGGCCCCAGTCCTCTATCTGCTTCCTGCCAATCCTGTTTTTGCTGTCTATCTTGAAGGCATAGACTCAAGAAAAGCAATATCTCCTTGATGCTGGTTGAGTTATGGCAGCATTTTTCTCAGAAATCCAGTCACTTCATCTATCTCCTGAACAGCCTCTGCCAGGACAGCTGGACTAGGGAAACTGGAGTAGAGATGGATCAGAGGACTTTAAGGCTATCACCATCCCCTTGTCCCTTGTGGTCTTCCACTAAAGGAATTTGAAATTCTCCAGCTTCTAAGTCTTCTATCCTGGACACTCATAACTTTGGTATTGGAGTCTCTGACTGGAGAGAAGCCTATCTGAGCTAAACTGATGCTAAGCAAGATCATTCTTTGCTTCTTGCCATTCTGACTAGAGAAGAGGGGTCAGAGGGGTGCCATACCTCTGCCATAGGTTGACTTCATTGTTAAGGTAGATGGGAAAAGTTAATTATCATGTTCTTCTAATTAAGGGCAGGTCTATATCTCTCTGTCCTTCTTTGCCCGGGAAGAGGGCAACCTAAACCTTCCTGGTATTATCTCCTATATTTAAGAGCTGGCTATTTAACTGCCCACCCTCTTCCCTCAGCTCCATGGTGATTATTGTGGTGAGAATACTCTTGAGCTCCAGCAAGCTGGGGAACAGCTGCTTCTGCTCCCCTAAGCACTGACAAGCTGGAGCCTAGGATCCACCCCATAGTTTCCTCTGAGACTTCCTGCTTGAGTTTACTCTGGCCAGGCTGACCTGGCATGACACCATTGTGTGGTAGACTTTGTCCTATTGAGGAGTCAAGAGCCTTGACTTCCGGTGTGTGACCCTGAGAAAATTTTCTCTCTGGGCCTCAGTTTCCTCAAAGTAAAGTGAGAATAACTCTGCCCTATTCAGTTAAACAGTTTCAACAAGCATTTCTTAAACATTTGTTAAAGGCATGGTGCTGGATGCTGGAGTTAGCCATGACCCAGACCCTTTAAAGAACCAGCAAACTTTTATGGGAGGAAGGAGGTGGAAATGAGATGTATCCAAATAAGTATGGCAAAAAAAAATTGTTACATGTGGGGTTAATTTTGTTGGAATAATTCAAGGCAAAATGCTAGGAGAAATGTGAGGGAAAAAGAGACCATTTTCAGTTGAGATGGGAAGTCTTAGAAAGTCAAGGAAGGCTTCACAGAAGACATGACACCTTTATTTGACTTGGAAGGAAAAGAGATTTTTTTCAACAGATTTATCTGGGTGGGAAGTTTCGTCTAGGTTCTGGGGAAATTTTTTCAGCAAAAACATGAAAACAAAAGCAAGATAAGAATGGGAGGTGGGTGATAATTCAGTTTGGGTGGAATGGAGAGTATGTGAAGGAGAATAATAAAAAGATGTGGCCAGAACAAAATAGTGGAGCCAGATTGTATAGAGCAATTTAATTAGGTATTGACCCTATTTGATAGTGTTTCTGGCAGCTAGGTAGTGCTGGGTGTAAAATACTGGGCCTAGGATTAGGCAGACCTGAGTTTAGTTCTAGCTCTGTAACCCTGACCATCAGACCTGTCAGCCTCAGTTTCTCAATTGTAAAATAGTACCAGGGTTGTATAAAGAGCATGAAATATGATATTTGTAGAAAGTGTTTAGGGTGGCTAGGTAGCATAGTGGGTAGAGCACTAGTCCTGAAGTCAGGAGTACCTGAGTTCAAATGTGGCCTCAGACACTTAATAATTACCGAGCTGTATTGACCTTGGGCAAGTCACATAACCCCATTGTCTTAAAAAAAATAATAAAATAAAGTGTTTAACACTGTCTGATATGAAGTAAGCACTTTAGAAATGCTTCTTCTATAAGTTACTATTGGGGATAATAGTAGAGAAGGTGGGAAAATGAGCTTTGGGAGAATGGGGCTTAAGGATCTATGTGGTTCATTTTGGGCAAAGAAATTACCAACTCTCTGACCCAGGAGGGTAAGAAAAAGCTTAAAATTTTAATTCGCAGGTTACTACAAAAGTTCACAGGTTGTTTTTTGAAGAAGCAGCAAGATAGTTTCAGTAGTAGTGGAGAAGAAGAAGTCACAAGCTGGACTGGTGAGAACTTCAAGGGGAACAAGCAGCCAGGGGATAAGTAGTAGACAACAGAAAAATGGGGGTAATCTCTTTCCCCCAAAGTGGGCTATCCTCCCAAGGCTGAGGAGTAGTAGGGTATTAGCAGAATAGGAGCAGGAGAGTTTGGGGGTTGTCACTTTCCCAGAGCAAGCTCCTCCATAGGAGGATAAGCAACTCAATTGAGTGAGCTGAGCTTCTTTAAGGACTAAGGGAGATGTAGCTGGGAGCTTGGTAGCTCAGAGAGCTGAGATGAGGTAATAAGAAATATGTAGATGAGGGCCAGCAGCTCAAAGACATAGTCTTTTCAGGCCTTGGCAAGAAACCTTGGTTTTCTTGATTTGGGACTTTTGAGCCTGGGGGATAGGGATTTACCTGTAGCTCTTGCCTGGGAAGGACAAGATACTTCACTAAAAGTTTATTGATCTCACCTCTTAGCTTGGATCATGGGTTGTGGGGGAGGCGGATGTCATTGTTATTATAGGACATATTTCACTTAACATTTTCCCTGCTTAAGTAGCACCTTAATTTATATGGGACTTTCTAGTTTTATAATAATAATTTCAATAGCTGACATTTGTAGAGCACTTTAATATTTGCAAAGTACTTTAGGGATATTTTTGATCCCGAGAGCAACCTTATGAAATAAATAGTGCATTATTTCCATTTTTCAAATAAAGAAACTAAGACTCAAAGAGATTAAATGATTTGACCAGGGCCATACAACTAGTGCATATCAGAAGCAGAATCTGAACCCAGGTTTCTCTTTATTCCAAGTCCACTAGCCTATTATAACAACCCTATGAGATGAATAGGGAAAGAACGATTATGCCTATTTTACAAAGGAAGAAAACTGGAGCCTGGATTGGTCAATTGATTCATCAAGATCATAGTATTAATGGTTTAACTGGGATTCCAGTTCAGTGGATTCCTCTCTGGAGACCGCTTAGTGGCCTTTGGACATTGCCTTCTTATAATCAAAGTCCACACACAGGAATATACCTCCTATGTGTAGGGACAGCATCAGTGACTCATGCCAGTTATTCTCAGGGTAGATGTTGAAGACCTCTATCCATTCTTCTCAGCCGAGGACCTGGGCTGATGCTCTATGTCTGTGGATATATGGAGGGTGTGGGGGTGGAAGGAGTGGGGTAGGGGGCATCAACTTGAAGGGGGAGGATGGGGGAGTGTTAATGTGAAGCAAATTGTTTCTTGCCTCAGGAAAGGAACAGTCCTCAACAGACTACCCTGCTCTAAATGTCCATTGCTTCCTTTTTTCCTAGACCTGCAATATTCATATGAGTACTTTATCCAGAGCCCCCAGAAGTTGGCCTTCTACAGCTGGTATGGCAGTGCCAAGCTCTACCACTTCCAGGTGCCTTCTGACACAGTGCTGCTCCGTTGGCTGCTACAGGCATTCAAAGGCCCAGGTTCCGAGTGCACAGATGTGGAGATCACTGTGTAGGTGACAGCCTGACTCCAGTGACCCTTCTACATCTGCCCCCATGACTTACCTCACATCCCTTTTACTTCCCTTTTGCTTTTCAGACAACTTTGCCCCTCACTGCCACACTTTCCACTCCTCTTGACTTACTGCATTTTTGCTGGCTCCTTCATACAGCCTTGGCATGGCCTACCTGACCTTGACCTCCAACTATCTGTTCCTGAATGCACTTCCTTCTGGGGCTGGCTGCTGGGTGGGGGCCCAGTCTTGATGCCTCCCTGTTCTTTCTGCCTCTAGCCACTTCCGTTATGGTGCTCCTCCAGTCATCAACCCTTTGGAAACCAAGTTCCCAGACAACACCACAGTCCGACCCTCATTTTCTATAAAGCTAATACACAACAACACTATCATCAATGTCTCTAACCCTGCATCTGGTGACTGGTTCATTGCAGCCCACTTGCCTCGTTCGCCCCAGAAAATAGAAGTGAAGGTAAGAATGAGGAGGTCCTTTCTCAGGCCCCTCTGTCGTGACAGCCTCTCTGTGATGTTGCCTTATTTTTCCCTTGAAGATCCCACACATAGAGTACAGTGATCTTTCCTCTCTCTTGAGTTCCCCCTTCATATAGGATTTAGACATGAAAAGTGTTAGACAAAAAAGTTTATCTGTCAGGTCTATGAAAAGGGGAACAGTTTATGAACAAAGAAGAGATAGAGAACATTATTATAAAGACATCTGTAGCCATATGAAAAATTGTTCTAAATCATTATTGATTAAGGAAATAAAAATTAAAGCAACTCTGAAGTACCACTCCTACCCATTAGATTGGCCAATATGACTAAAAAGGAAAATGATCGATTTTGGAAGGGATGTGGGGAAACTGAGACACTAATGCATTGTTAGGTGGAGTTGTGAACTGATTTAGCCTTTCTGGAGGGTGGTTTGGAATTATGCCCAAAGGTCAATAAAAATATGCATACCCTTTAATCCATCAATACCACTACTAGATCTGTATCCTGAAGAGATCATGAAAAAGGGTAAAAAATGCACATGTACAAAAATATTCCTAGCAACTCATTTCATATGACAAAGAATTGGAAATTAAAGGGATACCCATCAATTGGGGAATGGCTGAACAAATTGTGGTATATGTATGTGATGGAACATTATTGTTTTTTAAGAAATCATGAGGGATGGGACTTCAGAATAGCCTGGAAAGACTTCTATGAAATGAGCAGAACCAGAAGAATATTAACAACAACATGGGGTGATGACCACCTATGATGGACTTGTTCTTTTTAACAGTATTCTAAAACACTTGTGATGGAAAGTGCCATTCATATCCAGAGAGGGAACTGGAGTTTACACACAGACTAGAGCTTACTAGCTTCAATTTTTGAAAGTTTTCTTATGTATTATATCGTTCTTTTCTCTCTAATTTTCTTCTGTTTGGATCGGATTCTTCTTTCACAACATGATTAATATGGATCTAAGTTCAGCATAACTATTCATGTAGAGTCTGTATTAGATTGCTTTCTGTTGGGGCGGGGGAGGGAAGGGAGGGAGAGAGAGAGAGAGAGAGAAAATGATAAAATTTTTAAAAAAACTTCCCCCTTCATCTCAGGTCCTTACTTCCCATGAAGATCCCCACCATGCTATGTCTAAAATACAAATCTAATATTATCCATTCTCCCTCTCTCATCTCTCTAGGGCATAGCCACCCCCTGTACCTACATCTTCCAACCAGATATGCTGTTGCTCCGACTGACTGATGTTACCATTCTACAACCTGACAGGCCTCTCTCGCAGACCCTTTCTGGCTCCCAGTTGAGGCATTTCAAGTGAGTTGGGGGCCAGAGGTCCTCAGATACAAGGATGGACATTGGATCTGGTTGAATCATAGACTTTTAAAGGCATTTCTGTTGTCTGTCACAGTTCAGCATCTCTCTTCAAGGGCCCCTTCCTCAATTCCACCAAATACATTGAACAAAATCCAGTTCAATTAAAAACCATTTAATAAATACCCTTCATGTACATAGCACTGAGATATATGCTAAGGATACAAAGTCAAAAAGTCACTGCCCTCTGTGAGCTTATATTCTACTGGGGGGGGTCTTACACACGTTTACAGATAAGGTGATACAAAATATATCAAAGTTTAGATATAAAACAGTTTCCAGTAGAAAGAACACTAACAACCTAGGAAGAAAGGAGGGGTTGGAAGGCACAGAAAAAGTCTTCTGTGGGAGGTGGCCCCCAAATTGTACTTTGAAAAAAAAACAGAGACTTTGAGAAGTACAGGTAAGGAGGGAGGGCATTCATGTCTGGAGACAGGAGGTGAATATCTTGGATATCTTGGCAGGTCATTTTGATTAGAATAAAGAATATGTGAAAGAGAATAATAGGAAACAAGCTTGGAAAAGTTCCCAAAAAATTGGGGCAGTGAAATTAAAGCCTAAGGGGAAGCCTGTAAGTGGTAAATGATTCATCAGAACTAGAACCGGGATTCTTTATCCTAGACTTAAACTGTAACAGGCAAAAGGGATGGGAAGGGAATATTGGAAAAGTGGGAGAATATAGTGGAGTGGGGAGTGGAGGGAACCATGAAGCCTGGTGAAGGCTTAGGCTTACAGCTTTCCCAACAACCGAGTGGGAGGCTATCACCAAACAGTCCCTTTGGCTTACAGGGTCTTCATCCCCAAGTACACCTCAGACCTCCAACTAGAGCTGAGGAGCTGTGTGTCTAATGGGAGCCAGGTCTGCCCCGTGCGCCTCCTTGTTGGGCCCAACACTCTGCCCCAATCCTTTCAGAAGGTCTTCAGCTGTCCAGATCAGCAGGAGCCCTGCCGCCTGCTCCTCCCTGCACCCCCCTGGGACACTTGGCTACAGCTGACAGCTGAGGGCAGGGCCGAACCCAACGTCAGTGTGGCCTTCGATGCTGTTGCCTCCTTCACAGGTCGGCCAACCCCTGGCTTATCATCCTCACAATTCTGACAAAAAATAATTTTCTGAGACTTGGGAAGGAGATGTTGCCTCTTCAAACCATTCCCTCTCTTTCTGTTGCCTTGGGCATAGGGGACTAGAGTGGTACCCAGTTATTTCTAAATCCTTCTTACAATAACTATTCAGCTGCCACTATTAACCAAATCACATGGAATCTCAGACTGAAGCACTACCTACCCATATAGACCCATCTCTCCTGCTCCTTGAAATAGCCTGTTCTCTTCCCCTAACTCTTTAAGATGATTTGACTAATGTTCCTGGAGCTCCTTATTTTCCCATTTCCTTCTAGACTTATGGAAACCATGAGCCTTTCTTTTCTCCTTTCCTACTTGGCCCAAGTGATGCCCTATTGGACTGAATGATCTGCTTTCCTTTCTAAGGCTGCTGAAGGTTTCTCCCCTTCCCTTATTGTATTCCCCGTCAAGACCTCTTCTTTCTCAAGACCTCTTCTTCCCTCCCTGACTTTCATTCCCTTTGTTCTCTGGGCAGTGTGCCAGCCAGGGAGTCTGGGACCCTTGGTCATCTCCTACATCAACCTGAACCAGAGTCTCAACGCATCAGCAGCCTCTCTGTCCAAGGGGCGAAGCCCTTGGCACCTTGACAAGAGGATGGGTGTGGGCAGCAGCCCCTTTTCCCCTGTTGGGGACTTCCGAAATGCCTCATCTCTGAGTGGTTTCTGCCTTCTCAACTACCCGGTTATTCGGGAGGAGCTAGATGTGGTTTCCGTGCGCTTCTGGCCCCTGAATGGTTCTGGAATTCTTGTATGGTCCACTCTGCCCACCCTGCTCCCGATCAATCTCAACACAGGCATGGATAGTGGCAGCACCTTCATCGTCAACCTGAAGCTCAATACGGTGCCTGCCTAGGGTTGGGATTGGAGGGTAGAGGGTGGGAAGAAATTTTTCCTTTGAAATATGGACATGAAAAAGCTTTCAAAGATATTCCGGATCACCAGGGGCAATGTGCCCACTGCTGGTCTGCTAAGCTTAGATCCGATGACTCCCTCAACAACTTTACCTTAGTCCTCAGACCCTCTAGTACATTCATTTTCTCTTTGAGAGATTTTTGTTTCAAAGTACTTGCTATGTGTAGGACCTTATGCTGAGCAAGCAATGAAGGAAATAAAAGAGATGAGCATGCCTTGGTCCAGTTACCTAGGAATTCACCACCTAGGTGGGGTAGCAGAGAAGACAAATTATAGAAAAATACAATTCAAGGAAGAGCCTTTTAAGTGTAGAGGTATCAGAACCAAAATGTTTTGAGTACTGAGGGGAAAGGAATTTCACAGAAAGGATTTGAGCAGGACCTTTGAAGGATGAATAGATAAAATTTCGATAGACAGCCAAAGGGGCTATGACATTGTGGGGCAGATTTAGGATTCCAGGAAGAGCAGCTACCTAAGCACAAAAACAAAGATTTGAGAAAGTCTTTGGGAGAAAGATAAGTGAACTCAGTCACAATGAGGTACCTCGGAGGTATCACTAGGTATATTGGTAAAGAAATATAGGAAATCATTTTGACTGGAAAAATAGAACAAATCATGGGGCGAAGTATGAGATTGGATGAAGAGATAAGATAATGTGGTACCTAACTGTAGAGAGGCTTGAACTGTATTCTTCAGGAAATGGGATACCATTCAAGGTTTTAGAGCCAGGAAATGATGTGATATAACCATTGCATCAGAGAGATTCATCTGGCTATGTATTCAGAATGGATTATAGGGAAAAAAACTGGAGGTTAAGAGACTGACTAGTCCTTTACAACTGAGTTTTAGGCCTGTTTCTTTAGAAAAACAAAATGGGAAAACAAAGTTAACATATGAAATAATTAGAAAATAATATGATAGGCCACACAAATGTATCTCTTATATTATCTATCAAAAACTACCAAAACAGTTTTTAAGGAGTTCAGAAATCCGTTTGGGATGGTCAAGGAAAGTTCATGGAGAAAGGATGCAGAAGTGTGCATTAGAAGGACAGAATTCCCTTGGAGAAGGCAGGGCCTTCAGCAATCAGACTAGGCTCAAGCCTGTCATTTCAGGAGTAAGAAGAAGGGAGGCAAAGGTGGAGTTAGACCCATTTCTCTAACCTCAGAGCTAGGTTCTTAGTGAGGAAGATCTGAGCCCTGGGTCTAGGCTAGGGATAGCCATAGAAGCCTCAGACTGACCATTGGAATATGTCCCTTGCAGACTCTGGGCAGTAACAACATTTCAGTGATTGGTTGTTTGAGTGCCACCTCGCCTGTCCTCAGCCTCAGTAGCTCTCAAAACTGCACTACAGGTACAGGAATGAAGTAGGTGCTCCTTTTTCTGGGTGGGGAGAGAGAAGAAGCATTCCTAAGGGAAGATCCTTCCCTGGAAAATCTATCCTGTGGGAGGGCATACTCAACTCAGCTTAAAAAGCAGGGGAAACACTACATTGGGGAAGGAAGTTTTCCATCTTTGGCTTTCCAGTTCTTCCTATTTCATTAATCAATAGTAATACATCTTTCCCTTGTCCCCTTAGCCTTTTTTGAAGGATACTCTTTGTACCTATCTGACTCTTCTCGTGAGGCCACGCTTTCTGTCCCCTATCCAGAGACTGGCAGTTGGTACCTCTCCTTACAACTCATCTGCCCCAAGAATCTGAGGTGAGTGTTCAGGGGATGTGATCGGGGGCCCAGGGTCCAATGGATAGTCCCATGAACAGGACAAATTGGATCCTCCCTGTGCTTTCCAAAGAGACAAATTTTGGATCCTGGGCTTGCTCTTTAGGCTGAGAGTTTCCCCCCAGCTTGGCCTTTTTTTTTTTTTTACTTCTTTTAGTCACCAGAAGAGACATCACTTAGAGTATGATAATAATGTGTCAGCAGTTTACATTTCTCTAGGTCTTTACACTCAACAAAGCATTTTCTTTTTTACAACCCAGTGAGATAAGTGTTATAAATATTATCCCCATTTTACAGATCAGGAAACTGAGGCTCAAAAAGATTCAGTGACTTGTTTAGGGTCAAACAGCTAGTAAGTATCAGAGCCAGTACTCAAATTCAGAGCAATTGACTCCCATTCCAGTGCTCATTTTATTGCATTACACTCCATCTTAACAATTAGGGCCCCAAGGAGGGTAATATGGGGAAGGGCAGCCTCAATGACTAGAACACAAAAAGGGGGAAGATATGGAAGGCGAGATTGATCCAAAGAAAGGCACAGATTAGAGAGGGCATTGGATCAGTTTGCTAACTAGCAGATATCTTCTAATGTTGTATGCTTATTTGTGTGTCCCTCTGCCCTTTGCTAGTGAATGTCAGCAGGTTCAAGCCAATGTGGAGACTTTTCTGTCCTTGTCCCCCTGCTTCAATGACTGCGGCTCCTATGGTCAGTGTAGACTGCTCCGAAGACATGGATACCTTTATGCCAGCTGTACTTGCAAAGCTGGTGAGTAGTACTTAACACTCTACTGGGAGGGGAAATTCTGGATTGAAATTGTCTAATGCCCTCTTAGAAAGGACCCTGGGACCTAAGACCAGTATTGACAGCCATATCCATTGTTTTGACTATTATGTTTTTCCATTTGCCAAATCCTCTTACTACATTATCTTTTGTGCCCTTTACATAGGGTCTGCTCTAGCTCACCACCTCTCCCCAAGACCATTGTAGTAACCTCCTACTTTATCTCCCTTCTCCCAGTCTTTCCCTGATTCAACCTATTATTTCTGAACCATTAAACTTCACCACATTGCTTCCTGACTTCAGTGGTAGTTGCCTTTAGGATAAAAAATGAAGTCCTCAGTCTGGCATATAACTTCCTTCACAATATGACTCTCACCTATTTTTCCTAAAAAAATATTTCATATCACAGCCTTTTCCAGGCAAACTGACCCACTATCTGACATTCCTCCTGCAGGCCTGACTCCAACATTCCTTAGAAGGGGTTGGGAGAGAATGATACTGTGAAAGACATTTCCTGTGTCCCCTCTACTCCTACCCTGCAAGCCTTGAGAGTGTATGATGCTGGGCAATGGAATATGCTCCCTTTCCAGTGGTGAATTCAGAACAGTGGTGAATTCTGTCAGATCCTTTTCCCTGAGATGAAACTGAGGTCTCTAGAGAACAAGCAGCATCTGGGAAAATGCTGACCTGTATCACATCCGACTCCAGTCCCAAGGCTGCTGAGTCATTCTGGCCAGTTGGAACTGGAGAAGTGAAAAGGGACTTGACCAGCTCAGACCCCTGTGCTTTTCTGGTGATTCAGGACAGAGGCCTAGCCATGGATTGAATTAAGTATTCCCTTAATTCAGGATTTCCAAAAAAAAAACCATTTTGGAAGATCCTTATTCTAGGGTAGAACAAAGAAGCTGCCTCACAATTGATCTCTATGCTTGGATTACAGATAGTAAAACTGTTAACTTGGGAGAAATTTGGGATATTGCTTTGAGGGGTCCTCAGATGAGAATTGCCTGACTTGACCTTTGCCTTCTATGCTGTGTTCTAGTCCTTTTATGATTAAAGGTCTGATAATGCTCTCTTTATTAACTCCATTTACAACTTTATCAAATCTTTTATTTGACCTTAAGTAGGATCTTCCCTAGTGGGGCATGTAACAATTCAGTTTTCAATTTTGGAAGTTAGCAGCTGGACTGGCACAGTTGGTTAATATTTAATTAGATCTCTTGGGGCCTGGAGGTATTCTGACTCCAAAACTGGATGAGAGGAAAGTAGGAAAGGGATAATTCTGGAATGTGCCTTTCCAGAGAAAGCCAGACCCAAGTACTTAATAGGAATGGGAACTGGTTAGGCTAGGAGCTATATTGGTTTCTGCCACAGAATGACTTCAAAGGTCATTCAATGCACCCTATATCTAAATGGGATTCTTACCTATAGTATCTCTGACCAGTGATCATTCAGCTTCCATGTAAAAGAGTATTTGTTCTCTCCTAGACTGTCCATTCCATTTTAGAACAGCTATAGTTGTCAGGAAGTGTTTAAACTAAACTGAAATCTGCCTCTGCCACTTCAATGCATGCATCTGGTTCTGCCCTCTATAGTCAACGTAAAATGAGACTAATTCCCCCCCCCCCCCCCACATGACATCCTTCCATATTTTTGTATATTCCTATGGTGCAGTGAATGGATAATGGCTTTGAAGTCAAGAGGACCTGAGTTCAGATATGACCTTTGACACTTGTAACTGTGTGATCTTGGGCATCTCACTGTTGCCTAGCATCCAAGGCTATCTTCAGTCACTTTGATTTATATCTGGCCACTGGAACCCAATTGGCCCCTCTGGAGAAGAAAGTGAAGCTAGTGACTTTAGCATAGCCTCCACCCACCATTCAAATCCAGTTCTTTGAGAACAATGGTCAAACATCATTATCATCTGTTGTTAAGTAGTTCTTTCTTTAAGTTTAATATCTCTAATTCCTTTAACCAATCCTCATGGTCTTTAGGCGCCTCACTTTTACATGCTAAAGTGAACATCAGACAATCCTTAGATTCCTTGTTCTTTCATATATGCTAGGATTCTTCTTTAAGGTTCCCATCATTTCTTCATAAGTATTTTAGTTCCTTGATGGTCACAATCAGGGCCAGAATATCAGTTTTCCTTTTCATTTTTTCCTTCAACTTTGTTTTATCTTTTACCTTTATTTTCAAATATGTCCCTCCTTTTCCTATTTAGCAAGCCTTTTCTTGTAGCAAAGATTTAAAAAAAGGAAAAAAGTTTAACTAAACTAATACATTGATCAGGATTATTCTCCTGTCAGTAATAATATACTGTGTAGTGATAATACATACAAACATGAAGATGCATGTTCAGTTAAGGTTTTTGACCTTACCCTTTACCTTGTAGTCTTTGTGTCTGTTGTTTTATTGGTTCTATTTATTTTACTCGTTCATAAGTTTATATAAATTTTCCATTTATCTCTAAAAAGAAAAAAAATCAATATTTTTTTAGGTTTTTTTTTTTTGCAAGGCAATGGAGTTAAGTGGCTTGCCCAAGGCCACACAACTAGGTAATTAATAAGTGTCTGAGGCCTGTACTGCTGACTCCAGGGCTGGTGCTCTATCCACTGTGCCACCTAGCTGCCCCCAACCAAAATTCAGATGCTTGACAGAGAACTCCAGCAAATGTCCAGAATTAAGTTCCCCCACCATCAGTATGCTATGCCTCTGGGGCAAGTTTGTGATCCCTTTCCTGAATTCCCCCTTCTGTTTTCCTTCTCTTTAGGTCATCATTACATACTCCCACTCTTCTTCCTTTATTGATCTTCACCCAACTGCTGGTTTCCCCCTCTGATTCTTTGTTTTTCTCATGCAAGTGTAATTTTATAACATGCTGTTTTACCCTTTAATCTCTTGTGTTCCTTTTAAGTTGAGAATCCCATCCTATCAAATCTCAGCATTACTACTATGAAGTTGATTTTTCTACTGGTGTTAGGATTTTTCACTCACCTTGTTTTTTATTTGTACTTTGCACATTTATTGCTATATTTCTTCTTGAATATTGTTTCCTGTGTATTAATGAACTTCTAATTTGATATTTTTTTCTGTACTGAGCTTACAACTCTATGATATCTGACTTGGGAGATCTATAAAAGCAATTTCCTCCTCCCCTTTTCAGTCCTCTTGATCAGATTTGTTAAATGCTGGGGAAATCCTTCTACTCTGTAACTTGTCAATTGAGTTGTTTGATTTTGGTTTTTTTCCCCTTTAATTACTAGAAAAAGGCTTAAAAAAAAAAGCCCGACCTCTGACTAAAGTGAACTAAAGGGAAAAAAGGAAAAACTGGGCCTGGCTAGCAGTTTGCTGGAAGTCAGGCAAGGACTGGGACCTGTCAACTTATCTCAAGGGGCTGTCATGAGGATCAAATGACAGCCTGTAGCTGAAGCACTTTGCAAACTTTAAAGCACAATAAAAAATTAGCTGTTATCATTATTATTATTATTATTATTACAGAGCAGAGAAGGAATTAACAGCACTAGGGAATGGGTCCCTTTTTTGATGAATTTCACAATCTGCACAATTTGCAAACAGTATAAAGCTCACAATTCCAAACAGTATAAAGTATTCAGCTATTAAAGGGGCTTACTACTTAATAGATTGGTGAGGAAAGCTAGAGTAGAATTTAGCCTGGGTACTTCCCTTCTTTTTTGGAATATCTCTAGTCCTTCCCACTCCCATCCTAAATTCCAGCAGTTACTGAATAAGTCTTCCCTTCTATTCCTGCAGGCTGGCAGGGCTGGAGCTGTACTGATGATACCAAGGCCCAAACGGTGGTGCAGCAGAACCTGGCCACCCTGCTGCTGACACTCAGCAACCTCATGTTCTTGCTCCCCATCACCATCGCTGTCTACCGCCATTACCTGGTGGAAGCATCTGTCTACACCTATACCATGTTTTTCTCTACGGTACCTCCTTTCATTTCCCATTCTGTTTTACTGTGTTCATCATATGTTTTTCTTTCCCACTTCCTGGAAGGGGCTTGCCTGGGAGTGCTTCTAAAGGAAGCTTGTCAGTTTGAGCATCTCTCTATGAAGGCCCTTCCCCTCATACCAGAAGGGTATCTCAGGACAAGGGACCTTCCCAGAGGTTAGCAGTAATAAATCATTAATCCATGCAGTTGTATTCACTAAATATGGTAGGTACAAAATACTTGGCTAGCCCTCTGAGAATGAATATGAACTTGGCCTTCCTAGAACTTACACATCCCTGAGTGTCCAGAAGAGATCCTGCAAAGAAAAGTAGAGTTAACACATAGAGGCAGGAAGGGAAAGTGCCCTGGAGGTCCTGAGACATGAAGAGATTTCATACATGCTGGTGGTGGTACTTGAAGGAAAAATTCAATAGGTGGTTCCTGGATAAAGGTACAGGGACCAAACAGTACAGGAGGAATTTAGAAAAGAGTCTAGTTTGACTGGATTTTAGAGTGGTGCACAGGGAAGTCTTTTGAGATAAAACTCGAACCAGAGAAAATAGATTCAGGGTTAAAAGGGACCTATGAGGTTTTCTAGTAGATCTAATCCCCCTCATTTTACAGATGAGGACATTGAGGCCCAAAGAGGCCAAGTGACTTGCCCAGAGTCACGCTTGTGTCAAAGGTAAGATGTGAAACCAGGTCTCTACTCTTTCTGCAAATTCAGTGATCACTCCATTGTACCATACTGCCTCATTGTGGTATCAGATTATGGAGAGCCTCAAGTGCTGGGCTAAGGACTTTGTATTTTATCCCATAGTCAATAAGAAAATGTAATGGAGAAAGACTAGAGGGAGGGAAACTACTTACAAAACTGGTAAGAAATATTGAGGGCCTGGACTAGGTGGTTGCAGTGGGAGTACAAAAGAAAGAAGAAATCAATGAATTTAATGACTGATATGAGAAAGGCTGATTCAGAAATGATCCTGAGGCTTCCTGAGCAAAGGGGCAGATTATCTGGAGGTGGGTGGTTGGAATCTGATTCCTGACCTCTCTTTTCCCTGCAGTTCTATCATGCATGTGACCAGCCTGGGGTGGCAGTGCTCTGCATCATGGACTATGACACACTCCAGTACTGTGACTTTCTGGGCTCTGTGGTGTCAATCTGGGTTACAATCCTCTGCATGGCTCGACTAAATATTTTAGTGAAATATGTAAGTGTTATTGAGTCAAGAACCTTTCAGCTCCTTCTAGGAATTCCTCAGGGCAGTTTGGGAGAGTAGGAAGAACAGGAGACAATACCCAGAGAATATGTTCTACACTGTTCCCTGGGAAGGGTTGGGTAGAAAATGAATATGTAGACCCTGTCCTGAGAAATCATGCTCACATGAGACATGGCAAACATGCACAGGCAAGTTTCAAGGGACAATGAAACTGGGGTCAATGTTGTTGCGAGAACAAGGGGAAGAATAGTCATTCTGGTGATATTTAACTCATTTCCTGTTGGGAGAAAAATAGGATTTGTTGAACGGGGTTGGAATGTGATTAAGAGCACCTTCTTTCCCTGAGTTTTTTCTACTAATCCAGACTCTGCCTGCCCTGCCCCTCAGCTTCCTGGTTCAACTTTCTGTGAAGTTGCCTTAGACAAGATTGAGAAACCCAACTAGTCAAAACAAACAGTGAGGAGAGAGAGGAAGAGAGGTTGAGAAGAAACTCCCTCTCTTGTCCTGAAGTTTCCCATGTATATGACTACCACTCTCTCTGGTCCCCAAAGAGCTCCCAGAAGAGAGGAACATTTCTTGTATTTGCCTCTCTAGTACAATGCCCTGGCAAAGGCCTGGGGCCAAGGGAGGTGCCTAAAGGCCACCAGCGTTTCTTGAACTAGCATGATACAAACTATGTTGGAAGCAAGGCTACAAATCACTTTTTGCTTAATATAATGGAAAGAACTTGCTATTTGAGATCAGAGATCCAGATTCAAGTTTTGCCTCCTTAGTACTCAGGGATACTTACTTCGCCCTCCCCACTCACTGAACTTTTGAGAAAATTGAGTAAAATAATGTGTCTGGAGTCCTGAACCACTTGGCCAACTGACAGATGGGAAATGAATGACTAGCTCCTTTCTCTAGGACCTATTCCAACAAAACCATAAAATTTACACCAGAATAATGAATAGAAGTCCAGGGAGAAACTACAGTGACTTCCTCTATGCCAGAATTACTCAAAATAACAAATTCATAGAAAACATATAGAGAGAGCTACTAGCACCAGTACCAGCAAGCAAGCCAGTAGTCAGAGATGAGAAAGAGCAGTTCCCCCTGGGGTGGGGAGCTTAGAAACCAGACCATTCAGGATCAACCTTTTCAGCACAGCACTGATCTGAGGGGAGACCACCTTGGCACAGGACCTCTGTGGTGCCACAGAGGGCTCTGAGGAGACAGTGCTCTGAACTTCAAAGGAAGGGGAAAACTAATTCTGGAAAGTATAAGTTGATGCAGGAACTCAAGGGACCCAAGCAGGAGGCAAACCCAGCCTGGTACAAAGCCCTAATTCAGGAACTAAACCTGGAGATCCCAACAATTATTGTAGATCTAGAGAACCCCTAAAAGAAAAAAAAAAAGAATAACTGTAACAACTGCAGAATTAGATTCAAAGTAAAAAAAATGCATTGTCTTTTTTTTTTTTGGTTTGGGGCTTTTTTTTAGATTTTTCTTTTTTGCAAGGCAAATGGGGTTAAGTGGCTTGCCCAAGGCCACACAGCTAGGTAATTATTAAGTGTCTGAGACCAGATTTGAACCCAAGTACTCCTGACTCCAGGGCCGGTGCTTTATCCACTGTGCCACCTAACCACCCCTGGGGTTTTGTTTTGTTTTTTTTTTTTGGCAAGGAAGTAGTGTTACATGACTTGTCCAAAGTCACACAACTAGGTAATTATTAAGTGTCTGACGTCAGATTTCAACTCAGGTCCTCCTGACTCCAAGGCCAGTGCTCTATCTACTGCACCACCTAGCAGCCCAAAGAATGCATTTTCTACAAGGACTACCTGAATACCTCGAAGAAATGGAAGAAGATATAAAATGAAAAAAAAAAAGCTCTGGAGGAAGGACTTGGAATGAATAGCTTAGAAGAGAAAGTGATAAACTTTACTCAAGTAAAAAATCCCTAAAAACTAGAAAAGACCAGAAAAAGAATAATCTTGTGAGACAACCAGAAATAACAGAAATAAAATAAAAATAACCCCTTCTGCACTTCTCATCAAAGTGCCCAAATTATATAGGTAATGCTAAATCTTTTAGCTTGGATTAGGAACATTAAGCATAGGTGCAATTCTCATGAAGGAGCAGGGTCAATGATAGAAGAAAGGGGAAGACTATCAGCTCCATGCCTAAGGTGTCCCCCAGTATCTGGACACACCTTGCTCTAGGCTTTGCTCATCTGCGAAGGGGAAGGTTATAAGAAGGGCTTACATTTGCATGAGATTTGTCAGTGAGCCTAGGTCCTTAGTGTGATTTGCTAAGCTATGAGAGAGGATTGTCACTTTGAAGTTTGGCTTAACCTCTTGTTATGGCTGCCCAGAAGCTCCTTGGCTATTTTGAGTTGAGTCAACTTGACAGTCTGAGTCCAATCATTTTAGGAAGATAGTACCCAAACCCAAGAATTAGATACCCACTCATCAAGTTTTTCATAAACAGTTATGTCAAGCCTAACTTTCACAGAGCTCCTCGTTTATTCCTTGAATGTGATCATACATAGCACCAACCAGATAACCCACTGAATGCCAAATCTTCAGAGGTAAAAGTACCTAGAAGATTTAGAGCAGACTGATTAATCAGGAAAATTCAATGGATAGGGTGTATCTTGGGCTTAGTCATATCTTGACAAAGGACATAAATACATCCACCTTGCTTTCTACAGTCAAATGGGTATGATCATCCGATGGCAGAACAACTTTGTTCTGGCTTCCCCCATCTGCAGCCATCTTCTACAACCTTATTTTGGTGATTAGTATATCCCTACAAGATTTAATTTTTCTTTATCATGGACAAGTTCCCTGACCTCAGCTTTAAGAGATGATTTCCCCAATTGATTTTTTTTTTGCTTTTGCTTTTTTTTAAGGCAATGGGGCTAACTGATTTGTCCAAGGTCACATAGCTGGGTGATTGTTAAGTATTTGAGACAGATTTGAACTCAGATCCTCCCAGTTCCAGGGCCAGTGCTACCTAGTTGCCCTCTCCAATGGATTTTAAAGCTGGTTGAGACCTTAGAATATAGGTTTTCAAAGTGGAAGGAACCCAGCTACTTCTAAATAGGAATCCCTTCCCTGAACAAGTGGTGGACTTCACTATCCTCTGAGAAGTCCCTTAGAAGTCATTTGCTTTAATAACCCTAGACTTTATCCCAGACTTTACAATACAAGGGGAAAAGCAATAGGTTGAGAAATGGGACCAGAGTTTGCCCAAATTTATACAGTGAAATTTATAGGGACCAAATGGTAGAAGGTCTCAAGGGTCAAACTAAAGAATTCTGACTTTATTCTTAGAAGTGGTAAAGAATAATTGGAAATCTTGTAATTGGAAAAGGATATTACCTAAGCTTGGGGGAAGGGGAGGGGGGTAGTCATTGCTAACTTTAGTTTTTTAACCTGGCAAAAACAGATTGATGTCATGGAAAAAGTGCTGATTTTAAGTTAGAACGACCTGTGTTCAAATCCCAGCTTGACCACTTGTTATTAATGATTCTGGTAAAGTCACTTTATCCACTTGTTATCTATCTGTTGTGAGATTTTTCCTTATGTAGAGCAGAAACAGAATATGGAAACAACCTTCGAAGATACTTTAATCCAACCACCCCATTTTAGCAATGAGGAGATAGAATGAGAGGGAAGCCATATCTGTGTAATATTGTAAAACCTGAGTGCTGGGGATATTTGCACCTGAGGAAGCTGCTCCAGAGGCAAGAATTGATGCCTAATGGTTTTTGGTGTTCCCTCTGTAGGTGCTCTTTATCCTGGGGACCCTAAGCATTGCAATGTCCCTGCAACTGGACCGAAGGGGCATCTGGAACATGATGGGCCCCTGCCTCTGTGCCCTCATTATCATGATCAGCATGTGGGTAAGGATCCTGTGGGGTGAGTTGGGGGCTAGGGTGGGACCCTATAATGGAACCAGGTCTTTGGAATTCCATATTCTTTTTGAGCTACTCAGTCTAGCTACATTCTTTATTCTTTGCTTCTATGGATCTCACCAACTAGTGACTCATCAATCTCACTCTAAAAGTATCCATTGTTACCCTGAATCTGTCGTCATCCTGCTCAAACTCAAGCCATAAGTGAAGTCAGCAATTTGAAGGTGCTGTTAGTAGAGCACTGGACCTGGAATCAGGAAACCTGAGTTCAAATTTAGCCAAAACTATGTACTAACTATATAACCCTGGGCAAGTCACTTAGCCTCTTTTTGTCTCAATATCCTCATCTATAAAATGGGAATAATAACAGCACCTGCTTTCCAGGGTTGTTATGAGACTTAAATGAGATCATTGAAAAGTGCTGGGCAGAGGGTCTGGCCCAGAGTATATAGATGATAGCGATGATTGTTGTTTGTTCTATTAAGTCTATGTTGATGAAATACACAGATATTTAGTTGCTTTTGGAAATGAATTTTATGAATGTATGAAAAGCAAAAGAGGCTAAAATTAGACTTCTCACTCTGGTTCCTAACTCAGACTGACCATTAAAAACAGATATGTCATCATGTGTATTAGCTCATAAATGGAAAGAGACATAGACAGAGAGCTGGTTCACTTGCTGTCTCTTGGGTTTCCAAAGTACTTTACTTACAGCAACCCTACTCAGTAGGTAGTACAGGTAATACTATTCCATTTTACAGATGAGAAAACAGATACCTCCAGGGAGTAGGTTTACCTTTATTGAAGGCCTGTCCCCAAAAGTTGAGAGGCTTGGACGAGGCCTCCCTTTCACTGTTTCCACTGCATCATACTGGTAGCACAGGCCCTGGCTTTTTTTTGTAGTCTTCAGGTCAATATAGGCCTATGGTTTATTAAGGACCTGTTAGGTATCAGGGACACAATGTTTATCATCATTTCTTCCAGTTCATTTATTTTTAGTTCAGTTTTCCTCTAAGGAGCCATAAGAACAGTAAGGGTCACAGCCCCAGGTTACGTCATAGAGAATCCTGACCATAAGTATATCTCTGTTTTTGTCTTTGCCACAACCATTTAACTTAATTAGATCCTATTTCTAAATGTTGAGAAGCCTTAAATGAGTTGCCTTTCATGGAAGCTTATTTTCCAGGTCAGAATTCCCCAATTTCAAAGCTGACTTAAGAAATCTCTTTCAAAGTATACCTTCCTTAGCCTAGCCCAGTATTTGCCAACAATACATATTGTGTGATGACCAGGTGAATGACTGGCTGGAAAGAACATTATTCAACTCACATGAAAACTGATGAGGGTCAAGAATGTAGGATATTTGGGGGACAGGATGTCCTTGGAGCCTAGGCAAAGGCTGCTAATGTGCCTTTCTTTCCTCTAGTGTGGGCCTACTGCCTGGTGTTCCTTTGATTCACTGCATTGATCAGCTCTGGGCTAAGGGTGAGGCATTGAGACAGCCAGGTAGTAGTAACTGCCTAAAAAAAGACAGGTCTGCAGGAGTATAGTCTTGTGATCACCTGAGTTTGAAGTACCAGCTCCAGGATGTGGACAAGTGGGGTAGAGTGAAAATAACATTGGACTTGTAATTAATTCAAGTTCTCAGTCTACCATATCCTAGCCCCATCCTTCTCTCCCTCTTTTCTCTACATCATACTTTACAAAGCTTAGTCACTAGGATCCAGATCTTTCTCCAAAAAAACAAAATGATTGTCTCTCTTTGATCATCAATAGATGGACATGTGTGTCTCTTCTTCTATGGCTTAGGTGTACAGATGTATTCATCGACGACATTGTTATCCCACATCATGGAAGAGATGGGCCTTCTACCTCCTCCCTGGAATCTCTCTGGCGTTTGTGGCCATTGCCATCTACACCTTCATGGGGACCAATGACAACTACTTCTATACACATAGCATATGGCATGTGCTAATGGCCAGTAGTGTGGCTTTCCTTCTACCCCCTCGTGACAAGAACACAGAACCCTGGGCCTGGTCACAGAAACTCATCTGCCGCTACCAGCTCTGTAAAAACACCCAGGAGGAACTCTATGCAGTGACATGAAGTTACCTGGCCAGTGGCCCAGCTGTTCTTCTGCAGCAGGGACTGTCAATTATAGGCTGACTCCTCCTGCCTTCCAAATTGCCCCACACTCCTATTTTCCCTCTTCAAGAATAAAGGGGATATGATTCCTATTTGATTTCTGTCTGAATAAAATTGTTTTGAGCACAGTTTTTCTGTTTCTGCCCAGGGAAGAAATTTTCTCCCCCCACTCCCAAATCGGTTTCTGAATCCCAGTTCTGTTCCTGAATCCCAATTCTCTGCTTGAGGAACCTAGGAAAAGTAGACTTGGGTATCTGCCATCATGACAGCTACATGACCATCAGCTTAGGGTCAGAGCTTCTGGTCCTTCTGACTGGTTGAAGTATAAACTTTTGGTTTGGGAGATTCAAAGAAGCCCCATAGAGACCTTTAGCTTCCTAAATGGTAGAACATAGCTCAAAATTTCAGGTATTTGGAGGTTTGGGGGCAGGTTCAGATAGAACGAGGATAAACCAGGGGATAGAGAAAGATGAAGAATCAGAACTACTTTTATGTCTTTTCCTGACTTTTATGAGAAGCAGAACTAGGACACACATGTTCTCCACTCTGCAGGGATGGTCCTGGCCTCCAGCTACACAGCCAAGCCCCAGGGCTGCATGTTCACCTCCTTACCCCATCTCATGCCCTCCTTAATCTACCTCTGAGACTGAGGGAACCAGCACCTTGGATTGGATTGTGTTGGTGATTTTTTTTCCTTTAATTTTTTTTTCTAGTTATTTCCTTGTGTCCTCCTCACTTCTACCTCCACTTTAGGTAAAGGCTAACTAGGGTAGGTGAATGGAGCCATTGAGAAGATATCTAGAAAGGTCTCTTCTCAGCCTGGGATCAAGACCAAAGCTCAGAGCTATATAGTCAGCATTCCCCTGGGGAATGAATTTACTTAACTACTGTCATCCTGCCTTGTGGGAGAGGCTATTTTGTGTAATGGATAGGGAGTCAAGCTTCACATCTAGAAGGAATATCAGAATCAAGTTCTCTGCCTGATACTGCCTGTGACCCTGAACAAATCGCCCTATATCTTAGCATTCTAGCCAGCTCTCTGGCTAGAGAAGGTGCTACTAAAAGTTTCCTATATGATGAAATCATGTGTCTAGTCTCTAATCCTAACTCTCCCTACTTTTATCCATGTCTGTAAGGAATTGATCTGTGTCCTGGAATAGAGTGCAAGCTGAGTTCAGGGCTGTCTGGGCTTGAATCCAGAAACAATGAACTTGCCCACAGAGAAATACGTATTTGTTCGTGCAATGTGTAATTATTGCTCTCCTATTATGTGAAAGACTCTGTCTTAGGTACTGGACTGAATCAATGATCTTGACTTTAATTCTATGCCCTACCCAGTTATGAGCTTCAAGTACTTTGTGGAAGAGAGATCTTAAACCTTTCAGTGGGATAGACCCTTTGCTGCCCCCACCCCCATAGGTCACATACATTAACTTCTGGTCAGTTCTCTCAGATCTATTCAGAGTTGACTGGGACTTGAATGATCTTCCCTAGGACAAGACTGCCTTGCAGGACATCATACAACAAAACTTGGGACCATCCATAGGAGTCCTGTGGGATCAATTAGGTTGATTGTGTAATTTTGGGATTATAGTACAGTACAAGTTAAACTGATTTTTTTTTATATTCTTCATTCTCAAAGAAGGCCATGATATCAGGGAGGGGATGCCATGACAAGCAAATGAATTGGATTTGAGTGAGGGGGATGCTGTGCAATGTCACCAACCACACCTTCTCCAGAGCCATCTGAGTCCAGTGGCAAGATGTGAATCAGGACTACTGGAGATGGCCTTGGATGCGAAGCAATTAAGGTTTAGTGACTTGCCCAGCTAGTAAGTGGGCCAGGCTGGCTAGTAAGTGGCAAGTGTCTGAGACTGGATTCAAACTCCCTACCTCCTGACTCCAAGGTCAGTGCTCTAAACACTTCACTACCTAGCTGCTTTACTTCATTTAACACAGGCAAACACAATTAAGGGCAGGACTCTTAGTTTTTGCTAGGCAATGGGGTTAAGTGGCTTGCCCAAGGCCACATTTAGGTAATTATTAAATGCCTGAGGCCTGATTTGAACTCAAGTATTCCTGACTCCAGGGCCTGTTCTCTATCCACCTCGCCACCCTAGCCACCCCAGGGCAGGACTCTTAAGTGACAGATGACTTCTTTGCCAAAAAAAAAAAAGTATTAAAACATTGCTGTGGGGCAGCTAGGTAGTAGATAAAGCACTGGCCTTGGAGTCAAGAGTACCTGGGTTCAAATCTGACCTCAGACACTTAATGATTACCTAGCTGTGTGGCCTTGGGCAAGCCACTTAACCCCATTTGCCTTGCCCCCCCAGAAAAGTATTAAGACAGATGACTTCTGTTACTTTCCCACTGTTTTCCTAGAGGAGCCTGCCTGTGTGAAAAGGATCTCTAGGAACTTAACTATATTAATCAATATAAAATAACTTGACATTCCCTCCTTTTGATCAATAAGGGCAGAGCCCCTTATAGACCAATGATTTTTTATTTTTATTTTTCAGTTATGTAGATTCACAAAACATTGACTACAGAAATCTTATAGAGGGAAAGGGGACATAGTTCTCCTATGATGAGGAAAACTCCCTTACCTCTTTTGATTCCAGGCATAAGTCTTATCTGACAATTGTCCCAGGATGCCTTTAGGGAAGGCTCAAGATTTCAACAGGGGCAATTTTCCTTTCCCAGCAAGAAAATAGCATACAGGAAATACAGGTGCTCATAGGTTATCCTTTTGGAAAGGATGGCATATCCAAATGGAGACATCCAACAAAGCTGGACTTTGCAGTTCCAAGCAGAATATTCAGACAGAGCTTGTCCACTTCTATTGTTGATCTCACCCAAAGTTATCCATCCTGCCCGTGTTTAGGTGGTGGTAAGAAAATTACAAAGGGGATTAGACGTTTGGGCAGAAATAGTAGAATATGGGGTATGTGAAACCCAGTGAAAGAGGGTCCCTGGGAAGTGGGCTGGGGATAGTCAGCATTGTCAAATGATGACTATAAGTCAGTTTGGATTGAGATTTAAAAAGTAAAATTGGGGGGGGGCGGCTAGGTGGTGCAGTGGATAGAGAACTGGCCCTGTAGTCAGGAAGACATGGGTTCAAATCTGGTGTCAGACACTTAATAATCACCTAGCTGTGTGGCCTTGGGTAAGTCACTTAACACCATTTGCCTTGCAAAAACCTAAAAAAAAAATAGAGGATTGAAAAGTCATTGGATTTGGGCATAAGGAGGATGCTTATGACTTCAGAAACACAATTGGATGCTCCCAGGTGGCTGGGCCTGGTCGGGTCTGTGACTGGGACCCGCTGGGTCCCACTGGAGGAGAGTGGTGAGAGCTCGTGGCGCCTCCATCCATCTCCCCTGGGCACCGAAGCCGAGCCGAGCCTGTGGGGGAGGGATGGGCTGAGGGGCAGCGGGTGGCATCCACCTGCACTCCCTCAGGATGTTAGCCGCCCCGCCCCTCCAGCGCAGTCCTCGTATACGTCAGCATTTCCCATGATTCCCAGCGGGGACTAGAGGCGGGGCTTCGAGGGAGATGGGCAGGTCCCTCAGCCTGTCAGAGCGAGGAGGGTGGGGACACCATCTTCGGTTTCCGCTTCCGTCGGGACTCCGGTGCGTGTGAGTTCGGGGACGTCGCGGGGGGTGTCGCCTGGGTCCCGCGCTCGTGTCCTCGGGGCCGATTTCTCGTCTCTGAAGCGAGGCGAGGACCGACCCGGACTGAAGGAGCCGGGTGGTCCCGGTTGGCGGAGGCAGTGGGGGGAGGGGAGTCCTGCTGTCGCCCCGCCTCGGTAGGTAGTGAGTCTCCGGCCCCAGAAGCCTGCACACGTGGGGGGGGGGACCCATTTATCAGGGGCCCGGGGGCGCGGGAAGAGATTATCCAGCACCCCTCGGCATCCCTCCGTAGCAGGCGAGGAAGTGACCTGATTGAGGTAAATGATGCAGGCCTTCTCATCCAGGCCTCAAACCTCGCCAGCAGCCTCTGGACTTCTGCCTCCCAGAAGTCGGTGAGCGCTGGGCTTCCGCACCGACCCACGTGAGGACCATACGCCGATTCTTCGTTTTACAGAGAAGGAAACTCAGGCCCAAAGAAGTTGGAATTTTGTCAGGGTCACCCTGCCCAGGAATACTGAAACTGAAAAACAAATTCACATATTCCTAATGTGAAGACCAGCCTAGAAGGATGCACAAAATTTACATTATTAGCCGTTCTTTCTGTTGTTGAGTCAGTGTTTGTCCTTCATTCTCAAAAACCATGACGTCAGAGAGGTGATGCCCTGGCAAGTACACGAATTGGATTTGAGTACTTTCTCCTTCATAGCCATCTGAGTCCAGTGGTCAGATGTGAATTAGGACTGGAGATGGACCTGGATGTGAGGAGGTCAGGGTTCATCTAAGAAGCATCAGAGGTCGGATTTAAACTCCCATTCTCCTTATTCTAAAGCCAGTGCCCTATCCACTAGGCCGTGGACCTAGATGGCTCTGGAAGAGCAAGTGAGGCTGGTGACTTAGCACAGCATCCCCCCACTCAAATCCAATTTTCATGCTTGTCATGGAACACCTTCCTGATGTCAGGGTCTTCTTCAAGAATGAAGAACAAACATGGTCTAAGAGACCTGGTCAGGTGTTGGGTCAAAATCTGCACCTGTACCTGAAGTTCTATCCTTTCTACCCAAGCACCTACATTCTACCTCTAGTGACACATAGAACAAGTCAAATCCCTCTTTCTTCTGAAAGCTGCTAAAACAGTTATCACATCCCCTCTAGTCTTCTCTTGGCCAAAATCCGTACTCTCTTCAAGAATTAAACTAAGAAGTCCCAGATTTCCTACAGACACAAATCTGACGATTCTTTGCTCTACCAGCTAAGCACTCAAAAGTTCTTTCTAGTTCTAGTTCACTACTTTCGGTATCTATAAAATGAAATGATCCCTAGGACCCTTTTAGCTCCACACTTTGGTACCATGACTTTGGTGGTACGGGATCATGCTCTTATTTCCCCAACTAGTATCTTGCTTATCCCAATCTATAATAAAAATAAATAACAGTCAGCCCTCTCCCCCCCATCAATAGTATAGTGCTCTTTTATATTTTTTAAACTAATGTATGTTGTCTTGTATAGCATAGTGATAGGAGATAATGGTTACAGTTCCCATCTTTTATGAGAAAACTGAATGGTAATATGACCATCTGTGATTGCATGTTTGTCTTCCATTGATAAAGTAGAATGTCACCTGTTAAACAAAGCTTAAACTTTAAAGTCTCTTTAAAGAACAGAGAATAATCTGGTTTAGAACAGTGTTATTGTCAGCTAGTTATATGCAGTAAATTTAGAAAGATTATAAAATGAGGGAGCCGGAAAAGGATCTTAAAATGTAAAATTATAGAAGCCAGCATTGGAAAGGACTCTAGAAGTCACTGCTTTAACTCCTCTAACCCCACCTCCACTTTTGCAAGGGAAAAGCAATAGGTTGAGAAATGGAATAAGGATTTACCCAAATTTATAGTTAGATCTATAGGGACCAGACTATAGAAGGCCTTAAGGACCAAACTAAAAAGTTCAGTCTTTATTCTTAGGGTGATAAAGAGTATTTGGAAATCTTTTAGTAGGAGAGGGATATTATCTAAACTTGGGAGGAGGAGGAGGATTCATTGCTAACTAGTGTTTTTTTTCTACCTGATTAAAAAAAGTGAAGTAGATTTATGTTCTGAAAAGAGTACTGGATTTTAAGTAAGAAGGACCTGGGTTCAAATCCCAGCCTGACCTCTTGTTATCTATGTGACTCTGGGAAAGTCACTTTATTATCTCTACCTCACTTTCTGCAGGTGGAAAGAAGATGTATTTGATCAAAGATTCTTAAATCTTTTTTTTTGGTGCCATGAATCCCTTCTCAGGATAATGGGTTTTTTTAAAGAAATTCATAATCAAAAGACATACTGCATTTTAGTTAGATATTAATGAAAAGTCATTTTTTTCACATCCATTTTTTTTCCCCACATCGTAGTCCCCTTGAACTTTGTCCCCAGACCTCTTGGGGAAATTATAAATCTTAGATTGAGAACACTTGGACTAGATGATCTCTGCAGTTATTAAAGCTCTATCTTTTAATGTTGAAACTAGTGATGTGAGTGGTTGTACTAGAAATAATTTGGATATTTTTCCTTCACAGTATAACTAATGCCGCTACACAAGTATCCTGTTAAACTCTGGCAAACCCTGAAGTTAAGGCAGGGGATTTACTCTCGCCTGCCTGAACACTACCTCAAGTCACTGCAGAATGAAGGGACACCCACAGCAGTCCATTATAAACCTCATGGGGTCAAGTACAAGATAAATCCAAAGAATGGACAACGTGAGCTTGTCCAGGATGTTCCCATCCCTCTGTACTTTCCCCCTGAGTCCCAGAAGGGACTCTGGGGTGGTGAGGGCTGGATCAGTGGTTTTAGATATGCCAACAATGACAAGGTACATTTGTTTGAGTGTGTGTTTGTTTGTATGTCTGTATTGGGAGAAGGAGGTATGGCTAGTGAGGGTGGCTAAGGTAGACCCAGGAGAGAGCAGGGACTGGTCTGCTTTTCTCAAGGTCATAAAGTGACTTGTCACAGATCCAATCATTTTTAGAGATGTAATTTTCTGCTAACAGAATGTGACTGTAACAGAAAAAAAGTATAGCTGTTTTGATGGGGTTTTTTTTGGCAAGGCAGTGAGGTTAAGTGACTTGCCTAGGGTCACATAGCTAGGTAATTATTAAGTGTCTGAGGCTGGATTTGAACTCAGGTCCTCCTAACTCCAGGGCCAGTGCTCTATCCACCTAGCCCACCCCTGATGATAATCTTAATTCTTCTAAATCGAATTTTTAATTTTTGAAAAGAACATTGTTGTTAATAACAGTTCATATTTATCTGGAGATCCACAAAGCATTTCCCTAACTATGATGCTGTGAGGTTTTTCATTTTTGGGTTTATATCCCAACAACTGATATGATGCCTTGTACAGAGTAGAAATTTAATTAAGTGCTTGTTGAATTGGTTTGGAGGTTGGTGAATTAAATATGATTGTCGTCCTCATTTTATGACAAGACAACACATTCTAAGACAGAAAATAACTTCCTTTGTTAATATTGGATCATTGGTGGAAAGGACAGCTAGATGGTTTAGTGGGTACAACACTGACCCCGAAGTCAGAAGGACCTGAGTTCAAATGTGATCTCAGACCCTTACTAGTTGTGTGACCCTGGGCTTTGCTTCACATCCAGGACTATCACCAGTTGTCCTGATTCAGATCTGGTCAGATTGCTCTGGAGGAGAAAGTGAGATTGGTGACATAGCACAGCCCCCCCCCACTCAAATCCAGTTTGTGTGCTTGTCACGGCATCACCTCCCTGATGTCATGGTCTTCTTCAAAAACAAAGGACAAACATTAATTCATGGGTGGAAAGAACTTGGTCTCTGGTTTTCTGATTCTGCAGTTATTCTTTCCATGGCATTATAGTTTCCCCTGTGGTGGGAAAGTGAAAGGCCTTTCTCTCTCTCCCTTTGGTTATATCAGGTTCTTGGATATTGGAAGGGACTGACAGAGAAGAGTAAGCCTGTTCTGCCAAGCAGCTCTCCTCACTTTTAGCTGTTGCTGAGCCAAGAATAACATGATATAGAGGCATGTTCCCTCTGTTCACTTCCCACTGGCCACCCCCAAACTGCCTCTGTCTTTCCTTGCCTTTGGCCATTTTTTGCATTAACTTAGCCCTTTAACATCACATGGACTTTAGTCTCCCAGTCTTTGCACATTCTTAATTATTTGTAATGTGAATACCAGCGAACCATGATGCCAGGTTTAATGTGTCTATAGTATCATGGAACTTTTTGAAGGTCATTAGTGTTAGGAGAAAAATATTAACACCAGAAGAAGTCAAAGTGAAACTAACTGTGAGATTAAGCTAGCTAGCTAGAAGTTTAAGGTATACAGGAGGATGAAAATGGCAAGAGTTGAGCCAGTAGACTGAGGAGTTGAACCATATAGGGGAATGCCAGGGGCTGACAATATAGATATGTCGTATATGTAAAAAATATGTAAAAATAAAAACAGATTAAAACAGATCCCATTTAATATAGTTTAACTTGCAAGGTAACTTTTTAAGGGTTTTTTGCAAGGCAGTGGGGTTAAGTGGCTTGCCCAAGGCCACACAGCTAGGTAATTATTAAGTGTCTGAGGCTGGATTTGAATTCAGGTACTCCTGACTCCAGGGCCATGCTCTATCCACTGTGCCACCTAGCCACCCCACAAGGTAACTTTTAAATTGGCCCTCTACATTTCCTGAATAATTAAACTAGATATCCATAACTTCTTTTGAACCAGGTTCTTAGATCCCAGGATCCTGGCTTTTGATGAAACCTATAGAGCTTTTGTTCTTGGTGACCTAGTAAGGCTTTTCCTTTGAACTAAAAGAACAGGAGGTATGCCAAAACTGAAAAAAGAAAGGAAGAATTACCACATCTACGTATGTTGGTGGAGGGCGATATTGCTTGTCTTTTAAGAAGAGCATTGGTGATTATATGGGAACAGCTTGCTCATGCTTATAAACTTTTTTCTGTCTTTAGCTCTCAACCCGTCTGAGAAAGACTTGGAAGCCCCATCTATATGAACGAGAGCTTTACAGTGAGATCTTGGACAAGAAATTCAAAATAATGGTTACTATGAGAACTCTGGATCTAATTGATGAAGCTTATGGATTTGATTTCTATATCCTCAAGGTGAAGCCCTGGGAACACGGAGAGGGAAAAAGAAAAGAGATGCCAAGTTTTTGTTTTGGGGGCAGGATCAAAACTAGGAACAGAAAAACTTCATTCTGCCTGGGTTTACTCTGAAGTTAGATTGGTGGCTACAGCTAAACTAGAGATTTAAGATTCAGTGTTCATTGTGTAGGGAATGGGAATGTTAGTATCCACCCAATATTACAATGTTCAGGTTACATTTTAGGAAGAATGTTGACATATTGGACCATATCTTCGATGATGGGGAACCTGGAAGCTATGTAATGTGAGAGCCAATTGACAGAACTATGTTTAGCTTGGAAAAGAGATGTTAGGGAGGATGGAAACAATGACATATGGTGGAAAAAATGACACATGATAATTCTCTTATGATATTTGAACTCTGTGTCTTAAGAACCTCTAATCCTCTGGGCAGTTATGTGCAAAATGGTTTCTATCATTATCTCCCTTGGCAGGATGATAATTGGATTCAGGAGAAATTGGGTTCAGGTCTGACTTCTGAGTGACTATTGGCAAATATTTGTAACTTGTCACTGCCCCTGACAACTTTTTAAGACTCTAAATTGCAGGATGGATTCTGATATTCAATGATAGAGGGTTTTCTTATGGGGAACTGTCTACACAAATGAAATTCCAGGTTTAGACCAAAAAAGAATTCTGATTAAACTTCTTTAGCTTGGTTTCATAGGGTAGGATTAAGATATTGTTGCAGAGAGTCAGATTGTAGCCTGATTGAAGGAAGAATTTCCAGACAGTCCATATAATCCAAAAGAAAAGAATAGGCTGAGCCTGCCTTGGGTAATGATTTTTCTATTATTAGAGAGCTTCAAATTGACTGCAGATAACAATGTGTACAGAGCCCAGGATATAATAGTAGGTACAGGTGAACTACACATCTATCATGGGAACACTGAAATTCTGTTATTTTCTGAATGTGATCCAGAACTCATTGAGTGGTCCATCAATTAGTCTAAGATGAAAGTCATTTCAAAGAATGTTTATTTAAAGATCTTTTCCTATGTTTTGCATGACTACTCGTGTTTAACCTTTATCAAATTGCTTGCCTTCCCATCAGGGGGGTAGAGGAGGAAGGGGAGACTTTGGAATTAAAAATTTTTTTCAAAAATGTTAAAAATTATCTTTATGTGTAATTGGAAAAATAAATATTTAAAAATTTTAAAAAAGATATTTTCCATTACTGATGTAAATTTACACTCGAAAAAACACAAAAATTTACACATTTAAATATAATAAAAAACTGTTTAACAAAGGCAAACATTATTTATGTGTGTCTTTGTATATGGAAGAGGGGGATATGAAGAGGTATTCTGAAAAGCCTTTTGCTTAACCTAAAAGTTTTGAGAAACCCTAGACTAGAGCATCAACTATTTGTCCAATCCCTTTAGTCTTCAGGGCCTAAGGTTATTTTAACCTAGTTTTCCTCCCATAGAAAAGTAAAGTGGGTCCACATCTAGTTATAAGATACTCTGAACATCCATATTAGAGAGTGGGAGGGCTGAACCAGGTCTGGATGTGGCCTGACTAACTTTTTTTTTTGCAAGGCAAATGGGGTTAAGTGACTTGCCCAAGGCCACACAGCCAGGTAATTGTGAGACCGGATTTGAACCCAGGTACACCTGACTCCAGGGTTGGTGCTTTATGCACTGTGCCACCTAGCTGCCCCATGACTAACTCTTACCTACAGAAATAGATACCTATTAAAAACATGATGGTGATGATGATGATGGAGTTTCATTTGCATTCCTGAAAGTTATTGAAAAATCAAATGCAATTACATGATCAGTGCTTGAGTTATGTTGTATGATTTTACTTCCAGACTCCAAAGGAGGATCTTTGCTCCAAGTTTGGGATGGATTTGAAACGAGGAATGCTATTGCGTCTTGCCCGCAGAGATCCTCACCTCCACCCAGATGATCCAGAAAAGAGAGAAGCTATTTATAACAAGTACAAGGTGGAGCAGCCAAATTGCTTTTTCTGCTAAATTCTGCACATCCATTTGAGTTAACTCATCCATGGATTATCTAACCTCAGGTCTTGGCTTATATGCTTGAAACTCCTTTACTCCTTTTCAGATGAGTTTTCCCTCTGAACCTCTGGCACAACTACTTCAGGAGGTTTAATAATTATATTCATATGTAATATAGAATAATGAAAATTATATTTAGTTTAACAAATATAATTTATTAAATACCTTCTTTGTGTCAGGCAATTTATAGTTTATATTTTAGTATATTTATATAAAATGCCTATCTCATGATAGGATATGAGGTAGGTAGTATGACTTTTTAATTCTATTTTACAAATTAAAAAAACTAAACTAGCTAAAGGAAGTCTTTTTTTTATTTTTTTAATTATATAAATATTTTATTTGGTTTCCAATTATATACCATAGTAGTTTCTATCTATCATTTCTTTGGTAAGTTTTTGAATTTTACACTTTTTCTCCCAACCTCCCTTCCCTCCCCACAGAAAGCAATCTGATAATCTTTACATTGTTTCCATGTTATACATTGATGGAAATTGAATGTATTGAGAGAAAAAAACATATCCTTGAGGAAAAGATAAAATATTAAAGGTAGCAAAAGCCAACTTTTTTAAAAAAACTGAAAGTAATAATCTTTGGTCTTCATTTAAATTCCAGTTCTTTTTCTGGATACAGTTGGTATTTTCCATTGCAAATACCCTAAAATTGTCCCTGATTATTGCACTGTTGGAATGTGCAAGTCCATTAAGGTTAATTATCACCCCCATGTTGCTGTTAGGGGGTTTAATGTTCTTCTGGTTCTGCTCATCTCACTCAGTATCAGTTCATGCAAGTCTTTCCAGGCTTCTCTGAAATCTCCCTCTTGGTTTCTCTCTCTCTCTCTCTCTCTCTCTCTCTCTCTCTCTCTCTCTCTCTCTCTCTCCCTCTCTCTCCCTCTCTCTCTCTCCCTCTCCCTCCCTCCCTTCCTTCCTTCCTTCCTGTCCGTCTTTCTTATTTTATGCAATGTAGTTAAGTGCTTTGCCTAAGGTCATATAGTCAGGCAATTATTAAGTGCCTGAGGTCACATTTGAACTCAGGTCCCCCTGACTCCAGGGCCAGTGCTCTATCCACTGTGCCACCTAGCTGCCCCGCCCCCCTGTTTTCTAATAGAACAATAATGTTCCATAATATACATATACCACGATTTGTTTAGCCATTCTCCAATTGATGGACATTCACTCAGTTTTCAATTCTTTGCCATCACAAACAGGGCTGCTATGAGTATTTTTGTACAAGTGAAGTTTTTACCCTTTTTCATAATCTTTTCAGGGTATAGACCCAGTAGTGGTATTGCTGGATCAAAGGGTATACACATTTTTATTGCCCTTTGGGCATAATCCCAAATTATTCTCCAGAAAGGTTGGATGAGTTCACAACTCTACCAACAATGTATTAGTGTCCCAGATTTCCTTCATCCCTTCCAACATTGATCATTATCCTTTCTGGTCATATTGGCCAGTCTGAGAGGTGTGAGGTAGTACCTCAGAGAAACTTTAATTTGCATTTCTCTAATCAATAATGATTTAGAGCAGTTTTTCGTATGACTATGGATAGCTTTGATTTCCTCATCTGCAAATTGCCTTTGCATATCCTTTGACCATTTGTCAACTGGAGAATGGCTTGTTTTTTATAAATTTGACTTTGTTCTCCATATATTTTAGAAATGAGTCCTTTGTCAGAAACATTAGTTGTAAAAATTGTTTCCCAGTTTACTACATTTCTTTTGATCTTGGTTACAGTGGTTTTCTGTGTGCAGAAGCTTTTTAATCAAAATTATCCAGTTTGTTTTTAATGATGTTCTCCATCTCTTCCTTCCAACTGCTTCCAAAAGGAAATGTCTTAATGTAAATCCAGCTAGTTAGTGACAGAACTGAGATTCAAACTTAGGTCTCCTAACTCCTAACCCAGTGTTCTTTCAACTATGTTTGTAAAGCACTTTACAAACCTTAAAGTGCTGTTTAAATGTTAACTATCATTATTATTGTTACCACTCTACCTCACAGGATCCCCATTTTTTTCTTATGCCGTAGGAGTTTGTGATCCCAGAAGAAGAGGCTGAATGGGTTGGACTGACATTAGAGGAAGCAGTAGAAAAACAGAGACTCCTGGAAGAAAAAGTAAGTATCAAGAACAGGGTCTTTCAAGGACAAAGTGAGCTCTGGAGAGGTCTGAGTGGCCTAGGAGATTCAAAGAGGAATGGAGTACTCCCAGCTGGAGGAGTCATGGAATAATCTAGTATAGTGGTTTGCATATAATAAGCATTTAATAATGAATTTGAATGAATGTTGAATGAGTCAGCACCCAAGCTAGCTTATAGTCTGATGTCTAAACTGGTGTTTCAAGCTGTTTACATTTGACTCAAGAGAGTTGACTTGTGAGAGGTCAAGGGCTGTTTAATATCAAAGAAGCATAGAAATCATCATCTCAAGCTCAAGGGAGTGATGGGCAAGAGGTGAAACTATGAAGAAACTGCCAGTTCTGGGCAAGGAACAGGAACAAACCCAAGTCCTGATTCCTGTTTGGAACCTTTCTGCTTTTTCTGTTGCTTTTGTGAGTTCTTGAGGAATGGTTTTGCTGAACTCTTCAACCTTTCCTCCCTGTATTGTGGCCAGCCTTCTTACCACTCAGTCCACGCAGATATCAGTTTAGCTTGTTTACTTAAACAGTGGTCAAAAAAAGTCTAAATATTTACAGACTAGATTGGGTTACAGAAATACTAAGTACACAGCAAAGATCCCATCCTAAGACCCTTAACCATGTTTAATTTGAACATTAAAACACTTAAAAGATTGCCTGTCTATATTGCTATGTGCTAGGTTCTGGAGAAAATACTAAGCTTTCGAAAGGTTCCTTCTCAAGGAATTTATAGTTAGGGAAGAGGCATTGGATGTGCACAAATTGTGGAAGTTAAAAAATGATTAAATATATTGGAGAGGTCTGAGTGGCCTAGGAAATTCAAAGAAGAATGGATTACTCCCAAGCCGGAGGGGTCAAGGAAGGTTTCTTGAAATAATTAGTATAGTGGTTTGTCCATAATAGGCATTTTTTTTAGGTTGTTTTTTTTTTGCAAGTCAATGGGGTTAAGTGGCTTGACCAAGGCTACACAGCTAGGTAATTATTAAGTGTCTGAGGCTGGATTTGAACTTGGGTATTCCTGACTCCAGGCCGGTGCTATATCCACTGCACCACCTAGCCACCCCTCATAATAGACATTTAATAACGAATTTGAATAAGTGTTGAGTGGCCAACACTCAAGCTAGCTTTTGAAAGAGGAGGATTACATAATTTCAACTCATGTAACACATTGCAATTACTTTCCTGGTTGAGGTAAGGAGTAGTTTTATGGATGACGAAACTGAGGCAGAGTGAAATGTTCCTTAGAGATATGTTCAGTCATACAGTGAAGTGTTAGATTTTGGGTCTTCTTCCCTGTTTTGGACCTTTTGTTTTTAATATGTCTGTTGGACATACAGCTGGAAATATCCCAGAGGCAATTGGTGATGCAGGCCCAGAGCTCAGTCTATCGATTTTATTCCAATGAAACTGTATGCCCTTTGAGAGTATGACATATTTTATTTCCCTCTGTATTATTTCCAAGACCTCATAAATAGGAGGTGCTTAATAGTCATTGAAAGAATGACCAAGGAGGAGCATGAAAAGAAAAGCACAGAGAGTCAAGGCCAGTTTGGTAGCTGAGATAGCTTATCTTTATCTTTATCTTCTACCATGTGTTTGAATAAACCTTCCTTTCATGCCCCCTTCCAGACTGTCCTCCATGGAGCCACCAAATAATAGACCCAAAACATTCTGTCCTTGTTGTTTCTCCACCCTGAAAGCTCCAGTAATTTCTTGTTTGTTCTGGGATAAAATACAGACTTTCTGACCAAACCAGGTTTCTTTTTTTTTTAGGTTTTTTTCAAGGCAAAAGTGGCTTGCCCAAGGCCACACAGCTAGGTAATTATTAAGTGTCTGAGACCAGATTTGAACCCAGGTACTCCTGACTCCAAGGCCAGTGCTTTATCCACTATGCTACCTAGCTGCCCCTCAAACCAGGTTTCTTACAGAACATGGTCACCTGCAAAATTTCATCTCTGCTTGTGGGCCCCCGCCCCCAGGCTTGAACT
Organism: Macrotis lagotis; assembly: GCF_037893015.1. Classification (NCBI taxonomy): domain Eukaryota; kingdom Metazoa; phylum Chordata; class Mammalia; order Peramelemorphia; family Peramelidae; genus Macrotis; species Macrotis lagotis. Next base: position 52,546,082 of record NC_133665.1, on the reverse strand, counting down.
GTACTTCTTCCTTACCTCCTCCTACAGGAGGCCAGACCTCATCCCTACCCCAGAGTTAGCTTTGTATATATTTTTAGTTCTTTGCAAGGCAATTGGATTAAGTGTCTTACCCAAGGTCACACAGCTCCATAAGTATTAAGTATCTGAGGTCAGATTTGAACCCAGGTCCTCATGACTCCAGGGCTGGTGCTCAATCCACTGCTCCACTCAGCTGCCCCTAATTTTGTGTTTTGTAGTTACTTGACTGTTCATGTAAGCTCTCCTTATGGAATGGAAACTTCTTGAAGTTAGAAATTGTTTTGTTATTGTTTCTGAATCCTCAATTCTTGCCATAGAGCCTGGCTCATGACAAGCGCTAAACAAATATTTATGGAATGTAAAAAATGTAACATGCAAATGTAGCATAGATTGGTACCTCAGAGGAGGACCAGGTATTTAGGAGATGAGATGATGGTGAGATCACTTCTAGATTAGGGGATCAGGGAGGAGAAGGACCTTGGAGGATGGGTGGGATGTTTGCAGATGGAGACTGGATTTCCATCTTTGCCCCACAGATCTGGAGAGGTGTTGAATTCAGTTCCAGAGAAAAAGCTGATAGCAGGATAGCAACTGAGTTTTCCAACTCTTGCTTGATTTATTTAAATTAAACTAGTCCAGGCTGGTCCGAAGGTAGTGAGTTATCTCAATTGATTGTTCGCAGTCAGTTACAGATAGATCTCCTTGTTCTCTCTTTCCCTCCCCTCTCACTACTGCAATCGACTAAATAAAAAAATAAAAAATAAATAAATTAAACTAGTCCACCTGGGCAGATTTGCGCCCCAATTGTTGAGCATAGCCATCTCAAACCACCAAGGTCTTTACAGGATTCCAGATTCTAGAAGTCATTCTAGAGAAGCATATTGCTGCTCAATATCCTCCTAACATGACTTGAGTTTTCATAGAGTAAACTGGCATCAAAAGGAAGTGTCAACTTTTGAGGAACATAGCGGCTGATGAGTTTTGGTGAGGGTGACAGTCTCATTCTCAGCAGGAAGGATTAAGGCAACTGAAGCTGGAGGAGAGAGGCACCATCCACTTGGATGTTTCTGACCCCTTGGACTAGCTTCAACTATTCTTGTTTTACCCTTGTGCTAACTGCTCTGCAGAACTCTCACCCACTGTTTTTCTACTTCTCAGGACCCTGTCCCTCTGTTCAAAGTATACGTGGAGGAACTCATTCAGCAGCTTCAAGACGAGGCCCTCTCACAGCCAGCTGTGGTGCAAAGGAAAGCTTAATGGGCTGGAGCTTCCTAGAGACCAGACTGTTTGATTAGGAAGTCCCTTCCTCTTCCTTCCCATTGCATCCAGTCCAAACCCACTGCTGTTTATGTCACAGTGAATTGGGAAGCAGAGCATTTGAAGACTTCCTGTGTCCCCCTCTGTTGGTCACCCAGCAGAGCTCCTGGCCTGCCTCTGGTGGTAGCCAGACTGACAGACCAGCTCTGACTCACAGTGCTCCCTGAGCTCCTGCTGGCGCTTTAAACTTATTTTTCTGAGATATAGTTATTCAAAGGAATAATAAATAGCCATCCAGTGATCTAGTTACTGTCCCGATGTATCCCTTTAGCCACCCACACACGCCTGGGTTTTGCCAGTGATTAGAAGTTAGAGTTCCTTGTGCAATTGAACCTGGGTCTAGAGCTTGTCATATACCCTTTATTCTCTTGATGTCAGACTGATAGCATGGACTATCTTAGAAATTTTTCTAGGTCTTCGAAGCTCTTTACATAAAGTGGTTATTTGTTGACTTCTAATATTCGTTTTTGTTCTAAAATTTCTATAATTCAAAGAACTATAGAATCTTCTATTTGACAAAAGCACAAACAGTGAAAAGAGAACTGGAATTTGAATCTAAGGATCTGGTTTTATAGATTATACATGTGCAATTATATCAAACATTTCTAGTCATTTTGTATAGTAAGACTTGAATGAAAGTGAAAAACAGTATGCTTCAATCTGTATTAAATCAATATCAATCCTTGTTCTGGAGGCAGTAGATTGCTTCATCATTAGTCCTTTAGGATTGTCTTGGATCATATTTCTGAGAATAGCTAAGTCATTCACAATTCAATTACTGCTGTTACTGTGTACAATGTTCTCACTTCAATATGCATCAGTTCATGTAAGGCTGGGTTCTTTTGAAATCTGCCTGCTTGTCATTTCTTACAGTACATAATATTTCTTTACAATAATAGGTTACAACTTGTTTAGACATTTTCCAGTTGGTAGATATCCTTTGATTTCCGATTCTTAGCCACCACAAAATAGAACAGCTATAAATATTTTTGCACAAATGGGTCCTTTTCCCTTTTTTTTGAATGTCTTTGGGATATAGACCTAGCAGTGGAACAGCATAGTTTTATAGCCCTTTGGGCATAGTTCCAAATTGGTCTCTCGAATGGTGGGATCAATTCATAATTCCAACAATGCATTAGTGTCCCAGTTTTCTTGTATCCCCTTTAACAGCCAACATTTTTCTTTTTGTCATGACTACTTTTTTTTTTTTTTTTTAGGTTTTTGCAAGGCAAATGGGGTTAAGTGGCTTGCCCAAGGCCACACAGCTAGGTTATTATTGTCTGAGACCGGATTTGAACCCAGGTACTCCTGACTCCAGGGCCGGTGTGCTTTATCCACTACGCCACCTAGCCGCCCCCATGTCATGATTACTCTTGTGATATGAGGTGGCACCTCAGAATTGTTTTAATTTGCATTTATTTGATTAGTAGTGATTTAGAACATTTGTTTCATATGACTAGATAGTTTTGATTTCATCTGAACACTCCCTATTAATATCTTTTTTTTTCTTTTTTTTTTTTTAGGTTTTTGAAAGGCAAATGGGGTTTAGTGGCTTACCCAAGGCTACACAACTAGGTAATAATTAAGTGTCTGAGTCTGGATTTGTACTCAGGGACTCCTGACTCCAGGGCTGGTGCTCTATCCACTGCACCACCTGGCTGCCCCTAATATCTTTTGACCATTTATCATTTGGGGAAAGATTTGTATTCTAAATTTGACTTAGTTGTCTGTATAGTTGAAACCTTTATCACCTACTTGTTGCAAAAAAAATATTTCCTATTTTTCTGCCTTCTTCATAATTTTGGTTTCACTATGCAAACTTTTTAATTTTATAATGCTCTTTAAATCTAAATTTTTCAAAGGTCCTGGTTTTGAAATTTAGTTCTGCTACTTATTATCTTTGTGTAGCTTCTGAGTTTCAGTTCCTCATGTAAAGGATGAGGAGGTGTGGATGAAATGTGTGATTCTATGGACTAGCATCCTATGAATCTTCACCCCTGGTTTTCCATTGTCTCAGGGTAATATTGCTTTTCATATAGTCTGTGTCAATATCTTGTTATGTTTAGGGCAGTGCTGTGAATTCTACGATCTATATCTGATATTGGGAAGAATCCTAGTTCATGCTGACATCTTTTTTTGATCCACAAAATAAACTACTTGAAGGCATTACCAAGTTTACTCTCACAGATCTGTGGGTGTTCTGAGGATTCTTGCCCTTGTTTCCATTGTACGTGAGGGGCTAGTGAGCAGAGACCTGTATTACATAGCAGGTGATGTCAGAAATCACACAAAACACCAGTGACAAATTAAATTAAAAACAGCAGCTTCAATCTCCCCAGTTTACTGTGCAGTAGTATCATTATTCAAAACTCTGATATTGAGATTAATGCCATAGGATTTTGTTTGACTTTGGTGTTTAACTTTAGTCGTTGCTTTTGAGCTGATTTGGAAAACTACAACTAATGATAATACCAACTCATATTTACTTAGTGCCTTTTCTATTAAAGCACTTCTGCCCCAGGATTAATTAACTAGGACCAGGGAAATGGTTGGCAAAGTGTTTATATTCAGTGCAATCTCTGTCCTTGACCTTGTCTTCTAAAACATTTTATTAGTACAGACATAAAAGGCAGCTTAACCTAATTTGGAAATGGCCCAAAGCTGGGAAAGAGATCTAAGAGAGGCAATGTGTTGGTGGAAAGGGCACTAAACTTATTGAACTACTACTACTTTGGACATGCTAAATTCAGCCTCAGTTTCCTCATCTCTAAAATGGGGATAGGAATACTTCAACCACTACTATATATTGTGAACCGTCTTTTTTTTTTATTAGGTTTTTGCAAGGCAAACGGGGTTAAGTGACTTGCCCAAGGCCACACAGCTAGGTAATTATTAAGTGTCTGAGGCCAGATTTGAACCCAGGTACTCCTGACTCCAGGGCAGTTGCTTTATCCACTACGCTACCTAGCCGCCCCTCACTACTATATATTGTGAAGAAAGTTCTCTACAGCATCACAAAAAGATGAACTATTATTTTCATGCTTTCTTATTGTTTCCAACAGTTAGCTTGTTGAAAGTACTTTGATCCTTTCCTGGGAGTCTGGGTCTGTTTCTCTTCAGATAGCTTCATTAACTTTTACCTAATGGCAATAGAAAGAGGGGCCCCTGATTAGCCACTCATCTCTTAGCTTAAGAAATGTACTGTGTACAGCAGCCAGGCAGCTACTGGCTGTTTTCGTGTTGTACCTTGTGTGCACTCTCACCATTGCATAGTAACAGATGTCTTGAGCTGTAGGGCTTGAAAGCTCCCTGACTGACCCTTGGCCTCACAGTAAGCTAATGATGTTCTCTGTAGAAGCTGGCTGTGGTCTTAAGGCAATGAGACTCCCTTACCTATGGAGGCGTTTCCTGAGAACACTGTTGTGTCATCATCTTCAGCATTCAAAACCACAGCTCTCTCACTGATCATTGCTGACTTGACCTGACCTGACTCCTGTCCAGAATAGCCCTCTCTTTGATCTGACCAGCTAGATTAGAGAGAAAATAATCTCCCAAGGTTACATACAGCTTGCAGTTCCCCAGAACTGAAATTGGGACTGAAATGAACTTGGCCAAGTCTGAAGTTTCCTCCCTGGATCTCAGTTTTTCCCATGTAAAATGGGGGAATTGGATCCAATGATTTCTATGTTCCCTTTCAGCATTAATATTACATGTACCTTCTTACTCTAGGTTCTCAGAGAGATCTAGTTTGGAAGTATATATTGTAGGTTTCCCTCTGATCCCAGACCCTGAGATGGTGAGTGTTGATTGGCCACATTCTCTGGTCCCGCAACATCTCCATTTTTTCTTTCAGGCTTTATTTCCTTTATTCCTTTTCCCCTTTCTTGAAATCTCAGTGTTTTTTGCTCACTATTTAAATCTGCCTTTTCTGGGTTAGATTAGATACACTTTAATTAGAAACTGAGTTGCCTTCTTTCTTCTCTACTTGTTTATGGAAGATTCCCTCTGAAGAACAGTCTTAGTCCTGAATTGCACAAAAGCCTGGGTAAAATTAACTTGGCTCCTGTGAGAGACAGACAACAAGAAAACAAGGTAGAAGCATCCTACTACTGACAATTTCACTTTAGAAGGAGAGTCAAAATGGAGGAGGGCTGACCCCAAGACTGATGGAGAATAGTTTGCCAACCTTAAGGATCCTACCCTCTATTATATATCATTATTTCATTCTCTACCAAAATAGCCTTTTCACAGGCATTCAGATAAGATGGTATTTTCCTCCAATTCCTCCCTTTTCCTGGGTATAATCTAGAGCTTCAGAGATGCTGTGGTAAGGGGGAAAAATAAGTAATCTAATCCTGCCCTATTCTCCTTATGGGTACCAAGATCTCAAGTACATAATTGGCATGTAGCTCTCCCCTCTCTCTCCTTTGCCATGCACAATCAGTCTTGGATCATAGCTTCTTGAAAAGGCACTTGTGTAGTAGGCAAGGGTTCTGAGCTAACTGATGAGATTTGAGCTAGGACTCCACCCTGTAACTCTGGGCATGTAAACCACTTAACCTTGCTGTTGTCTCATGTTTAACTTTATAGGTTAAAACAGAAGCAAGGATATGAACCAGATGATCTCTTCACGTCCCTAAGAACCATATTGTAATCTTAGACCTTTTCTCATCCCTATAGACTCCTTTCCTGCTGATTCCAGGAGAGGGATAATGCAGACTTCTCTAAATAACATTCCTAAACATCTCTTGATTACAAGTTAGCACCACCTCAAACTCCTTGGTTAAGAGACCTCTCTGACTTCCATAGGGAACCTGAGGGAGAATTAGGGTTCCCACATTCCAGTTTCTTATAAACAATTGTTTCAGGAATCATCCAAGACCCCAAGCTTGTTTTCACTCAACAAATCACAAATGTGGGTGAACAGTGAATGGGATAAAGTCTGATATTTCTTCAGGAGAATATTATAGATTAGAATAAGCTGAGCTATGGGTTATATCTCTTCTGCCCCTCCTTCCCTGACAAACAACTTCTGGGATGTCTATGAATATTATCATGACCAGAATGTAAAGAGCAACCTGACCTTGCTCCTTTTATCTACTGAGTCCAGATACATTCTTCAGGGCTGGAGGAGATATATGTCTCTGGATTATATGCTTTTCTTTAAATTAGCTTATGCGTTTAGATTGTGAATGACTTTTTTTTTAGGTTTTTGCAAGGCAAATAGGGTTAAGTGACTTGCCCAAGGCCACACAGCTAGGTAGTTATTAAGTGTCTGAAGCTGGATTTGAACTCAGGTCCTCCTGACTCCAGAGCCAGTGCTCTATCCACTTTGCCGCCTAGCTGCCCCATGTACCTAGATTGCAAAGACCACATTCTTAACTAATGAAGATGTGTCAGTGGGGGGATGGTCTTAGGATATATTGCTCCTACAGTTCATGTCTTGTTACCTTATTCTCCCATGACTATGGTTGAGTAGAGGTCTGCTTCTCAAGAATTGAATAAAGACTTTTTCTCTTCATACCTTGAGAAATGTCCAAAATTTATTTAAGGGGGATACAACCCACACAGTTGTGTTGGAACTCTCCTGGTTAAATGGTGAGCAAAATGCCAGTTCACTTCAATTTCAAGTATTTAGGATCCAGTCTGAGTTATCCTCAGCATTTTTCTCCCTGATCTTGAGAATTCTTTTCTTAGAACCTAGCTAGCAGAGAGAAAAGGAGCCTTATACCATCTAATCTGCATGCCTGTGAAAAGGCTAGTTTGGTAGAGAATGAAATAAAGAGATTTATAATAGAAGATAGGATCCTTAAAGTTGGCAAGGACTGTTTCTGCATTTGAAGGATCAACTTTTGGGTACAGAGTCTCACTGAAATGAGTTTTTTTATGTCATTTGGGGCTTTTCATAATCAGATCGTTCTGTATTCTCCATAGCCCTTTTATCTGACTTTAAACTCCCTGACCTCTTTACTTCTCTCTGGAGAATAGAAATACTCAAAACTTCATTCAAGGTTCTATAGAATCCTGTCTACTGTAATGGATTTTCTCTTCAAGTGAGGCCTGACTAGAAGCTTCCAGACACTGTAGAGTAATTCTCTCTGTAAAGAAGCCAGGCCAGGCTAATAGAAGGCTAAACCCAAAGCCTTTTGAAAGTATAGAGGGATAGAGAGATGATTATCTCAATACAGCCTTCCAATGACACAAACCCTTTTTCATTTCTCTATGTTCATAACTCCCCACCCTTATCCCTGATTCCCTGACTCCTTTCTGGACTGTCTTTACCACCTGCTGTGAGGATTCATCTCAGACTGTGAACATGGGCTGTGGACCATCCCCTCCCCACTACAATCCTGATGTTGTTTCTATGACAACAGAAAATTACTTGGAACAAGCCAACTTCAAAGTAAAAATGACAGCTTGATAGAATGGTGTATCACACATACACATACACACATATGCATACATGCAGGCAGATACACAAGACTATCTATTTTCTTACCTGTAAGGAACTGAGATGTACTTGAAATTCATCTCAGAGAGAAGCCAAAGAGAATGCCCATTATATCCAAGGTTGGGACTGGAGTGTCTCACCTACTGCCTCTGGGGCTTAGGGAGACCTAAGATCTCCTTAAGACCTAATACATGAAGCTACAAGGTCTTGAGTTATCTTGGCTAACTAACTACCTTACAATTTTATAGCACTTTTTTCTAAAACTTTTCACATAGTACTGTAGTTCTGTAAGAAATCATAAGCAGGCCGATTTCAGAAAAGCCTAAAAACACCAGCAAAATTAACGATATTATGAGATGATCAATTGTGATGGACTCAGGTCCTCTCAGCAGTTCAGTTGATCAAGGACAATCCTTAAAGACTTGTTATGGAAAATACCATCCACACCCAGAGGAAAAACTAGGGAGTCTGAATTCAGAGCATAGTATGTATGCTATGTTCACTTTTTAAAACTTGTTTTATGTTTTTTCTTTCTCAATTTTTTCTGATTCTTTTTAAAAAATAATTTAATAATAATATTTTTACAACTACATGCAGTGATAGTTTTCAACAATCATTTTTTGGCAAGGTTTTGAGTTTTACATTTTTTTCCCTCTCTCCCTTCCCTCCCCTTCTCCCTGACAGAAAGCAGCCTAATATAGGCTCTACATGTATAACCATGCTGAACATAGGTCCATGGTCATCTGATTCTTCTTTTACAGCATGACTAATGTGTAAAGTTAAACACAGTTGTACATATACAACCTATATCAGAATACTTGCTGCTGTGGGGAAGGGGGAGGGAAGGGAGGATGGTAGAAAAATGGGGATTTCAAGGGTTTACAGAGAGGTATGTGTTCAAGGCTATCTCTGCAAGTAGTTGAAAAAAAATGACAATTTTTTTTAAAAAATTCTTTCCAGGGGCGGCTAGGTGGCACAGAGGATAAAGCACCGGCCCTGGAGTCAGGAGTACCTGGGTTCAAATCTGGTCTCAGACACTTAATAATTACCTAGTTGTATGGCCTTGGGCAAGTCACTTAACCCCATTTGCCTTGCAAAAACTTAAAAAAAAAATTCTTTCCCAGGGCCAGCTAGGTGGCGCAGTGAATAGAGCACCAGCCCTGAAGTCAGGAGGACCTGAGTTCAAATGCAACCTCAGACACCTAATTACCTAGCTGTGTGGCTTTGGGCAAATCACTTAACCCCATTTGCCTTGCCAAAAAAACCTGGAAAAAAGGTCTTTCTCACATCTTAGCTTCACACCATCCCTGGGAAGTGGGCAGAACAGCCATCACCATCTCCATTTAATGGATGAGAAATCTTTCTGGAGCCTAGAAAGTTGAATTAACTTACCTACCTATTACACAGCAAGTCAATGTTAGTTTTAGAACTTAAGCCCAGGTCTTTTGACATATGGTCCAGTGGCATTGTGGTCTCAATTCAGTGGGTTGGTTTTTTTGTTTTGTTTTAATAAGCTAGCCTAGGGCCTAATATGTTGCAGTCTCACTAAACCTACATTTTCATGTTTTTGCTCTTGAACTATGACTTTTTTTGGCATAAGGAATTACTTATATGGAGATTCCTTTCAGTTTTACAAAAGTGATCAATACCACCACCATCTTCAACTTAGCTTCTCACAGGGTAGTTTGGAATAGTGAAAAGTTAAATGATTTATCCATGGTTATCTAGGTAAGTTATATAGAGCATATAAATAGTAGAGGCAAGACCCAAGGTTTCCTGACTAAAGCCAGCTTTCTTTCTACTACTCCACATTTTCTGGGGTTTTTTGGAAGCAATTGGGGTTAAGTGACTTGCCCAGGGTCACACAACTAGATGTCTGAGGTCAGATTTGGACTCACATCCTCCTTACTCCAAGGCCAGTGTTCTATCTACTGACCATCTAGCTGTCCCTACTAGCCTATACTTTTCAATTTATATAAACCTTCTGAAAAACCATCCCCTTGCCAAGTGAACAGTCTAATAAGATATTATCATGCTCCCCTTCTTGTTGGAAGGAGGCCCAGGTATCAAGATAGTGAAAATAGATTTCCTTCCTTGGTAAAAGGCCCCAACCTTACCTTATTTAGACAAAGGCCCACAAGGGACAAGTTGTTTGTTTTAGTCTTCCTTGCAAGCTTGTCTTGAATCCAAGTCTCTGAATACAGAGACCATGTCTCTATAATACCCAAACAATCAGTTATTTCTGTTGAGTGGGAAAGGAGCAGCTGAGGAAGGCTTGGAGTGATGTTGTAAATGATTGGAAATTTTTTTTCACTTTCCTTGAAGGTTTATTGGTATCATCTAGAGATAGCCACAGGAGACCAATTCTAATTCACAAACAAGTCAGTTCTCCTGCCTTGTCTCCAAAGTCATAATAAGCACACAAAACACCCTGGAGTAGCAAAATGTATGGAAAAAGATGTTGAGTCTGGAGACCCAGCTCTGGTTACCAGCTAGTTGTATGATCCAAATCACTTCTCTGATGCTTTTTTCTCAACTGTAAATTAGGAATTATAATAGATCATAGGATTTAGAGTTTGCAGATACTTTAGCAATGATCTAGTCCAAATTTTATATTATAAATGAGGAATATGAGATCCAAGAGTTTAAATAATTTGCCCAAGATCACTGGAAAAGACTGGAATTAGAATAAAAGTTCCATTACATTAAATACAGGGCTCTTCTCACTTTCCCTTTTGACAATACTAAACTCACATGATTTTAGGTTAAAGCTCAAATTAGATAATAGATAAAGTACTTTGTCAATACTTAAAATGCTATGAAAATGTCAGTGATTAATTTTATAGCCTCTCACATCAACATCATCACTAGTATCAGGAAGCAGGAGCCTGTGAGAGGCATGAAGAGAGATATGATATTTCTGAGATCATCCTTACCTTCAGGACCATTAGTGAAGAGATTAACAAAACCATGAAGAAAATTCTGAAGCAGAAACTCCCTGTATTCCCTACTGATTTATCCTACCACCACTACTCCAGGAGCTAGAGGTAAGCCTGTGACTTTGAGGCCACAACTTCATCCCCTTATTAATTGTTTCACTGTTTACAGTAGCTTTTTTTTTTTAGGTTTTTGCAAGGCAAATGGGGTTAAGTGGCTTGCTCAAGGCCACACAGCTAGGTAATTATTAAGTGTCTGAGACAGGATTTGAACCCAGGTACTCCTGACTCCAGGGCCAGTGCTTTATCCACTGCGCCACCTAGCCGCCCCTACAGTAGCTTTTAGGGCACAAACTGTATATAGATGGGCAAAACATTGTAATATAGTTTGGTTAAAACTCAACTTTTTAAAAAATTTTTTTAAATTTTACTTAAGGCCATGGAGTTAAGTGACTTGCCCAAGGTCACACAGCTAGGCAGTAATTTAAATGTCTGAATTCACATTTGAACTCAGATCCTTCTGACTCCAGGGCCAGTGCTCTATCCACTGCACCACCTAGCTACCCCTAAAGTGTAACTTTTATTGTGACTGGTTTGATTTTTGAGATACTAATTCCATTTATTTGGTTGTTTATTGTTTTAATGGTATCTGTTTAATTCCATAGGTATGAATGGAAACAATAAAAGAAACAAAAAAAAAATTGAAAAGAAAAAAGAAAGCTCATCTTTGTCCAGCTTTACCGTAAAGCAGACATCTTCAAAGTCCACATGCCTCATCATCCCCAGGCTTACCAAATTCTTTCTTTCCCAGTCCTTGTATAAAGGAAGATCATTTCTACCTATACTCTAGGTAGACAAACCCAATGTCAAATTGAAGCAACTCTGCTGCCTGAATGGGACATCTGGGTGTCTTTTTCTGTTCTTTGGATCCTATGCCTAGAATTTCCTGAGTTCATCTTCCTTCTGAGCTCTGAATCTATATCAAATGCTCACCTGAAGCTCTGCCAAACTCTGCTCTGGGTTGAACCTACAGAGTATAAATAGTTTTAATATAATAATATAATGTAATATAATATAATATAATATAATACACAACAACATAACATAATATAATATAACATTAACAATATAATACAATATAATAATAATATAATAGTTATAAATATAAATATTTATAACTCAAGAATAGGTAACACTGAACTTTGCATGTAATTGGCCCCTTAATGTTTGTTGAATTGAATTGTTGAATTTTTTTTATTTTTGATCTTTTTTTAATCCTCTTTTTTCTCTTTCCCCAGATATCTCCTGCCTTAGTTTGCACTTCTGAAATCAACAATGTCAGAGCTAGAAAGGATTTTCATGATTTTCTAGGCCTACTGCCTTCATTTAAAGTTGGGGAATCAGGGTTAGGAAGGGAGATCAAACAGTGATGTAACAAGTACAATGGCACTTTAAGGTTTACAGAGTGCTTTACAAATATTATCTCATTTGATCCTCATAATCTAGGAAGGTAGATATTCTTATTATCCCCATTTTACAGTTGAGGAACCTGAGACAGGGGTGAAGGAACTTAGCCTGTCATATAGCTAGTAAATGTCTAAGGTTGGATTTGAATCAAGTCTTCCTGCCTTCAAGTCAAGCACTTGATCTCTTATGCTATCTCACTGTCAACAATCCAGGACTATGCACAGTACCTACACACAGAGACAAGGACTAAACCTGTAATTTTATTGGCATGAGAAACTTACTCAACATTTTTTGAAAGAAGAGTTACCTAGCACAAAAGTATCAAAAATGCTGCCTGGATCACTCCCTAGTGCAAACAGGCCAAACCAGATTAAAATGTAATTGGAAAATATTTAACAAAATAAATAAGAATAAAATCAAACATAGATAATGTTTTCTAAGTCAACATGCCACCCATAAGGATCCTTGTATATGGCTTAGTGACCTTTGTTTCTATTTGAATATGATACCACTGATTTAAGTTATTAGTCAGAAACACAAGGGTGTGGGACTGGTAGACTCTGTTGCCACCTGATTCCCTCCCCCTTTATTCTCCTCTCTGCTTGCTGCTTCTGGTCCTGGCAGGTTCTGGGCTATGACTAACTAGTCCTTCTCCACTGTTACTGTACTAGTTACCATGCTGGTCATCTCCAAGAGCTCTCTGCCCTTGGAAGGCTCACTCTGGTGCCTTAGCTGATAGTGTTCTGCTTTCTCTGGGTCGGTGTCTGTCTGTCTGTCTCTCTCTCTCTCTCTCTCTCTCTCTCTCTCCTCCCTAGGGCATTGATTGACTCAGTCCTATTTATAACTTTCAGATTTTCTACAGAAAAAAACTAGCCTGGGGCCCCACCCTCTACACAAAGGGTCCTCTCAGTTGGCTTCTGGAATGGTTCTTTCTTGGAATGCTCCAGTGGGTTTCTGTTTTTCACTCATGTTGCTCATAGAAACTTTCTTTACCTTGTCCCTTTCCTATGGGTCTTCTTAGCACCCCCCACTTAACTTTCTTTTGGATCATTCTCCTTTTGTCTTGCTTTCTCCTGTCTTTCTGGGGGGCAAAGGGATCCAGTTATGTAATGAGACAACTAGGTGGCTCAGAGGAGAGTGTTGGCTTAAGAGTCAGGAAAACCAAATTAGGTTCAAGTCCTGCTGAGACACTGAGCTATTGTTGTTGTTGTTCTTTCTCAAAGAGAACCATAATCTCAGGGAGGTGATACCATGACATTCAAATGAATTGGATTTGAGTAGATTCCTATTCTAAGACACCAGTGTCACTTTCTCCTCCAGAGCCATCTGGGTCCAGTGGGTTCAGATATGAATCAGGATGACTGGAAATGACCTTGGGATATGAGGCAGAGTTAAATGACTTGCCCAAAGTCACAGAGCTTGTGTCAAGTATCTGAAACCAAATTTGAACTCAGATCCTCCTGACTCCAGGGCTGGTGCTCTATCCACTGCACCACCTTTACTCATTTTCAGCCTTAATTTCTTCTTCTGTAAAATGGGGATGATAATACCTACTCCATGGGATTATTGTAAAGATAGAAATCATAATGGTCAATATCATTACCCTGACATAATTTCTCCAAGAATTGAGGTGGGGAGTTGTGGTCAGGACAGCAGCTACAGCTACTTCTAATACAGTTTTGTATGTACTAGAAAAAAATCTTTTTGTCTGCCTGGAGGAAAAGAAGTAGATGGAGGAAAATTTGAGGTTATGAAGAAACTGTTTTTTAACTCTTAAAATCTATGGAAATATGAATTATACTTTTGCGTGTGAAGGAGATGCTATGGGGGAAAGGAAAAGGTCAGTATAATTCTTGTTTCAATATAAATGTAAGGTCATAAGCATTCTAAAGTTTAATGAAGGCTGTGGTAGTTGCTTTGTAGAGGAAGTCTTGTAACCATCCTTAAAGGAGGTAGAGCAAATATTCATGTACTCAGAAGAATTAGAAATCTATTTGGGAACTCCCTCCATCTACACTTGCCCATCTGGTAATTCTCATCCAAGTTCACCCTTGAGCTGAAGGCTTCTCTCACTTTCTTCTGATATTGAGTGAAACACTCTGGAGGTTCACCTGCCTTCCCTTACTCATATTCACAGAACCAACCCATCTTCTCTTTCTGTCATGCAATTCTTTTTTTCACATGCTTTATTTCTTCTCTTTTTTAGAATTCCTCATTGGTTACATGTTTCATAAACCTCTGTGTGAAGCTCATTTTTAGTTCACAGGAGTATTCCAGGTTTCACTGCGACACTGGAAATAAATGTCCTTCATTTTCAAAGAAGACCACAACATCAGGGAGATGATGTCATGATAAGTACATGAATTTGATTTGAGTGGGGGGGCGGAACTGTGCTAAGTCACCAGCTTCACTTTCTCCTCCAGAGCCATCTGGGCCCAGTGGCCAGACATGGATCAGGATAACTGGAACTGACCCTATATGTGAGGCAATCAGGGCTAAGTGACTTGCCCAGGGTCACACAGCTAGTGAGAGTCAATTGGTTGAGGCCAGATTCTAATTCCCCATCTTCCTGACTCCAAGGTCAGTACTCTATCCACTGTGGCACCTATCTACCCTATACTAGAAATATGTTTGCATTGAAAAGGCAGATCAGCTGTTTTTTTTTTTACTTTTAGAAAGTTTTATTGTTGCATTTTGTATTTATATCATAGTTATTTCCCCTTCAGTACCCCCTTTCCTCATAACAGAAAAAGAAAAGAAAAAGAAGCATTCAAGCGAAGCCAAGTAGTACACCTTCCTACCTCTTGACAGGGATCCACTGCATTCTATATCTATAGTTCCTTCCCCCATTTTGCACCCCGCCCCCCATCCCTACTCCAGCGAAATCAGGAGAGTATGTTTTCATGATCCATTTCCACGGAAACAGATTACTCATTATAGTTTGTGAGCTTTGATTGCTTTGCTTATGTTGCAATAGTCATAGATATTTTTCCTTTGGTTCTGCTTTTTTGACGTATTATTTGTTGTGATTCTTCCCATGTTTCTCTGAATTCTTCCAATTTGTCCTTATTTAGGCATGCAATATATTCCACTTTGTTCAGTCTTTCTTAATCAATAGGCATCTGCTTTTTTTTTCTACTTACAAAGAGTGATGCTATGAATATTTTTACATATTTTTCTACAGATATTTTGTTTTATCCAGGTCCTTTATTCTTGACCCCCTGACT